>NC_140590.1:1115132814-1115732814 GCF_964204655.1 Triturus cristatus
AGATATCAAGGGCGATTTCTATGCCCTGGGAGGGATGCCCCATGTAATTGGGTCCATTGATGGGACACATGTGGCTTTGGTACCACCACAGGCATAGGAGCAAGCCTATCGAAATAGAACACATTACCACTCAATAAATGCCCTTGTGGTGTGTCTTGCTAACATGCTGATTTCCCATATCTGTGCACGTTTTCCAGGATCAGCACACAATGCCTACATCATGAGGCATAGCAGGATGCCACAAATGATGCTGCGGCTGCACAATGAACGAATGTCTTGTTGGTGTGTATACTCTGTTTGTCCTGTGTGTTGCAGTATCTTTGGCTCTTACGGCATCTCCTGACCCACTTATTTACATGATGTTTCCATGTAGGGGACTCTGGATATCCCAACATGCCATGGCTGCTGACACCTCTCCTCAACCCAAGAACGGCTGCAGATCACCGGTACAACAATGCACACAGGCAGACCAGGCGAGTGATTGAGAGGACGTTTGGACTCCTGAAGAGCCAATTCCGGTGCCTTGACAAGACAGGTGGGTCCCTCCCATATGCACCGGAGAAGGTCTGCCAAATCTTCCTCGTGTGCTGCATGCTGCACAACATGGCAGTTCAGAACGCAGTGCCACTCATCCTGGATCCGGATGAGCAGGAACATCCACCCGTGGAGGATCAAGGGCTTGGTCACAAGGCTATTGATGAGGAGGTGGAGGAGGATATCCGGAGTCCGCTCATATGCAACTTCTTCTAATAATGGTGAGTCACTGGGTTTGAGTGTGCAAACTTGTAGCATTGAGTGGCATGTGTTGCAATGTGTGTGTCCAGCTGACTGAATGCAAAGTGACTTTGATGTGTGTTCTGATGTGTCACTCGAGTGATGATGTCATGCCACACAGTTTTGCGGAGAGACTGTCTTTGAAATTTGCATGTGTCCAACAATGTTCATGTTTCGTAAATGACCATGTGTGCGGCGAGAATTGTTTTAGGTGACTTCTTGTGTGTCTGTCATTCCCAGGTTTTTGCGCCTGTTGTCTGCTCGTGTCATCGTTGTCCTCCTGCTATTCCTCATGAGGATTGCAATGTGTGCTGAATCAGCGTTCCATGCACGGACATGTGGAAATGTCAGTTTGGGTAAGAAATGCAGCAAGGCTTTTTGGTGGTGGTACGGGTTGGGAATGTGTGGGGACTGCTTCTGTGCATGTTGTGGTACCATGCATACATGTCTTCTCACCATGGAGCTTATCACATGTAGCATCACTCCCATGACATGATAGTCACCCTTCTTGTCAGTCATCTGTAGTGGAGTGTGGAGTCTGACGAAGGCATCAATGTTTGTAAACCTTGCCTCTGAAACATTGCTGATGCTACGGGTGGACTTAGTGTGGGACATCACAACAACAGGCTCTATGGGGAATTGCAACCTCTCCGTGTGCAGCATGATGTGTTTGGCTCATCCCCCTAACTTGTCTGCCAGTTGATTTGGATTTACATCATCCGTGTTGTGAAGTTGGGGTCCAGCGTATGTCCCACATGTTATGTCAACTGACCTGTGAGTCTGTTCATATGGATGCATTTCCCTTTGTGTGTGTTTGTGGAATAAAGGTGTTCAGCACAATCTAAAGTGCCTCATCTCTGTCACTGCAGATCTCTTGCCAGTTTGCATGCGTCATCTATGGCATAATTGTCAAAGATTGAGCATATGGGTGTATGTGTACTTCGGCAACATGCATGCAGTTCTTCATGGCTAATAATATGTATTGTGCATGAAGTACCTGGTTGTGTATGTATTTGTGCAGGTTGGTCCCCACAACGGGACGTGATCGCCTGCTGATGGTATGTCTCCTGTGCGCAGCTCCGCATTTTGTTGCCTGATCCTGTGGCCGTCATTTTTGCTGATTGTTCATACATTTTCTCGGAGTGACCCATGAGTAACCTGACACTCCTTCCTTTACATACACCTGTTGCACTGTGCATTTCTGACCTCCTTGTCTTTGTGTGCTACTTTTTGTCTAGTTTCTCACCCCTTCCGCCTGCTGCTGCCTCACCTGTGGCACCGCCCCACTGAGTGCCCTGATTCTGCAACCCACATGCCTCCAAAATGCTCCTCCCTTCCCCCTCCTCCCATTTTAAATGCAGCCAGCAGCTTGTCTGTGCCACTGCTGCGCCAACGCCATGCCAAAGGCAGGACCGTCTGTGCCTGCAACGTGCACAGTGCACAACCCTCTGGTCTTTGCATAACCCCCGTCACACAACAGGCTCATGCTGCAGCCACCCTCCAAGCAATGTCCTCCAGACAATCAACCGCCTGCTATCAGGCAACCCCTAAGCGTACACACGACACCTTCGTATGCTGAGTGTACAACTCCAACTGCCTACACAGTGCTGCCCCGCCTACCAGACCCTGTCAGAGCAACCAGGTCATGTGCCTCCTACTCCACACCCGCTCCGTCCACCAGCACAGCATTGGACTCTGTTACCTCCTCAACACAACAGCCCCACACATCACCTGCATGACAGTAACCTGGACAAAAGCATCCTCAGCACACAACTTCTTAATTGCCATCTCAGACGGATACAAGATCACGGCACCAACAATCCCGGAGGATGAATTGCAATTTATGCCCAAGTACACCCTCAGAGTCACAAATCCGGTTTTGCACCAACCCCCTGGCAACCCTCAGAGTAACACTCATCTACAGATCTCCAGGCCTACATCCACAATTCTGCTAAGCCATCAACACGTACATCTGCACGCATGCCCTCACCTCCACAGGCTACATGTGGCTGGGGGCCAGTAACTTCTTGCTGGATGAGAACCACACCACCATCCATCATTGGTCCATCAACATTTGCATCCACGTCTCCGACAAGCAACACACTGCCCCACACCCCGCTACCGATCCCCCAATGATGCTTGATGTAAGTCACCACAGACAAGCTGTGTGGGGCACTCGAACCATCACCACCGCCACAACCTGCAACCTCACACACTGGATCATCAACAGATCCAACAATCTTGCCACATTGACGGACTTTCCTGTGAAGCACAACAACAGTTAAGCCACCTGGGACAAGGCAGACCTACTGGACTCATACAGATCTAGCCGGACTCTTGTGCAAACCTTGCAACACAAAGAACCATAATTTACCTTACAGCCCTGGAAAACGCCACACACAGCCATCACCATATCATCAGCAAGGACAAGTGGAGATCCTTCAGATAGGGCCGAGGCACCAAAACACACGACATCAAGGAGCTCATCAGCATTGTGAGTGAACTGACAGCAGATCTCCATCCAAAAGACACCCCACCCTTGCAAGGCAGATCACATCCCTTGCAACTTTCTACCACTGCGAGCTCATGGCCATACACGACAGCCTTGGCACACAGAGGCAGACAGCACTATTATCTGCAGGACAACCCCCCCTCAGATTCTGGACTCCCGTCAGCAGCAAATACACCACCTGGCTCATGTGCACCATCCACTCTGGCTCTCCATCAGGCCCCTTCCCACACAACATCTCAACCACATCATTCCCAATCCTTGAAGCCCACGTCCAGCACGTCATGAATGTCTCCTTTGAGTTTGCCACATTCCATGGGAGCTGGAGGCATGCAGAGACCCAGGCCCTTCTTAAACAACGGACGGCAGTACCGCAGGATCTCCTCGAACATCACCCTGCTTCCCTACCCTGCAAATGTCATCAGGAAGACACTCAATGAGCAACTGACAAACTTCCTCCATGCAAACAGCTCCAGGCAACCGGCACCAGACCATCTTCCACAGTAATCACACCACTGCAACCGTCATCATTGCCACCACCAACGACAACTTTGCCCTGCTCAACAATGGTGAGACCACCCCCCTTGACCTCTCAACGGCACTCTACACCATGTGCTACCACACTGTCAGCTCACACATCTCCAACCCTGGTATCCAGAGGAGGGCCCAGGATTAAATCAACAAGTAGCTCACCAGCAAGGCCCAGGGAGTCGACCTCCACCCTGCAGCATGTAGTACACTGGGGTCTTGTGGCCCATGCCCCAGGGCTCATCGCTCAGCGTGACGATCTTCAATGTCTCCATGACCCCCCTCTCCACCATCACATGCGCACACGACCTCATCATTATCTCGTATGCCATTGACACCCAGCTGCTCCTCAACCTCACCAAAGGCCCAGCCATTGCCAGATCCAACCTTCAAGAAGGCATGAGATCCGTTGACGAATGGCTGAACATCAGCCACCTGAGGCTGGACTTGGACAGGACTGAGGTCATCATCTGAGGATTGTCCCCTTACAGCTGGGTCAACTCCTTGTGTCCCACCGGCCTGGGCACCGCACCAGCACCCAGTGGCCACGCACGCAAGCTGGTATTCATCATGGACTCATCGCTCACAATTACCATGCAACTCAACACCATCTGTACCTCATGCTGCAACACCCTCCGCATGCTGCAAATGATCAACAGATAGATCCACTCAAAGGCAACACAGACCGTCCCCCAGGTCCACAACACCAGCCGAGTCAACTACAGCACCGCCCTCTACAGAAGAACAACAGCAAAACTGCAGGAGAACTTGTCCACATCCAGGGTGCATCTGCATACCTCATCTTCAACATTTCCCGCCACATCACCGTCCACCTGAGATAGCTACAATGGCTCACTGTCTGCTGCAGAATCACCTTCAGACTCCTCAACCACACTCAGGAGGCAGTCCACAACCCCACAACAAAATCCGACCTTGGACGTCTGTCATCCAACACCCCATTGGTCCAACTCCGTGCAGCCCACCTTGCCCTGGCCACCATTCATCACATCCACAGTAAAAACTGCATGCAGGAGATAGTTCTCCCACCTCACCAAACAGACCTGGGACTCCCTCCCCGGGCACCTCAACATGACCCATGACCTCTACACCTTCATGATACTCTTCCAAATTGGTCTGTCTGAGCAGTATTGCAAGCCCCCCCTCAGCAGCTTGAGGCCATCACGGTATTGGGCTCCATGTCTTTATTTTGTGATACATTGTGACCCATGTGTGTCCTCGACCGGACTCAGATCCAAGTGTATGGATGGCTGGAGTTAGTTCCATACTCAGGCATACTTTGACATATCTCCACACGTATCTTAAGGATACATGCTAACATAAAATTACAATTATTAATTTTTTTATTGTAGGTCTGGGGCGTGATTTGTGCACAGAAAAAGGTGCAATACAGGGACCATAGAATCCAAAGTTCACAGGGGGAGATGGGATCCTTGGCATTTGAAGTCATCAGAGTCCAGGCCACAGTGTTTGGCATCATTGGTCAGACTGTGACCAGCAAGTCCATGCGGCAGATTATGTCAGTCAATGAGGTGATGCTGTCGCACATGAAGGCCATGTGCCAGGCCAGGTGACCTGGGAGATGTGGATGGACCGCTGCCTCTCACGGTCTTTTCCGTGGACGACCCACTTTCCTCGGGGGACCCTCAGATGCAGGCCTTGACGATGCTTGGGACGCTCCGTCGGACGAATCCTCCTCCTCCTCCCTCCCTGTGGCTGGTGGTGGTCTTCGCCTGGTGGCACATGGATGGTTGCCCATGTTGTCGGTGATCCGACGGAGTGAATGGCTTATGTCCCTTTGCACCGTCAGGAGCTCAACCAGTCTTGCCTCCATCCGTCCTTGGTGTTCTTGTTGACTGGCATGTTGCTCGGCCTGCTGGTTCTTCATCTCTGTGAGGGTCACCACTACCTGGCTGAACTCCCTGGTGTCACGCCGGTATGCAGCCATGATGTTGTCTATGTGTGACATACCGGTCCCTTCAGCTGGCTGGTCAGGTCCTCGCCTCCGCCTGCCTACACTCCCACCACCCCTGCCCACACGAGCCTGGGCTGCCGTTGTGAGCACATCGGGTCTACGGGACCCGTGAGGAATGGCAGTGGCGGTGTTGTCTGCCTCCTCCTGGGTGCCCGGCACACCTTGTCCCTCCTTGTCAGACTGGCTCAGTTGTTCACTGCGGGCAGGGCTCCTCGGTGTCTCCTGGGATGTGGCAGGAATGGGGGTGGTATTTGGCACAGATGTTCCTGAACCAGGTGTTGCAGGGGCTTGGACAGCAGAGGGTCCAGGTCGGTCGGGGTCATCAGCGGAGTGTTGAGAGGTGTCGCTGCCGGTGGGATCAGGTTCCTCCCGAGCCTGGGACTGTGATTCTTCACCCCCATTGTTGGGGGGAGATTCATCACGTTGCCATGTGTGTGAGAGACAGACAATGTTAATGCTGTTTCATGCAACATCCATGTTTCATACACATTCAAGTTGGCACTGTTCCTCCAGGTAGTTGTATGTGCCTAGCATTCTACTCAATGTTCACTTGTGGATGGGTATGTTGCGGGGGACAGATTGATATGTTCTCCTGAATCTTTGACATGTAGATTTTTGTCTTGGATGCTTCTTCGGCTATGTATTGGTCTTGTTGTGTTACATGTCCATTGTGACAGTGGGTAAATCCATTGCCTGTTCTGGGGGTGTCTGCTTGTGTAAGGGGTGTGTGTGACAGGGCCTGCTGGTGGGTGTAGTGTGATTTGGCACTGGGGCTCCCAGGTGATGTAGCTGTCCCCCCATGGAGCACGCTGCCATGAGAGTGAGTGTGAGTTCCTGTCCTAGATATCTGACTTTGTTACTTGGTGTTTGTGTTTGCACTGGTCACAGGAGGGCCTTGTTTTGCCTACACCCGGGCCAAGTGTCAGCTATCTTGTCAGTACTTTCCCAATCCCTGTGCATTGTGCATGGTGCATGGGTATGTACCTGGACCATATGGGATCAGGGCAATTGTGTCTGATTTGGAGTTCAAAAATGTGTTTTGTGACACCCACCCTCCCAGCATACCGGACATACATTCTTGGGTTGGTACTTCGTGTAGCATGGGACATAGCATGGCCTTGATTTCTCAATGGGGCATACACATGTTATTGGCATTAGCATTGTTTTTGACTGTGGTTCTGGCTGGTGAGGGCTTGGGGGTAGTTGCGTGCATTTGGTGTAGTTGGGGTGTGGATGCCATTACTCCCATGTTACATAAGTTGTTTGTGTACTCACCAGGCTCTGGAACTCCTTGAAGTCCATGTACTCCCACCAACGGAAGCAAGGCCATCACCTTCTCCTCTCAGGGATGGAAATGTACTGGTCTGCAGGGCCCACCACCTCCAGTGATGTTGCTCTGGGTGTAGTCATCATTCATTTTTCGCTTGACCGCCCTCCGTAGATCGTACCACCTGGCTTGGCATTCAGTCCTGGTCCTTCTGATGGGTGCAACAGCATTCACCCTATCGACGATCCTCTGCCACAGGTGTGATTTTTCGGCGATGCTGGTCTGTCTGACCAATGTTCCAAACAGCTGTGGCTCGACTCTGATGACTTCATTGACAAGGATCTCCAGCTCCTCCTTTGTGAACTTTGGATTCTTGTCTGTGGGCATGGTGTGGGGTGAGGGTGTGGATGTTTGTGGGTGTGTGGGTCTGAATGTGAAGGTGTGGGTCAGAATGTGAAGAGGGGGTATGTGTGAAGGAGGTTGTGTGAAGGTGTATATGTTAAGGTGGATGGGTGCAGCTGTTGGTGTGTGCTCTCTAGCTGCAGTGAGTCTGTTGCAAAGGCTCATGGTTTGTGTGTGTGGGCCCTTTTTATTGGTCCATTTGTGGGTGGACCTCAGTTTGAATTTTTGGTGGGTGTGTTATACGGGGTGGTTGTGAGTTTGCCCCTCTGTTTTTTGTGCACTGTAGACGTGTTTTGTGGTGTTGTGCGAGTTGAATAGACCCTCCTTGTGCTGTTTTACAGTGTCCGTGGTTCAGCATGGTACAGGGGTACGACTCGTACAGGCACACACCCCCATGCGTGCATGGGGGTGTGTGCCTGTACATATGTACAGTGCGTACACCGACATTGCGTTTGTACGGTGCGTACAACAACATTGGTGCATACAACAACATTGCGTATGTACGGTGCGTACACCGACATTGCGTATGTACGGTGCGTACAACAACATTGGTGCATACAACAACATTGCGTATGTACGGTGCGTACACCGACATTGCGAATGTACAGTGCGTACACCGACATCGCCTTTGTACGATGCGTACACCAACATTGCGTATGTACGGTGCGTACATATGCGATTTTGTTGTAAGGTGCATACATATGCATGGGGTGGCCTGTACGACTCGTAACTAGGAACAACTTTTCCTGGGATAAGAGTCGTACAAAGTTTGCTTCGTAGCGGGTAAAGTCATTCCCCGTGTACTGGACGTTTTCCGTACAACTCGTAAATCAGAAAACCGGTCCGGATCGTACTTGTACGGTTGGACTGTATTCTCAGGCTTCGTACGGAAAAGTGTCCGGGTCTGTCTCGTACACCTTTTCCCGATCTGATTCGTACGGATAGGGCAGATCCATATGTATTTTTCTCATACGAATCGTACTTCATGGGTCAGACAGGACTTGTACGATTCGTACAGAAAAATTTACGGATACAGGTCGTACGGAAAAAAAAAAAACAGGATCGGAATCGACCCCCTAATGTCGACTGCCAGTAGGTAATTCAGAACAAATTACAATAGTTCCTTGATTCTTTTAGCTTTCAAAAATTCTCTCTATTACTTTCTTTCTACTTTTCCATATAAATAGTTTTTTTAATATTCAAGTACACATCGAAGTCAGAAATGCAACGTATTCTATCAACACACTTTCTAGAATATTCTACAAAACGTGGAGGTTAAAAGTTCATCAATTTTTTTAAACGTAACGATATTTTTTTGCAACATTTTCTCGAACATTTAACGGCACATGCTGGTTAAAAGTTCATAATTGTTTTAAGTTCGAACAGTGCCTTCCAAATGCAAGTAGCAGGTGTGGTTGAGTTGAGCAAATGTTATCCTATAATATGTACTATAATATGTACGTGCAAACTGCTTTTTCTTAACCAATCACAAAAATACTTTTCCACAAAACGAATGTGCACCCTACTTTTAAAAAACAATGCTTTTCATCTCCCAATCAGGTACCGTTTTGTATGCGAAAAGAAACTAGTTCCCCATCTTTAAACATATCTCTTAGTCTACGAAGGAACTGCATGAGCTACTGACATCTTTCCATACCTTCCAGCCATACCTTCAAAATGCTAGTGTGGATCGTAGGACATAGCTATGTTTTCTGGTGCAAAAGGTATGCAGAACAGAGACGTATTGACTTAGACCTAGGTTTACAAAATGTGGACATTAAATGGTTTGGACAGAGAGGATTGAAGTGGCACCTTTTGTTGCTGTTGGTTAAAACCTGTTTGCATCTCCAACACCCTGACCTCATGATTGTGCACTGTGGTGGAAACGACCTAGGGACATTGACTGGGGTAGATTTGGAAATGCTTATGAAGGACACCTTTGTACAATTGATGTTACTTTTGCCTCAAACTGTCTTTGTATATTCCAATATATGCCAAAGACAGAAGTGGAAATGGTCCAAACAATTTTGTTCTCAGATTGAAAAATCTCAGAAAAAAATCAACACAGCTTTCTCTGCATACCTCAGAGACCACAAAATGGGGTCCATATACAACAAAAACGTACGTTTTGATATGGCGGATATATACAGAAGTGATAGAGTACACTTCACAGATCAGGGAAACCGAGTTTTCCTGAGTAACTTGAAGCTGTGCATCCTCACCTAGAAGTAGCTCCAACTAATAAACACAAGGGCTCTTTTTAGAACCACCCTATAACTTACAACTTAGGCCCACTATTTTAGTGCCAGATAACGCCAACCCCCGGATCCTCGCCAAAATTTATTCTCCACACAGTTGTGGCACAGTGACCAGACCATCTCACTTTGCAGCACAGACCTCTCGCTTTGATCCCCAGCTCTACTCACCCATAGGGGTGAGTAGTTTGCGCTCTACAAATACCATGTTGATTTACATTTGCACTCCCTATACAACACCACCTAAGCACCATACACAAGCTACAATGTTCTAAAAAAAGTTCATCCAAGTACCTATAACTACATGCTGACACTACTTGCACAGATGTGGCACAGCAGCCAGAGCACATGACTTCACAGCATATGACACACAGTTTGGGCTCAAGCTTTAATCTCCGACTCCGGCAGCAGCTCAGCTTAGCAACATGAGACTCTAGACAATACCTCACATATATTCCGTACCCCAGGACTTTCAAACCAGTACGGGTCAGTAGTTTGTCCTAGTAGTTATAAACACATCCAAACACTACTTCCACAACTGTAGTGCAACGGCCACGGCACATGACTTCACAGCATAAGACACACAATTTGGGTTCACGCTTTAATCCCTGAGTCCCGCACCAGCTCAACTTACCCGCATTAGACTCTACCCAATTCCTCACTTAATTTCCGTAGCCCACCACTTACACACCGGTAGGCGTAAATACTTTACTTTCTAGTGCTTTCTAGACCAATACCCTTCTTCCTGCCAAATGTGGGGTAATTCCGTTCACCCGTTCGACCTGTAACCTTGTCTAAAGATTCCTATGGAAATTAACATCGAGAAAACACGTTTTGGGACCCCTCTTTTTTCTCGGCCCCCCCTTGACAAATCACCCCCAAACTTTTACCATAGGAGCTGATCTCAACAAAGAATTAGTTTTGAAAATTTCGCAAAGATTCGTCAATTGGCGCCAAAGTTATTTTTAATAGAATGTGCCATTTTCAGCCACAAGTCCTGGAACAATCCGATAGGATCCAAAGAAAGCAGGTACGGACCACTTCGTGGAGATAGTTTTCTTTTTATTGATGGTGCAAATTAAAGTGCATAGTGCATTCTCAAGCAAGTGCTCAGCTCAGCCTGACGCGTTTCGACTGCCCACGGCAGTCTTGATCACATGACGCGCAGGACCAATGTATATCCTTATATAAGCCGACCAATTACATCACCACTTAGACAATTGCCAACACAGTTTTCTAATAAACATAAACATGGGACTTCACTTTGAGCTATATCTCAATATGTTTGCCAAACTTTGTTAAATGCAGAAATGTTTTAAACTAGACATACATCAGACATGTAATTTTTTAAAACATCCAGTCAGAGCATAGTGCTCACGATGCGCAAAATGTAATATTGTATTGTCTAACTTTTGTCAATCAAATAATTTTTGAATGAGAACATAGTGTTCATTTATTTTGCGATTCACAAATGCAATAGAAAAAAAGCATTTTTAGTTGGCATCTAATAATTTAACTCCTTTGCCCATGTTTAGTTCTATATATACAATGCATCTTTAAATCATCACTTTCTTTAAAGAATATATTTGGCATACGTAGCGGTGATTTGTAAAAACTAGTGCAAAATAGTGTGATTATTAATGGTAAAGTGCATAACAAAGTAAACTTATAAATATATAAATATGATCAATGTATAAAACATAGCAGCTTGTAATTGACGTTTCCAAGTTTTTTCATGTTTCAATATTCAAAAGTGGAATGTTCATACAGTAGCACACAACAGTTCCTCCAAAACATTCTTATCGATGGCATCTGATAAAAATGAGGAAGTCAAAAATTATTTACAAATTAGAATTTGGACACATATCTAGAGATATTTGGACTCATGAAAAGTTGAATAAAGTGCATAGTTTAGTAAACATCATTAAATGATCAGAGGTTAACAGACACAAACCACACCTAGTTTGCCCAGCTTTAAATAGATGTCTAAAATTAATAAAATCTGGAAGCTTAAAACCAACACTAAAATCCAATAAAACCAAACAAAGTCTAGAACCTAGACAAAATTGGTAAAATTAAACATAAAACGTCAGTTAAAAAGCAACCAGGAACTCATTAACTCCTCAACATCCTTGAATTCAACAATTCATTATAAAAAGTTATGCAGATCTTCATTATTGTTAAGCCCATTTGGCATCTTAGTATCTAATAACATAATGAATTCAGACTCTACTTGTCTCAATCTTTTCTCCCTATTTCCACCTCTGATGTTTTTCGATATTGCACTAATGACATAATATCTAAGGTCATTGAGGTTGTTTTTGTGTACCAATTTTAAGTGTCTCGCTACAGGGTATGTGGGATCGGAATTCACCACAGCTCTAAGATGTTGAAGGATTCTGTTGAAGACTTGCAACTTCGTACTGCCCACATATAATAGATGGCAAGTGCATTCTAAAACATAGATTGCATACTCAGTTCTGCAAGTTAGATGTCCTTTTATCTTAACTGGCTCAGGACTAAATGCTGTGACATATTCTGAGACATTTTTTCCGAACTTACAAGCGCGACAAGAATTACACTTGAAACACCCATTTCTGGCCATTAACCAAGTATTGGAAGTTACTACCTCTGGACTATTTTTGACTAAAGCATCCCTCATTGAGGGTGCCCTTCTAAATGTCAATAGGGGAAGTTCCGGCAAAATTTGAGACATAGTGATATCCGTCTTAACTAGGCCTGGGCGGTAAATTCCGTTCCGTTCGCGGAATTTGCGAAATTTGGGTAATTTCGCGTTCCGCGTAGAACGCGAAATTGCAAAAAAATCTGCGTTCCGCAACTTCGCGAAATTTTTTGCTTGTTCGCGTTCTCAATATGCGTGTTCGCGAGATATTTCACCCCGAGCACGCAAACAGCAATCGCGAACAGGAAAAAAGTATCGCGAACAAGCAATTCCGCGCGTTCGCGGAATTTCTGCATGTTCGCGGAGATTTTCTACCGTTTCGCGGAGATTTGCGTGACGCGATTACGCAAATTCCGCCCACCCCTAGTCTTAACTATTGGCCAATTTTTATATAAGATTCTACGAATCTGTCTTTCTTGTCTGCAATAGTTAGTTATTAACCTGATGTTCAGCAAAAGTCTAGTATGCTCTCAGTAAAGTGAGACACCAATCCCAAACCTGATAGAAGGTCTAGTGATTTATTTCACACAACGCGTTTCGGCACGCAGCCTTGTTCACGTGTGAAAGGGAATGCTGACAGCAGTATACATATATTGTTACGGTCATGCAGATGAAATCAAAATAGGACTAATACAGCAGGACAAGTAAAAACGAACCGCAATCGGCGGCCATCTTAGACTGTGCAAAAGATAAACATTGTCTAGGTTAAGGCAATACTTAAAATAAATCATGCGCGAAGCAAGAATGAATGGAGTTGCACTTAGTCATGTCATGCAGATGAAATCAGAATAGGACTAATATAGCATGACAAGCAAAAACGAACCGCAATCGGCGGCCAATTTAGACTGTGCAAAGTCAGTGCCTAACAAGAGATACACATTCTCTAAGTTAAGGCAATACAAGAAATGCGCAAAGCAAAAGATAAATAAAGTTGCACTTAGTCATGTAAGATCCATAATGGATATACGGGTCTCTGCATCAAATCAAAAGCATACTGCATATAAATATAAATAGACCGCTAAAACAACAAAATGTCAAGGATGTGCAACACTTGCAAAGTATTTAAGCTCCTGATGTTACGAGCGCGTGTCAGACAGTGATCATGTTTATAGTATAGCTAGTGGGTCAGTGTAGTTATAACCAAGGTCTACAGTGCAATTTATCTAAAAGCATAGTGCGTGTGTAAATACAGCAAGTCAGTACAAAGCATTAATAGGCATGTGAATGGCAATTGCACCGTGGGGTAATCTGATCAGTGCCCAATTGGGCTTTGACAAGCATCCTCAGCTTAGTAACACTACTGTAGCAGAGTAATGCTATTGACGTGAGTAAAAAGATAATTCAATAACAAAATCACTGTCAAGAAGATACTAATAGGGTGTCACACATAAAACTATAGAGAAAACTGCTGAGTGAAAATGCAAACCGTGACACGTATGGAGAGTGCATCTAAAGTCAGAGGAAAAGGGTAGGATGCCCGTGCAGGTGCTGTCAAGTGGTTGGGCCCCTTCCTTCTCTCCTGTAAGAAATACAAAAAAGAGATAAAAAACTTAATTAAAACCGTGAAATACAAAATTGAATTGTACATTCTGAATAGGAGGCTGAGCATATTCTCATATATATCTGCAGCTAAGAGTTAGAGGTGTTGAGAAGGTTAGCATGGTTCAAATCATCCCAAATACAGATACATAACATACATTTATTCTGAGTAGGAGACTAAGATTCAGTTTTGAGGTGAATAGACATTTCCTCATCCATGTTGAGCCCTCCAGGGGTCTTGGTTTGGAACTCTATGATGTATCTAGACTCTCTTTGTCTTAGGGCCAGTACTCTATCCCCACCACGTGTTTTTTTTGGAATGTGTTCCAAAATCAAATAACTCATTTCTGCTATATTGGAGTAATGTTGATCATAGAAGTGACGAGCAACAGGATATTTGGGATCATTATTAGTGATTGCTCTCTGATGTTCTAATATTCTCTTCTTCGCTGCACATGTGGTACTGCCAATATACCATAGATCACACGTACATACAATAGCATAAATTACAAAGTTAGTACTGCATGTCAGAAATTGAAAAATCTTTTTGGTCACCTCTCTGTAATCCAATGATAGTTTGTATTTACTGTACTTGCAAGCTTTACAATGGTCGCATGGGAAGAATCCCACGAGGCCATGGTCAGTGGTGGTTGGGTAGTTCATGATGTCATTTCTCACAACCCAGTCTCGTATGTTCTTATCTCTTCTGTAGGTGATAGTAGGTCTATCAGTGATAAGATCCCCCAATGTGTTGTCCGCTTTAAGAATATTCCAGTGTCTGGACACTATGCATTTTATTTTTGGAGAATCATTGTTGTAAGTAAGGATGAGACAGGTCCCCGTCTCTCCTTTTTCCACATCTTCCACGGTGGTATCCCGTAGAGTATCATTGCGTTCAACTTTATCTGCCCGATCTCTTGCTTTCTTGAGGACCCAACTTGGGTAACCCCGATTAAGAAACCTGGCAGTGATGTTATCTCTTTCCTCAAAGTAAGACTCAGGGCTATTACAATTACGTTTGGCCCTCAGTAGCTCACCATAGGGTATACTCCACTTGAGTGCCTCTGGATGGCTACTGAGGGCGTGTAAGACACTGTTGCCAGCAGTGGCTTTGCGAAACAGGGTAGTGTCCACCCTTCCATGTTCTATTTTGAGGCTAACGTCCAAAAACTCTGCCTTCTTAGCATCAATACTACCAGACAAGATGATGTTGTAATCATTGGCATTGAGTTTGTCAATAAAGATGGCAGCTTCTTCTTTGCTGCCATCCCAGACAATGAACAAGTCATCTATGTAGCGGAGCCACACGATGACTTTGGGGAGATGTTCCTGCAATGAGCTCTTGCTAAGGTTCTCACGCTCCCAGTATCCCATAAAGAGATTAGCAAAACTGGGAGCAAAGCAAGAACCCATTGCAGTACCGTTCACTTGCCTGCAGAGGGCGCCGTTGAATGAAAAAATATTATTTTGGAGACAGTATTTGATCATCTCCAAAATCATGAGACTATGGTCACGATATTTTAAAGGTCTCTGTTTAAGAAAAAATTCACAGGCATTGAGACCTTGACCATGGTCAATTATGGTGTAGAGTGATTGTACATCAAGAACAATAAAAAATAGCTGGATTGCCATGTCAAATCATCAATTTTGCCTAAGAAGTCTTTGGTATCTCTTAGGTAACTGGGCAGTGATACCACAAATTCCCTCAGGAAATGGTCAACGTATTTGGAGATGTTTTCAGTGATACACCCAATGGAAGACACAATGGGGCGCCCAGGAGGTTTAGTACTATTTTTGTGTAGTTTGGGTAAGAGGTATAAGATGGGTACCCTGGGATGATCTTTTTTCTGGTAACAAAACTCTTCCCACTCTAAGAGCCCCTTGTCTTTCCATGTGACCAGTTTATCCCAGATGGTGGTTATACTTTGGTGATAGATGTTCCAGTTTACATGTATATAGAAATTGGTGTCTTCAAGTTGGCGTAGCCCCTCCTGAATGTATTCCTCTCTGTCCATAATCACTACGTTCCCACCTTTGTCTGCTGGGCGTATAATTATTTCAGTATCTGAAGCTAGGGATTTAAGTGCCTGTCTTTGCGCCCAAGATAAGTTATTAGCCTTGATAGAGTATTTTTTATTTTTACTAAATCTGAGTTCCGTCAGTGATTTGATGATACATTCTTGAAAAGTATCAATGTTGTCATGTGGCAGAGTGGGTACAAATGTAGACTTGGTTTTAAAAAGGGTTTTGGCTATGGCACCTGTATTAATTTCCATATCATCAAGTGCCGGTATCACATTAATCTCTGTTTGTTCATCAATATCATTACAGGCTAATTCAGTCATGGTAATCAGAGTATCAATGTCCCCAATAATCAGATTTTCATTGTTGGACACTGTATTGTCTCTGTTGATATTATTAAAGCTTTGTCTCTTCAATATGTGCCACTTTTTAAGTTTCAATTTGTATAGCGAATGAACGTTAAGGATAATAAACACATTTTCCTCACACCAAATGACGTCCTGTATCTTAGCAAGAAAATCAAAGTGCGCAAACAAGGAAGTGGAACAGAGATTATGCCGATTATGAAAGCGGCAGGATCCTTGCTTTTAGCAAGAAATATGATCATCTATATGCTAATAAAACATCACCACAGATTGCACAAGATACACCTGTAAGCAGCTCCATCTCAGACATCTCAGTTACCAGTGGCAGCGAATCGGACATTGCTTGAAAAACTGGCAGTAAAGCACGAACCCTGGCTGAAGACGGCTGAAATGCCAGAAACCGGTCCTAGGAAGCTTGTTTCCAGTCCAGGGAAGGCATGGCTTGGCAGTTCGGGCTGGACTGTTCCCATGAGACACAGGGTCAGACTGATTTGCATATGGCCATGTCTGAACTGGGGTGGCAGAGTGGGCTAAAGAACGGTGATGGATCAAACCCGGATCTGTTGACTGGGTGTGAGTGTTTGATTGGTTCTGATGCTCCATCCATCACCACCCCCTTTTGTACCGCAAACTTAAGAAATGGCACAAACTAAAGAGGTTAGACTTTCAGAGACATGACCCTATCAGTCAATTACACACTGACAATGAACACAAAATAGGGGACATAGAAACACTAGCTACTATGTTAGAATTACAACAAGATACAGACATTGTTACTACCACGATCAGCGGGACACAAATCCTGGCTGACCTAGAGTTTGTTTCTGACAGTGCTACTGTTACACCTTTCAGACCATGTTCTACTTTTCTACCTAGTTTACCACATGATGGTATTGATACTTTTCATGACAATGTCACCAAGGCACTTAATGCTTTTAGAAAGAAAAAAAGCAGAAAACAAGAACTATCTTATAATCTTTCACTTGAGCAGACAAAGGCACTAGATGACTTAGCTAAAGATAATGAGATAGTGATGCGCCCCGCAGACAAGGGGGACAATATTGTGGTACTAGATAGAGAACAATATATCCGAGAAGCCCAACGGCAGCTCAGTGATTTTAATTCCTATCTGCATATTACCAATGAGATCTATCAAAATAGCATCACCAACATTTGGGATAAGTTGATGGAATGGAAAGATAAAGGCATCTTAACATGGGACTAATATTGTTATTTGAAAAAAGACCATCCCATTCTTCCTGTCCTATACCTCTTACACAAGGTGCATAAGGACATGGTCAACCCTCCCGGTAGACCCATTGTTTCTTCGAGAGGCAGTGTCACTGAACACGTGTCCAAATATATTGATCAGTTTCTTAGAGAACACATGATCAGTCTTCCGAGTTATATCAGGGATACGAAGGATTTTCTTGCTAAGATACAGGACGTCATTTGGTGTGAAGAATATTTGTTTATTATCCTTGACGTTCATTCGCTATACACTATCATTCACCATCAACAGGGCTTGGAGGCCTGCAAACACTTCCTCAGGGGGAGGTTGGCAAGGTACTGGGAGCATAGTAACATGGTATTTGATATGATAGAATTTTGTCTGAAAAACAATATTTTTCTATGTGATGGTGAGTTATTCATTCAGACGACAGGAACTGCGATGGGTTCGTACTTTGCTCCCAGTTTTGCCAATCTCTTCATGGGGCTCTGGGAGGAAGAGAACCGTCTCGATCCCTTACTATCTCCGGACTTTGAGCAGGTCGTCATGTGGCTCCGCTACATTGACGACCTGTTCATTATCTGGAGGGGTTCGGAACCAGAAGCCAAAGATTTCATCAAGAAACTGAATTCAAATAATCATAACATCGTACTGACAGGCAACATTGAGAAGACTGTGGCAGAGTACTTGGATGTCAAACTCATGATTAGACATAAGACCATACACACCACTCTTTTCCGCAAAGAGACAGCAGGCAACAGTATTCTTCATGCCCTCAGCAGTCACCCAGAAACCCTCAAATGGAGCATTCCGTATGGGGAACTGCGGAGGGCCAAAAGAAACTGCAACACTGAAGAATTCTACAGCATTGAAAGCAAGGCCATTTTAAAGAGATTCAGGGAAAGAGGCTACCCCAATTGGGTTCTCCACAGAGCTAAAGAGAAAGTGGAAGGTGTCAATAGAACTGACACTCTAGCCAACAAAACCATTGTTCCCTTGGAAGACATGACGGGTACCACTGATACCAGGATCATACTCTGCTATCACTCTAACACCAAAGCGGTTAGAGGTATTCTTGCTAACAACTGGAATACACTTAAAAATGATAACATTATAGGGGGTATGATTCAAGAGAGACCCAGCATCACGTTCAGATGCAGTAGAAACCTGAGAGATATGCGAGTTCATAGCGACATTACCAAATACACCACTAATAGTGATCATAATCTTAAGGGTTTTTTTCAATGCGGACACTGCAAAGCATGCAAAAATAGCAGGTTTTGTAAAGATGTGGTTATTAACAACCGTAGCAAAAGTATTGTACAATTTCTGACATGCAGCACCACATTTGTGATATATGCCATCAGTTGCCCTTGTAACTTATGGTACATTGGGAGTACGACACTGATGGCCAAAAAGAGAATACTTGAGCACATGCGCGCTGTCACTAACAACGATCCCAAATATCCAGTGGCCAGACATTTTCAAGCGAACCATTTCTCCGACTGTTCGGTATTAAGATACTGCATTTTGGAACAGATTAGCAAGAACCCTAGAGGGGGCAATAGGACACTGACCCTCAGACAGAAGGAGTCGAAATTGATAGTAGATCTCCAGACCATTGGGTCAAAAGGTCTCAATGTGGACGAAGAATTAGCAGTACATCTGAAAGATCACTAATTTATTGCTAGTTTTTCTTTACACTGTTTCCCTTCATAGGGTTCACACATGATTTTCCTTTTCCAAAAATAGGGGGATTTACTTCTTCTTCTCTTCTCCCCTCATTGTGACATTTTGACAGCACCGTGTGAGTCTCGTTTCTTCTTTCTGTCTACTGTTACTCTCTTCTATTTTAGTGTATTATATTTCCTTTCTATATATTTTCACCCTCAGCATTGGTTTAGGGCGAGAGACATATATAGAGAGATTTTTAACAGAAGTTTAACTTGTTTTTTATTTTTTATTTTGTTTCAGGAGATAAGGAAGGGGCCCATCACTTCATATGATATTTCACTTGACAGCACGAGCATGGGCCACCTAACCTTTTCTTCGATGCCTCACCATTATGGGCTGTTTCTGCACTTGGTATTGTATGCACATCTTTGTTCTAGAGTCTATTTAATAGAACATGGACAATGGAGACCATTTTTGTATGTTTTGCTCACTTGAGCTCAATCTACATGCCAATGTATCCATCAGTGCTCAGGGTATTCTACTTAACCAGAGTTTAACGTACACTCTCCCTGGCTATTCATCTTTGTGTAATTTTGAAAAGACAGTGTTCTGTCAGTAGGACCAGCACATTTGTGCAACACATGGGTCGTAGGTAACAGCGCAGTTTTGTATCATTTATTACGGATAGGGTGACGTAATGTGCATGCACGACTATATGCTTTCAGTTATAGGTATTTACCTTATTGTGCAGCGTAAGATATTCTAGCATGAATATCAATTTTCACCCTTGATTTATCCATTCCTCATATGTATAATGATTTATAGATGGCGCATGTATGTATTTAGTACCCATGAGAGGTGCTGTGCGTTTCAAAGGGCGGTAATGATGGTTACTTCTTCCCATGCGGTTTCTATCACGTCTCAACAGGGGCACGAGCCCATGCGGGCAATTACTGCATGCACACTTGTGCTCCATGTGATATTGGCTAATTTTATTTTATTCAATTTATATACAGCATGGTTGACATTTATGATTGTAAGCTCCTGACACACAAGTGGCTGTGCTTTGACTCTATCATTATATTATATATGTTGGTTATTACAACTGCACTCGCCAGCATTTTGTTGCAAGGCTGTTACTTTATTTTACTGTTCAATAGGTACAGTCATGCATCTAGCTAATTTGGGTGGCTTGCGGTGTCATGAATGGTTTGCATTGATCATAATCATTTCTGTGACGTTATTTTCCCATTCCATCATGGCCGCCAACCCTCACAGAGTTACTTTACTTCCGGTCCGGATGTGCGAATTTCACGCAATGCTATTTAAGCCTATCAACTGTTGTGTTATTTACATGTGACCAAGACTACGGCTGTAGTCGAAACGCGTTCTGTAAATAAAAGCTTTGTGCTTTGCTCAATTCGTTTCCAAATCTTTGATATGCTGAGACCGCACGTTACGTTGGAACTTTATGCAAATATACATATATATATTCCCTGAAAAAAACCATAGGTTTCAGGGACGTTATAGTTAGAGATTAGCATTTTAAAAACCTTAGAAATTCACTGAATAAACCATAGGTTTCAGAGACGTTATAGTTAGTTGGACATTTGACTCATATAAAACCAGAGAAATTCGCCTGTTATAGTTAGTTGAGCTAACTATAACCTGCGCGCTCGCAATGCACTGCTGATGACGTCACATATTACATCACTCATGGCATGGTCAGTGACATCACTCATGACATCATTGATGCCATCTCAAATGACATCACAGATGACATCATCCAGTGAATGTGTTTTTCTGTAAACTGTAAATATTTTTCTTATATATCTATGCCAAGGTCTATTGAAGAATGAGTCGATGTATAAGTGCCTGAATGGATTATTTAGTAGATGCATGACTGACTCTATAAGTCACTGATTGAACGTATGTTACTGAATTCATGGATTAGTGACTAAATTGTGTGAATGTCTCTATTAGTCTCTCAGTTGGTGTATAAGCAGGTGCATGGGTTGGTGAGTAGCTACATCAGTGTCTATATTGGTTATTGATTGTTTGTATGAGTATCTGTATGGGTGTCTGAGTGTCTATCTGGGTGGGTGGTTGTGTCTGATCCTATGCATACATGTCTGAATAGCTGTTTCACTAGTTTTATACATTCAAAACTGCATCTCGGAAGGGCTGTATGGGTAGCTAACTGTGTGTACAGGTGTGTTGATTTGTGAATTGATGTCTCAGTTGTATATATGTGAGTAACTATATATGTTTTTAGACAGTATATGTGAGTGTTGAGGTGTATAATTGACTATACATGAGAGAGAGTGATTGCAAGAGTGTCTACATACACGTATGTGTACCTGTATTAGTGATTGTATAAGAGAGTAAGAATGTGATAGTATCTATATAAATAAGGGAAGTGGTGTGTGTAGAAATAAGTCAGGTGGTGTGTGTATATATCTGCATAGGTGAGTACATGGGTGTGTGATTGATTTTTGACATGACTGAGTAGATGTGTGAGTAACTCTATGGATCAGTAGCACTGTGTGAATGTATGTATAGGTGTATGAGTGGATATTATACTAATGTAATGATGAGTGACAGCATGTATGAGTGAATGTATCAGTGTATGTAAGGCTCCCAATATATAGATAGGAATCAGTGGATGGGTATCTAGTATCTGGTATTGGTGTGTCTATGGTTTTGAAAATGGTAGTCTATATTTTTAGAGTGGGTGTATTGAAGGTTATATTAGAGTGTGAAGAGGTGTGTCAGACTATCACGTGGATGATGTCATCTGCGATATCATCAGTGATGTCATTTGAGATGTCATCAGTGATGTCATGAGTGATTTCACTGACCATGTCATGAGTGATGTAATATGTGACATCATCAGCAGTGCATTGCGAGCGCGCAAGTTATAGTTAGCTCAACTAACTATAACAGGCAAATTTCTCTGGTTTTATATGAGTTAAATGTCCAACTAACTATAATGTCTCTGAAACCTACGTTTTTTTCAGTGAATTTCTAAGGTTTTTTAAATGCATATTTCTAACTACAAGGTCTGTAAAACCTATGGTTTTTTCACTGAATTTCAAAGGTTTTTTAAATAGTGAACTACTATTGTGCTATTTGTCATTACTACTGGTTTTTCTAACTTTTCAACTACATAAAATAAACTGCAAAACTACTATGTAATGTAATATATTTCACAAATTACAGTGAGTTTTTAAATAATATAAAATAATTTAACATTCAGAAAACAATTGTTCTCCCTTTTTTTGCTGTCATCAGCTACTACTTAACTTCACTATTCACAGTGATGTCAGAGTAGTTTCATCATAAACAGCAGGGAAAAAAAACAATCAACTAGATTGTTAAAAAAAAATCCCTAATTCTCACAAATATAATACAAAATCAACACAAATAACACATCCAATACTATTTCCAATATTTAAATCTTACCTTTACTTTGTAGTTTCTGTGAACATTTTCCCAATACACCAAATAATGTATCAAAAATTGCACTTTGAAAGCATCCAGTATGAATTCCTTAAAGTATCTTTACACCTTCCCACAAAGCCGAATGGTGTATCTAAAATCTTTGTTTCAGAAATATCAAGTATGAGTTGGATAATTCATAAGCAATCTCGATTTCATTTCCAAGTGTGTATCGTTGCAGTGACTCCAACCATTATTACACTTTAAATAAACGGTGTGAGAAGTTGGCCTGGCATATGCTGTCCTCTAGTTATAGGGGACACCTTGCACCAGTCCAATTCGACTCTTAAGGTGATAGGTTAAAAGACAACCTTTAAAGAAAGCTATCCTAGTGGTAGCTGTAGAGAGCAGCCTTCAGGCTAAGTCTTGAAGGAGTGTTAAGCTTATTGTTTTACCATAGATAACCTCTTGTATGACCAAAAGAAAGCGTAGTCCACACAGGTATATATATAAAATATATGTATTTATTCTAAGAATAATCCCCCTAGTCTCTTTATGAGGCTAGAGGTAAAGATACAATTCAAACAAGCATTGATAGTTACAATAAATAGCACTGGAATCATAGGGCCCCAGGGGGGGACCAAACCATATATTAAACAAGGATTGGCATAGCCAATAGGTCTCGCCTTTGGGACTTCATAAGTGTTTAGCCTTTTGAGACAAAGAAAGAAATAATGTGTGTGTTGTTGATCGTGAGATAATGTAAGCAAGAGTGAGAATTAGATAGTGTGTGTTATATTGAGCGTGAATGTAGGAGATATTAATTGAAATAGAGGATGAGTGTGTGAGTAAATGTAAGATTAAAAAAAGAGAGACGGTAGAAGAGTGGAGCCTGAGAGAGAAAGAAATGTAAATGTGTGCAATTGATTAATCAGCAAATGTAAAGGATGCTTGGAAGCTGGCATTGGCTTTAATGGATGGAGCCACTTCTAGCCTTGAGTGGTGCTGTATGGGTGTCAGCAGCTGAGCTGTGGAATGCCTGATTTTAATGGACACATACAAATGTTTGCACGAGGTACAGTCTGAAGGTGTATTACTAAAATCTATTGTTTTTTTATTAACCTTGATTTTTTTACACATTTGTGACTGCCTACTGAATTCTGAGTATATTGTGAGTTTAAAACAACTTCATATTCACAATGCTTTCTGAAACATTCTGGGCCCTCATAACACTAAAATTACACTAGTCATTCTTCCCAACAATTGCCTAACAGGTACTCCCAATGGGATGAGTGGTGTCAACAGAGATGTGTTTACTGTAAGAAGCTGTAAGTCCACATGTTGCTTGCAAAATGCATTATTTCTAATGTAGTGCGATCAGAATAAAAAAAATAAAAAAACAAGACATTGCTGAAACACAGAAGCAAGACTACAAGTTTGCATCAATCGAGGGGCACAGAACACCAATGTAGAAATTAAACATGACCCACTAAGGGTAAATAAATGCAACTTTTACACACAAGATTTTCTCTGTTAATTGTTTTCTGTAGAGGGCTTCTAACTTATTCTGGAGCTCGTGACAAATGTCCTATGTTCACTCGATCGTCTCTAAAATACTTGCTACATGTACTGCCATTTGCCCGAATGATGGCGAAAACCCGGGACTGCCCCGACAACTTCGGGTCACCTGGTAACCCTGTGCTGAGGATCCTACTTAAGGAAATGCTGCCCATGCTAAACAGGTATATTGCTGTATTGTTTGTGCTTGCTTGCCAAAGAACAAAGTTGTGACGGTGTCATGTGTGTACATTCTGGCAAGAGGTGGGGGGAGCTAAGAGAAGTACTTGGGAATTCATCCGAGGGCAGCAAATGTTCTTGGACTTGGTACTGGCATCATTTTCACATCTGTCTTTTTCGCTCTCTCACACCAATCTTACAGTAGGGTTGCCACCAGGCCGAATGTATACCAGCATGACCGCATTTTAATCTCCTGTCAGTACAAAACAAACATTAGCATAGCCAATAGGTCTCGCCTTTGGGACCTTATAACTGTTTAGCTATGCAACAGTTGCATAACTAAATACTTATAAGGTCCCAAAAGCGAGACCTATTGGCTATGCAAAGCGGCCGTGCGGTGAAAGTGAAAGAGATCGCGATTGCGATCACGATCAAACATCAAAGCGGCGAAAGTGAAAGTAATCGCGGTAAAGCGCGGCGCGCGTGCCCGCGCATATGCACTGTAGCTCCAGGCTGGCCTGGTAGCACTTTTTGGAGCCCTCTCAATAAGTCTCGCCAGACCAGCGCATGCGCTGGGTCAGGCGAGACCTAAAAAGTGGTATAAGAACCACGACAATTCTACAGACAATGCCTAGGGCATTTAGGGTCGTTGGCCCCTTGTGAAACCACGCAAGGTAGTGAGGAAGGGGACCCACGGGAGACGCGTGCAGTGGTATGAGATACTGTCGGGATCTCTATTAAACCCTATGGAGAATGTCGCAGTTGAAATTTACAAGAATAAAAACACTTATAGCAGGAGGTCAAGTTTAGGAGTTTAGAGTTAAGCTCTTGAAGGGCCCACACCCCCGAGAGTACCGAGGTACCCTTGTTACCTGCCCCAGGGAAGCCGGTTGCATAGGTCATTTTCGATGTCGGGTCGCGGGCTGGTTTTCAATGGGAAAACGTGTAGAACTGCTGCTAGCCAAAAGCGTTGTTGATGTCGTGAAGATTGAAGATGTAGATCTTGAAGAGAAGAACCTGAAAGCAGAGGGGACAGAGTCTGGGGCACGGCACAGGGACCAGGGAGCTCAGGAGAAAGAGCCCTTCAATGTCGGGTGCTTCAGGTGGAAGTTGAATAGCTTGGATCAGCAGCCACGGGCTCCAGGAGGCTTCAAGGAGGGCCATCTTCTGGAGGGCGACTGTCCCATGCAAGATGAGGGTCGCTGCGTTGTTAGTGTCTGGATTGGATCCACTAAGCCTTGGTAACCGCAGCCCACACACGATTTACAAAACAGCTACTGGTGCAGACCCACGAGGTCTGAGCAAGGTCTCCAGCAAGGAGACTGAAGAGCAGGCCTGGAGCAATCAGGGGAACTCTTTGAAGTGAAGATTGACCTCCGCTAGGGCCCACCAGTTGAGAGACAAGGGACCGCGGTAGGCAGCAAATTGGCATACGTAAAGATGCGCCCACTGGTCGCCGGGGCAGGCTAGGGCATCGATCTTTGGCACAGATGTTGCTGAGAGGTTGGCTCAATAATGAGCCAAAGCACAACTTCCCCACTTGTCGGGGTCATGTGCTGTGCAAGAGGTGGCTGGTGTCCTGGGGTATTGGGGATCTCGGCACCCACGGGGTCCACGGTGCTCAGCCTTGCTGTGCACATTCACTGGCCTCTGGGATGCTTTGGAAACCCACCTCAAGTTAGATAGGAGTCATCAAAGTCCATAGGAGCAGCGAAGTTCCAACTGGGTCACTTGCAGTGTTTCAGGTGTCTGCCAAGCAGGGGGGTAACTCCTTTACCCCAAAGGAGATTTCTTCAGTCAGCTGGGCAGCAGCTTGTCAAAGGTCAAGTCTGTGAAGTCTAAGATTAATCTGAGGCTCTGGGGACCCTGCACCCACCTTTATCCAGAGGTATAGGGGGTGACTAAATCAGAGCCCACCAATGAGAGTTCAGGTGGGAAAGTGTGGCTACACCCTCTCCCCTTTGTGTGTTTCCTACCTGGGCAGGGGACAAGATGCCCCTGAACCGGTTCCAGGCGGTGTATGCAGAAGGTTGGCGCTGTAGCAGCCTACGTGCAACTTTGAAAGGCATCCCATGGTGCACCCACCCAGTTCCAATCCACATAGTCTGTCTGGGGTGGTGGGAACACCTCCCTGCAACAAGATCCCTATTGTCCAGCTGCCGTGGCTGGAGCTCTGCCCAGCAACAGGCAGCCAGAGTTGTGTGGGTGGCGGGTAGCATCCATTTTGTATTACGTGTGCACTTTTAAATTGGTGTCTAAATTCTGCTGCTTTTCCCATATAGCCCCTCTAGCAGGGGGGAATCATGCCCTCATGCCCATGGCTGGACTGGAGGTATGATTCCTTCATGTTTGACACCAAACCCAACATGGTTCTGTGCAGCCACTCTCAAGTTATCACGCTATCGCGATTACTTATAATGCGGTTAAGAGTATATGGTATGGCTGCACTACAAACAACCTCACACTAGTTTTAACGAAGGTTGCAGAGGGGCCCTACTCAGGTAGGGGTTCCCCCTCACACATATCTCAGGCCTGCTTTAGGGGTGACCTATGAGAATATATGTGTTGTAATTAAGTGGGAAGAAGGGTACCTGTATCCCTGTAAGGGGTGCAAGCACCACCTTACCCAGACTACAGTAGTGGTCTGGTGGTGTCCGTTTGTATGGCTGTCCCAGGGTGGCACAATAAGTGCTGCAGCCCTGGTAGGCCTCTGAGGGACCCATGCCCTGGGTACCTAGGGTACCATCTACAAGGGCCTGATAGGGTAACCTCAGTATCTAATTGGTCTGTACCTAGGGTACTCACATTGGTTTAGAGAGGAAGCAGATATGCTGGGGTCCTGGATAGCAGGGCTACAGCCTGGCTAGAGTCATAAAACATCAGCAAAAAGTTGGAGGCAACTATGCAGTCGATGCCACTCTCCTACAAATCGTATAATGTCCACTTGTGTTAGTACTTGCAGCATGGAAAACAATATCAACTGTTGCAAAAGTTCTTCCAGAAATTGAAACTTGACTAGCAACAAAAAGTTTAGTTTTGGATTCCACTTTTCTTCCATTTGGTCTACAGTGTTGTAGTATTATAATCAAATATTTTCCATATCTTTGTAGGCATAATGTAGATAGCATTGTCGATTTACAATGAGAACAGATCCTCTCGTGATCTGCTTCTTTTAGCAATTTGGAAAATGGTACAGATTTGCAGACAGGTATTGTCAAATATAGAAATCGTTCTCTGTCAACTATAGTGCTTGAAGTTAACAAACACTGTTCACATTTATGTTCCCATTTGTAACTGAGTCCAAATAAACTCTCAATCTGAATTCCTTCATCTTCTAGTACTTCAAACATAACTACCAAAAATTCTTGTGCATCTTGTTGTATATTAGCACTGAACGTTAAAGATCCAGTACATGTATCCAACAGTTGGCGAATACCAGAAGGAGAATGGATCTTACTTCTATCAGTTCTCAATTCTTGAAATAAAGTATAAAGAGCCGAACATAATCTTTTTTCCTGACTTTCCATAATTTCACCATAAACATCTTCAAGATAAAATATAACATGTATAATAACATTACTACAGCAGTTGACACTAGAAGCATTTTCTAATTGGAATCCGACAACAGCATCACTTGTTTGTATTTTCTGCTTCATGTTTGCGTTTTGAACACACAACATGTTTCTCATAAATAGGATATTCAGCTAAACTTGGAGCATAAAGCCTTCTCAAACGATTATATTCTCTTACACAATTAACATCAGCACTAACCTTGTTCTCATCAAAATCAATTAAATACAAACCAGACAACATTTTTAACTCAAGATAATGCAACATATACCATTCCCTCTTTAAACACAGTTTTTCCAACATTTACCAAAGCATTATCTACACTTAAACCTTGTGATTTATGAATAGTTATTGCAGATGCTAAACAGAAGGGAAACTGTTTTCTACGAACATACAAGTCTTTTACAAGCAAAAAAAAGTACAGCACAATGAGCAATCTGTCTTACCTCTGTAATCTGATCAAACTTAACTTTCAAGAAATCAATTCTATTTCTATTTTGATATTTCACAAAATCAACAACTTTCCCCATTGCTCCATTCACTAAACCTTCTTCTACATTCAGATTACGCCTCAAAATTACCCGACAGTTTAAACATATATCTAATTTTTTATCTTAGCCAGCAGTTTTTGATACAGACTTTTCCAAAGAATCCAATTTAGTCTGTAGCTTTTCTGAAAGAAAAATAGTTATTCCTTGATGCTCGATTTTATCAATAGCTTCAATGTGAACTATTTCTTCATTTTCCAATTTCATAAGCTCTCTATTAAATGTATAACACTCTTCCACTGTAGGCATTACGCAAACTATAGACTTGTTTTCTTTCATTTTCTTGTACATTACTTCTGCTGGTGTGTTTTCATTTGTAAACAAGTTCTTCAGTAGACAACTTTGAAAAGCTTCTTTACCATGTTTGCTTAGAACACCAATTCTTACATCTTTTAGAATATTTCCATAATCTTCATCTCTTGCTTGTCGCATATTCTTTGTGAGTTATTTATATTCAAAATGTAACCACAGATTCACATTTCCAATACTTCCCAGAGATTTCTTTGTGTCTTCATGTAGAAGAGTTTTAAACACTGGTTCTCCTTTTACAGGTGTTAGTTGTAGCAGATCTCCAAATACAATTAAATGTTTTCCTCCAAAGAGAAAGTCCTAATCTGTTTTTAATACCTGTTGCAATCTTAAGTGTACAAAAGCAAGCATTAAGTTTGAGACCATGCTCACCTCATCAATAATAGTTTCATTTTCTTCAGCACTCTTGACACTTCATGAGAAGCTTCTCCAGACTACTTCTGATATTGTAATTTACTATCAAGCTCAACTGGTAACATCAGTAATCTATGCAAAGTAACTCCTTTAACATTGTGTGCAGCTAATCCAGTGGGAGATGTTATCACAGAACATAAATGTGAACCAGTAGTTTTTTTAAGATAAGTGGTCAAAACTTTAATAAAAAACCTTTACCTGTCCCACATAAACCACTGCTGTACATCAGAAGAGGTTTAAAAGATGAACACACACATTCTTTTTTTCATGCAACAAACCATGTTCTATCTGTTCTCTCACTTGCACATATATTTCTTTCTGTTTAACATTTATTTGTTTTTTTAACGTTTCCAATGCAATATTCTCCTTGTGTGCGTGTTGCATTGCAATTTCGACTTCATGCATAGCAAGCGCTGCTTCATTTTCCAGTATTGGTTGTCCAAGAGGATCTTGACTACATTGACCACTACTTTGACTATTTTGAGAACTCTCATTAGCTATTTCAGCTGTAATAGTCTTTTCCTGTTCAACTTCATCATTCAACATTTTTAAATATGTAGGGAAAAATGTACATGCAATGCTATCTTTAAAACTTTAAATGCATTAAAAGAATCTTCATAGCAGTCAAAGTTTCCAAGTAATTCACTTTCGCTACGCCATGGTTTAAAGAGTTGGAGAAGTGCTAAATAGTACAATTCTCTCTTATCTGGAGTTTCAAAACTGAGTTTCTTGTGGTTTATAAGAATACCCTTTGCAAGTTTTACTAAACAACCATGACATCCAACTACTGCATATGTTCCTTCTTTTAAATTCTGTTTAACATTTCTTTTGAATCTGTAATGTTGAAGTACTTGATACAGACATAGTTGTTCCAGATGTCGACTCCTTTTCGGATAGTATGTGTCCAACATATTAGTTTTAAGAATGTCTGTACTGTCTGGTTCATTTGCTGCTAAGTATTCAATTTATTTTAATGATTTCAACACTCTATTCTGTGAGCAGGCAAGACCTAAACTTACCCAAATGATTCCTCGAGAATTTGAATATAAACTTGAAGAGCACAAGCGGTCTGAGCATTCATAGGATCCAATTTCTCGGTGGGAAAGCATTTTCAAAGTAAAGCTGTACAATATTTTGCTAACGTTTTTCTCTTGGGCAATTTCTTCCCACATTTGCTTCATCTGAATTTGTTATGTACGATGAAACATAACTGGCAACAGTAATTGAGTAATCTGCAACATACTGGATGTCCATGTTCGTATTCCACATTTTTTAAATGACTGGATTGTAGTCATTAATATACTTTGACACTTCTGTTCTTTTTAAGTTGTAGGTATTCTTGGGAGATTTCCGAGTTATTGTGTGCCTTACAGAAGAAAAAAAATAATTTAATCTTCCTTTACAAATGACTGGAAGTGGAAAACCAAACCGACATTTGCTGTAAAATTTTGCTTTAGACTTGTATTTTCTTCTGCAGTACTTTTCACAATGGTGACTTTGGAAACGTAAAGCTCGCTGTCTCAAGCTTCTATCTCCTTCTTCTCTCAGAATCTCACATGTCACATACTGTTCAATCAAAGACAATACTGTTTCATCAGAATCAGTTCCAAATTTAGGTGCATCCTTGACCCATAGTATCATATGTATATGAGGTACACCTCTTGCTTGGTACTCCTTTCTCCAAAATAAATCGGTAACTTCTCCAAGAGGTGGATTCTTTTTATTGTAGATAAAAGATATCATAGCTTGAAACCTATGATTAAAATATCTGCACACATTTACAGGATCAAATGAACACAGTTAATCAGGAGTCTTTATTTCAAGATTTTTAATATTGGAATTCACTTCTCTTAGAAACTCAAGCAAATCTTCAAATGCATACTCTGCACAGCTAAGTGTGACAAACCATGTTGGTGTACCTAAGTTCCGTAACATACGCTTGAGTTCCACCATGATGACGATACCAATACTCATTTGCTCCACGTTGACATGCCATCAAATTGATTAACTGTGCTTCTAAATTTTCATCTGTTTTTTCAACTTTCTCCACAAATCCTTTCGCAGAAAGAAGTGATTGATGAACTCCGGTTTTAAGTATGAATTTCACTGCATACGACAGAGAAGATATATCACTTTCAAACAAAAGGTGAAATATGTATGGAATGCACTGTCGAAATCTAGGATCTTCAGAATGTAATCTTGTTGACCGATATTCTGAAACTGGAATACGTACAGGTCGGTCATCATATCATCCACCTTCTCCAGTAGGAAACAGCTGTGGAAAACAACGAGCTTCCAAGCTCTTCTCCCATACACTCATTGGAGTTCCCTGTGCTTTTTTCATTTGAAATAACTCAATGCTGCTTTCTATTACTTCTTTTGAATGCAAAGTACGTATTGTGTAATGTTCATAAATCTCTTCAGTCCTTGACTTGTCCACTTTCTCTATTTGACCACTTGAAATTTCACATTCATCTTCTTAACTTATTACCTGTTTATCCACACTTACAGTTTTATAATACATATTGTTCTCTATAAGATATAAGGTAGCCTTTTCAACTTTATTAACATCCACAAATTCTTGCCATATTTTCCGACTCTTTGTTGGTACACCATTTACTAAAATGACTACTGCCTCATTTTCCTCTTTCTCTCCAGCAATAGTTTCAATATATTTCTTAAAATACAAAGGTAAGTACACCACTCTTCCTTTCAGCCCTCTTTGCAAGTCTGTTGGAGCAGTTTACCTGCTTTAGGCTCCATCTGAATTATAGTTTGAATAGGATGAACAGATTGAATTAGAACCGACTCATATGTATTCAATTCTGCCAGTTCCTCCGGAATAGCTACTAATTCTAAGTTATTATGTACTGATCTAGCAGGCATTTTGTTCTCTTCTAATTTGTTGTAACAATATTTACATATACGTTGATCACTACCTAACTCAAATCAACCTTCCACCAACAAGTAAGTTGCAAATTCTTCCCACTTACTATTGTTCTCCTTTTCACTTTTCAAATACAAATCAACATTCCTAGTTTGACTTTTATAATGAGTACGTCGACAACAAACACAAAGATAGTTTGGTATTTCAGAGCACACTACATTAAACCTTCCAATTTCTTCTTCAAACTTCTCAGTGCTAATCACGTTCCCATCTCCTTCAACATCTGTAATCGTCAAACTATCATTTTCTATTGACTACTCTTCTGAACCAAAATATCGCATTTCAATATCATCACACTTTTTTTGAACATCTAATAAAGAACCATAAGAGCTGTATTCAGTTCACTTAAACATAATGCAGGACTTTTTACATAGTACAGTTTCCTTACAAACTTCCGCATTTCTGAATGGTGTACTGCTAACATCCTCAAGTTATGAAAAACACTTTTACACACTTTCTTGAAAGACAAGCCAGAGAATGCCCATGTTTCTCAGCATATTTTCTTACATTACATGGATCTAGTCCTTGCAACAACTTAATCTTCTATTTAATACTTTTCTGTGCATATTCTCGTAGCAAATTTCACATTATATCAATAGATTCCTGTCGAATACTACAAATACTGCTACAATCCGACTAATACACAGGAGCTTGTGTATGTTTCCCTTGCACTTCTTCAACTATTAACTCTTCTGCACTTTTACCAACCAATTCCTCTTTTGGAAGGGTACAACCATCCTAAACTTCGTAGCAATGACCTCCAGTATCAACTGCAAATGGTAAACAATGTTCCTGGAAGTAACTTTCCTCATTAAAAAAAGGCTCACTACTAGAAGTATGTTTCCAATGTCCACTAAATATTTTGCAAAAGTTTGTTCTGTTCACAAGTCTTTTTCTTCTACTTTTCTCTTTCAACACTTTGATTACTTTATCTAATACTTTGATCCTCTTCAAAATCACAATAAATAACTTCTGTTTTAAAGTACTTTCGATACGCTGCTTCTGTTTGAATTGCAGCTCTTTCTTTTTATATTTGCAGCATGTTCTCATTAAGTTCTGAATCACTCTAGTTCAAAAAAGTCTCTGACGAATTTCTTGAAATTGTTTTTGTCTCCGGGTAACAGATACTGTTTCTTTATCATGTTTTCTTTTCCTTGTATTTGAAATTGAAGTCTCCTTCTCCTTACTTGAAAAATTCTTCTTTTTCCTTTGTGTGATGTTATTTTCATTGAATGTCCGTAATATTTTTTTCCGAAATTGTCTAGTGTTTTTACCAGAAGAAACTGTTTGTGTAGTGCTCTCATTTTTTTGTAATTGAAAATCTTTTCCTTTCTGCAAATATAAATGCTTCTTTTCTTGTCTTTTGTTCTCAGTTCTTCTAGGCATTTTCAAATTTTTATCCAAACGAAATAATTTTCTGAAAAATAAAATATATATTTTTTTTACATCAGTTCAATATTTTACAATAATAACATGCAATTACATAAATTCTACTGACGGCTTCCAGAGGCAGTGCTGCAACGTGATGGAGCATGGCGGGGAGCAGTAGGATGACAGGTATTGCCATAGAACATACAGCAAGTATTTATTTAATTATTTACATACACCTTTACAATTTACATGTAACTGCACTACCTCATACTGTTCACCTCTCCACCATACCCCACCACCCCACACACTCCCTCTGCAACCCACCGCAGACAACTTTATACATAATATTTTTAAAAATTGTAATCTATATTCTTAGGATGATATTATCAACCAAACGGCACCCAGAAAAATTACCATTATTAGCCTAACAATTTTATCTACAACTTCGCAAACATAACACTGCACCCAAAGATTTAATTGGAGAGGAGTGAGTTTGAGCACTGGCAGTTTATTTTTGGGGGCCTCAAAACGGATCTCTATGGGGCTCTATTTTCAGGCGTCGCAAAGGAAGTCCGTAGTTTTTTTTTTATTGAACTGTAGTGAGACAGTTAGACAATGCACATTGCTCACTACTAAAAAGTGGAGCCATCATGCCAGGTGAATCATGTTGTAGGAGAAAAGAAATCCTTTAAAGAGAGCCATTTTCTCTCACAATTTTCCTTCTCTTTTAGCACACTCAGAGCCGCACCCGTGTACTTCACAGGTCTTCAAAAGACCATTTTCTTGTAAATGATGCTCTGTTTTTTTCCACCCCTTTTTAGAGCCCCTACATCCCCACTCTGCCTATTGCTCAAAGAACTAGCCTGCCCCGAAATTTCGCTCTGGTTGGGCCTTTGGAGACGACCACACGCAGCCAACTCCATCACAACTCTGCTCTCACCTTTCACAGGGTGTTGTTGTAGTGCTACGAAAACACACACTTTTCCTGGCTCACTTAGGGGCATATTATCAAGAACAGCGTTACAATTATCGCCGCTTTAGCGGCAGGAAATTGCCTCTAAAGCGGCAATAATGAGTTTGATAATATGCCCTTGTGAATTCCCATAGAAGCCCAGCTTCACACCACGACCTATGGAAATTAATATGGAGAAAACACGTTTTGGGACCCCCTTTTTGCTCGCCTCCCCTTGATGAATCACCCCCAAACTTCCCACATAGGAGCTGATATAAACAATAAATGTGTTTGGAAATTTTCATCAAACGTAGTCGCACTACGCGAAGCTACGTGAAGATGTAATTGCACTACGCAAGCTTGCGCAGTTGCTTGGGGCACCTGTTCGCAACGCGTTTTTCTTGTTCGGGAGCGCATTGTGCATGTTCGGGGTGCTGTTTGCGTGCTCGGGGGATAGTATCTCGCGAACTTACCCATGCGGTTGCCTATGGGTGCGGCCATCTTGCTTTTCAATTGTCCCACCCACTCGCGATGCCTTATTTCCTGTTCCGGGTCGCGTATGGCATGTTCCCGATGCGCATGTCATGTTCGGGAGTGCGTTTTACTTGTTTGCGATGATTATTGCGTGTTCGAGGGGAAATATCACCCAAAACTTACCCATGCGGTCGCGATGGGCGCGGCCATCCTGTTTTTCACTCTATGCTATGGTTCTCTTTTTACTTTTCTACTGTTTTATATTACTTCTTTCTTTAAGCTCCTACTTCTTCCCCCTAACTTTATTTTTTCCTTCTAACTTTTCTTTTCAGCCTCCCACACATCCCAGAACCATGGCCAAGGGTATCAGCACTACCGGCTCTAAGGGCAATGCGCCTGCGCCCAAGAGCCGCCTGCCTTGCAGCAGAATGTGCCCTGCAGGGGTGCAGGCCTGGCAGCTTTTTGGCGAGGCGGAGGTGGCCGCCCTTGTTTTTTTATCCAGCGCCACCTCCCCTTGACCTTGGCAGCAGGCGGCCGGCCAGGCTCCGGGTACCCTACCCAGGAGCGTCACCGTCGGTGGGCGAAGGTGCGCCGGGCAGTGTTTCGCTGCTCAGGGGTCCAGCGCACCCATAACCAGCTGGCCCACCGGTGGTCAGACATCCTGGACCGGGAGCAGGACCGGTTGGACCTGCTAGGTGTCGAGGTCGTGGGGCTTGGTGAGTAGCTAATATATAGTAGTATAAGTATCGTGTTTAATTTTTTGACGAATAACAAGATTACGGCTGCTTACATTGCAGGTAAATTACGTTTCTAAATCTTCTGTGATTGTAGGACACAGGTGCTCAGCACTACTCTTACTTGTTTACAACTTTGCGCTAGATTGGGATGATTAATGTAAGAGTTGACTTTAGAGAACTGAAGTTAGGTAATGCTATTGCTAGAGAGATTCTAGTCCTTCCATTGTCCTCCTGTGAAATAGTGGTGGATGGATACTAGGTTTAGTTAGTATTAGTTCATAATTTTTTTACGGTCTGCGTGACGCCTCCTCTGTCACTGAGTGCTGCTTACCCCAGTCCTCCGTAGAACCTTTAGTAGTTTGTTGAGTGAGTGGTAGGCTTAGTAGTGTCAGTCAGTAGCAGAACAACATCAGACGCAACCAACCAACAATTTGGTGTATGCACAAATTTAAGCATGTGTCCTCCATCGCATCTATGCATTTTTGAAGGCTAAAAAAAATGGAAATGCAGACTTAGTGAACAATTGGCCCATCTGGATTAGGTGGTCTAGGTCAGGTGGCACTTAGGCTTCGTTAGTATTCTGGAATCAGAATGATTATGGAACACTGGATTAGTGTTAATAAATAACTAGACGGTCCGTGAATCCTGCAAGCAGTCCAGTAGTCTATCTGATTAGATAGGTACATTTTATTGCAATTGTTGTTTCCTAAAATGTTTTTTGAGCGTCTTTTTAAATGATTTGTTTCACAGCACTCCTTAATGTCTGTCTCTTTCTTTATTATATCTTACATGATCAGCATCACCCAAGGGCAAGAAGACGGGGTCCGAGTCGGCGGGTCAACCAGAGGACTGCTTCTCTACCGAGGGCCCTGCTGCTGGCCCCAGTAAGTCCTCCAGTGGTTAATATTAACAATTATATTTCCCTAACTTTTACTGCACCTTTTTTTTCCCGAACTATTAATTATTCCACTTCCTAATTCTATTTTTTACAAAAGCTTCTTTGACCTCTTTACATAGCATTAGCAATGCATTAGTAATAGCATTAGCAGCGTGAGTTGAGTAACCAATGGCCTCTTCTATCTGACTCTTACTCAGCTGTGAAGTTTTATGGAGAAGACTAAAAGTCAGATCACATGACCTTGATGGATGTGTTGAACAAAGAGGGAATGAAGGGTTGAAGGTGGAAGGATGGGCGAGATGTAATAGGACTGGCAGAGCAGGCTATGTTGGAAGCATGCATAGGTGGCTGATAGGAATCAGATCAGATGTATGGGTTGTTAAAGGATAGGTGGAAGGTGAAAGAAGATGCTTGCCTGCTTTGCTTTAGACTTGTATTTTCTTCTGCAGTACTTTTCACAATGGTGACTTTGGAAACGTAAAGCTCGCTGTCTCAAGCTTCTATCTCCTTCTTCTCTCAGAATCTCACATGTCACATACTGTTCAATCAAAGACAATACTGTTTCATCAGAATCAGTTCCAAATTTAGGTGCATCCTTGACCCATAGTAGCATATGTATATGAGGTACACCTCTTGCTTGGTACTCCTTTCTCCAAAATAAATCGGTAACTTCTCCAAGAGGTGGATTCTTTTTATTGTAGATAAAAGATATCATAGCTTGAAACCTATGATTAAAATATCTGCACACATTTACAGGATCAAATGAACACAGTTAATCAGGAGTCTTTATTTCAACCTTTTTAATATTGGAATTCACTTCTCTTAGAAACTCAAGCAAATCTTCAAATGCATACTCTGCACAGCTAAGTGTGACAAACCATGTTGGTGTACCTAAGTTCCGTAACATACGCTTGAGTTCCACCATGATGACGATACCAATACTCATTTGCTCCACGTTGACATGCCATCAAATTGATTAACTGTGCTTCTAAATTTTCATCTGTTTTTTCAACTTTCTCCACAAATCCTTTCGCAGAAAGAAGTGATTGATGAACTCCGGTTTTAAGTATGAATTTCACTGCATACGACAGAGAAGATATATCACTTTCAAACAAAAGGTGAAATATGTATGGAATGCACTGTCGAAATCTAGGATCTTCAGAATGTAATCTTGTTGACCGATATTCTGAAACTGGAATACGTACAGGTCGGTCATCATATCATCCACCTTCTCCAGTAGGAAACAGCTGTGGAAAACAACGAGCTTCCAAGCTCTTCTCCCATACACTCATTGGAGTTCCCTGTGCTTTTTTCATTTGAAATAACTCAATGCTGCTTTCTATTACTTCTTTTGAATGCAAAGTACGTATTGTGTAATGTTCATAAATCTCTTCAGTCCTTGACTTGTCCACTTTCTCTATTTGACCACTTGAAATTTCACATTCATCTTCTTAACTTATTACCTGTTTATCCACACTTACAGTTTTATAATACATATTGTTCTCTATAAGATATAAGGTAGCCTTTTCAACTTTATTAACATCCACAAATTCTTGCCATATTTTCCGACTCTTTGTTGGTACACCATTTACTAAAATGACTACTGCCTCATTTTCCTCTTTCTCTCCAGCAATAGTTTCAATATATTTCTTAAAATACAAAGGTAAGTACACCACTCTTCCTTTCAGCCCTCTTTGCAAGTCTGTTGGAGCAGTTTACCTGCTTTAGGCTCCATCTGAATTATAGTTTGAATAGGATGAACAGATTGAATTAGAACCGACTCATATGTATTCAATTCTGCCAGTTCCTCCGGAATAGCTACTAATTCTAAGTTATTATGTACTGATCTAGCAGGCATTTTGTTCTCTTCTAATTTGTTGTAACAATATTTACATATACGTTGATCACTACCTAACTCAAATCAACCTTCCACCAACAAGTAAGTTGCAAATTCTTCCCACTTACTATTGTTCTCCTTTTCACTTTTCAAATACAAATCAACATTCCTAGTTTGACTTTTATAATGAGTACGTCGACAACAAACACAAAGATAGTTTGGTATTTCAGAGCACACTACATTAAACCTTCCAATTTCTTCTTCAAACTTCTCAGTGCTAATCACGTTCCCATCTCCTTCAACATCTGTAATCGTCAAACTATCATTTTCTATTGACTACTCTTCTGAACCAAAATATCGCATTTCAATATCATCACACTTTTTTTGAACATCTAATAAAGAACCATAAGAGCTGTATTCAGTTCACTTAAACATAATGCAGGACTTTTTACATAGTACAGTTTCCTTACAAACTTCCGCATTTCTGAATGGTGTACTGCTAACATCCTCAAGTTATGAAAAACACTTTTACACACTTTCTTGAAAGACAAGCCAGAGAATGCCCATGTTTCTCAGCATATTTTCTTACATTACATGGATCTAGTCCTTGCAACAACTTAATCTTCTATTTAATACTTTTCTGTGCATATTCTCGTAGCAAATTTCACATTATATCAATAGATTCCTGTCGAATACTACAAATACTGCTACAATCCGACTAATACACAGGAGCTTGTGTATGTTTCCCTTGCACTTCTTCAACTATTAACTCTTCTGCACTTTTACCAACCAATTCCTCTTTTGGAAGGGTACAACCATCCTAAACTTCGTAGCAATGACCTCCAGTATCAACTGCAAATGGTAAACAATGTTCCTGGAAGTAACTTTCCTCATTAAAAAAAGGCTCACTACTAGAAGTATGTTTCCAATGTCCACTAAATATTTTGCAAAAGTTTGTTCTGTTCACAAGTCTTTTTCTTCTACTTTTCTCTTTCAACACTTTGATTACTTTATCTAATACTTTGATCCTCTTCAAAATCACAATAAATAACTTCTGTTTTAAAGTACTTTCGATACGCTGCTTCTGTTTGAATTGCAGCTCTTTCTTTTTATATTTGCAGCATGTTCTCATTAAGTTCTGAATCACTCTAGTTCAAAAAAGTCTCTGACGAATTTCTTGAAATTGTTTTTGTCTCCGGGTAACAGATACTGTTTCTTTATCATGTTTTCTTTTCCTTGTATTTGAAATTGAAGTCTCCTTCTCCTTACTTGAAAAATTCTTCTTTTTCCTTTGTGTGATGTTATTTTCATTGAATGTCCGTAATATTTTTTTCCGAAATTGTCTAGTGTTTTTACCAGAAGAAACTGTTTGTGTAGTGCTCTCATTTTTTTGTAATTGAAAATCTTTTCCTTTCTGCAAATATAAATGCTTCTTTTCTTGTCTTTTGTTCTCAGTTCTTCTAGGCATTTTCAAATTTTTATCCAAACGAAATAATTTTCTGAAAAATAAAATATATATTTTTTTTACATCAGTTCAATATTTTACAATAATAACATGCAATTACATAAATTCTACTGACGGCTTCCAGAGGCAGTGCTGCAACGTGATGGAGCATGGCGGGGAGCAGTAGGATGACAGGTATTGCCATAGAACATACAGCAAGTATTTATTTAATTATTTACATACACCTTTACAATTTACATGTAACTGCACTACCTCATACTGTTCACCTCTCCACCATACCCCACCACCCCACACACTCCCTCTGCAACCCACCGCAGACAACTTTATACATAATATTTTTAAAAATTGTAATCTATATTCTTAGGATGATATTATCAACCAAACGGCACCCAGAAAAATTACCATTATTAGCCTAACAATTTTATCTACAACTTCGCAAACATAACACTGCACCCAAAGATTTAATTGGAGAGGAGTGAGTTTGAGCACTGGCAGTTTATTTTTGGGGGCCTCAAAACGGATCTCTATGGGGCTCTATTTTCAGGCGTCGCAAAGGAAGTCCGTAGTTTTTTTTTTATTGAACTGTAGTGAGACAGTTAGACAATGCACATTGCTCACTACTAAAAAGTGGAGCCATCATGCCAGGTGAATCATGTTGTAGGAGAAAAGAAATCCTTTAAAGAGAGCCATTTTCTCTCACAATTTTCCTTCTCTTTTAGCACACTCAGAGCCGCACCCGTGTACTTCACAGGTCTTCAAAAGACCATTTTCTTGTAAATGATGCTCTGTTTTTTTCCACCCCTTTTTAGAGCCCCTACATCCCCACTCTGCCTATTGCTCAAAGAACTAGCCTGCCCCGAAATTTCGCTCTGGTTGGGCCTTTGGAGACGACCACACGCAGCCAACTCCATCACAACTCTGCTCTCACCTTTCACAGGGTGTTGTTGTAGTGCTACGAAAACACACACTTTTCCTGGCTCACTTAGGGGCATATTATCAAGAACAGCGTTACAATTATCGCCGCTTTAGCGGCAGGAAATTGCCTCTAAAGCGGCAATAATGAGTTTGATAATATGCCCTTGTGAATTCCCATAGAAGCCCAGCTTCACACCACGACCTATGGAAATTAATATGGAGAAAACACGTTTTGGGACCCCCTTTTTGCTCGCCTCCCCTTGATGAATCACCCCCAAACTTCCCACATAGGAGCTGATATAAACAATAAATGTGTTTGGAAATTTTCATCAAACGTAGTCGCACTACGCGAAGCTACGTGAAGATGTAATTGCACTACGCTAGCTACGCAAGCTTGCGCAGTTGCTTGGGGCACCTGTTCGCAACGCGTTTTTCTTGTTCGGGAGCGCATTGTGCATGTTCGGGGTGCTGTTTGCGTGCTCGGGGGATAGTATCTCGCGAACTTACCCATGCGGTTGCCTATGGGTGCGGCCATCTTGCTTTTCAATTGTCCCACCCACTCGCGATGCCTTATTTCCTGTTCCGGGTCGCGTATGGCATGTTCCCGATGCGCATGTCATGTTCGGGAGTGCGTTTTACTTGTTTGCGATGATTATTGCGTGTTCGAGGGGAAATATCACCCAAAACTTACCCATGCGGTCGCGATGGGCGCGGCCATCCTGTTTTTCACTCTATGCTATGGTTCTCTTTTTACTTTTCTACTGTTTTATATTACTTCTTTCTTTAAGCTCCTACTTCTTCCCCCTAACTTTATTTTTTCCTTCTAACTTTTCTTTTCAGCCTCCCACACATCCCAGAACCATGGCCAAGGGTATCAGCACTACCGGCTCTAAGGGCAATGCGCCTGCGCCCAAGAGCCGCCTGCCTTGCAGCAGAATGCGCCCTGCAGGGGTGCAGGCCTGGCAGCTTTTTGGCGAGGCGGAGGTGGCCGCCCTTGTTTTTTTATCCAGCGCCACCTCCCCTTGACCTTGGCAGCAGGCGGCCGGCCAGGCTCCGGGTACCCTACCCAGGAGCGTCACCGTCGGTGGGCGAAGGTGCGCCGGGCAGTGTTTCGCTGCTCAGGGGTCCAGCGCACCCATAACCAGCTGGCCCACCGGTGGTCAGACATCCTGGACCGGGAGCAGGACCGGTTGGACCTGCTAGGTGTCGAGGTCGTGGGGCTTGGTGAGTAGCTAATATATAGTAGTATAAGTATCGTGTTTAATTTTTTGACGAATAACAAGATTACGGCTGCTTACATTGCAGGTAAATTACGTTTCTAAATCTTCTGTGATTGTAGGACACAGGTGCTCAGCACTACTCTTACTTGTTTACAACTTTGCGCTAGATTGGGATGATTAATGTAAGAGTTGACTTTAGAGAACTGAAGTTAGGTAATGCTATTGCTAGAGAGATTCTAGTCCTTCCATTGTCCTCCTGTGAAATAGTGGTGGATGGATACTAGGTTTAGTTAGTATTAGTTCATAATTTTTTTACGGTCTGCGTGACGCCTCCTCTGTCACTGAGTGCTGCTTACCCCAGTCCTCCGTAGAACCTTTAGTAGTTTGTTGAGTGAGTGGTAGGCTTAGTAGTGTCAGTCAGTAGCAGAACAACATCAGACGCAACCAACCAACAATTTGGTGTATGCACAAATTTAAGCATGTGTCCTCCATCGCATCTATGCATTTTTGAAGGCTAAAAAAAATGGAAATGCAGACTTAGTGAACAATTGGCCCATCTGGATTAGGTGGTCTAGGTCAGGTGGCACTTAGGCTTCGTTAGTATTCTGGAATCAGAATGATTATGGAACACTGGATTAGTGTTAATAAATAACTAGACGGTCCGTGAATCCTGCAAGCAGTCCAGTAGTCTATCTGATTAGATAGGTACATTTTATTGCAATTGTTGTTTCCTAAAATGTTTTTTGAGCGTCTTTTTAAATGATTTGTTTCACAGCACTCCTTAATGTCTGTCTCTTTCTTTATTATATCTTACATGATCAGCATCACCCAAGGGCAAGAAGACGGGGTCCGAGTCGGCGGGTCAACCAGAGGACTGCTTCTCTACCGAGGGCCCTGCTGCTGGCCCCAGTAAGTCCTCCAGTGGTTAATATTAACAATTATATTTCCCTAACTTTTACTGCACCTTTTTTTTCCCAAACTATTAATTATTCCACTTCCTAATTCTATTTTTTACAAAAGCTTCTTTGACCTCTTTACATAGCATTAGCAATGCATTAGTAATAGCATTAGCAGCGTGAGTTGAGTAACCAATGGCCTCTTCTATCTGACTCTTACTCAGCTGTGAAGTTTTATGGAGAAGACTAAAAGTCAGATCACATGACCTTGATGGATGTGTTGAACAAAGAGGGAATGAAGGGTTGAAGGTGGAAGGATGGGCGAGATGTAATAGGACTGGCAGAGCAGGCTATGTTGGAAGCATGCATAGGTGGCTGATAGGAATCAGATCAGATGTATGGGTTGTTAAAGGATAGGTGGAAGGTGAAAGAAGATGCTTGCCTGGGTGGGCGACACAGTATGGGTGGATACTAAATAGCAAGAATCATCAGTGGTGTTTGGGTCAAACTCAAAGCCAAGACAAGCAAGAAAGGAGCGGACGCATGGGTGGTTGTTGGTGAAACCAACTAAGGTTTGTTAAGAGATATATAAAAAAGAATGATAGACATTTACTTTTAATGGATGGATGCCTGGATGTATTCATCATAGATAGCAAAGGTGGAGACTGTCACTGGATGCATAGGTTTCACAGACGTTATAGTTAGGTGGACATTTCACTCGTAAAAAACCATTGAAATTCCCCCGTTATAGTTAGTTAAGCTAACTATAACTCGCCCACCCGCAATCCACTGCTGATGACGTCACATATAACATCACTCATGACATGGTCACTGACATCACTCATGACATCACTGATGACATCTCAAATGACATCACTGATGACATCACTGATGACATCATCCAGTGAATGTGTGTTTTTTTGAAAATTAAATATGTTTTATATATATATATATCTCAAGGTCGATGGAAGAATAAATGGGTATATAAGTGTCTAAATGGATGATTTTTTTTGAAAAATATATTTTGTAACTGACTGATAAAGTGTATCAAAGTGAATACATGGCTTAGTGAGTAATGTTTTAATATGTAAATATCTGTATCAGTCTCTCACTTTGTGTATAAGTGGCTGCATGGGTTGGTGAGTAGCTACATGGGTGTCTATATAGGTTATTAGTTGGTTTTTTGAGTATCAGTCTGAGTGTCTGCATGGTTTGGAGGAAGAAATTACGTAGTGCATAGGTGCATGAATGAGTGACTCACTGTATGTGTTGAAGACTGTGCAGGACTGTATGAGTGGATGAGTGTGTGTATGAGTGTGTTAGTGAGTGAATGACTGTCTCAATAGTGTCTTTATGAGTAACTACATATGTTTAAAACTAATATATGTGACTATTGGTGTATATAAGTGAGTATATGTGATAGTGAGAAATTGGAAGAGTTCCTGTATCAATAAGTATGTGTTTCTATAAGTGATTGTTTAAAAGACCAAGTATGTGTAAGTTTCCGTAGAAGTAAGTGTGGTGGTGTGTGTATAACTGTATATGAAGGTATATGGATGTTTGATTCTTTATTAGCATGAGTGACTATGTGTGTGAGTAACTCTATGGATGAGTGGCATTGTGTAATAGAATGTACAGGTGTATGAGTACATATGAGTGAGTACATGTATGAGTGACTGTATAGGACTGTTGGTAAATGAGTAGATGTGTATGTGGTTCTTAGAATTACAGAAGAGTTTGTTGAAACTAGTATTGGAATTTCCATTATTTTTTTATTTTTTAGTCTCTATTTTTGAATATGTGTATCAAAGGTTATATTAGGGTAAGAGGAGTTCTGCCACTTTTTCACAAGGATGATGTCATCAGTGATGTCATCAGTGATGTCATTTGAGATGTCATCAGTGATGTCATGAGTGATGTCAGTGACCATGTCATGAGTGATGTTATATGTGACGTCATCAGCAGTGGATTGCGGGTGCGCGAGTTATAGTTAGCTTAACTAACTATAACGAGGGAATTTCAATGGTTTTTTACGAGTGAAATGTCCACCTAACTATAACGTCTGTGAAACCTATGGTTTTTTCACTGAATTTGCAAGGTTTTTTAAATGCTAATTCCTAACTATAACGTGTGTGAAACCCATGTTTTTTTCAGTGAATTTGTATGGTTTTTTAAATGCTAATTCCTAACTATAACGTGTGTGAAACCCATGGTTTTTTCAGTGAATTTGTATGGTTTTTTAAATGCTAATTCTTATATTTACCGTGTTTTTTTTTTTTTTTTTTTTTGCAAGATTTTTTACATCTTTTTATTTTTACTTTATATTCTCTTTAAACACTATGGTAACATTTTAAAAATTCTGCAATATATATTTTTTTCACCTTTTTTTGTTTAACCAAACAAGTAAGATATATTAGTATAACATAGTGATTCTTTTTTTCCAATTTTTTTTTTTCCGTGCGCGTACGGTAAGCTTCCCGTAAGCGCACGTTTTGCTTTATGTACGTAATATTTCTACGCTTTTTGCGTATGGTTACGCAATTTACGTAGACGTGAGTACTGCGTACGCGGCGCGTAAGCGCATACGTTACACGCGCACGTTACGCGGAAGTGTTGGGGCGTGCCTGTTATGCGCATGCGCGCGTGCGCATGTCTTTTATATGCGCATGCGTACTTTTACCGTAAGCGCTCCGTAAGCGCTCCGTAAGCGTAACGTACGCGCACGGTGGGTCATGTGATCAAGAAACAACACATTTGATTGGTTTAAACTACTTTCAGTTCTAGAACATCTCCTACACCACACCCATTCCCCTCATTTCTGCTTGTGATCCCTTAGGAGATGGAGCTGAGTTGTCTTTGGGATACAATGGCAGACCAGCACTCCTCTTCTGAGAGTGAGGCTAGCAGCACCACCATCAGGCAGAGAAGGAGGAAACAAAAGAGCTCTTTTATATGGGAGTATTTTACGTTTCCTGATGGCCAGAAAAAGGTAAATGCTCCTTTAGTGACATGCAAGCTTTGCCAGCGTGTACTTTCTAGAGATAATCCTAACAAGAAGTATTCCTTCGGGAATCACACTATGTTAAGACACCTTGAGGATGTACACCCTAGGACAAATGCTCGACATACTGGAGCAAACCCTTCAGTAAGTCGACCGAGCACATCCACAGCAGCTCAGCCGAGTCCATCTTCGGCAGCTCAGCTGAGCCCTTCATCTGTGGGGGGAGAATCACCTTTTTCTGGTCCTCTGGAAACTAACCATCGATTTGCGAGGGTTACAATGCGGTGCTCAAATTGTCATGGTCTAATTGTTCGTGGGGAGACCAGTGTTCCCCTAATTAACAACAGACTAGACCAGCACATTTGTCCTACCAGCTAATACTCCCATTCTTTCTTTCCTCTGTCCCTGTATGAACACAACGGCTCTTTTAAGAGCCAACCTTACCTTTCAACTTTTTTCAATTTTTTTCAAAAACTTTTTTTCTTTTTTTTTACCGTACGCGTACGGTAAGCGTATTTTTTTAAAAAAAAAAAAAACAATTACCACATTACAAAGTCCTTGAGGGATTAATAACGAAAAAGTGAAAATCTGATTGAGGAGAAGTGGAAAAAAAGGACCATGAAATTTCTGACTTACCTGACCCACCCAAAAAATTAAATATCAATTTAAATTTTATTTAAATTGCTAGAAAAATGGTTTTATTTTTCGAAAATTTTCTTTCTCAATCTGAAAAAAAAGAAAAAAGTATTAATATTTAATAAAACATTTTATAATACAGTACACGTATTTACATATTTTCCAAAAACAATTTTTTGCCATTTTTTTGCTGTTTTCAGAATATATTGCATTTCACTATTAATCGTGAAAGCAATTGCATTCATTACTTAACAGCGGGCAAAAAAAAAATAACAATCTCAAAGATTGTTTTAAAAAAGCCCAGAATCTCTTCTCACTTAAACATAACATTATAGAAATGCAAAATATTCAAAAAAAATTTCATCTAATAACAATAACTATTTCTAAAAAATACCGTCTGACAATTTTGTTACAGAAGCATAATCACAAAAATAATATATCTCAAATAACTCCACAAAACATCTGGTTACCTTTCCTTTAGGCCAAATGGTAATTTTTACATTCTTTTTTGATTAAATTTCCAATGGTAATCCAATAAAATTCCAAAATTTGATTTGTACAGATGTTACCAATTCTCTCTAAAATTTTGGTTTCCGAAAGATTAATTAGGAATTAAATAAGTCCACAATACAATTGGTTACCTTTCCTTTAGGCCAAATGGTAATTTTAAAAATCTTTTTATTCGAAAATTCCAATGGTAATCCAATAAAATGGTAAAATTGATTTGTACAGATGTTGCCAATTCTCTCTAAAATTTTGGTTTCAGGAAGATTAGATAGGAATTTGCTAAATCAAAAGGCAAACGTTGCTTAAAAACCAATTGACAATCATTACACATTGTCCAGCCTTTTTTACATTTTAGATAAACTGTGTAATGACCAGAAGTTACAGTAGGTCCATCATGGAAAATGATTGCAACTGTTACAAAAGTTTTTCCTGAAATTGATAATTGCTGTCCTGTAAACTTCTTTATTAAAGTATCCAATTTTGAACCATCAGCTCTACATCGTTGCATCATTAAAATTACATACTGTCCGTATTCCTTTAAAATTAACGTTGAAAACATGTCAGATTTACACTCACCATGCTATGATTAGCATCTTTAACTAATTTAGCAAAAGTGACTGATTTACTCTCTGGCAATGTTAAATAAATAAACCTTTCAGAATCAACATTAGAGCCACATGTATTGAAAAAGTTTTCACAACTATGTTCCCATTTATAAGAGAGACCAAACATATTTTCTATTTGTACCCCTTCTTCTTCCAGTACCTGAAGAAAATACATCAAGAATTCCTGTGCATCTTGCTGTACATTTTGAGAAAACTGTGTACATCCTGAACATACATCTAAAAGTTTTCTAATTTCAGTAGCACTTTCTATTTTAGTTTTATCAATACTCAGCTTTTCAAAAAGGAGGCTCAGCACAGAACAGAATCTTTTTCCCTGATTTACTATTATCTGCTCTCTGCTCTTGCAAACTTTCAAGATAAAATACAACATTCAGCACTACATTAGCATAGCAGTTGACACCAGAGCTATTTTCAAAATGACAACCAACAACCTCTTCAACATTGTCCTTTTTCTTTTTGCTTGCAATTACATCACTCTTCTTTTGTTTTCTCTTCTCTACATCCTCATTACAGATATTCTCAATTCTCCTTTTCCGAGAAACAACACGTTTTTCCAACACAGGATACTGACCTAAATGAGGAGCATAGGTTCTTCTTAATCTATTATACTCCTTTACACAATTTGCATCAGCACTAACTTTTGAGTCATCAAAGTCTATCATGAATAAACCAGATAATGTTTTCACTCGTGACAAAGCAACATAAGCCATACCTTCTTTGAACACAGTTGAACCAATGTTCACAAAAGCACAATCTACAGTTAATCCTTGAGACTTGTGAATAGTTACAGCATATGCTAGAGAAAACGGAAACTGCTTCCTACGTACATATAAGTCTTTCACAAGCAAAAAACGGACTGAACAACGACAAATGTCTTTAACTTCTTCAATCTGATCAAACTTTATTTTTAAAAATTCAATCCCATCTTTTTTCTGGTAGTTCACAAAACCCACAACTTTACCCATAGCTCCATTCACTAAGCCTTTTTCAACATCCAAATTTCTCCTTAAAAATACTCTACAGTTCATGCAAACATATAGATTTTTTTCTAATCCAGCTGTTTTCGAAATTTTCTTCTCTAGAGAATCCAATTTGTTTCTCAGTTCGCCTGTTAATGTAATTGTAATTCTTTCATGCTGAATTTTGTCCACTGCTTCCAATTTCTTAATCTCTTCCTTTTCCAATTTCAAAAGTTCCTCATTGAATATTGAGCACTCACGTATTGTTGGCATTAAGCAGATTACAGTATTTTTTTCTGCAATGTTCTGGTATATTTTCTCTGCAACTATTTCTTCACTTGGGAATAAATTATGTAGCAACCGACTCTGAATTGCTTTCCTGCCAACTTCAGTGAGTAGTCCAATTCTGATATCTTTCAGAATACTTGCATAATCTTCATCGTTTGCTTCCCTCATATTAGTAGTAAGTTCCTTGTACTCAAAGAAGCACCAAATATTTGTATTACCAATGCTTCCCAATGACTTCTTTGTGTCTTCATGTGTCACAGTATTAAACACTGGTTGTCCTTTAACTGGAGTAAGCTGTAGAAGATCCCCAAAAACTATGACATGTTTTCTACCAAATAACACGTCATAGTCTCTCCTTAGAATTTGCTGCATTCTTAAATGCACAAAGGCAAGCATTAAGTTTGATGCCATGCTCACCTCATCAATAATGAGAACTTGCATCTTCTTCAACACTCTTGACACTTCAAAGCATGCTTCTCCTGTTAGCTTGTTGTATTCTATTTTGTTCTCATGCTCCACTGGTAACATTAGCAAACGATGTAAGGTAATTCCTTTTATGTTATATGCTGCTAACCCAGTTGGAGCAGTAACAACACAAGACAAAGTTGAATCCGTTTTTTGCTGTAGGTAGCTTCTGATGACTTTTATTAAGAAACTTTTTCCAGTTTCAGCTTGTCCGCTCACATACATCCTGATTGGTTCAAATGATGTGCATGAGCACTCTTTTTTTTCATGTAGTAATCCGTGATCAATTTTGTTTCTGATCTCTTCATAAATTTGTTGCTGTTCTTCATTCAGTTGTTCTTCCAAATTTGGTAAGTCTAATAATTCTTCTTGAGCTTGATTCATAGCCGTTTCCACTTCAGTCATGGCTATTGCAGCTTCATTTTCTACGATTGGTTGTCCAAGGGGATCTTGACTGAGCGTTCCTGACCTTTGGCTGTCTTGAGAACTGTCTCAAGCTACTTCAGCTGCAATTGTAGCTTCCTGTTCAATTTCTTCATTTAACATTTGGACATAATTTGTGAAAGTACTGCATTCAATCGTATCTTTACATGCATTAAATGAGTCCTCATAGCTCTGGAATTCTTCAAGTAGTTCATCCTCTGAACGCCATGGTTTGAACAGCTGTAAAAGTGCCAAGTAGTAAAATTCCTTTTTGTCAGTAGTGTCGCAACTCAGCTTCCGGTGATTTATCAAACTTCCTTTTGTTTGCTTCACCAAACATCCTTCCTCACCACTGACTTTATATTTTCCATTGTTGATGTCTTCTGTGGCATTCCGTTTAAAAATGTAGTTCTGCAGCACTTCATATAGACGCATGTTTTCAAGGTGATGACTTCTTTTTGGGTAATATGTGTCCAACATGTTTGTTTTTAAAATGTCTGTACTTTCAGGTTCAAACTGTGCTAAATATTCAATTTCTCCAACAGATTTCAGTACCCGATTTCTCATTGCTGCAAGGTCTAAACTTGCCCAAATTATTCTTCTTGATTTCGAGTAGAGACTTGCAGAAGATAACCTATCTGAACATTCGTAGGATCCAATTTCTCGATGCGATAACATCTTTAAACTGAAACTGTATAGCTTCTTACTGACAGTCTTCTCGTGAGAAATCTCTTCCCACATTTCTTTCAATTCGGTCTTTTCTGATTTAGTAATGTAAGACGTTACATATCGAGCAACAGCAATGGAATTGTCAGCTACATACTGTATATCCATGTTAGCATTCCACATGGATAAAATGACTGGGTTGTAGTCATTTATATATTTTGATTCTTCTTTTCTTTTTAGGTTGTAGGTATTCTTAGGTGATTTTCTTGTAATAGTATGTCTCACAGCTGACATAAAACTGTTTACTCTTCCTTTTGAAAGAACAGGTCTAGGAAATCCAAATCGACATTTAGTGTAGAATTTATCTTTGCTCTTGTATTTCCGTCGACAGTATTTTCCACACCGATGACTTTGGAAACGTAAAACTTGCTCCTTTAACTTTTTCTCTTCTGTGCTTTTTGGTATAGCACATGTTGCATATTCTTCAATGAAAGATAAAACTGCTTCATCAGCATCTGTTCCCAATTTTGGGGCATCCTTGATCCACAACAGCATATGCATATGAGGAGCACCTCTTGCTTGGTACTCTTTTCTCCAAAAGAAATCCACAACTTCTCCAAGAGGTGGATTTTTTTTATTGCAGATGAAGCACATCATAGCCTCAAATCTATGATTGAAATATCTGCAAACATTAACCGGATCCAATGAGCACAGTTCTCCTGCTGTCTTGTATTGGATGTTTTTAATGTTTGAATTTGCCTCTCGTAGAAAATCCAGTAAATCATCCCAAGCGTACTCAGCACAGCTTAGGGTAAGGAACCATGTTGGAGTTCCTAAATTCCGTAACATGCATTTTAATTCACCATGGCGTCGGTACCAATATTCATTTGTCCCACGCTGACAAGCCATCAGATTGATCAATTGTGATTCCAAATGATCATCTCGGTGCTGCACTTTCTCCATAAAATCCTTAGCAGACACATTTTGTAAATGTACTCCACTTTTTAAAATGTGATTTACTGCATAAGATAATGCAGACAAGTCGCTTTCAAATAAAAGATGGAACAAATAAGGAATACTTTGATGAAATCTGTGATCTTCTGCATATAATCTTGTAGTCCAATACTCCGAAGCAGGAATCTGTACTGGACCTTCATCATATCGTCCACCTTCTCCTGTAGGAAACAGCTGGGGAAAACATCCAGCTTCCAAGCTCTTCTCCCATACACTCACGGGAGTTCCTTGTGCTTTTTTCATCTGAAACAGATCAATAGTGTTTCCCATAACTTCTTTTGAATGAAGAGGATGTATGCTAAAATGTTCATAAATTTCTTCTTCCTTTAACTTGTCCACTTTTTCAATTTGACCAGTTGGTGTTTCTGTGTCTTCTTGTAAATCTTCTTCTTCTTCATCTATATAAATTGATTCATACCATTTATTATTTTTTTTCAAATACAAATTTGCTCTTTGTACTTTTCGTACATCCACCAGCTCCTGCCAAATCTTCTTATTCTTTGTAGGTACACCATTAACCAGAATTACTAATGGTTCACTTTCCAAAGTATCTGCATCAATAGTTTCCATATTTTTTTTCAAATCCAAGGGCAAATACACCACTCTTCCTTTTAAACCTCTCAATAAATCAGAAGGAGGTAATTTACCAGTTTTTGGCTCCATACGTACTATGGTCTGGAACGGATGAACACATTGAATGAGTATAGACTCATACGTATTTAAATCAGAAAGTTCAACTGGAATATCAACCAGTTCTAAATTATTATGTACAGCTCTAGCAGGTACCACTAAATCACTTCATAAACACAATGGCTCTTTTTAGAGCCCCCTAATATCTAAACACTTAAATCTGAATTTTATTTCTTTTTTTATTTTTTATTTTTTCTGCCGTACGCGTACGGTAAGCTTACCGTACGCGCACTCCGCGATTTTTTTTTAAAATTCATAAATGTATTTTTCGTACTTTTGTGTCCTTCTTTGACCCCCTTTCAAATGTTAGGGGGTCTGTAACTCTCTTCCTTGCCCCCTTTTCATGTTATCCACCTTTTTTTTTCTGTGTGAAACACACGAAATGGTGGCCGACACTTCCTGATTTCGTCCGATTCAAATGTTTACAGTCATGTGACAACCAATCAGATTTGAGCTCGCGCACGGCACCGTACGCGTACGGTAAGCTTACCGTAAGCGCACGGAGCGCGCTTACAGATATATATATTGCTTTAAATGCTATTTTCTCAGGAACTACTGAACAGATTTACACCAGACATACAAAAGGCACATCCTTGACCTACGGACTACCTCTCGGCCAAATTACAAGTAATTCTGTTCAGCCGTTCGGGCTGTAGCTCGGACTAAAGGTCCTATGGAAAAATGCATGGGGAAAACGCGTTTTGGGACCACCCCTTTTTCTCAGCCCCTGCTTGACGTATCACTCCGAGACTTTCAGGGTAGGAGCGGAGCGGAGCGCCCCACCTATTTTGAAAATTTCGCGAGGATTCGTCAATCGGCGCTAAAGTTATTCCAAATAGAATGTTGCGGATTTCCTATGGAAACACGGTCCTAACTATAACTATCTACTGGCGACCGCCAGTAGATAATATATATATATATATATATATATATATATATATATATATATATATATATATATATATATATATATTACCCAGCACATTCCTCCGACTCCGTTGACCACTCCCTGCCTATGTTAAGGTATTTTTGATTGTGTCGGCCAGCCTGCAAAGGGTGGCCTATTTGTTGGTTACACAATCAATGAAAACAAAGTACCTTATGCAGTAGCGGTCGATGGTGGGAGTACTGGCGGGCGGTGACGTAGGGAGGGGGGGCAGGGTGGGGGGTAGTAAACTATGGATTACGGCCAAATACAGGTAAGTAAACATAAAAATAAATAAAATGAATTTCATTGTGCACTCTGCACCGCTAAATGCAATGCAGTGCGCGCAACAAATTGTTTTTTATTTATTTATATGTATTGTTTACTTACCTGTAATTGTCGGCAATCCATAGTTCACTATCCCCCACCCTGCCCCTCCCCCACCCCACGTCACCGTCCGTCAGCACTCCTACCACCGACCGCTACTGACCTTATGTCGTGTTCCCATATATAAGCAATGATCATTGGATCAGATAAATAATCTGCCTTTTTGTAGTACCCAGGGCAGGATGAAAGTGAAAATGAGCAATTGCCCTCATGTAACAGAGAGAGTATGGCCAGTGCCACCCGTAATAGAAAAATATGAACCTCCACACCTGCAGACAGTAGTAGTAAATAAAACTAACGTGAGTCTGCATCATGACTCGTATGTTTCTCTTGGGTGCAAGCTTAGCTGACTGAGCTGGCATGCCGGCTACAACAAGGTTATGTAATTTTGCGAAACTAGAGATAAGAAGAAGATGACTGGTGTGTACTGGAGTCCATAGTGCTAGTATAGTGCCTGAAACTCCCACAAATGTTAGAGTTCAAGGAAGTGGGAAGGTAGTACATTACCACAAATGTTATGTACTGTGTTTGCTAGTGCTACTGTGCCACTATGTGTTGAATACATTTTGTGTTACTGTTTTGCTAAGAGTATTGGGTACAATATTCTTTTTCTTTCTTGATATAGATCCTCCTTCCCAAGAAAAACCCACATGGAAGGAGTCGGCAGCCAGTGCCCGGCGCCGGAAACTGGAGGCCATCTACGAAGAGTACCGGCGGCTGGTGGCTCAGGAGGAGGAGGCGGCTGCAGCTGCAGCCTCCTGCAATGCCCCGGGCTCCAGCCAGGCCCCGCCTCCAGTGTTTTGGCGCCACGGTCAGGCAGCCACCCTCTGCCATGCTTCGATAACATCTAGCACTGCTGCCCCCCACCCTGGATGCAACTGCAGGGCATTTCGCTGCCAGATGCTCCTCCGGATGGCACGCTTGGAGGAGCACCTTGAGGAGCGGGTGGATAAACACCTCAAAGCCCACCGAATTTAGGACCACGTTGGATTGCCCCTTTTTAATTCCTTTTGTTGGTGGGTGGGTGTTGGGCGTTGGGGTTTATTGACATTTTGGACTTTTGGGTTTTGGACATTGGTTGGGGTTAGGGAGAGGGGTGGGTCAGGTCACAGTGGGATAGTTTATTTTTGTAGGGTAATAAATTATATTTATTCTTAAACATACAATGTTAAAATTTTGTGGGTGGGTTTCTGTTTTACGAATTTACGTCACATGGTTTCCTTGCTGCTATAGGCCCGCAGCCAGTGTTTGATTTAAAATATCTGCTGATTTTGTAACACACAAACAGATAGATGCGGTACTCCTCACTCAGTTATTTTATTTGTCCTACTAGTACTGTCAGTCTCTCCTCCTAGTCCATTATACCTCCCACCAAACTTATCTTACCTGTGATTGATGATGATTAAGTTCGGCACCGCGATGGCTGCATGGTTTCCCAAGAGAATGGAGAAGATGCCATGGTTGTGGCGGTAGTAGTAGACAATGGCACTAGCATTTTTTAAAAAAAGAGACAGTCACTTGCCTGAGAGAGACTGTGGGAGTAGTAGTAGATCAAAGTAAAGTACAGCATGGGTGGGCAAGCAGAAGAAGATCCTTGCCCTGTTTAGAAATTGAATTAGTGTTGCTTTCACCACATCTACCCCAGCAAGCGTGTGATCAATTGTTAGTGTACATTTAATGTAGTCACATCACACCTCATTATTAATCACACAGTCTGGGGGAAGAGGGTTAGGGATTGATGAATGGATGGGAAGGGGGGTTAGGGTAAAGGTTTGACAAAGAAAAACAGTATGCATGGACTCAACAAAAGTAAAACACAATCTTGGAAGACGACCATGATCCATTCTCAAATAAATATATAAAGGGAGAAAAAGGAAATGCATGCATGATGATGAAGATAACTTGATGGTTAATGAGCAGTACTTACTAACTACCACTACACAATTAGACAGTACAGGGCAGCAGTATAATTATTAATATGAAACTTGCCTTGCCTGTATGCCCTCCGAGAAACCCAAATTACATGCTTTTTTTACATACTTTTATAGCTAGCAAAGAAAATTAAAAAATAGTTGTATGGATCAATTACCAAACAAACCACAACACACAGTCGTAATGATTGAAGAGAAAAAAGGAATCAAATAAATTAAAAGATGAATGATGAATGATACTAAAGTTACTGTATTATCCTGGTCCATTTGTGGAGTTGCATCTCGTCATTCATCTTGGTCCTCCCTTCCATGGACACTCCACACATCAATCTTGGGTGCCACTGCCTGCCTGATGCGGATTGATAAGGTAAGTGTGAGGTGTTTCTCCCAGTATAGCACAGGGCAAAGGCCGGCCTGTAAGTGTAGATGGAAAAACAAAAGGGGTATTGAAAAATAACTGAATAAAAAAAAGCATCAATTACGGTGGAGTGCAAGAAGAGAAGACAAAACTCTTGAGAGAACACTTTCAGACTGATGCTGCTTGGAAACATTGCATCTACTCTATTTACAGCATTAAGCTACAACAACAACAGGACAGGAGCCAGCACAGAACAGGCCCACGGCACCGGCCCGTGACCCAACCTCCATTTAACTTAAATTTTGACAGAGCCAGACAAAAGGCATATACAGCAACCTATCATTTTCCAAATCAAGTGACTAAATCAATGCGCCACTGTCAGCCATACCAGTACACTCTACTCCACCACTACACGGACATGTAGCCTAGGTCTGCTGTGGTTCTTGTTGAATTGTTGTGTTTACCTTTTATGCCAGTTGATGAAATGCAGTTATTCCATCAATCATCTCCGATCCAACTGACTGATTGCATGCACAGATAGTATGGTCATCATCATGATCGTGTGGTATGTGTTGTCCAACACCAACTCAGTCTGTAGTGACTCCTATTAAGTTTATATTCAATATTAAAAAATTCCAACGGATATTGGCCTGCACCTGCAGTAGTAGGACTACAATGTGGCTATTAAACAACAAGGAAACATTGACCGTCACTTAAGTCACTTGTAATTTGTAGATTAACCCCTTCGATGCTGCGCAGATTCCGCCGCTGTGCTGACGGAATCTTGCGCGGGTGTGCTCATGACGGAATGGTTCCGTCATGAGCACAGCTCAACCGTGGGTCATGACGGAACCATTCCGTCATGAGCACCGAAGGGGTTAACTAGTATAGTTCGACTTCATGCACATTCACTCTGAGTCAGCAAGCATCCAATGCAATGCATGCTATCATTCATTAATCATTACCTGTCTTGCTCTTCTCTTTGGCTGTCAGATCAGATGCCTAGCCTTCTGACAGTGATGAGTTTCGGCTCGGAAACAAAACGGAAGATAGCTATAGTCACTTTTCACTTCTTATGGAGGGACTGTTAGAGGCAACATTTATTGTACTATTCTCCATCTCCATCCAATGTCTGGCTTGCTGGAAATGAATTTAGGGTGAATCAGGAAGATGGAGCAGGACTCTGAGGAGTGGAGTGGACAGTTAAATGCACTGACGTGCAACTCCAATAGGGAAATAAAAAGAGGAGACGGTGGTGATGGATTTGTTGTGATTAGATTTGAACCAGAAAAACAGATACACACACAAATAAAGGAAGGAAGAAAGTAACAATTTGAAAGCCTATTTGTCAGGGAAGAGGAGCTCGTCCTCAAACTCTGGTGGTTCGGACAAAAGTAGGTCATGTAACTCACTACTTATGTCATCGAAGTCGCTCTCCTCTTCCTGCTGTGATTCACGTATTTTGTACTCATGTGGTATAAAGTGCTGATTCATTTTGATCATGGTTAACTTCTCCACGCTTTTGGGCGAGAGACTGGTCCTTTTCACAGTTACAATGGCACCAGCAGCACTGAAAACACTCTCAGAAGAGACACTTGCGACAGGGCAAGCCAGATACTTTATCGCCAGCCTGCTGAGCACTGGCCATTGGCTTCTTTTCCCATACCAATGCACCAATGGGCTTTGCTCCATGAATACCTCTGTTGTGTCATCCAGATAGACCTGGACCATCAGCTCAATGTTCAGGGGTGCTCTGATTTGCTTGGCCTCTTTTGCCTTTGCATCAGCGATGGACTTACAAAACCCTTTCCGTAGAAACCAATCAGCTGCCGTTTTTTTTGATGTGGCTGATGATCCTGTTGGTGCTGTTGTTGATATTATTGCTGGTAGTGTTGGTGACTGCTGAGAGGCAAACGCACTACTCTCGGGCTCTGAAGTAGAACTTGACTCTGGATGCCCTGTAGTACTTGTTCTGGCCTGGGGGGGCGGGCCTCTAATTAAGAGCCGTTCATTTTCGAAGTCAGTGGCTTCCTCAGCTATCAAAGTTTTGCAACATCCACTTCTGAAAAGGGAATTACTGCATTACTGTTCAGAAATAATTTGTACAGTGGATCCAAAATTGAGGCAGTAATGTAATGTTGATGTGACTCAATGTTATTTTGAATCCTTGTATTTTCAGATAAGGGAAGGGCTAAGGTGTCCGCCAAATAATATGCGTCTACTTTGTCATCCACACCTGCGTACTTTTCAGATTCCTCCTTCAGCTCTTGCTCTAGCATGTACAACAATGGGATAGCTTGGCCCCTAGTACAGTCCTCCCTGCTGACATCACGTGGGAAGACCTTAAAAGGAAGTAGCATCTCTGTCAGGCATTTAACGAGGTCCCATTGGGCCATCTCAATGGTCATGCCTTTCAAAGTAGGATCCCCTGATCTTTTCATGACATAAGCATTGAGTGGTATGTACTGCTCAAACAGACGATCAAGCATGTAATAAGTTGTGTTCCAATGTGTTGGCACCTCCTGGATGAGTGCTTTGACTGTCATTTTATGCTCACGTTGAATGACCTTTAGCTGCTTCCGGGCTTTAAAAGAATGGTTGAAATGTGGCATTGTTCTTCTGTAGGTGGTCAGTAAGTTGCTGACTTTGCTTTCGTTTTTCAGAAAGTCTTGAACAATAATGTTGATGCAGTGTGCCAAACACGGGACCCTGAAATAGCCACCATCTTTCATGGCCCTAACTACATTACTGCCATTGTCCGTGGCAACAAAACCAATGTTAAAGCCTCTTGGTCGCAGCCACTCAAAGACCTTGCTGTTAAACTCATCCAAAATGTTTCCAGCAGTATGAGATTTCTCCATAGCAAACATGGCTACAGTTGCATGTTTGAGAGTGTCATTAAAAATCTCAGCAGTGTCAACACCTGCAGATATCTTATCTCTAACACCCAAAAAAGAGATCCAGTGTGCAGTGATGCACATGTAATCGGTGGCTTGGCAACTGGTCCACATGTTTGTTGTCAGGTGGATACTCTGAACAGCACTCTGTTTTAAGGCTTCTCCAAGCAATTTCAGCACGTCGTGATGTAGTGCTGGAACAGCAACTCTGGCGAAATAGTAGCGGCTGGGAACCTTCCATTTTGGGCAGATGGTTGTCACAAATTCCAGAAAACCCACCCCTTCAACAAAAGAAAAAGGGAGAAGGTCCAGTGCTAAAATGTTTGCCAGCTTTGCATTGTATAAACGTAAACATGCTAAGAATGGTAGGCTGCATGGTATTCCTTTCTGTTAGGCTCAACGTCACACTTTTTTTCAATGCAGTACTGCTTGGTGTCTCAGGCTGACTCTTACTCTAGTGCCACTGAGATGTTGCAGAGGATGTGGGCGGTGCCACTGCAGTGCTGGGGACAGGGCTACTTTGTGTACCACTACCACAGAGAATGTCTCCCTCTTCTTCTTCTTCCTGTTCCACCATGAGCGGACCTTCTACTCGTTTATCCCCACCAACAGCAATGGTTCCATTTTTTATTTGACGAAGGTGGTCCTCCCAGTTGATTGAGTGGTGTTTTTTCAGATGGGTCATTTGGCCTCCGATACCATAGTTTGTACCAAGCTTACCCCGACTAACAGGGTATGACAAATGGAGCATATAGCAATGTTCTCCTCCTTTTCGCCAACCGTAAAGAAGTCCCACACTGGGGAGATTAACTTTTGTCTCCTGCTGAAGGTGCCACTCAATGCCGGATGAACTGGAGGGTGTGCATTGAATTTGACTCTGTGCAGTACCACTACCTACTTCTGCTGAGGTGTTGCTTGTGCTGGATGTAGGACGCTGCCGGCCCTTTGCTAATGTAAATATGGAAGCTGGAGGTTGTGTTGGTGTTACCTGTGCCACATCCCTCGCAGCCATTTTGCATAGGGTAATAATATTGATCTCCATCTCCTCGGGGCCGGGAGTGATGTTCATGATGACTGGCTCATCATCATCATCATCATCATCCTGCTGTTCTACATCAATCTCCATAAGTTTAAGGCTTTCTGGAACCTTCCTTTTCCCTAGCCTGGTCTTGGGACGTGTCTCCCTCTCAGACTCAGTTTGTGGCTTCCAAGTGGCATCTAGATCATCAGAAGGGGGGCTTGGCAAAGAACTTGATGGATTAACCCTCCTTCTCCTTGCTGGGGATTTGGAAGACAATGGAACTTCTGAATGAGTGGCTTCCTCTTCTTCCTCTGCATGAGGCTCAATTTCCTGAACTGACCCCACTTCGGGAGGAACAACAACTACTATTGCGGGCGGTGGTTGCAGCTGTTGTTGTTGACCACTTATCTGCTGTGGGTTCCCTCCTGCGTTGATTGTGTACTACTTTGAGATAGCGATAAGTTTAGGTCAGGATCAGCATCACTACTTCCACCATTAGGCTGGCTACCTCTTCCACACTCATCTGCTTGGGCCTGGGTTAGTGGGTTGGGCCCACTGATGCGGAGGTGCTGCCCCCAGCTTGGCCCCCGGAGACCGCTGCTGGTTTTGGGTTTTGGGCGGCACACCAGTCTTAAGTGACACTTCCTTCTTCTTCTGTTCCTTCTTCTCAATAGCAACTTTCTTGGTACTGGAGGACCTGCTACCTGCTTTCTTTGGGGGCATCTTCTTCAGATGTCAACAGCAGCACAAGTTGCAGAGATGGCTGGTCAGGTCACTCACACGTCACGTTGTGTACAGCAGCAGGACATCTGTCTGTCACCACAATGGGCGATGATGACATACCTCCTCCTCAGTCTTTTGTGCACCTAAAAGCAAACAACATCAGTCAAAAGATAGTACAATCAAACTAATATAATATATAACTTCTTAGTGTGTGGTGGGTGGTCACAATTATTACATTTTAGTAAGTCAGTGAACAACAACAGTGTAGCCATTTATGAGACATTGACAACAACAAGGCCAGGGCTTTCCTGGTGTACAGTACTGTGTACACTCAGGAAGAATAAGAATAGCAAAGATCAAAAACATAAATGTAGTGGAGCCTGTTTTCCCTAAATGTGTGCATCACATGGGATGGATGCAGCATCAGGGAGCAACAACAACGAATACATACACAAAAAAAGGCATTTATTTAACACACCAAAAAAGTGAAATAGACCCCAGGAAAAAACCCACATTTTGCAATTCAATTCAAAGCCATCCATGATGTTAAAATTCAACAGACAACACAAAAACAGTTGTTTAACTTTCAGGTACCCATGGTAATTGATGAGTAGGACCCCTGTGCCTACTTGCAGACTAGGCCACAAGCTTGGAGGCCTATGGCAAAAGCACAGTGGCTGGTCCCACAAAATGGCCGCCACCGCATAGCCAAACCACTCACAAAAACAAGAAAAGGAAAACAAGACAGACAATGCAGGCCTATGGCAAAAGCACAATGCCTGGCTTCACAAAATGGCCGCCACCCACATGGTCAGGCCACCCACCACAATAACAAGAAAGTGAATACAAAGGACAGGAACAGGAAGTTGGAGTCTCTGGGAAACTTCCTTCCTCTTTTAACCCCTTGAGTGCCCATGACGAGATGGTCTCGTCATGGGCCGCGGTTGCGCTGTGCCCATGACGAGACTATCTCGTCATGAACCCCGCCCGCTAATTCAACGCCCGGCACAGGGCGGGGAAAGGGCGGGGCACACAAGGGGTTAAAAAATTGTAAAAAAAATAAAAATGACTCCATGCTCCAAAAACTACAGCCAAATGACAACCTGAGGAGTTTTTTTAGCAAAATGAACAAAATCATCATTTTCGAGAGGGTTTTATGTTGCTCGCGAGATATTGTTTGCTAGATGGCAAATTCTGTGTGTTCGGCATCGCGAACTGTACAAAAAGTCATTATCGCAAGCGCGAACACGTATATTAGGCACGCGAAGAAGACAAAAACTGTAAGTCTGCGTTGTTGCGCTGTGCAGAGTTGCCAAAACTACGAGAGCTGAACATCAAGGGTTACCTATTGGCTGAAAAGCCCTATTTAATGAACACACACCCAAAAACTGCAATTCCACTAAAAAACCACATTTTGCAACTCAATCCAATGCCATCCATGAAGTTAAAATTCAACAGAAAACACAGAAACAGTTTTTATGCACCCATGATTTGATGATGACTACCTCTGGGCCTACTGGCAGACTAGGCCACAAGCTTGGAACTGAATGGCAAAAGCAAGCACACTGCCTGGATGGGTCCACAAAATTGGCCGCTAGCCACCCACAACAAAATGAAATTGAAGACAGACAATGCAAGCCTATGCCAAAAGCACACTGCCTGTCGTCACAAAATGGCCACCATCCACATGGCCAGGCCACAACAACAACAAGCATAAGCCAAGGGGAACAAAGAAAAGACATGCAGGCCTATATGGAAAAAGAAGCACACTACTAAACTACCACCACAAAATGGCCCCAAGCCACATGGTTACTCACAGTCACAACAGGCCATGGAAAACAATGAACTGAAGCAGGCCTATATATGACCAGACAAAGGAGGCCTGCTAAACAACACAGCTTTAATACAAAAATGCAAAAACGAAAATCAACAGGGCTACGAAAGGATTGGAAAGTTACTCATCAGGCACACACACATCCAACAAAGGTATTTAACACACACACCCAAACAGTGAAATACCACAACCACATTTAGCAATTCAATCCTATGCCATCCATGCCCTACATGATGTTTAAATTCAACAGACACCACAGAAACATAGACCCATGGGTACCTCTTGGCCTACTGGCTGAAATATCAAAGAAAAACAACTAGGCCCCTACTGAAACTACAGGCCACCCACAACAATAATTTTTAAAAATAATGAAAATCCCAGAAAACTGTAGATACAAACAAGCCCCAATCAAACAAACATGTTCACCAATTCTCCAACTTACTTTTAAAATTAAATCTCAAATCCAAAAGTCCCCAAATAAATCCAATCCGAAGATATGATGCAGCAGACAGACACAAAAAGTGATCATTCCAGCTCCAAATCCAAATGAATGTGAACAGCACATGGACAAAGCACTGGGAGGAGCCTGCTGGACAGGAACAGGAAGTTGGAGACTCAGGTGCACTTCCTTCCTCTTGAAAAAAAGAGTAAAAAAGGTCTCCTTGCACAAAAGACTACAGCCAAATCACAATCGGAGTTTTTCTGAGCAAAATGATCATTTTCGAGAAGGTTTTATCATGCTCGAGAGATATTCTTTGCCAGATTGTAGTTTCTGAGTGTTCTGGAACGTGATCTTACCTCCACTGCCGCCGGAAGGAAGATAGCGCGAACAAATGACGTGTTCGCGTTCGCACAGTCTCGAGTGATTATGCGGCCGGATTCCAAACCTCGCTGCGAATGCGAACGGATAGAAAATCGAGTCGGCGAATGTAATATCAAGGTAAGTCGTTACCACGCACGCGAGAACGCATATTGAGCATGCGAGGAAGAAAAACAACTACGCTACGCTGTAGATTGCGTAGTATTCAGCAACTTCGCGCTCTACGCGAACCGCAAAGTTACCGAAACTTCGCAAACTCTGTGAGCGGAGCGTAGTTCACCCCCCAGGCTTAGTGTATATATATTTATTGCACCTATAATTATTACTTTTTTAACTTCCCACCAATACTCCTACAAACATAGCATCCTGCATGTAAAATCAATATGGCATAATGTACAAAATGTATCAGTCACATACTTAAAGTTAATTAATTAATTATTATTTGATTAATCTTACCATCCTATCCTCCTACAAACTCAACAACCTGCTACCATACTATAAATTGCATTAGCAATTAAATCTAAATCACTTAAAATTACACAATACATTTTAAAAATAGAATAACAATTACAAAAACAATAATAACACAAAATAAATATAGGCACTAAAACATATTCAAATAAGCAACAAAATATATTTTTAATGACTATTTTATTGAAAATACGACTAAAAACAACAATATTCTAACCAACGATATTACCTAAAAAAACAATATTTGTGACAATTATATTTCTGTATCACAATAGTTTTGAATCACAATATTGTTTTTCTTATTTTTCCCTGTCCTGTTATTAAAATTCGATAATTTGTCCAACTACCCGTTGATGGACTGATTGTGTTTCTGATTCTGGCAGACTTACTCCTATCATGAGGTGGCCTCAAGGCAATATGGGTATCATCAGTACCACCTAGCACATGTGCTATGCATCTCAAAACATAAACGTATCCTTGACATTGTTCAACATTCCCTTATCCGAATGAAAGTGAATTTACTCATGCATGAATCTAAGCATAACATCCAAGTACTGTATGAGGCCAGCAAAATATTTGGCTGAGATTTCCCATTTCATTCTCCCCTAGTATGTTGAACAAATCCTGCTATTTATAAGTGTAACACTGCTACTGCCATGATATTCAAACGAGTTGGAATGGCAGTCCGGATCCTTGCATTCGGCAAGAGCTCAGAGTGTAAGCGCTTCTTCAAAGCCTCAAGGGTGCTACATTCAAGCAAGTACTGATTGTGGTCTCTATTTATACCCATAAATTGGTATTTCTTTATCCTTCTAGATGAAATATTTTTTTCAAAATAAAAGTCCTTTTTTTATATTAGTACTCACAATAAAACATCATCTTTTTGTAACTTTTAAAATATGCCTAATTAATAAACCAGAGATATTAGTATAATCAGAATACTATTTATAATGGGCCTCACAGCACACACACACAAAATGTAATCTACTGTAGTGTGTATTTTTATTTTGAAATATATTTTTAAATGAAACACGTATAAAAAGCTAAATAATTGTATTAATGATTTTCAACCATTTAAAAGATAAAGTTCCTTCATGACACAAACTAGATGATGGATACTTCCTTCAATTACGTAATTCCTGTCCACATTATTGTCAGACATTCCCTATGATAAATCTTTCTTTTTTTTTTTAGGCAGAACTGACATGGTGCATGTTTAACTTATCCATCATTGATGACAGATTAGTAAGCCAATAATGAACCTACCTTATTGTGCATGCACAGTTCCCTATTGGTTAAACTTGTACCTGATTGATGGAATCTGCTGTGTGGCTCTATTGATGCAAAATCGAAGGTACACATTTTTAACTCCATTTGGCCACTTGCCTCCCAACTACCATCTGCAGAAGACCTCCACATCATTTACTGTTCCCAAGTATCTGCTGAGAACCATCATGGGGGAAGGCCCAGGTGATTTTGCCCCCCATCTTCATATTAGAGGATGTAGAGATCATCGCAGAGAGGGTCCTGCCCCCAACTACAACCAACTCTAGTGAGTTATTTAAAAAAAATGAAAATATATAAATATATATTTATTTCAGGACTAATTTAGAATTTGTCAGACAGACTGCTCTAACACAAATATGGAAGATATTGTGTCCCCTATACTAAAAGTACCTTCCATATTTTGGGCGATGTTTTGACTTTGATATGGGTATCATTTTGAAAAATTAAAATAGACATACAAAAGGATTCTGCATAACACTATAGCCAGTCACGTCTCTTAGCATTTCAGCTATGAACCTGCATAGGTTCTGTCTAACTATTCCCCTATCTTCCTTCTTCCTTTGATGAGCAAACTTTTGGAAGGATATATCAATAAAAAACTTACTGAACACACAGAGTCTGCTTTACCCTTCTCAGTTGGGTTTTAGACCCATGCACAGCACTGATTGAGGTATCTGATCACATCAGATGCTCTCTAGACAATAATCAAGCTGTGCTACTAGCGCTGCTGGATTTGTCCGCTGCTTTGACACAGTGTCTCATCGAATTTTATTGCAAAGATTAGAGGAGATTGGAATTAGTGGAAGTACTCTTCAATGGTTTCCGAGTTTCCTGACTCACCGCACGCAGGTCATTTAGGGTCCTTTTGGTCCCATGTTATGGACCTTACTAAGAGAGAACCCAAGGTTCCTGTTTAAGCCTCATGCTGTTCAATATATATGTGGCCCTTTTGCAAAGATTGTGAGGGAATTTGGTTTCATCCCCATTTCCTATGTGGCTGATACACAACTGCTTTTATCTTCCAATAAATGGCCCTCAGCCACAAAATCTCGTTTCTCAGCGGTCATGAAAGCCATGGATGATTGACAACTACCTCCAGCTAAATGGTGGAAAGACTGAGATTATGTTATTCGGTAATGCCAATGCACTTTGGGCCGCGGATTGGTGGCTGGTGGACTTGGGCACTGCCCCATCTCTAAGATTGTGGGTAAAAACGTAGGTGTGTAATTAGATCAGACCCTGTCTCTGCAGGTTCAAGTGGGGACTACCTCTGGGACCTGTTTTTACATGTTGTGTCTGTTGCACAGAGTTTTCTCCCTACTTCCTCTAGCTGTTCGTCAAACCTTGGTTGAGGCACAAGTTATCAGTCGCCTGGGCTGTTGCAACACTCTTCTGGTCGCGACTAATGAATCATTGTTGAACAGATTACAGGTAGTACATATTTCGACGGCGTGTCTTGTTACTATTATGCCTCCTAGAACGGACTCCCTTCCCCTCCTGCAACGACTTCATTGGCTGCCCACCCACCAGATAATTATTTTCAAACTTTGCTGCTGCATTGTTTATAAAGCCTTAAATGGCAAAGGGCCCAGTTACTTAAGTGAGAAACATATTCCTTACCAGCCGTGCAGACTCTTACACTCTGGTATGAAAGGCCTCCTTACTATTATTCATGTTAAGAAATCTCATACAGGAGGCAAAGCCTTTTTTTATATGGCCCCAAGGCTATGGAATCGATTACCTCATACACTTTGACGATGTGATGATGAGGAAACTCCTGAAAACAGAACTTTTTTCAGTTTAGCTGTCTGCTGTCCTGTTATCGTACCGCCTCAGCACAAAGATACCCCTTTGGGGGTGATTCATGCACTTTATAAGCTTTTAGAATAAATTAAATGAAATACATAAGTGATTGCAGAGGGCAGCTCAGCTGTCTGAGTGTAACAATATTTCCAGTTTAGGAGTTATAAGTCCCATCTTGCCCTAGATTTTTGTACTATTAATTGGGCTCTGACTGTGTGCTGTTGTACAATCCAGTGATGATTTTTCCAGGAGAAGGATTTAGGCTCATAAGGGTATTTGTCAAAACATATTTAACAAGCTTTCCTAAACCTATAGTATACAAGCACCGTCAAAGGGCTTTAATAAAGTGAGTTTTCTGGACTCTCCATAGTAATGAAAGATCTCTCAGGGAACAGTGACCCCGCTGTGTTCAACCCTAAATTCTTCAAAACCTGCAATAATATGTCTACTCCCACAGCAGTTACTTTGAGCTGGTATATTAGTGGCAGTTTTGGTGACTAAATGACCTTCAAGTGGACCATTTTCTTAATTGTATGCCATCTGACCATGGCAATTTCCAACTCTTTTCATTGAACTTGTTGATATAACAAGGCTAAAAGTGGCACCAGTGACATCCTATCTCTTTCCACTGTCATATGGGCCAAACAAGAAGCAGGGTGCTGCCTATAGTGCGTGAATTGTGCCTGTGTGCATAGGTAATATAGTTTCCTATAAGGTGCCCTAAGATCACCTTGCTATGATGACAAAGTGACCACCTCCCAACATAGGGCCTGATTACAATGCCTGTCGAACATCATTCCATGGCCCTGTCAGATGAGGTTGGACAGCCGAAGGTCTCTTTAGAAGCGGAATGTCGGACCGACAGATTACAATGTACCTAGCCTGTACTCCGACTGACCGCTGACAGACAACAGACACCAACAGCCTTCCTCCGAACTCTGAGTTGGCGGTCGGAGAGGAATGAAAAAAAAGCCTAGGGAACAGTGTATTAGATACAACAAATCTCCACTGAGATCGTTTAGTAGGATAAAAAAAAAATTGTAGAGACCCCTTACCCACCAGGGTTGCCCCTTGATGGCATGCTTCATCATTGGATTGAGGCGTGCTACGACCAAATGGTTATGTTGGAGCACTTATAGATGGAAACTATGATAAAGACAGTCTAGGTGAAAAGAAGTGGCAATTACGTGCTGGTAGGTTAAAAATACCTGCCCAAGTAGGAATATTGTTTTAATCCCGCCTCTAACCGGTAAGGTTAAAATCAGGGGTTGTGACTGAAGAAGTGAACTGTAATGAGTCAGTTTTCTTCAGAAATGATCAGTCAACATGTTTAGCCGTTCCCCTAATGGCTCTTCTTCAGGACCTATAGGAAAACTGATCCCGTTGGTACCACTCCTCAGAATCTTCTAATAAGGAGACAGCGGACAGCCTGCCAAACGCATACCCCTATTATACATATAGAAACTTTTTTGTCATTCCATATTTGAAATGAAAAGAAGGTAAAAACTGTAAGAAACAAAAAGACTTATCAGCCTTTTCTGACTAACCTATATTATACAAATAAACAACAATTGAAACACCCTGCTGTGGAGGTGCTTAGTAAACCTGTAAAAATCTGATCACTCCATACGTGAAAAAATGATAAATGCCCACCATCGTAGCTTTCACTCTGTGGCTGTGAAAAATGTCTCCACCAATATGGTGAGGCATCACAAGACAAAACAAAACAGACACACAAATACCATATTATATACATTTTTGATGCCGTACGACTGTGTCATGGTCTTGGAGGTGAGGAGGGGCCTTTGGTCAAACACTAAGTAAAGGAGAAAATGGAACAATGGATAATCAGGTGATAGTAACCAGCGTTGAGCTGTGGGACTGAAGAAAAACTTGAAAGTTGTCAATTGAGTCCCTCCACTCGTGGCTATCAGGAGATATGCCACGTGAGACCACCATCTTTACTTACTTCATCAAGGCCGTCCTTGGCATTCTTGCATTAATCGATTCCCTGGAGACCGCATCTTGACGATGTGTATCTTCGGTTTCCTTTTCAAACTGACGCATAGTGGTTCCTTCCACAAATGTGACAAGTTTGTGAAAAGATTAGACCACTCTGTGCTCTTCACAAATGGCCGCCTGTCGCGGGGCTCTTTCCAAATGCTGCAAAGACTAGATTGAGGAATAACAAAGCAACACACAAAAAGTTGAACTGTGTAAAGGTCTAACCACATACTAAATAATCTTTCCATAATCAAAATGGACAAATTCCAGACATCAGCCTTTTACCTTCTACTCAAAATAACAGTCAATAAAAATGGAACAAATACTAAAAATAATGCCAACGCTCTAACCAGTCAGCAACCACCCATCCAACTGTCTGTCAAAAATGATATCTAAGGGTTCATTTATTTTCTACATTCTCATTCTTCCCTGTCTGATCTTCAATTAATGAAAACGTACGACCACAACCACTTCATCACTTTCACCTCATAGTCAACATCATTCACAACCCAAGATTCAGTCTCATACCATACCCTACTTATTGTGATTTTCACTGAGAATGTTGGATTTAATTTTCTGGTTTTGTGTGAAGTTTTCTGTTGCACCTGCTATTGAAAACAAAATAACTACTGGTACACAGACCAGAAGACATAATCCTACAGCAGGTTGTGAACAAACACTAAACAATCCCAACTAACACATTTAAAGAAGTGCCATGCTTTTTTCAAATACCTGAATTTGCTAAGCAATTCTACCATCTACAAATCTTTCTAGATGTTTCAAGCATTAGAATAACTCACTAGAGAGAAAAGGGGAACACATATGGTGCACTGGGAAGAGGAAGTTGGCCTTAACATTGGTTATTGGACTGGTGCGCTGATTGATTTAGGATGCTAAGTGGGTTCTGAATACAGCTGAGATGTACCAGAGTGTCAATGCAAATGAAATATAAACTTGTATAGTAATTTACCCTCAGCATGATTATCTTACCCTGATCCAGGGAGGATGCAACAATGATGCAACCAGACATCAACCATAATAGCATTCTGATCCACAAGATGCTGCCTAAGAGCAGGCAACTCTATGAGCAGAAGCAGCCACCTTATAGAGAAACAGTGTATCAAAAAGCAAGGTCAAAGCTGGGAAGCACATATGCAGAGTCTATCCTGAGAAGGAGACCCAGGAAGAAAGAGGACAAGAAAGGTTTTGGGATGCAAGGTCAGGCAGCTGGACTAAGTGAGAAAGCAGTTCCACTATGAATCATGAACAGACAAGGAGTCTAATGGATCCCTGATACCATTGACCCATCATGCAGAGTTTCCAGTCCCTTCCCTGTCCCAGTCAATTGATTCTATGATTTACAGGGGGCGATGAAGTGATCCTGATATTTACAAGGGGTGCTAAAGTGATTCTGAGGTTTAAGTCTGGTGTTACTAGACGTTATGAAAGTGTCTCAGTGACTTTGCCCCAGTTTGATTCTATGCTGAAAACTTGACTCTTTACTGCCAACTTCTGTATATCTCACCACTCCCTATTTGCAGCTCTAACAGTGAGCTTACAGATTACAACATCTTACAAATGTTTATCACAAAGCCTGGATCTACTGTCAACAGCAAATAGGTAGCAGGATGGCAGCCACGTGCCATTTCTCTGTCACACTGCCTTAAATATTATAATAGAGATAGTATATTAATCCCTTAGCAGCTGAATTACTAATATCACTAACAATTGACATTGATATTCTCTTTGATATAAACTACTGCAATTTATTATTGATTGCAGTGGTAAGAAGCCATCACACAACGCACTCTATCTCTTGCTGCATTTAGAGTGTGAGATATCAAATCTCCAAAAGGCAGTGCGGCCACAAATAGGCTTCTCCATCAAGAGAACCCTTATCATGGAGGCCTCAGCCAGCACTGTCAGCAGAAAGCCCATGTTATATACAATGGGCTTCCTGATGTCTTTCAATAGTTTTTTTCCTTTTGGCACTACCATGCAGAGAATGGAGGCTGCATATCGGAAAATGTGTTCAGTGTCCACGACATAGTCGGATTAAACTCCCATTACATTCACAAAACATATTTTACATTTTTTAAAACAACTGCCCCGCTTTGAAAACTAGAACACATGCTTATTATCAACATGGTGAGGCAGCACACAATAGTTACTTATGAATCTGTTCCTGCTTTATAGTTAGCAATAGTTTCAGTGAAAATGTACTAACTTACATGCAGCAAAAGTTAAACAAGGAGGGACAGACTATGCTGGGCCACAGAAGCAATGCCATTGTAATTCCAGAGAACCTAAGAGGAAGGGAACACAGTGGCTCACATTCCAGCACTCAGTAAAAGTATTTTCAACATTGTTGGTTCTGCCAGTTCTTTGTTCATTTTGGGATTGTTGTCCTTGTTCAATAGAGAGTAACAAGTGCTTTAGAGATGCTGGAAATACTGCTACAGACTTTTCAGGTCTCTTTATTTCTCACTGAAAGCAGGTGCATCAATCAGAGATGATCGGCTTCTAGGGAGCCTTTTCAAACAGAAGGAGGGTGGGAGCACACTGCCTTACATCACATTACTCAGTTCGCTAAGATGTGTTATGGTAAATGCAGTACATTTTGCCTGGATAAAATATTGGTTGATAAGCCATGCTTTGAAAATCCTGATTGATTGATTGATTGATTGATAGTATTAGTCACTTCAGAAAAAGTCTTTAATTTTCACCATTGTTGTTGCAGCCAGTGACGTGTATCTCTATAGATGTGTTTAAGGATTGTAGACCTTCTTGAACAGAGAGTAACACGTTGTTTTACAGGTGCTGGATATGCTGTTCACAGTCTTCTCAGGTCTCTGTACTACTCACTGAGCACAGGTACATCAACCACAGCTTGTCAGATCATTAGCTAGAGGGATACATACAACTAAATGGAAGCAGGGCTAAAGTCTATGTTGGAAAGTAGGATCTGCTTCTTATGGTAATCCCCACTTTTTGCTAAATGTGATACTGTTTTTGACTAATCTGACTGGGATCCTCCTAATCAGGGGTCTATCTGCTTTCTCCTCAAACTGTTATGTTGTTTATCTAGGTGCCCTCCAGATTGGATACTGGGGTACCCTTTTCAATCCCTAGTGTATGGTGCCCATGTACCCAGGGCATAGGTACACCAGAGGCCCCCCATGGGCTAAAGCATGTAATATGCCAGCCATGAGAGGCCATGCAAAATTGAACTACAGGCCTGCAATTGCAGCCTGTGTAAGTTGGTGCATGCACTTCTTACTTAAGATATAGGTTTACTATATCGAAGTGTCACTGCACTTAAAACCTGTAAGTCACCCCTCAAGCATACCTTTACAATCCTGAGAGCAGGGTGCTTGGTTATAGGTGAGAGGGGGCCAATGCATGAGCAGAACAACCCTGCAGCCTACTGAGACCATTCTCCCGGGTTTTCAGTGAGGCAGCCATTTACAACATATAGAGTGGCATTATGCGACCGCGTGATGACCAGCTCTAAAATGGCTGAAACTAAACCTATCGTGTTTGGTGTCAAACATGTTGGAATCATACCTCCACACCGGTAATTGGTGTGGGAGGTACGATTCCACCCCTCAGACGCGAGCTTTGTGGGGTCCCTTGTGTTCCCGGTACCAGCCTTCTAGTTCTTGACAGCACAAAATTGTTGATGCCGATCGGAGACACATTAATGCCCTCCTGCTATCCTGCTTCTGAGCCAAGCTCGAGCAGGGGAAGGCAGAACAATAGGCATCCTGTCACAGTTAGGTGTGACCATCTCCCAAACAGGATTTAGTGTATTAGGTCTGGGTGGGTGTGCTTCCAAGCAACTGAAAGTCTGCATGAGGGGCACATTTGGTTTCCCTGTGCATAGTCCAGTTCAAATCAGTCCTTGGAGCCGCTGGCTCCCGCTCTGGCATGAAACTTGACAAAGGACATGGGAGTAACCTCCCCCCTGTCCAGACCCTCCCCTGGGAGGGTCCCCTGAATCTTGCCAACCCTCTTCCGTGGGTACATAAGGGCTTAACTGGCCGTAGGACCTTAGATTTACTGTGGACAAGATTCTGAACCAGAAATCACTGAACTTCGACTGTCTGGACACTCTGGACTTCGCTGGACTTTGTTTGTGCCCGACTTCGTCTCCCTCTCAGTCTGAAGTATCATCTGTGCCCATACACCATAAAGAATCCATGCAGGGCCAGCGGAGAATCAAGGACAACCAAAGAGATCTCCCTTAGATTGCAGGAGTCACTCCCCTGTATTCGCAGGAAGCGCAACACTGCTGTCTGGTCTGCTAACCCTGAGCTCCTAGGGACTCCAAAGTCTAAAGCAACACAGGAGATGAGTTCTACTTTATATGAGGCCTGATCTGCCTTCTCACCAAGTTTGAGGCCATAATTATTCATGGGGCTGCAATACTTGTACACCTGAGAACTGCATACATTTGCAAGTGTATATGCTTGTTTGCATTTCCTGAGCAAGTGCATTAGGCTCCAAATAGCTCCAACCTCTGGCACCATTTCCTACCAAGAACTTTGGCCTCCTCACATCGAGTGCTTTGTGTGCTGTTGTTTGGTGAAATCGCTTGAGGGCCTCTTGCAACTCCTGTTCCTCTGGCCTGTGGATCCACTTGAGGATCAACCTTGCATTTCTAGGGCTCTCATGGTTTCTCCAGGCCTGCCCTTAGTCTCATGCATTTGGTGAGTCTCCTGGAACTTGCTGGTCCGAAACCGTACACCTCCTTGACCTTCTTCATGGGTTGCCGTTGCTAAGGCTTGTTCGTGGTCTTGCTGTGCACCAACCCCTCAGCATTCGACATCCTTTGTGGGACAGCTCATATCCAGCTCCTAGTCATCCTCGGTATCTCCTGGTCCCCGAAGCTGCAGAGTCAAGGACTCCATCAAACAACTTGAAGCACCCGAGATTGATGGGCATTCGTCTACCGAACCTCTGGTCACTCCTGAGTGACCTAGACTCCTTCCCCTCTGCTTTCAGTTACTCTTCAACAACAATCCACCGATGTATTCCAATGGACACTTTTCTTACTTCCAGCAGCGACTCTTCTTTACAGTCCTCCATTGGGTTTGATGCCGGTTTCCGACACCTCTTCAGGCCTATGCTCCTGGCTTCCCTGGGATAGGTAACTTTGGTACCTCGGTATCTATGGGTTTTCCTCAAAGTCCACAGGGAAGGGTCCTTAAACGTTAAAACTTCAACCACTGCTTTCCCATAGAATTTTAAGAAGCACGCAGTTGTGGTAAAACACTGCACCCTTCCTCCGTGGTATCCCTACTTACTCACCTTCGTTGGTCTCTTGGGGTCCCAGTGATTCTACATCCTCTCAACACTGTCTTGACTTGAGTTGTGGTTCTTATACGACGTTCTTAGTAAATGGTTTGGTCCCTCCTGGGGCCCACTGTGTATTAGTGCTGTTTGCTGTCATTTCTGTGCTTAAGAATTGTGTGCTTTGTGATTATCTTTGTGTAGGAGATACTGTGTCACACTAGATAGTGTTATGTTAATAAATACATATTTTTATATCTACTGTGTGGTTTTCCTTTCATTTTACCAAAACTATAAGGTTGCATTCTGGTAAAATAAGCTGCTTAATATTCCTTCAAGACTAAGCCTGAAGGGTGCTCTCCACAGCTACCCCTTGGATAGCTTTCTAATGTGATCTTTGACCTCTTAAATTACCAGAAGGGTTTTTTGGACAGGTGCAAGGTGCCTATTTTAACTAGTGGACAGCATATACCAGGCCAACATGTCACATTGGTGTGCAGTGGTTAGGATTCAAGCCCGCATTGTTTTAACAGATAAATCTTTGTATTGATTAACTGAAACACCACTAGTACTAGCTACATTCAATACTAGCCTAGAATAAGTAAGTTCCACTGAGCTTAGGGTTGGGTAAGTCAAGGGTCTAGCAAACCCTTTCTCCAACCTCAGAGAGTTTAGTTCCCACTAGGTGATGTAGGTGCAACACCTCATCACACTTAGCATGTCTGCAAAAGGCGATGCCAGTGGCTCTCTGCCATCTAGATACAGTGAGCTTTCATTGATTTCAAGAACTGAAAGCCCTGTGTGCCTCTAGAAAGTTGAAGACGGGGAGAAGTGCCAACACTCAATGCCTGGTAAAGGTGTTACTTCTAGATGACTTAAGGAAAATCCCTGGGTCAGATGAACATGTCATAGTGGGTAGGACAGGGAATGAAGACAGGTCAGGAGGTGACACTTTTCATGACATAAACTCTAACCCTGACTAGGGGTAACCTGATGGTTCCCACCCGGATAACTCAGATCTTCAAAAGGAAAGTGGAGGTTGCCATGATGCTCCCCTCTGTACTCCTGCTGAAAGAGTGCAGAGTTTACCCAGGAGATTTAGATCTCCCTCTGCAGAGTCTAATCACTCAGGACAGTCTAGGGACCTCTGTATCTAGCAAGAGGGACCACTCCTATGATAGGAAGTACCAATTTCTTGAACTTGGGAAACCTAGGCTTAGGCTCAGGCAAGAGCAGTTGGTCCTTGATAAAGAGTCCCTAAAAGTCCAGAAAGCTAGAAAAAAGTTGGGACTAGAGTCCCATGGTGGCAGCAACAGTGTCGCTAGAGGTTAGAAACATACCTTTGAAAATAGGAACCTGAGCAAGATTGTCCCTCCCTACCAAGTTGGGGAGGACATCAACAAATGGATAACTGCTTTGGAGTGTGCCTGTAAAGTTCAGAGGGTCCCTAAGAAGCAGTGGGAAGCTAGCTTATGGCTTTCCTTTTCTGACAATGGTAGAGATTAGCTCCTCGCTGTTAAAGAAGAGGAGGCTGACAATTACTTAGTTTTAAAGAGTGCTCTCATTGATGGGTTTGGCTTAACCACTGAACATTATAGGATTTAGTTCAGAGACACCCATTAGGTGCAGAATCAGGATTAGGTCGACATTGTGGATAGTGCCATTAAGGCTCTGCAAAGCTAGTTGCTTGGCAGCAAAGTGAATGATTTAAATGGATTATACAATTTGATTATGAGGGAGCAGATCTTTAATAACTGCCAAAATCAGTTATTGCATCAATTCCTGGTTGACTCTTATCTGACTTCTACCCAAGAATTGGCAAAGAGGGCAGGTAAGTGGGTCAGACCCACGGTGAAGCAGAAAATCCAGAACAATGGTGGTGACCAAATGAAACAAGATTCTAAAACACCCGGGATAAGGGTCAGTCAAGGGAAAGATCAAAAACAGTCTTCATCACAGCCCCAAAAACCTGCATCTGGGGTGGAGTCACAATCCAACTAAGGTAAAGGCAAAAATAAACCTTGGTGTTACTTTTGTAAGGTGAAGACCCATTGGACAAAAGATGCTGATTGGTCAATAGCCAAGGAAAATCCTCCTATCACCACTGCCCCTAAGACAACTGTGCCCCCTAGCACAAGTACAAGTGGTGGTACAGGGAACGAGGGATTAGTAGGGTTAACCTCAGGCTCTGTAGTGGGTTCCGGCCTAGTCAGAACTCCATCTCAGGCTGTGTTTGTCTTTGATAGTGGCATGTATATTTCCACCCTATATGTCAGTCCCAGTAATCTGGGCAAATACAGACAGCAGCCTGTAATCAATGGTAAGGAGGCCATGGCATAGAGGACACATGGGCAAGTATCACTATGGTGACAAAAAATCTTGTGGCTCCTGACCAAATCATACTTGGAGAAATGTACCAAGTGACCAATGCAAACGATGTCAGGACTGACCATTCCTTGGCAGTTGTTAATTTCAGCTGGGGAAGGGTAACTTGCCCCAAGAAAGTTGTGGTTAGCTCAGACCTTTCAGTAAAATGTATGTTGGACAATTATTTGGAGACTTCAGCCTGGGCTGAACTGGAACTTAGGACTCATGCAGCAATGCTGGGCATCTCTGCAGATGTGTTTGCTGTGACCAGGTCACAGGCCAAACTGACAAACACTGACCAGGCCCTGGATCCTGGAAAAATGGACCAAGTGCATTCCATTAGAAAGAGCAGGAGGAGTAAGACTGTGTTTTTCCCCAGACTCAGATTGAGGATCAGTCTCCTGAGGGAGATGATCTTAGTCCCTGTGAAGGAACAGTCTCAGATGAATTGGAATCTGACGAGGTTGAGTTCTTGGGGACAGGGGGCCCTTCCAAGGCAGGCTTGAGTTTGGAAAAGCAAACCTGCCCCTCTCTTGAACCCCTCAGACTGCAAGCTGCTGCTGAGGCTGCTGAGCGTGTCAGTGGATCCCAAAGGATCTATTAGGGTGAGGGACTCCTGTACTCAGAGGGTAAAGACCTCAAGCCTGGTACCACCAGGAGGTTGTTTATACCGCTGAGGGTTAGGGGCTTCCTACTCAAATTGGTACATGATATTTTCTTAGCAGGACACCTAGGCCAAAGCAAGACTTGGGACAGACTTGTCCATCACTTTCAATGGCCTCACATGTCTGAGTACACCAACGCGTGCTGTCGCTCCTGTACCACCTGCCAAGCCAGTGGTAAGTCAGGTGGTACCACAAAGGCCCCCTCATACCACTACCAGTGGTGGGGGTTCCCTTTGAGAGGGTTGTGATTGATATCAATGGTCCCATGAACCCTCCTACAGCATCTGGACACAGTTACATACTAGTGGTGATGGACTATGCCACTAGGTATCCAGAAGCAAAACCCCTTAGAACCAACAGAGCCCCTGTGGTGGCCAGGGCCTTTCTGGTAATGTTCCAGAGTAGATTTCCCTAAGGAGGTCTTAACTGACAGAGGTGCACACTTCATGTCTATTTACATCAATGCAATGTGGAAGGAGTCTGGGGTGAACTATAAGTTCACTACACCCTATCACTGACAATTCAATGGGTTATTTGAAATTTTCCAAAAATCTCTCAAGGGCATGATCATGGGCCTACCAGAAAAGCTTAGGTGAAAATTTGATGTTTTTTTGCCCTGCCTTCTCTTTGCCTTGAGGTTCCACAGAAGGGGATTGGCTACAGCCCTTTTAAACTTCTGTTTGGGCATCCAGTTAGGGGTACCCTGTGTTTGGTGAAGGAGGGATGGGAGTTACCTCTCACACCTCCAAGACATTGTGATGTATGTACTTGGCCTCTGCTCCAGGATGGCTGAGTAAATGAAGAAGGCCAGCAAAAACCTTGAGGCAAGGTAAGATTTACAGAAAGGTTAGCATGGCAGAAAGGCTGTTCTGACTGTTTATCAGCCAGGACAGAAGGTGTGGGTGCTGGAGATTGTGACCCCAGCAGCTCTCCAAGACAAATGGAGTGGACCCCATGCGATAATTGAGCAGAAAGGTGAGGTCACCTACTTGGTGGACCTTGGCACGCCTAGGAACCTCCACAGGGTGCTCCATGTGACCAGGCTCAAAGCTTTTGTAGACAGGGCTGACATGGGCTTGCTCATGCAACTGGTGAAGGTGAGGAAGAAGAGAGTGACCCTCTCCCTGGTCTCCTCTCTCAGAACCCTGAGGACCGGTCAGTGGGTGGTGTAGCCTTGGCAGTCAGCCTCACTGCCCAACAGCAGATTGATTGCAGGAAGGTCCTTAATCAATATAGGCACATGTTCTCTCTGACTCACAGTCAGACCACCTGGTGTTCCCATGAAGTGGACACAGGTGAGATTCTACCTGTTAAAAATAAGATTTACAGGCAGCCTGACCATGTCAGAGATTGCATCAGGACAAAGGTCCAGAAGATTCTGGAGTTGGGAGTAATTGAACCCACAGATAGCCCTTGGGCTAGACCAGTGGTCCTGGTGCCCAAACCTCACACCCAGGATGGTAAAAGAGAGATGAGGTTGTGTGTGGACTACAGGGGGCTCAATGCAGTCACTAGAACTGATGCTCATCCAATTTCTAGGGCAGATGAGCTTATTGATACTTTGGCCTCAGCCACGTTTTTGAAAACATTTGACCTCACTGCTGGCTATTGGCAAATCAGACTAGCTGAGGATAAATGTTTTGGAGGTTCTGCAGAAAGTAGGCCTCTTTACCAAGACTACTAAGCACCAGGTAGGGCAGAGCAAGGTTGTGTACCTGGGCCACCTTGTTGGTGGTTGCCAGGTTCAACCATTACAGAGCAAAATCCAGATCATAATGGACTGGGTTGCTCCAACTACCCAAACTCAGGTCAGAGCTTTCCTGGGCCACATCAAAAAGAGTATCCAAGAAGGTTCAGTGGACAGTTAGCTGTCAGAAGGCATGTGCACTGCTCTCATTCTGCAGAGTCCTGCTCCAAGCAATTTATTGTCTAAACAGATGCATCTGAGTTGAAGTAGGGGCTTTGTTGTCACAACTTAATGCAGAGTGTCAGGATAAACCAGTAGCTTTTATCAGCAGAAGGTTGACCCCTAGAGAGACACGTTTGCCAGCTATAGAGAGGGAAGCCTTAGCTGTGGCCTGGGCCCTGAATAAGCTGAGGCCATACCTGTTTGGCACTCACTTCATTGTTCTGGCAGACAATAAGCCCATCCTATGACTAAAACAGATGAAGGGTGAAACCCCCAAACTCTTGAGTTGATCCATTTCCCTACAGGGGATAGACTATACAGTGGAACATAGACCTGGGAGTAACCATGCCAATGCAGATGGACTCTCCAGATATTTCAACTTAGAAAATGAATACTCAACTGGGCAAGGTTAGTCTCATCTCCTTACAATTTGGGGGGTTGTGTAGGAAAGTAGTATCTGCTTCTTATGGTTACCCCCACGTTTTGCTAAATGTGATACTGTTTTCGACTCGTCTGACTGGGATCCTGCTAATCAGGACCCCAGTCTATCTGCTTTCTCCTTAAACTGTTACCCTCCAGATTGGATACTGAGGTACCCTTGTCAGTCCCTAGTATTTGGTACCCATGTACCCAGGGCATAGGTACCCCAGAGGCCTCCCATGGGCTGAAGCATGTATTATGCCACCTAGGAGAGGCCATGCAAAATGGAAGTGCAGGCCTGTCATTGGAGCCTGTGTAAGTTGGTGCATGCACCACTCACTTAAAATACATGTTTACTATATCTAAGGGTCACTGCACTTAAAACCTATAAGTCACCCCTCTAGCGGGCCTTTACAATCCTGAGAGCAGGGTGTTTGGTTCTAAGTGATAGGGTGCCACTGCATGAGCAGAACATCCCTGCAGCCTACGGAGTCCATTCTCACGGGTTGTCAGTGAGGAAGCCATTTACGACATAGAGTTGCATTATGCGACCCCTTGATGACCAGCCCTAAAATGTCTGAAACTAACCCTATTGTGTTTGGTGTCAAACATTTTGGAGTCATATCCCACACCAGTAACCAGTGTGGGAGGGAGGTATGATTCCACCCCTCAGAAGTGGGCTTTGTGGGGTCCCTGTTTTTTTCTCGGTACCAGCCTTCTAGTCCTTGACAGCACAAAATGGTTGCTGTCTAACAGAGACACATTTCTGCCCTCCTGCTCTTGAGCAAACTTAAGCAGGGGAAGGCAGAACAATAGGCATCCTGTCACAGGGAGGAGTGACCACCTCCCAGCTAGGATGTTGTGTATTAGGGATAAGTGAGTAAGCTTGCCATCAACTGAAAGTCTGCAAGAGGGGCACATTTGGTGTCCCTGTGCATAGTCCAGTTCAAATCAGTCCTGGGAGCCGTTGGCTCCCACTGAGGCGTGAAACTTGACAGAGGACATGGGAGTAATCTCCCCACTGTCCAGACCCTCCCTTGGGAGGGTTCTCTGAATCTTGCCAACCCTCTTCCATTGGTACACAAGGGCTTACCCAGCTGTAGGATGTTCGATTTAACATGGACAAGATTCTGAACCAGAAACCAATGAACGTTGACAGTCTGGGCACTCTGGATTTCACTGGACTATGTTTGGGCCCGATTCCATCTCCCTCTCAGTCTGCAGCATTGTCTGTTTGGTGCACGATACAAGATCCATGCAGGACCTGTGGAGCTTCAAGGATAACCAAAAACATCTACTTTGGAGGCTTTTAAATAGTTTTTACTAAAATGCCGCTCTATGTTTAAACATGCAGTGGAAATTAATTTGTTATTAGAAGAAGAAAGTCCTGACGTACTATTCTTAACAGAGGCATGGTTGAATAAATATGCTAACCTTGCCATCGTACAAGCCCTCCCTTTGGGATATGCAATACGGAGGCTTGACGGGGACACAGGTAGAGCTAGTGGAATAGCCGTTATTTATAAGAAGAAATGTATTTGCCGCTCCACCATAAACCCTCTACCTGACTGTGAAAGCATCTGCTTTACCATCGTCATAGCCCATGTTAGAACTTTCTCGGGGCTTTTGGTATATCGCCCTCCAGGCCCTTTGGGCAACTTTTGTAAGCACCTCCCCGATATGATAGCCAGCTTGGATAGTTCTCTCTCATATATTACCCTACTAGGGAACTTCAATCTCCATTTTAATAATACCTCACTCTCACCTATATTGGAATTATAGGAGGGGTTGGAGACACTCCAATTAGTTGGCTATCCCACCCAATACAAAGGCCATCTACTTGACCCCATTTTCTCAAATATTCCAAGCCTTTTGGTCAAGGGGCAGTGAGGATATGGACACACCTGCGGACATTGCTAAGTTAGCATATGTTAGTATATGCTTGACCGCCATGTTGCCACTTTTGCTCATGTTACTATATGCCACATTTCTTGTAGCACCCTGTTTAATCACTTTCACATGAGAACTGTCTGCATTTCACATATTTAGTTAAACACTCTGCTCCTCATCTGTACAGCCTGTTCAAGGTCGAAAAACAATGAGCTCTGTTGATTTGCTTTGATCAGTCTCGCGCCCCTAGCCATAACATAGAACACAGCTGCAAACCTGGAAAGCTGGTGCTTTTAATATTGCATTACATGCATGTTAAGATACTTGGAGAAACTCTTTCCAGGAAATAAGAGCTGTGCCTGTCCGGTGATGTAAATTCAAGTATCTGAACTCGGAGGTATGGGATCCCCTGACAAAGCCTGGAGGTCTTGTATAATTATAATAAACTAGCTTCTAGTACGGGGAGGGTGGCAAGGCCCTATAGTCCTTTTTTCCACCTTCATTATCTTATGATTTCCCCTTTTGTTTTATATGGAATTGTTGCAATGCTGATTTGTTTGATCTTATGAATATTGTTGCTAGTATTGGCGCGTGTACTGCATTATAGAGCACGTTAGTTAAAATAAACATTTCAAACTATTGCTTGGCTCTATTTACTCATGTTGTGGACAAGTACGAGAGTTTGAACGAAAGAGTGTTCTTGTTCCCACGTATCCTGAGAGGGATGAAGTAACGTGTTCTAGGATGTCTAATCATTGGTAGCTTTGCTGAAGCACGGAGAACGAATGACACATTATAGCTAGTCGTATTGGGGTTCTGGGTACCAAGGTGGGTATTTTGGTGCACCACTACACACTGAGGTCCTGGTTTCCTGCACATAGTTCTGTGTATGTGCAGAATCACTGCAACATGGTGCACCTAACATTTGGTCTGGTTCTTATTTACGAGGCACTTTAGTAGTACTTGTGCTTGTCCATGATATCCTCACTTCTGTTTTCCGGTAAACCGCTGTAACGGCATAACTTACCTATATTGGTGTTTTTATAGGTTTTTATTCAAGCTTGATACATTAAATGGTTTTTTGTTCTTTTGAATTACTACCCTATTGCACTGCCACGCAATAAGTTGTTCTTCTTTTCTTCTCAATATGGCTGAGGTAGATATTGCGGCACATAGTCGCGGGGTGCTCCATGGTCATTTGAATGCTTATGGAGTGCCTAACGTGGGTATCTCACTCATTTTTGTGGGGCGGCCTAATGCAGCTCACCACTTTGAGGTGTTTTATTCTTGGGTAACTTTTTTGGCAGTGAAAGGAGATGATAATTTGTTTCATACATACACTCCCACTGCAATACCTGTAGCTTAGCGGCCGTATACAACTCTTGAAGTTCAGATTTCAGCATGGCAACAATGTATTTGGTTTAATAGCGCCCTACCCCAAACGGTGACCCCGGTCCGGTTAGGCCCTTTGTCGATTCCAGGGGCCACTTGGCCAGTTTTGGCTGGGTACTCACCACATCCATGTTATCTAGTAGTCCCTGTAGATGAGTTACGCGTTTTACACACCTCCTTGATCGAGGTGCATGGGGCTCTAGTACAATACGTCTTACGCAATCTACAGGTGGGAGCACCTGGGGTTGAACAACCCGCTGGACCTGTGGGACTAACTATTAGTCCGGTTATGGTTAATTCGGTTATGTGCAAGTGCCCCCAGAATAAGGAAGATTTACCTTACTGACTTGCAGAAAAATTTGAACAGCTAGAAGCAGTATTTCTGAATACTACTCCTGTGGAGAAACACAGGATTCTTACTATTCGTTTGCAGAAAGACTTAATACCCGAAGTAACTGATTGTGAAAATTGGAGTAAAGTGTTTGTTGTGGTGTATGTAAAATGTTTTGGCACACCATCTATGACTGTGCTCCCCTCCGTGATTAAGCGTGTTCAGGATGAACACGGACCGGAGGCGGCGGTGGAGTTGAGTATTAGGTTGGTAGGAGTGTTTGATGCAGTTGCTGATCTGATCCTTGCTAATTTCAAGGGAGGTTTGGTTAACTTTCAAGTGTCTAATGCTTTGCGCCAAAAAATATTGCAGAAGCTCATAGGAGGATTGGGCGCAATAGTTTGGGTGTTAAGCCTTTCACTAGGATACCAGCACAACAACAGACACAGGTGGCTCAGTCAGCTAAAGACGACCGTCCTAACTTTCCAAAAAAGAATTGGAAAAATAAGAAATAGGGGAAACAACAAAAAACACAAGGGTCATGTGCAGTGTCACCAGTTCCCGAACCTTCTGTGCGTGCTCATGATTTGCGCGACCGCGAGAGAATTAGGTCTCCTGGCAGGTGTCAGGTTCCTGATCAGCATTCTCCTCCTTCTTCACAGGCAACATCAGGCTCACAAGCCGGTGGAGGGGAACGTCAGGATCGCGGCAGAGGTCGAGGTGTCCCACAAGGCCGTGAGCAGCCTTGTCAGGCTGAAAGCAAGAGGAGACAAGATGAGTTTCTTTGACAGCAACCACCTTTTCAGAAAAAGAAAGTTGCAGCTTTAACAGCGAGATATGCCACAGACAGTGAGAACCCGGCTCCGGATCCTAACATGGGCAGTAACGCTGCTAGACAGTGCAGCAGAGGTTGCAATGGTGCAGCAAGCACTGTGTCCACTTGTGGAGGCAAAAGCAACTGAAACCTACATCACAGTTGAAATGGCTGACACCAGAGTGGCTCCCCCTGACAGACTATATGATATGGTTTTTCAAATTTAGGGTGACATTCAACGCATAATAAAAGGAATTTTTGGGGAGAATCTGACTTCTTCGTATGACATACTTTTGGCAGAAAAAGATTGGCCGCCGCCTTTTGTTCTAGCTGCTCCCAGGGGAGAGGAGGTTATACTCCCCAGCTTTTCGCATACGGTCTCCAAGGAGCAAGCTAAGGCTATTGCAGAAGAGTGAGCTTTGGTGCTTGTACCGGCTCTGTACCAAACTCAGGTGGGCTGCGATAAAGAATCTCCCCCGCATGAGATACCATTACGGTCTATGCCAAAGCCACAACCCCAATATCCTCTCTGGCGGGAAGCAAAATCTCCCGTTGCTAATATTCTTGATCAGCTAGAGTATCAAGGAGTGATTGAAACCTGTGTGTCACCGATGAATAACCCTCTGTTTACAGTAGCAAAACCCGATGGGTCGTATCGCTTAGTGTTGGATTACTGACATTTGAACCCACATTGTCGGACTTGTGCTGTGCAGAATACCCATAGTTCGGCGTTAGTTTTGACTGCGGTGCAGATGGTGATTCTTAAAGAACGAGCGCTGTCGCAAGGAAAACGCATGTTGGTGGTTACACCATATCCTGCTCTAGAGGCGGTGACTAAAGCCAGTGTACCTAATTCTAAAGCTTTGCATCCGCATTGGATGCAATGGGCCACTTCTTTGACATCGCCTGATGTCACCTATATCTTTGATGCCTCGTTGCAGACTCAGGAGTTTTTGCAGTATGAATTCGTTCATCCGCCTCCTCTGTCTTTGCGCCCGCTCGAAGATTATCATTTTGTCATTTACACTGACAGTTCGTCACAACCCGCGACGGCATCGAAGCATGCCTATTCAGCTGCCTGCGCAATTGTGGCGGGTACTTTCGTGAATGGTGAATTCCACTCTGATGTCATGCATACGCAGTCATTGGGTGATTGCACCGCACAGTTGGCAGAGCTCCGTGCTCTGGTGCTTGCACTTGAGTTTGCTGATCCTCGGGTTACTACTCTTATAGTAAGTGACTCGTTTTACTGTGTTCAGTCCTTTAACGACAGTCTATTCTTTTGGTCTCAAAATGAATGTCGTGATTCCAAAGGTAGCACAATTAAGCATAAAATGCTTTGGGTTCGAGTGGCAGAACTTAAAGAACATCTGCCTCTCGTGAATGTAATTCACACTCTCGGTCACCAGTGAGTTGGTGTCCACGCTGTTGGCAACAGCTTGGCTGACGAGGCAGCGAAAACAGCAGTGGCAACATATTTAGTAGCAGCAGTTACAAGATCCAAAAGTAAGATCGATGATGACATCTTGGCAGCTATTGCTGCTACCAAGAAGGGAAGTAATTACCCGAGAGGTTTCCCTTCTCGGTACCATTCTCACTTAAGTTCTGATAACGTCCCATTTGTGAAAATTAACAATGTTGGTGACAGATTGATTCCCAACGCGGACTGCAGACCGTCCTTGATAACAGCGGCTCACGAGGGTATGGCCTCTGTCCATGCCGGCGTTGCAGCAACTGTTACTCTGTTACAACAGCGTTACTGGCGGCGCGGGTTATATAAACAAGCTCGCACTTATGTTCTTGATTGTGACATTTGCCAGCAGATTAAACCTTCAACTGCTGCGCGCCCCCCACAAACTCAGTTGTACATATCTAATAAACCACTTGGGTGTGTTTATCTAGATCACTGCGGTCTTTTCTCCTATGATACTGCGTACAAGTATATCTTAGTTGCAGTGTATTCGTGCACACGTTTTCTGTGGGTATGGCCACAAAGGAGTGCTGATGCCCGTACTGTCATCAGGGATTTGCGTGTCTTTGTGGGAAGTTTTGCGTGTGGTACCTTTCATTCTGATCAGGGCCCTGCGTTCGCCTCTAAGGCATACAAAGAAGCCATGAAATCTTTGGGGCACCAAGTTAAATTTACGTCTCCATACCGACCTGAGGGTAATAGTGTAGTGGAGCGTGACTTAAAGCAATCCTTGACAGCTAGGGTTTTAGACACTGGCCGGAACTGGTTAGCCCATCTGTATAACGTTCAATGTGCACTTAATAATCTCCCTAGAAGGTCTCTGGGTGGGCGGACCCCATACATGATGCTCTTTGGCATAAAAATGTTTGTCCCGGACCTTGATGTTCTAGACATGGCGGCGGCCGCCACACCCTTTGATGTAGATGATCACTGTGTTGTATTACAGAATCTACAAGAAGCCAGAGACAGTCTCGCGAAGGAACACTTCCCCTCCACATCTGATGCTGCACTTCAGATTCCGGTAGTCGGCTGGCTACCTCGAGTTGGTGACCTGGTCCGTGAGAAGGTGGAGAACAAGAAGGAGTTCGGCCCCTCTTATCATGCCCCGGTTCCAGTGCTTGGCGTGCAGGGTACAAGAACAGTCATTTTACCTCCACTTCCTGGTCGAAAGGATAACAGGTACATCTCCATTGACAATGTCAAACTACAGTGGTCGATTCTTCTTAGTATGACTCCAGCGGTTTCTTGGCCTGCGATGCTGAGAAATTCTGGTTTGGCTCCGGCTTCTACCACCATGTCTGATATTGCCATTGAGATGCATACAGTCACCCGAAGATACTGAGTATGCTTATCCTGCAGATATATCATTGCCTGTTTTACAATCAACTGCAGTTAATTAGTCACTTTTCTCCTTTGACACTAATTCTATGACTTCCAGTGCTCCATCAAAAGTTTCCATTTTTTGCTGTTTGGTTTAAAAAACATTTTTTACTTCCACCTTCGACTTACGTTTGGCTGATGCTCATATTCATTTTTTTGTTTATGTCCATTGGATTTGTGGTGTTTTTTATTCGTCTTGTGAATGGACACTACCTTAAAGAAAGATCTACAATTAGACTAATTGATGGAACTTTGGCCCCCCACTCCTCATCACACATCATGAAGAGGGACCTGACTTTTGTGAATATTACTGCCTGGCCTGTGTTAGATGGAATTGCGTGGGATGCTGTTAAATTTCAAATTCATGGACCCACTGAGGTTATCAATGTTCCGAAAGTATTTTGTGTTTCTATGGGTGATGTGGTTAAGCAAAACATCAGCTCTGATGATTGGGACGTTCAAGCCATAGAAGCACTGTTTTCTGATTTGAAATATTATTCTGCATTTGATGCTGAAGATTTGTATTTAGATACTGCTAATTACGGGGAGCTGTTTTGCAATCAACATTATGGCAATCATTTCCTACATAAAGCCAATACATATCAACATTTTGTAAATTATACGCAATGGGAACATTGTCCAGCGCCAATGCTAGGCAGCTCCAACACATTGGTGAACAAATTCACATATTTTACTGATTTCAGTGTTTCAAAACCTGCTGCCTTTTATTTTAAAGTGGCAGCAGAGTCTGCCTCGAAGGTTCGGCTGACACACACTAAATTGTTGTATTCCAAATCCTTTATGGATGATTTGTCAATCAGGGGTTATGATCTGTGGAAAGCTACTTTTGATCTCAAATCGGTTTGGGGTTCTAAACCATGGCAGGTCCAAGGAACAGAAGCTTTGCATCATGCCTGCCTTATCCCAAACCACATGTTGTATTTTAATTCTACTATTTTTCAGACCACCTGCTTTGGATTGGCTACTTCTAAAAAACGGAATTCTCCCTCTACTCCGGATCTGGGTGCTTATCCAAATTGGGATAATCATACAGATCCGTCCCTTGATGCGTTACAGTTATATATTACTAATACATCCTTCAATATTTCCAAAATGAATCTGGAAGGATGGTTAACATGGCAGACAAGCTCAGATTCCTGTCAACATCATTTTCTGGGTCTGAAACCTGGGTATATGCAGGTTCGTGTAGACCCCCGCTTTGAATCTTCTCATTCTGCTACTACCTACTCGGTGGGGAAGTTCTGCCAATCTTGGCTACAACATTCCACCTTGGCATCTGTTAAACTTCATTTATCTAAATTACATGACACAATAGATTTTAATAATTTTGTTAAGGGTCCTGTAGGTGGCAGGTCCAAAAGATGGGTGTATGCTGTTTATAACGAAGTTTGGAAGCTATCGCAAATTGAAGCTGCTTCCAGATTGAGAGATATTGATCAAACCAATCTGGGAAAAGTACTAGCTGTTATAGATAATAACATTTACACCCTTCCCTCCAGAATTTACACTTTAGATAATATTGTTTCATCCGTTGTTGCTATTGTGCACAATGATATGTCTGTTTTGTATCATGGTCAAAATCAATTGCGCTCTATAATGCAGTTTGCATGGACTTTGCAAATGTTAAAGGCTGGGAAAGTCCCAAGGGACTACATGAATACTTCGTCTTTGTTCCTTCCCTTTAATCTAACTGCAAAGCAACAATTCATGTCCATGAAGGATGCAACATACTCGTTACTGCATATTGAAAAGTTAGAACCTTTGCCTTTCTCTGTGGCTTATCCACGGGTTAATCACATTACCAATTCCTTTGTTTAAGTTCAGTTCTTGCATGCAACATTATGCCCTAGGCAGATATGAACCATTAGGTACTGCCTTCCTGCATGAAGTTTGGTCACTCCCATTTACATACAGGTGCATGAGAGACTGTAAAGAAGTCTATTTGAAAGGTGAGGAATGCACTTCCACACCTGATCACTCTGTAGTCTGTAGGCACATTCAATTGCATGGCGCGTGCAATGTGCTCGCTCCTAATTTAGCATGCGTCCTGAAAGGGATTCCAGTGCCAGCTATTACACCCTCTTTCACGTTGCTAGCTAACGGTAGTTATTTGCTTCTAAATAACGAGGCTTGCTGTGGGATGCTAGTGGGAATTCCCTACATTGTGACTGTATCACAGAGAGTGGTCTGATGTAAGAATGTCCTTTTCCCACCCCCGCATGGGTGGCTGGATGTATCCATCTGGCCTTCCATTCCAAACTTGAAAGCAGAGTTCAACAAGATGAACAGAATAAGGGCTCTATTGTCTCAAAAAGAGGTCGCTCTGACTTTATCCCGTGAAACATTTGTCCTTCACGTAGCAAATACGCGCACCGAGGTGCATGCGCTTTTGAATACTGATCTCCCACTTCATTTTGGTGCCCTGATTCAGACTATATTTAATGCCTCGTCAACAACTGGCTTGGTGCATTTTTTCAAAATTGTGGGCTCCGGCCTCGTGACCTCCTTCCAAACTAATTTTGGTGTGATACCGGCATTTTTTCATTCTATTTTTTCCAGCGTCTTTGGCGGCCTCCCGTTGATTCTCGCCCTCGTGGCTGGGGTGCTGTTGTTGGTCTGCTTACTGCGCAACGGCTGCACAATTTGTGTCACACGACAGCCTGTCCCGGCTGCTCCATCTTCGTAACCGGATGCTTGAATACTATGGAACATTACCACTGGCAACCCTGAGCATAGCCTATGAATTGTCCTTCCGGTTTTCCTACTTTACTTGTGTGCAACCTGTTTTTCATTGCCTAGATTGTCCATTCGAAAGGGCTCTGGATTGGTGCTTATCTAACTCGGTGTCTCCTGCCCTGGATTAAGATCGACTAATGAGTCCCTTATTGGCTCATGAGTTGGACTGTTCTGGTGTCAGGATCATGGTCTGTGGAGCGGCACATGGAGTCCTAGGAAATTGGGACATTGGTACGGCTGCATATGACTTCCTGGCGGGAAGTTATCTTGAAGAACACGCTAGTTGTCCTCCAATTGTGCTAGAGGCCCCAGTTGTCGAAGAACATGTATGTTCATTTACCTTGCTAGACTGGATGGCGGACACTTTTACAGAACATTCCAATGACTTCCTCTTGGAAGCTGTCGCTACTTACTGTGCTTATACGTTGATGGATTGACTTGGATGTCGTCCAACTTTCCTTGTCCATCACACACACATTTTTTTATTTATTTTTTATTGTACATTTGGGCTCGCTGAGCCTTTGCAGGATGTTACAATTTCCAATTATTATTCCCCTTAATTTTTTTTTTGCCTTTTCTTGGTTTTTTCTCTTCGAACTTTCACTGCACTTTATATGGATTTCCAATTTGTGCACCTAGTTCCGTTCTATCGAACTTGAACTCTGCATTCCTTAATTGTATCCCTATTTGTTCGTGGTCCGATCAAGGGGGGGTGTAGTGAAGGCAGAGATTTAGATACATATATTGCTATGTTAGCATAAGCGCGTTAGATGTTAGAAACGCCATCTTGCCACTTTTGGTGCTTTTGCACACAACACTGCAGATACATGTTATTATTTGAAAACTGCTAGCTTGCCTTTTCTTCACATGAGAACTGTCGCTTGTTCACATCTCTAGACGTACACTGCGACCTTGGTCTGAACATTGTGTGCAGAAACAGTCTGAGCCGCCAGACAATGCATGTTTTTGAGTTCAGGTTGATCGACCCACGCTCTAGCCATAACACGCACACAGCTGCAAATACCTGAATGTCGAGAACCTTTAATATTTCAGTTTGCATGCATTAAACACACATTCTGGAGAATAACTTTTCCAGGCGCAGAGCAAAGCTGATCCTGTGATGTGATTCACCTAAGCTGATCTTTACGGTATGGGGTTCCCCATTCAAACCTAGAGACCTTCTATTAGTCTAATAATACTAGCTTACTAGTGAAGGGAAGGTGGTTGTATTCCACTGTCATTTGTAATATGATTTCTCCCTTCATTTTCTATGGTATTGTAACAATGCTGATGGTTTTAATCTTAATCATTTGTCTGCTTATGTGAGCCAAAGTACTGCATCTTAGGACACGTAGTTTATAAAATAAACATTTTAAACTTTACCGTGTCTCTGATTACTCTTGTTGTGGACTGATATGAGAATAATAACAAACAGGTATTTCTGATTCCCACCATTCCTAGGAGTACTCTAAGTCGCTTGTTCTGGGTTGTCTATACATTGGGATCTCCGAGAAGATACGGATAACGAATGGGACACTGATGCTAGTCGGATTGGGGTTCTGGGTACGGAGGTGAGTTTTTGGTACACCACAATTCACTGAGGTCCAGGTTTCCTGTGCATAGTTCTGTGCATGAGCAGAATCCCTGCAACAGCATAGACGAAGATGCATACTCGTACGTTGATTACATCAATTTAATGGATGACGAGTTATGGCCGCATCTTTGTCGCGTGGATTGCATCATGGTTTTGTTTGCGGACCACGGATACAAATGTAACTTTGCAAAATCACACATTGCGGAGTATACAGTGTTATTTTTGGGCTATGAGCTCAACAATGAAGGAAGAGGCTTAGCACCTCACTTTTTGGAAAAGATTTTTAAATTTCGGTCAAACTTACATTTCCGATTATGCCCAGCGTATCAAGCCTTTATCTGCTTTGATACAACCTACCTTTTCAAAAGCCTGCTGGCTTCCGCAACATTTTACTATACTGCAGTCTCTGCAGTCTGATCTTGTGTAATCAAAATTCTTGTTGACTCATGATAACCATAGAAACCTGGTGATGCGTATCGTGCCAGGCGCAGTGGGTTTCATTTACTTGACGTTTAATGAAGGAGTGTCAGGGTCTTAATACTTATTGCTGTCTGAACCACACAGGAGCAGATTGATGCTAGATCCCAATACCCTTCTCAGATCCAACCCTGCTAGGTATTTTAGTATTCCATTGCAGGTAAGTTCTAAGAGGGGAAAAGCTGTTGGGACAGAGAAGAGACTGCTCCAATATTCTGCCTGTTCAGCTACGTCTTCTTCTTCTTCTTACAGGACTGCAACATTAACATATAAAAACCTTTATTTACTGTGCCTTTTAACTTACTGATTTTTCTATGGTGTATATATGTTGTAGACTTGTAAAGCGCACAGCTGCCCCAGCAACGGGGCGTCCCGGCGCTGTAGACCGCTGGGGAACCCGTCCTGGCTATCCCTGTGAGATGGTCCCTTTCTGGGTATCTCCAAGGTGAAACCAGGCATCCCCGGCGTCTGTGGGGGGCCGTTGTAGAGATGAGGCAAGCTTAATGCCCAGAGTTGCCGAGTGTCTTCCTGTTTAGAGTAGGTACCGAGGCGAGAATTATCGAGTCAGTTTTGACCCTGGTCCACGACCCTGCCGCTTCGGGAATTGAACCCTGGTCCCTGGCCGATTCTCTGCTTACGGGTCTGCCACCTCTAACCAGTGAGCCACACCTCTCCAACTTATCTTACCAGAATGTTTACTGAAGCTTACTTCTCTTCTACTTCTCATGTATTGTTTGCTTGGTTGTATGAGAAGTCTTCACTCAAATCTCTTTTCTTTTCGTTCTCAGGTACAATCTGCACTTGATCCTGCTATTCCTTAATGTAAGAAAGATAAGGTAAGTATTTATTTCTGTATTCCTAATTTACGTATTATTTGGGTTTCTCTTTCTTTCTATTAACTCACTGTTAGGAGACTGGAGTGGGCCTTGAACTGGGGTTTCTGAAGTAGGATGACTGGTTTTCTGTCTTTAATTAGTTTTTAAACAATGCTTCAGAATTTAGGTTAAATGTTAAAAGGAAGAGTTATTTTTATTCAGGCCTTCAGATTTAATGTTTGCTGGAAGCACAATTTATTCTGCCCCGGGTTTTAATGTTTGCTGAAGAGTTAATTTATTCTGGCCATAGAACATTACTGGAGTTCTTTAACTGGGCCTTCACTTATATATCTTCAAAACTAACACTAGCTTGAGAAAGAAATATGGTGGGCTTTTGACCCTGACTTTCACCTTTTAATTAATTCTCTGAAGAGTAAACAGCCGGGCTTTTGACCCTGACTTTCACATTTTAATTAATTCTCTGAAGAGTAAACAAGTTTCAGTCAAAGAAGACATGTGTGTTGAAAAGTCACCTCTGGGTCTGACAGATTCTGGAACAGCTGAATAAGACAGCTGGTTCCAAAAGCTTTTTATTTAATCTTCTAGGCTAAGGAAAGCAATTGCTGAAAGGTAGTTCCAGTTTTTCCAACGAAGGAAAATATATTTTGTTTCCTTTTTAAATAGAAATTTACCTCTGACACGATAACCTTTTCTCACAGAATGTTTTATTTTAGCTACATAGTGTAACACTAACCTGATTAGTGAGGAAATCTAGTTCTGATGAAGCTAACCCCGATTTTATCTCAACTACCCTAACTGACTTCCACGACACAGGGGAAAACTGGTGCTCTTCCAATTATTTCTTCATTGAAGTGCACAGTGGAATGTTAAAGCACACTTCACCAGGTGTTCTGAAGCCTAAAAGACTAGACTGCTAACATCGGTGTGCTGTTGCTGTATGTGCATGTTGGCAGCCATCTTGGAGTTCCATCGGTGCCAACTTGAGGGATGAACTGACCTTTGATAATTTAGTAGGGGGGAGATGGTAGCCAGTTTTGTGTAAAAAGGAGGAAACCTCCTGTGAGTCCTGACAAGGAGACACAGTACCTATTGCTTACAAGTCACATTTGTAAACTTCAGCAGAATTGCAGTTTTCCTCTACTGAAGAAGTTTTGATAGCAATCCAAATGGCCATCCTAAAGGAATGGGCTCTGGCACAAGGGTAACGGATTTTGGTTGTAACATCTCTAGACGTACACTGCGACCTTGGTCTGAACATTGTGTGCAGAAACAGTCTGAGCCGCCAGACAATGCATGTTTTTGAGTTCAGGTTGATCGACCCACGCTCTAGCCATAACACGCACACAGCTGCAAATACCTGAATGTCGAGAACCTTTAATATTGCAGTTTGCATGCATTAAACACACATTCTGGAGAATAACTTTTCCAGACGCAGAGCAAAGCTGATCCTGTGATGTGATTCACCTAAGCTGATCTTTACGGTATGGGGTTCCCCATTCAAACCTAGAGACCTTCTATTAGTCTAATAATACTAGCTTACTAGTGAAGGGAAGGTGGTTGTATTCCACTGTCATTTGTAATATGATTTCTCCCTTCATTTTCTATGGTATTGTAACAATGCTGATGGTTTTAATCTTAATCATTTGTCTGCTTATGTGAGCCAAAGTACTGCATCTTAGGACACGTAGTTTATAAAATAAACATTTTAAACTTTACCGTGTCTCTGATTACTCTTGTTGTGGACTGATATGAGAATAATAACGAACAGGTATTTCTGATTCCCACCATTCCTAGGAGTACTCTAAGTCGCTTGTTCTGGGTTGTCTATACATTGGGATCTCCGAGAAGATACGGATAACGAATGGGACACTGATGCTAGTCGGATTGGGGTTCTGGGTACGGAGGTGAGTTTTTGGTACACCACAATTCACTGAGGTCCAGGTTTCCTGTGCATAGTTCTGTGCATGAGCAGAATCCCTGCAACAGCATAGACGAAGATGCATACTCGTACGTTGATGACATCAATTTAATGGATGACGAGTTATGGCCGCATCTTTGTCGCGTGGATTGCATCATGGTTTTGTTTGCGGACCACGGATACAAATGTAACTTTGCAAAATCACACATTGCGGAGTATACAGTGTTATTTTTGGGCTATGAGCTCAACAATGAAGGAAGAGGCTTAGCACCTCACTTTTTGGAAAAGATTTTTAAATTTCGGTCAAACTTACATTTCCGATTATGCCCAGCGTATCAAGCCTTTATCTGCTTTGATACAACCTACCTTTTCAAAAGCCTGCTGGCTTCCGCAACATTTTACTATACTGCAGTCTCTGCAGTCTGATCTTGTGTAATCAAAATTCTTGTTGACTCATGATAACCATAGAAACCTGGTGATGCGTATCGTGCCAGGCGCAGTGGGTTTCATTTACTTGACGTTTAATGAAGGAGTGTCAGGGTCTTAATACTTATTGCTGTCTGAACCACACAGGAGCAGATTGATGCTAGATCCCAATACCCTTCTCAGATCCAACCCTGCTAGGTATTTTAGTATTCCATTGCAGGTAAGTTCTAAGAGGGGAAAAGCTGTTGGGACAGAGAAGAGACTGCTCCAATATTCTGCCTGTTCAGCTACGTCTTCTTCTTCTTCTTACAGGACTGCAACATTAACATATAAAAACCTTTATTTACTGTGCCTTTTAACTTACTGATTTTTCTATGGTGTATATATGTTGTAAATGTAAATGTTGTAGACTTGTAAAGCGCACAGCTGCCCCAGCAACGGGGCGTCCCGGCGCTGTAGACCGCTGGGGAACCCGTCCTGGCTATCCCTGTGAGATGGTCCCTTTCTGGGTATCTCCAAGGTGAAACCAGGCATCCCCGGCGTCTGTGGGGGGCCGTTGTAGAGATGAGGCAAGCTTAATGCCCAGAGTTGCCGAGTGTGTTCCTGTTTAGAGTAGGTACCGAGGCGAGAATTATCGAGTCAGTTTTGACCCTGGTCCACGACCCTGCCGCTTCGGGAATTGAACCCTGGTCCCTGGCCGATTCTCTGCTTACGGGTCTGCCACCTCTAACCAGTGAGCCACACCTCTCCAACTTATCTTACCAGAATGTTTACTGAAGCTTACTTCTCTTCTACTTCTCATGTATTGTTTGCTTGGTTGTATGAGAAGTCTTCACTCAAATCTCTTTTCTTTTCGTTCTCAGGTACAATCTGCACTTGATCCTGCTATTCCTTAATGTAAGAAAGATAAGGTAAGTATTTATTTCTGTATTCCTAATTTACGTATTATTTGGGTTTCTCTTTCTTTCTATTAACTCACTGTTAGGAGACTGGAGTGGGCCTTGAACTGGGGTTTCTGAAGTAGGATGACTGGTTTTCTGTCTTTAATTAGTTTTTAAACAATGCTTCAGAATTTAGGTTAAATGTTAAAAGGAAGAGTTATTTTTATTCAGGCCTTCAGATTTAATGTTTGCTGGAAGCACAATTTATTCTGCCCCGGGTTTTAATGTTTGCTGAAGAGTTAATTTATTCTGGCCATAGAACATTACTGGAGTTCTTTAACTGGGCCTTCACTTATATATCTTCAAAACTAACACTAGCTTGAGAAAGAAATATGGTGGGCTTTTGACCCTGACTTTCACCTTTTAATTAATTCTCTGAAGAGTAAACAGCCGGGCTTTTGACCCTGACTTTCACATTTTAATTAATTCTCTGAAGAGTAAACAAGTTTCAGTCAAAGAAGACATGTGTGTTGAAAAGTCACCTCTGGGTCTGACAGATTCTGGAACAGCTGAATAAGACAGCTGGTTCCAAAAGCTTTTTATTTAATCTTCTAGGCTAAGGAAAGCAATTGCTGAAAGGTAGTTCCAGTTTTTCCAACGATGGAAAATATATTTTGTTTCCTTTTTAAATAGAAATTTACCTCTGACACGATAACCTTTTCTCACAGAATGTTTTATTTTAGCTACATAGTGTAACACTAACCTGATTAGTGAGGAAATCTAGTTCTGATGAAGCTAACCCCGATTTTATCTCAACTACCCTAACTGACTTCCACGACACAGGGGAAAACTGGTGCTCTTCCAATTATTTCTTCATTGAAGTGCACAGTGGAATGTTGAAGCACACTTCACCAGGTGTTCTGAAGCCTAAAAGACTAGACTGCTAACATCGGTGTGCTGTTGCTGTATGTGCATGTTGGCAGCCATCTTGGAGTTCCATCGGTGCCAACTTGAGGGATGAACTGACCTTTGATAATTTAGTAGGGGGGAGATGGTAGCCAGTTTTGTGTAAAAAGGAGGAAACCTCCTGTGAGTCCTGACAAGGAGACACAGTACCTATTGCTTACAAGTCACATTTGTAAACTTCAGCAGAATTGCAGTTTTCCTCTACTGAAGAAGTTTTGATAGCAATCCAAATGGCCATCCTAAAGGAATGGGCTCTGGCACAAGGGTAACGGATTTTGGTTGTAACACCATGTCCTGCTCTAGAAGCGGTGACAAAGGCGAGTGTACCAAACTCTAAGGCTTTACATTCTCGTTGGATACAATGGGCCACATCATTGACCTCTCCTGATGTCGCGTTTATTTTTGATTCATCATTGCGTACACACGAGTTTTTGCAGTATGAATTTGTTCATCCTCCTCCTCTGTCAATGCACTCCCTTGAGCAGTACCAATGTATCATCTATACCGATGGTTCAGCGCAACCGGCAACTGGGTCTTAGCATTCTTACTCGGCGTCTTGTGTTATAGTGACGGGAACTGTAGTGAACGGAGAGTTCAAGTCAAATGCTGTGCATACTCAGGCACTAGGTGACTGTACCGTCCAATTAGCCAAGCTGCGCGCTTTGGTACTAGCTCTGGAGTTTGCGGATCCAAAGGTGACTACTTTAATTGTAAGCGATTCATTCTACTGTGTTCAGTCTTTTAATGACAACTTATTCTTTTGGTCTCAAAATGACTATTGTGATTCTAAGGGCAGTGCAATTAAACATAAAGGGCCTCATGTAGGTAGCCAAATACCGGTCGGTAACGGACGATTTTCGGTAAATATGCCGTTACCGACCGGTATTTAGACAAGTGAGATGTAGGAGTGCAAAAACCACTTTTCGGTAAATATGAGGCGGTAAATACCGAATCATATTTACCGAATCCTAAAATACCGATTCATATTTACCGAATACATACTTAACGAATCGGTAAATATGAAGTGGTAAATATGAAGTGGTAAAAATTAAAATGACATGTAGGAACACTCGGTAATTAAGAAATCCATGAAAATCGGTAAATAAGAGTCGGTAATTAACATGGATTGAAAGCAGGTGGTAACCATCAACAATGCATATAAGCAATCCCAAAATGCAACAGCGTGGACAACATGGCCGCTCTGTATGTCATTGCAAGGCGCCTACGTCTACAGGCAGCAGGTCTGAGGATTTGGCGACGGGAGGAACGCATCTACAGACAGCGCATCACACTCTTCCAGCTGACTGATGCAGAGATACATGAGAGGTACAGGCTACACCCCGAAACCATCATGGACTTAATCAGGGACCTGCACCCACTCCTGGACCAGCCAATAAGAAGGGCGCACGCCATACCCCCACATGTGCAGGTGCTCTGCAGCCTACATCTACTGGCATCCGGCAGTTATCAGGTGGTGATAGCTGCGGTGGGTGGTGTATCCCAGAGTTGCCTGTCCCGTTTCTTCAGGAAGTTCCTGGATGCCATGATGCAGAGAATGCACCACTACATCAGCTTCCCAAACACACAGGCTGCACTGCAGAAAACCAAAACAGACTTTTATCACATGGCACAGTTCCCCCATGTCATTGGCTGCATTGATGGCACACACATCCCAATCTGCCCACCAGCTGACACAGAGCACATCTACAGGAACAGAAAGTCCACCCACTCCATCAATGTGCAGGTGATCTGTGATGCAGGGAACATCATCACTGATATTGTTGCAAAGTTTCCTGGGAGCACCCACGACTCTTACATCTTCCAGAATAGTGGGATCTACACACGACTGAGTGCCGGAGAATTTGGAGAGGGATACCTGCTAGGTAAGTAACAGTGACGCCCCTTGCAACCTGCAAATCATAGTGTATAGAGGCATGTGACTGATGTTTCCCTTTTACTCATCTAGGCGACAGTGCATATGCATGCCGGTCATTCATCCTCACTCCCTACCTACACCCATCAACCCAGAGTGAGAGACGATACAACGTGGCACACAAAACAACACGCAATGTGGTGGAGCGCACGTTTGGACTACTGAAGAGCAGGTTCCGCTGCCTCCACAAGAGCGGAGGCGCACGCCAGTACACACCCATCAACTGCTGCAAGATCATTGCCACTTGTGCAATGCTGCACAACCTTGCCACGAAAAAAGGTACAGATGTGGAACTAACATATTTTGAGGACAACGAGGATGAGTCAGGCCAGCCAGAGGGCAACGCAGCTAGAGTGCCAACTGCAATCGATGGGAGAGAGAGACGGGCAGAGATCACATGCAACTATTTCTGAGTAAGTAAGGGGATACAGCCAGTTGTGATAAGTCATGACGTAGTTTTAATGTGGCACCACGCCATGAACACATGAACAAGCCAATCTGGCAATATACCATCTATACAAGGAGTAAGTCCAGGGTTACGTCACCCATTGGGAAGTGGCTAAGCAGGGCTACATCAATGTTTGCGCATACGCGCTGCAGTGGTGGATGGCACGGCCTGTGCATCCTCACTAGAGCCAACCCCAAGCCGCCTGCTGCTCCTGCGTCCTTCTGGGACGGGGGGTGTGATGCTGCTCCTGCTGCTGGTGTCGATGCTCTCCGCAGCATCCCCTGCAGCAGTTGTCGACGGCTGACTAGTTAATAGCACCCCTAGTGCACTTGTCACCTGCACCATCCCCCGAGACAGGACGCTGCAGCAGTGTGTCAGGCCCTCCTGCATCGACACAGAGCGCCGGCAGAGTAGAGAAGTGGCAGTTGCCAGACGGTTGAGTGCCCTGTTGGTAGTGTCCCTCCTCTGCCGTTCCCGGCGCCGTGCTTCGATGTCAGCATCTAATTTGCTGCACAACTGCTGGATTGACTGGGACATGTCCCGAATGCCCGCTGCCATAGCGCTGATGTTATTGTCCATGTTGACTAATGTAGTTTTCATTACCCGCATGTGCCTCTGGACTGACATGACTGCCTTTGTTTGCAGGCGCTGTTGTTTCAACATTTGGCCCTCGAGCCCCGAGAAGACACCATGGCTGTCATTGGGTGCTGGTGGACTCTGGACACGCGACCTGCGGCGCCCTCTTGCTCCCGTCTGTGCTGCCTGTGAGGTGTGGGGCACAGTGGCATGGCTCCCTTCCTGGGGCCTGGTGAGTTCTTCAGGGCCCATGCTGTCGTCAGACGAGGTGTCTAAGGCTCGTAGCCTGGCTGCTGGACGCCTCCTCATTCTCACACCTGCAAGCGGAGATGTGGCCGGTGACTCAAACATGAGTGGCGATGCTGGCTCTGGGTGAGGTGATGCTGGCTCTGGGTGAGGTGATGCTGGCTCTGGGTGCGGCGAGGCTGCCTGTGTTGGTGGTGCGGCTGCCAGTGGGCCTGCTCCCTGGTCTGAACTTGTGCTGGCCAGAGGTGATCTGTGTGGCCGGTGTGCCCTCTCTCCTGCAGCATGCCCTGTCCTGCATGATGTCACATCTGTGGACAGAAATACAACATTGGCTCAGTGTCCCCGAAGGGCTGCATTGCAAGCGTCACAATAAATCATTTCACATTCCAAAATGTCCTCTGCCTCCTTGTGCCTCATGTGCGTGACATGCCTTGTTGCCCTGTGCCATTTACTTCATGGTTGGTGTTTCCCTGACTACATCTCCCAGAATGCATTGCCTGTCTGCACTGACACATGTGGACTGGAGTGGGATTCTCGTTTCACAATGGGGGATGTGGGATAGGGGTAGGGGGGGCTACATTGCTGTGCTTTCGTCTTACCTTGTTGTGTGGCGGCTCTGGCAGAGCTGTCGGCGTCCCCAAGACCCACGACGCTCTCATGCTCGATTGTGGCCCCCACCAGCTCCTCAAGTTCGGTGAGGGCAGGTGCCCTGTTGGTTCCACCTCCGGTCTGGCTGGCCTCCTTCTGGATGTCGCCCATCTTCCTCTTGGTTACAATCCTCAGGTCATACCAGCGCTTTTTGAGGACCTCTATGTCCCTGTGGGTCACTCCCACAGCATTGACCTGCGCCTGGATGGCCAGCCAAATGTTGCGCTTCTCAGCCTCAGGCACTTGCAGGGACTGCCTCCCAAACAGCTTCTGGTGCTGCTTCACCACCTCCTCCACCAGCACCTGGAGTTCCTTGGGGCTGAATTTCAGCTTCCTCCTCCTTTCCCCTCCATCTCTCTGTGTTCTCTGGCTGGACATGATGTTCTTTTCCCGCTCGCACAGGCACCGGCTCCCTGCCTCTCCTCTGCACTCCAAGCCTCTCCAGGGTCTGCTAATTATGTACACCTGCCTGGGTGTGGCCACTTCCTGGTTGGGTGGGGTGTGGTTGCACAGGATTAGCTATTTCATCAAGTCATGTGATTTTATTTACCGATTCCGTAAAAACCGAATCGGAATATACCGAATCGGTAAATACCGAGGTGGTATTTACCGATTCGGTAACTACCACCTCGGTATTTACCGATTCGGTAAATACCACCTCGGTATTTACCGATTCGGTGATTTCCGATTCTTGATTACCGAATGTTACCGATTCGGTAACTGTTACCGAATTTTTACCTACATATAACTTACCGATTCTTAAATACCGATTCGGTACGGCTCGGTATTTAAGAAACGGTAACATTTATTTACCTACATGAGGCCCAAAATGCTTTGGGTTCGAGTCGCAGATCTTAAAGACCGTCTGCCGCTCACACAGGAAATTCATACTCTTGGTCATCAGCATGTAGGAGTGCACGCAGTTGGCAACAGTTTGGCAGATGAGGCTGCCAAATCAGCAGTAGCCACTTGTTCAGCAGCAGCAGTTACAAGATCCATGAATAAGATTGATAATGACGTTTTGGCAGCCATAGTTGGTACTGAGAAGTGTGATAATTACCTGCACGGTTGCCCTTCCAAATACTCCTATCATTTATGTGCAAAATTCCTGCAACAAAGGACCCTATCCCGATGCCTTGGTCAGACCATTCTCTAATTCCATTTGTATGGACAGCGCAGGATGCCTCTATTCTGGCTGCGAGAAGCATTAGACAAGTACGTGCTTGGTCAAAATTGTTAACCAAATCGTGGGTGACTATTTTGGAAGACACCATTCCCACTCTTGACACTAACCCAGTCACTCCTAATCACAAACTTAATAGATGGCTAGAGTTGTCACTTGAAAATGCACTCATAATAAAGTAGGAGCCAATCACAATGCCTGGTATACGCCCAAACTTCGGGAGCATAGACGGTCCAGAAAGAGTGTGGAAAGAATCTGTAGAAAGGACCCCTCAGTATCTAACAAAACTAAATATAGAGAAGCGATAAGGATCTATAAATGTGAAACAAAAACTGCCAAAGCCCTATATTATGACGAGAGAATCACTTCAGCAGCAAATTTCCCACGTGAAATCTTTAGGATTGCAAAATCACTTTTAACTCCTCCCGTGCCCCCTATTGTTCCTGCCGACATTCCTCTATGCTGCAACCAAATTGCAGAATTTTTCTTTGATAAGATACAAACAATCTATAAGTCCTTTCCTCTGGCACTGGCACTGGCCCCAAAAACCTAATTTTCACCTGACTTGACAGCCCACTGTGGTTTTTTTTTGCTGGAGGTAATCCCCCCTTTGAATTTGATCTCACTTCAAGGGATTCTGAGTCAACTTGAATCAGGAGCACCTACATATGTTGCCCAACCTAGTATTTTAAAAATAGTCTCTGAGACAATATCTCCTGTGATTTTAGAGGTGATTAACACAACGCTGGAACAGGGATTATTGCCCTCCACCTCTGGAAATAGGCTATGGTTAGTGTTAGAACTGGCACCTTAGCGTGGGTCTCCCTTCCATTTTTCGTTGTTGCCTCATGTGTTTTTGCTGGTGTTAGATGCTTTGGGCACTGTGCGTCTGCTGTCCAGTGCCACAGTGCAAGTGCTCCCTATTGTAAATTGATGTATGAATTTGTGATTCCATAATTGGTTGGTTTGGTTTACCTGTCAAACCCTAGTACAGTGCACCAGGAGTGCCCAGGGCTGGTAATCCAAGCACTGCTGGTGGGGTGGCAGCACTGGCTGTGCCACCCACAGAAGCAGCCTGTAAAAGTGTATCTAAGGTCTGCCATTGCAGAGCCTGCGTGCAGTCTGGTACTGTCACGCTGCCTGAGCAAGTGTGCCCACTTGCCAGTCCCTAAACCTTCCCTTTTCTTCATATCAGACACCCCTATGGTAGGCCCAAGGGCAGGGTGCATTGTAAGTATAAGGTAAGACATACCCTGGTGTGTATGGCATGTTCTAATAGTGAATTACAGCCATTTTCATTTTTCACTAATGCAAGGCTACCTGTTCTCCATAGGCCAGAATGGGCCGTTTGATTATTACATCGTTTAATCCTAACTGACTCAGGGAACATGGTAGAAATTCGAATTTAGTATGCCTGAACTCAGAATGATAAAATACAGTGAAGTTGGTTTTAACATTCTGTGTTTGAAAATTCCACTTTTAGAAAGTAGGTATTTTCTTGTCTAACCAATCAAACCTGCCTCTGCTAGGCTGTGAATTCCTTGTCTGGAGTTTGAGTGACAGGGCTGGAGAATTCCAGGAGACAGAGTGAGTCAGCCCAGTGGTGAATAGAGAGATCTGCATCTAGACGGGAGGGAGGAGTTGCACCTGGGACCTGAATAGGGCTGTGCCTTCCCTCCACAATACTTTCTCCACCTCCTGTTGTGCATCTGATGTCTCTGCCCTGCACTCTGAAAGGAAAGAAGGAGTCATGTAAACAAAGTGCTCCAGAACTGGTTTGGACTCGGCAAAGGCCTCTCTGCCTTCAGGGAACAAAGAAAAACTGGGTATAAATATTGGGACCCAAATCCAAGAACTTTAGATCACTTTGGGAACAAGATGAAACCTTTGCTGAGGAGTGGAACCAGAAGAAACTGAGGAGAGACTATCCCTAAGCTGAAGTGCTGCTTGGGGGATTGGCCTGCAGTGGTTGCCTGACTGCCAAAGAAAGGAGAAAGGACTTTGTGTGCATTTTCATTCAACTTATGAAGGATCTCCAAGGGCTTGGAAAAGAGCTTGCCTCCTGCTAAAGACTCAGGGACAACAGACTTCAACCACCAGCTCCCCAAGAGTTCTTTGGAAGTGCCTGTAGCTGTATTTGGGCCTTCTGAGGGACTGCGTGTTGCAAGGAGCTGGAAGCGCGACTCAAGAAGAAGAAGCATGTCGCCATCGCAGCTGCTGCCATCGCATCACTGAACAAGGGTGTCACCGCTGTAGCTGTCGCATTGCACCGCATCACAAGAAGTGTCCCGCAACACCTAAAAGCGTGTTGCCGTCACAGTCAGTGCCGTTGCATCACTGAGCAAGGGTATCGCCGCTCTAGCTGTCGCACTGCACCGCATCACGAGAAGCGTCTCGCACCACCGAAGAAGTGTGTCGCCGTCGCAGCCGCTGTCATCGCATCACTGAACAAGGGTGTTACCGCTGGAGCTGTCGCATTGCACCGCATCACAAGAAGCACCTCGCATCCACGGAGAAGCGTGCCACCGTCGCAGCCACTGTTGTCACATCACTGAACAAAGGTGTCGCCGCTGCAACTGTCGCATCAAGCGGAAGCGTCTTGCATCATTGGAGAAGAGTGTCGCCGCCAAAGCCGCTGTCGTCACATCACTGGACAAGGGTGTCGCCGCTGCAGCTGATGCATCGAGCTGAGATATCTCGCAACATCAGAGAAGCGTGTCACATCAACAAGAAGACACCATCTTTGTTTCTTTGCACCAGATCTTCAACGCATCATCGCCTTTGCGGGTAAGGACCTACTGCATCACCTTCCCTGCGACACTTTCATTGCCCTGCGTGTCGCATCTTAAGGTACATTGACTCAAAGTGTCGCATTTAAGATCTAAAGAGAACTAAGCCAATTCTACCATTTTTAAGTAACTGTATTGTGGATTTTTGTCGTTTATGGTCTTTTGTTAAATCTGTATAAAGAATACTTATTTTTTATATAAAACTTGTGTGGTGTCCATCTGTAGTGTTGTCACTTGATTACTGTATGTGTTCACAAATGCTTTATACACTGCCTCAGAGATAAGCCTGTCTGCTCGTGCCAAGCTACCAAGGGGGTGAGCAGGGGTTATTTTAGGAGTGTGCCCCCTTACCCTGACTAGAGGCAAGGGTCCCTATTTGTCACAAGTGCCTACCTGTGCCAACTAGAGACCCCCAAATCTAACAGTTAGAGCCCTTTTAAAAAACCTAACCTAGATCCTGACACGTAAATCACACACTCTCAACCTTTCTGGAAAATAATAAGTGTCTTCATCACTCACAGACTGGGTTCAGACCACAGCAAGCCACAGAAATGGCACTTGTGGCATTGGTGGAAGCTTAGAAAAATTCTGGATTGAGGGGGCTGTGCTGCTCTTATCTTACTAGGTATCAGCACAGTCTTCGATACGGTGAACCACCATCTGTTAATTCAAAGACATAGGAATGTAGGAGTTGCCGGATAAGTGTGAAAGTAGCTACAGTCCTTTTTAGAGGACAGATCCTTTGTAGTCTTTGAAAAGAAATCCACCTCTCAGCGAATGCCTCTTGGATGTGGGGTTCCTCAGGGATCTTCCCTGAGCCCCACCCAATTCAATGTCTACATGAGCCCCTTGGCAGAAATAGTAACACCTTTCGTTATCCAGATCATTACCTATGCTGATGATACTCAGGCTCAGGGTTGGCCTCATGTCTTGGAAATGTGTCTAGTTGGATGGATAGCTCATGTTTAAAATGTAATGGAGCCAAGATAGAGCTAATGCTCTTGGGTAATTCCACCTTATTGACCATAGACTCACTTTGGCCTAGAGTCTCGGTATTTGGCTGGACCGCAATCATGATTTTAAGCAGCAAGCATGCAAAGTGGCAGCTTCTTGTTATGTTATTTTAAGAATGCTATGAAAGATCCTCCCCTTGCTACCTTTCTCTGCAAGAAGAGTGCTGGTCCAGGCATTGATTTTGTTACGCCTAGACTACGCTAATGCTCAATATCTGGGAACCCCGCTTACCACCATAAAAAAAACTGCAGATTGTGCAACATTGCGCAGCACGTCTGCTTACAAATACTTCTAAACGCTTTTCAGCTAAACCGGCACTCGCATTGCTCCATTGACTCCCAATTCAGGAGAGAAATCAATACAAGGCTTTCTGTATTACACACAAAGCATTCTCAGGCAAAGACCCGCCGATCATTAGGTCTATTATTCATCCCTATCACTCCACTAGGGGGCCGATTCACAGAACTAACTTAAGACAAAATCCTAAACTTACTACTTTTGGTATTCACAGAAGTTAGGATTTTGTCTTAAGTTTGACTTAAGACAAACTTAAGACAGACTTAAGACAGACTTAAGACAAACTTAAGACAAACTTAAGACAAACTTAAGACAGACTTAAGACAAACTTAAGACAGACTTAAGACAAACTTAAGACAGACTTAAGACAAAATCCTAACTTAAGTCTGTCTTAAGTCTGTCTTAAGTCTGTCTTAAGTTTGTCTTAAGTCTGTCTTAAGTCTGTCTTAAGTCTGTCTTAAGTTTCTCTTAAGTTTCTCTTAAGTTTGTCTTAAGACAAACTTAAGACAAAATCCTAACTTCTGTGAATACCAAAAGTAGTATGTTTAGGATTTGGTCTTAAGTTAGTTCTGTGAATCGGGCCCTAGGTCTTTAAGGTCAGATAACAAGCAGCTGGCGGAAGTCCCGAAAATAAGGAAAACACGAATTGGAGGGCGTCGCGCTGTGTATAATGCTGCTAGATTATGAAATCGCTTGTCCCTTTGTATCCGCCTTGAACCGAACTACCTGACCTTTCATAAGCACATAAAGACCTTCCTGTTTCCTTAACTCCATTCGAAGTCAAAGTTGCACCGCTATTAGCGCTGGGATGACCCTGGGTAGCCATGCGCTCTAGAAAAAACTTTAATTCATTCATTCAAGGACTCACTCCTCTGCATTAGCAGGCACCGCAACACTGCTGTCCAGTCTGCTGACCCTGAGCTCCTTTGGACTCTGAAGGGTTCAGCAGCACAGGAGGTGGGTTTCTACATCTCTTGTATGTACATGCTGCCCTCTCAACAAGTTTGAGGTCAGAATCTCTTGGGGGGCTACAAAACCTAAACCCCTGTGCACCATTTACATTTGCAAGTGTACATGTTGTTGTCATTTCCCAAATATGTGCATTGGGCTCCAAGTAGCCCCAAACTCTGGCAGTATTTTCAACCAAGAACTTTGGCCTCCTCGCATCGAGAGCTCCGTGGGCTGTTGTTTGGTGAAATCACTTGAGGTCCTCTTGCAACTCCTGTGCCTCCAGCTTGTGGGTCCACTTAAGGGTCAAATTTGCTTTTCTTGGGCTCCGCTGGTTGCTCCATGCCTGCCCTGACTACCCTGGATTTGGTGAGTCTCCTGGACCTTGCTGGTCCAAACCGTACACATCATTGACCTTCTGCATGGGTTGCCAGTGCCAAGGCTTTTTGGTGCTCCCTCCGGACTTCGATCCCCCTCAGCACTTGACATCCTTTAGTATCGCTTTGTTGGCCCTAAGTTGGCAGGGTATGCCCAGACGTGGTCCCTTGCTCACTTTGCCACTGGATTCAAGATAGCCTGGCTGATGAGGCTTATGAACCCGAAACCAGTCCCAGGATGCTTGTTTCCGGTCCAGGGAAGACATGGCTTGGCAGTTCGGGCTGGACTGTTCCCATGAGGCACAGGGTCAGACTGATTTGCATATGGCCATGTCATAACTGGGGTGTTGGAGTAAGCTAAAGAATGATGATGGATTAAACCCAGATCAGTTGACTGGGGGTGAGTGTTTGATTTGCTCAAACGCTCTGTCCATCATCCTCTTTAGTATCGCTTTGTTCGCCCTAACTTGGCAGGGTATGCCCAGATGTGGGTCCCTTGCCCACTTTGCCACTGGATTCAAGATAGCCTGGCTGATGAGGGTTATGAACCCGAAACCGGTCCCAGGATGCTTGTTTCCGATCGAGGGAAGACATGGCTTGGCAGTTCGGGCTGGACTGTTCCCATGAGGCACAGGTTCAGACTGATTTGCATATGGCCATGTCTGAACTGGGGTGGTGGAGTGAGCTAAAGAATGATGATGGATTAAACCCAGATCAGTTGACTGGGGTGAGTGTTTGATTTGCTCAAACGCTCGGTCCATCATCCCCTTTAGTCTCGCTTTGTTCGCCCTAAGTTAGCAGGGTATGCCCAGACGTGGGTCCCTTGCTTACTTTGCTACTGGATTCAAGATAGCCTGGCCGATGAGGGTTATGAACCCGAAACCGGTCCCAGGATGCTTGTTTACAGTTCAGGGAAGACATGGCTTGGCAGTTCGGGCTGGACTGTTCCCATGAGGCACAGGGTCAGACTGATTTGCATATGACCATGTCTGAACTGGGGTGGTGGAGTGAGCTAAAGAACGATGATGGATTAAACCCAGATCAGTTGACTGGGGGTGAGTGTTTGATTTGCTCAAACGCTCCGTCCTTCATCCCCTTTAGTATCGCTTTGTTCGCCCTAAGTTGGCATGGTATGCCCAGACGTGGGTCCCTTACTCACTTTGCCACTGGATTCAAGATAGCCTGGCTGATGAGGGTTATGAACACGAAACCGGTCCCAGGATGCTTGTTTCTGGTCCAGGGAAGACATGGCTTAGCAGTTCGGGCTGGACTGTTCCCATGAGGCACAGGGTCAGACTAATTTGCCTATGGCCATTTCTGAACTGGGGTGGTGGAGTGAGCTAAAGAATGATGATGGATTAAACCCAGATCAGTTGACTGGGGGTGAGTGTTTGATTTGCTCAAATGCTCCGTCCATCATCCCCTTCAGTATCGCTTTGTTTGCCCTAAGTTGGCAGGGTATGTCCAGATGTGGGTCCCTTGCTCACTTTGCCACTGGATTCAAGATAGCCTGGCTGATGAGGGTTATGAACCAGAAACAGTTCCCAGGATGCTTGTTTCCGGTCCAGGGAAGACATGGCTTGGCAGTTCAGAGTGGACTGTTCCCATGAGGCACAGGGTCAGACTGATTTGCATATGACCATGTCTGAACTGGGGTGGTGGAGTGAGCTAAAGAATGATGATGGATTAAACCCAGATCAGTTGACTGGGGGTGAGTGTTTGATTTGCTCAAACGCTCCATCCATCATCCCCTTTAGTATCCTTTGTGGGACAGCTTGTTTCTGGCTCCTAGTCATCCTCAACATCTCCTGGTCCCTGTAGCTGCAGAGTCAAGGATTCTATCAACAAACCTGAAGCACCATAAATTGATGGGCATTCATCTACCGAGCACCAGGTCCCTCCTGAGTGACCCAGACTCTGTCCCCTCTGCTTTCAATTACTCTTTGACAAGAATCCACCTTTGGAATCCAACTGACATTTTTCTTTTTTCCAGCAGCAATTCTTCTTCAAATTCCTCCATTGGGTTTGATGGCGGTTTCTGACGCCACTTCAGACCTATGCATCAAGCCTCCCTGGGATAAGTAACTTGGGTACCTCTGTATCCACGGGTGGGGTGGCTCTCTAACCTTCTGTCTTCTACAGGATTTCCTCGAAGTCCACTGGGAAGGGTCCTTAAACTCTAAAACTTCAACCCAACTTTCCAATTGAATTGTACAGAGCACACAGTCGTGTTCCCACACTGCACACGTCCTCCATGGGGTCCCTTCTCACTGACCTTGGGTGGTTCCTTGGGGTCCCAGTAATTCAACGTCCTCTCAACATTGTCTTGACTCGAGTCGTGGTTCTTATACCACTTTCTCAGTAAATGGTTTGGTCCTTCTTTGGGGTCCACTGGGTATTAGTGCTATTTACTGTAATTTATGTGCTTAAGTATTGTGTTCTTTGTGATTATCTCCTTCTAGGAGATACTGTGTTGTGCTAGATAGTGTTATATTAATAGATACATATTTTTATAACTACTGTGTGTTTCTCTTTTCATTTAACCAAGACTATAAGTTTGGATTCTGGTAAAAGAAGCTGCTTAACATTCCTTCAAGACTAAGCCTGAATGCTGCTCTTCACAGGTACCATTTGGAAAGCTTCCTAAGGTTATCTTTGACCTCTTAAATCACCATAAGGGTTGTTTGGACTGGTGCCCATTTTAAATAGTGGACAGCATATACCAGACCAACTTATCACAGTCTGTTTCTTCAAACACAAACTAAATACATCTGGCAGCCCCTTCATGTAATGTTCCTTAACATTCAAAATCTGTCAACATTGCACAGATAGAGAGATACACTTTACCTCGAGGTAAAACTGCAATGACTCCCTCATCTTCCATCAAAGATTGCTGACAGCTATATTATACACATCACTGCCATTGAGCCCAAATATCTCAACCCAACATTCACTAAGACAGCATCAATGGATTTTTCAACGCCAACTCTCACCATCTTTTACTTCCATAGGCAACTCATCTGTACCAGATCAAATTACTGATATGTTCTACCAACTCATAAAATACTCCATACCACATTATAGTTTATTTGTATTAATAGTATTTGTTTCAATCCATCTTTAATTAAATGTGCAGCATATGGCTTTAGAATAAATCCCTAATAATTGTACAATTGCATGCAAATTTTAATATTCCAAATTCCTCTACCTTTGTTTGACACACAAGCTCACAAGCTGAATAATACATGTATATCACAGTTCCACATGGTTATTATGATAAAAGAAGTGTGAACTATCTAGAAAAATATGTGTGTGCGGAGAAGAGTTATACTATAAGTTTGAACTACTTCACAGCCCTTTACTCTCTTAGAGTCGGTATGGAGAGGCAGGTTTTCTCTTTGACACAAAAACCTCGATTACGATTTGTATACAGTGATATTGCTGCGTGTATAACTGATATGTCCGATCACTCATACCCCAGTGTTTCAACAGCCATATTTTGCTGGGTGTTGAGCCAGTAAATCAATTTGAGGCGTGTTAATGCAACAGAACCATCCCAAGGTCACGCCTTACAACATTCTCGGGAAGGGAGCAGGATACAGTGTTTCCAACTGCCATGATTATTTTTCTCTTTCCTCTTGTACACTCCTAACACTCCTCTTTTCCATATACTCACATTAGCACAACCCCAAGCCATTTATCACCGCTTTATATCATTTGGTAAATGTTCATGTTAAACCCCTCAGAATAGGGCATATAATATGGAATTACAACCAGTAATACCAGATCTGCAGATGTATTCCGCACTCTGAGAAGTTTGTCTCATAGTTGCAGGAATTCCCCACAAACATTCTTTCTCAATCTTTCAAGTTGTATTTATTTAGTGCGGCTTGTCACCTGGGAGGGTATCTAGGTGCTGCACTGGGGGTTTCAGTTTGAGTCAAAGATCTAGGTCCTGTCCTGAAATGTGTCATCGAGGGTGAAGTGCTGAAGAGGAGGGGTAGGAGTAGGGCCAGGACTTGACGGTGAGGTGAGAAAAGGAGCATCCTCTGGAGTGGCAATTGTGGATTCCAGGCATTCCGTGCAAGTGTTAGTTGAGCAGAGATTCCCACAGGGTCAGTCGAAATTCAGCTGTGTTTCATGTGAGTAGGTCCTTTGTCATGGAGGGCTTTGTTGGTGTGGGACAGGAGTTTGAATTATCATCTCTTCTGTATGGGGAGCTAGTGGAGGTCCTTCAGGTGCTGGGTGATGTGAGTCCTCTTGGGCAGATTGAGGATGAGTCTAGCTGCTGTGTTCTGGATCATTTGGAATCTTTTCATGAACTTGATGGTGGAGACTTCATAAAGTGCAGTGCCACACTCCAGCTTGCTGGTGATGAAGGCCTGCATCTCTGTTTTCCTGGTGCTGATAGGGAGCAAATTGAAAACTTTGAGGGACATGCGAAGAGTGAGGAAGCAGAGTAGGGAGATAGTGTTGACCGTTGACCTGACGTTTCATGGAGAGTTTGCTGTCCAGGATGATGATAAGTTTGTGGGCATAGTCTTTCGGAGTGGGGGTGGGTCAGAGTCACAATGGCCATCAGGAGACATTCCAAAGGGCAGTGGATCTGTCAAAGATCTGAACTTGTTGTTCTTAATCTATTCTGAGATGTTCTTCATACAGTTGTGGAAGTTAGTCTTTGTCGAGCTGTGGTCCATTGAGAGCCTGACAACGAGCTGGGTATCGTTGGCATAGGAGATGATGTTGATGTTGTGTGTGCTGGTAATGTATGTGAGGGTCATGTAGATGTTGAAAATGGTTGGACTGAGGGATGAGCCTTCAGGGATGCCACAGATGGTGTGAGGGGCTGTGAGGTAAAGAGGTCAAGAATATGACCAGACATGGGTCCCTTGCTCGCTGTGCCACTAGATTCAAGATAGCCTAGCTGATAAGGGGTGAGACCCAGAAACCAGTCCCAGGATGCTTGTTTCCAGTCTAAGTCGGACCTGGCCTGGCAGTTCCGCCAGGACTGTTCCCATGATGAACAGGAGCAAGACTGATTTGCATATGGCTGGGTCCAAACTTTGGTGGCATAGTGAGCAAAAGAATGATGTATTAAACTCATATCTCTTGACTGGGGCAGAGTGGTTGAACAGTTTGGGCACTTTGTCCATTATCTTGTTGTGTTTGCTATGAAAAAGGTAATTCCTCAGAGTCTATTCACTTGGTGCGCCATGGTTGGGCTGCTATCTGTTAGCATTCGTAGGGTTTTCCCTTGAGTGGCTCTTACTAATGTACATAGATGTTCCTATGGTCAGCAGGTAGTTCTGCAAATATCTTCAGGTTTCAATCATAGTTTGGACATGCCAATTTGTCAAGTTAACTACTCAGGAAATTGTATGCAATGCAAAGATAGAGGCAATGTTCCACCTGTCCATGGCCAGATGCCATGTAGAGCAAGAAATGTGTGACGGGCTATGCCAATGTTTATGCCCTGTGACAATGCCTGACAGGTTGCAACTGAAAAACAAGGGAGTAGAGTGTAGTTTATTGTGAAAAAAACACAATTCACTGAAACTCTTTAAGTGTAAGCATCTTTTTCTATTAAAATTTGAACATGTTAAAAAAAAATCTAAAACCTGACTTGAAAAAACACTATGAAAGAAGTGTGAAATATCTAGAAAAAAATATGTGTGAGGAGAAGAGTTATAATATAAGTTTGGACTACTTCAAAGCCCTTTACTCTTTTTAGAGTCAGTATGGAGAGGCAGGTTTTCACTTTGACACAAAAACCCCAATTAGGATTTGTACACAGTGGTAGTGCTGGTGTAATACGGATATGTCCAATCACTCATACCCCGGTGTTTCCACACCCATTTTTTACTGGGTGTTGAATCACTGACTCGGTGTTGAGCCAGTAAATCAATTTGAGGGGTGTTAATGCAACAGAACCATCCCAAGGTCATGCCTTACAACATTTTCATGAAAGGGTGAAGGATACAGTTTTTCTACCTGCCATGATTCTTCTTTTTCTTTCCTCTCCTACACTCCTAACACTCTCCATTCCACATCCTCACACAAGCACAACCCAAGCCATTTATCAACTCTTTATATCATTTGGCAAATGTGCATGTTAATCCCCTTGGAAAAGGGCATACCATATGGAATTACAACCAGTAATACCAGATCTGCAGAGGTATTCGCCACTCTGAGACGTTTGTCTCATAGTTGGAGGAATGCCTCACAAATATTATTACTCAATCAATCAAGTTGTATGTATTTAGTGTGGCTTGTCACCTGAGAGGGTATCTAGGTGCTGTACTGGGGGTATCATTTTGAATCAAAGAGCTAGGTCTTGAGTCCCTTCCTAAAATGGGTCATTGAGGGTGAAGTGCTGAAGAGGAGGGGTAGGAGTAGGGCATTCCAGGACTTGACGTTGAGGTGAGAAAAGGAGCATCCTCTGGAGTGGCAATTGTGGATTCTAGGTATCTGTGCAAGGGTTAGGTGAGCAGAGATTCCCACAGGGTCAGTGGACATTCAGGCGGTGTTTCTTGTTTGCAGGTCCTTTGTCATAGAGAACTTTGTTGGTGTGGGACAAGAGTTTGAATCAGCATCTCTTCTGTATGGGGACCCAGTGGAGGTCCTTCAGGTGCTGGGTGATGTGACTCCTCTTGAGCAGATTGAGGATCAGTCTAGCTGCTGTGTTCTGGATCATCTGGAGTCTTTTCATGAACTTGATGGTGGTGCCTTCATAAAGTGCATTGCCATACTCCAGCCTACTGGTGATAAGGGCCTGCATCTTTGTTTTCCTGGTGCTGATGGGGAGCAAATTGAAAACTTTGTGGGACATGTGAAGAGTGTGGAAGCAGAATAGGGAGACAGCGTTGACCTGACGTTTCATGGAAAGTTCGCTGTCCAGGATGATGATGAGTTCGTTGGAATGGTCTTTCAGAGTGGGGGTGGGTCCGAGTTCTGATGGCCATCAGGAGATTTTCCAGAGAGCAGTGGGTCTGTCAAAAATCTGAACTTGTTGTTCTTCATCCAGGCTGAGATGTTCTTCATACAGTTGTGGAAGTTGGTCTAGGTGTAGGAGATGATGTTGATAATGTGGGTGCTTGCGATGTATGTGAGTGTTATGTAGATGTTGAAAAGGGTTGGACTGAGGGATGAGCCTTGAGGGATGCCGCAGATGGTATGAGGGGGCTGTTAGGTGAAGGGAGGGAGACGGATTCTCTGGGTGTGCCCCGTGAAAAAGGATACCATACCTCTGAGTGGGTCATCTGTGATTCTGATCTGGTGCAGTTGACGATGTCGAAGGCTGCGGAGAGGTCAAGCAGGATCAGAGCAACAGATTATCCTCTGTAGAATAGAATGCAGAAGTCAGGTGGCCTCCCTTCTCCGTGTTTCAAGGCATTGGGTAAGGTGGCGGTCATGATGAGGTGTTGAGGATGGTGGTGAGCTGGAGTCTGATCTCATCTGTTCTAAGTTTGAAATGACAGTGGGGGCATGGGTCAGTGGATGTTCCAGAGTTGATGAGTAATAGTGGTTGGTGTACTGGGTTATTCCCATGCAGAGAGCGGGTGGTCAGCGCTGTTGGTAAATAGGATGTTGAAGAGGTCGGTGGGTTGGGAATTGACGTTTGCATAGACAGTATCTATTTTGTTGTGGAAGTGGTTGGAAAGAGCTTTGCAGAGTTACTGCAAGATGGGGATTGAGTTTTGGTGGCTGAAATGCAGGTGAACTCTCTATCGATGGTGAAGAGATCCTTGGTTTGGTGATTGCTGGTCCTGATTTGGTGTGCCAGGGCCTCCTTTTTTTATAGTTTTGAGCAGGCAGTGGTAGTTGTTGTGGGGTGGACTTCAAAGGTGCTCGGTCACTGTGGTCCCTGCTGGTGTGCCATCTTCTTTCATGTTATTTGCATATGCCCTTCAATGTGTTGAGTTCTGGAGTGCACCAGCTGGCTCATTTAGTGGATCTTTGTATTTTGGTTCTTCTGGTGTGATCGACTAGGTCGGTAGTGCTGATGATCCAGGCACTGAAATTCTCTACTGCTTGGTTTAAGTCTGTGGTGACATTGAGCTGTGCGATACTGAGGCCATCAGTCAATTGGTGCCGAGTGAACTTGGTCCAGCTGTGGAGGGGCACTGTGGTGGTTGGGGGTGGTGTGTGGAGGTCCAGTGAGGGGGGAAGTGTACGATGGAGTGATCTGACCAGGTTAGTAGGCATGGGCTAAATTTCCGTTCCGCTCGCGGAAATTGCGATAATTTGACATTTTCGCGTTCCGCGGAGAGCGCGAAAATGTCAAAATTTCCGCATTCTGCAGCTTAGCGATAATTTGTTTCTTGCTCGCGCTGTAAAATAATACATTCTCTCGCGCGCACGATCGCCGTACCTGAATCCCCGCGTTCGCCGACAAGTTTTCCCGATCCGGTTGCGTTCTCCACGAGATGTTGGATTTTTGGTAGCCATTTGCGCTGTCTCATGATAGTTCGCGTCCGCAGTAATGTCACTGGTCGCGCGATTACGTCTTTCTTCTCGCGATCATGCACCGTGAGAAGAGTGAAAACAAGATGGCCGCGCCCACGAGCAACCGCATGGGTAAGTTGGCGAGCCACGACCACGCAGAAAATACCACAAACGGGCGGGAAAAAAACTTCTGCATCTTCGCGATATTTCCGCGTGTTTGCGGAGATTTTTAACATTTTCGCAATAATTTGCGAAAGTCACTTTCGCAAATTCCGCCCACCCCTACAGGTGAGTTCCATTGTGTGGCTGTACCTGATTCTGTTGCTGGACTTGAAGATGGGGTCCGGCTTGTGTTCAGCTTTGTGTGGTGGGTCCATGCTTGAAGCCGATGCTGCCAGTCTTTTCAGTAGGTCAGTGAAGTTGGCATCAGTGGGGTTGTCCAGATGGACGTTGAGGTCTCCCAGGAAGATGTGTTCAGATTCAGTGGCAAGTGGGGTGATGAATTCATCAATGGCATTACTGAGGTCAGTGTGTGGTCCTTGCAGTCATTAAGTGAGGGTGCCTTTGATGGTGCTTATGTCATTGGTAGTGTTGCAGGTGATCAATTCCTTGTGTATGATGGTGATGTCACCTCCGTGTCTGTTGGTACATTTGCAGTGTTTCATCTTGTAGCTAATGGGGATAGCAGTCGTGATCTCAGGGGCCGATGCAAGGTTGAGCTAGTTTCAGTTAGGGAGGAAATGGAGGCCCAGACTTCAGTGGTGTGTTTGCATAGCGATCTGGCATCGATCACCAGGTTGCTGAGTTGTTCCTTTCTAGTAACAGTACATTTAGTTGCCTGGAATCTCCACATGAAATTCTGCATTACTTGTAATCAGATTATAATATAAAAAGATGTTGCTTTGCTTTTTCAACAAAGAATCTTCGTTCTGAGTGTGTATGTGTGTGTGTGTGAGTGTGTATGCGTGTGTGTGTATGTGTGTGTGGAGGGTGTATGGTTTATCTCGTAACTGCTCAGCTCATTTGAGAGGACTTTGAATGCTGATCTAGCAGTGAACAGAGTTTTCAGAGAGCAAGTGCTTTGTGCAATGATTTTTCTAATCAGTCAGTCAGACTCTAACACCAATCACAAGCTATGCTATAAGGCATTGGTACACAAAGATGGTCAGACTACCTGAATTCAAATAAATATGATCCTGTAAATTTTGGTCATACTAGTATTGTACTGTACTGTATTAGAGCCAAAATAATAAAGCACTTCACAACCAGGTCAAAGCACTACAGTGCACTTGCTGATTAATTAAATCTTTTTTCTTTCATGTATGTTACTTTAGAAATGTTTGATATCATGTGTGTAGACAACATTTGTAATTTCCTCCTGTTTTTCTCAATGCACCTTGCTGTGTTGTGAAGGAGAAAACGCTAATATCCTCAGGTAATTAAAGCCTAGTGTATGGATAGGGACAAAGAACATTAATGCAGTGTGGCTATCTGAGAAGTATGTTTGTGTTGCACTGTTATGGTTTATACTGCTCTTATGTTGTTATTTTGAAGGTATAGCTTGACTTAAATGTGGAGTAGAGCTACGGAGAGTCAACAGTAATTACATATGTGCTTCTGCCTATTAATATTTGGGTTATTTGATCCAGTTCCAGATTGCTTTGTTCCTGAATTCTGTGTAGTCCACATCCCTTCAAATAACAATTGGTTCTGTGTACTCATGGATCTTCTTGAGAAGAGACACATTTTCAATGACTTTCTGAATTCCACTTGGTTTTGGATGTGTCATGCTATTGTATGCAGACATTTACAAAATGCTGCTTCTTGAAAAGAGAAGGATTTCCTTCCTGTATGTGGAATAGTCAGCTTGGATCTCAATCTAGAGGAAAAGGTTTGTCTATAAGCCTGTGGAATTTCTTTTATTAAGCCAGTGTAATGTGTGCAATATGTGAGTGTAATGTCACTTAATCCACGATTTATAGGTTTCCTCTTTGTATTAATTTTCTTTTATATGCTTAATCACCATGGCGTGGCAAGCAAAAGAACAATGGATTTCAATTTCAAATAATCTTTATTTGGATATTAAAAAATAGCCATAAAAGATACATAATTTACAATCGGGCCTTCAAAAACACAGTATTCCATACATTAATAAATAATTCATTTTAAAACAAGCATCTTAAAAGCTAACAATCGATGTCATCCTTAAACGGAAAAGCTGTACACTTGTGCTCGATTCATTTCAGGGTTTTTAATTCTTTTATTACTGCTCCTTTTTGATGCGGTCAACCCAATTACTACTCTCCCCTGGTTTTTCTCAGCTTGACTGCCAGGCGCAAGAAGTGTACCATGCTGAACAATGTAAAAGGATCAGCGGCAAGCTTGAGAAATAAAAGGGCCACTTTGGCCTGTCCAATATTGGCTCTTTTCAGTATTGTTTTTAAAAACAGTGAGCGTGGGTAAGCAAAATAGGGACACAGTAAGACAAAATGCAGGGTGTCTTGCGGAGATCTAAGATCGCAGCCGCAGCACCCTTTTGAGCTTACATCATGTACAAAACCTGCTGGGACGGCCAGAATGTGGTGCAGCAAGTCTAATCTAAATCTAGACATTAGAAATCTATCATGTCTATTGTACATGTTGGCCAAATAGAATTCCATGCCCGGCTTAATTTTAATGAGCTGGTGTGATCTCACTGTACTTTTTGACCCTTCTGTTGCCTCTCTGGTCCTAGCCAGGTACTGCCTACATGCTTTCTTTATGCTACCCTTGTCTCTATTGGCCAGCGTGCTTGGGTCATTAAAGCATTTTTCGTGACCCAGCGTGGTAAGAGCATCCCTTACATATCTTAACCATGCTATTCTAAACCACTTATCCCCTTTCATGCAATCCTGTATGATTAATCTACTCAGGGTTGCCTCAGGGTTAGTCCATATTTTTACCCAACAGGAGATTGGATTAGAGGCAGCCTGATCAGTAAGATAGTCTATGCCAAGTTCCTCGTGGGCAACATACGAAGAGACGCTTGTGGGCACCTGCAGGAGCCTTTTTAGAAATTTATCTTCTTCTTTTTGAATGTTTCCCATGTCACGAAAGCCCCAAACCTCGCTTCCATAAAGGGTCTTTGAGCAGCATACTGAGCTATATAAATGGGTAATTTCGTGCGGGGACCAGAGACCCAATCTTGTTGCGTAATTCATAATAGATCCCACAGCACTCGGAAGTTGACTGCATTTAAGGCTTACTAGGGGTTTAAAACTGAGATCTTGATCAAAAACAATCCCCAGGTAATTAAAAGTTTTTACTTTTTCCAGTGTATGGGTACCTATTGAGAAGCTATAGTTCTTGGCCGGTTTTTTACCTACTTCCATGACATAAGATTTGGATAAATTGGGCACTAAGTCTAAGTCGGCCATGAACCTGACAAACCCATTGATGAGCAACTGCAGGCTCCTTCCTGTGCGGGCCAAAAGGACTGCATCATCTGCATATAGGAGGACTGGTATGCTTCTCTTCCCTATACAAGGGCAGTCTGCCTCCAGCCCTCCCAGTGCTTTATCTAGCCCATTTACGTAGAGCGTAAATAAAAAAGGTGCCAGGATGCAGCCTTGCCACACCCCTCCCCGGCATTGGAACTCCTCTGTCAGATCACCATCATCTGTGAATCTCACCTGTGCCGTGGTTTCAAGGTGAAGTGACTGTAGTGCTCGTAACAAACAATGGATTAATCCCAGATCTGTGTGACTGGGGGTGAATGTCTGCATTGTTCTGCATTCAGTCTATAATTTGCTCTTGTTGCTTATAGAAGCAGTAGGGCATATTTCCTAAAAGGTCAAGAAGTGCAAGGCAAAAAGCAAATTTGCTGTCCTGACTTGCACGAACAGAAGAGAGATGAACAGGGACATATCTATTAAGACATGACACACTTCAGCTCTCTACCTGCCCTGGCAAACTTGAGTCTATTTAGTTCCAACACAGGCACCCTTACGCTTTCAGAAGCAAAACTGATTTTGTTAGGGTAGGAATGCCTTCCTGCACAAAAAAAATCCTTAGAGGTTTTTTCCTCTTTCTATGTGCACTGCAGCACACATGGAGAGAAGAAATAAGGCTCATAAATAACAGTAGTTTTCCAGGTGCAGGATTTTGGAGCAATCCCAGGCTTACTACCTTTTAGGAAATCTTGTATTGTATCAAAATCATGGGTGGATGCACGGGAACACCCATGCTCCACCCATTGAACACCTACCACAACAAAATGTAACACAACGTAGAACAAGCTGCTGCTTTGCATTACATTTCTTTATACAGTCATGCAAGGAGGCAAAAATAGCCACTTGCATGGCTTTGTGAATCTTACTAAAGCCTTTGCGTTGCCTTGTGTTACCTTGCATGAGGCAAGGACAAGTAAAGGGCCTAGTAAATGGGTGGACAATATTTTGGACAGATATTGCATGTTTCAGACAGACACCCATGTGAAAATTACTTAGAGAGCAGAGGAGATGTGGTTATTGATTGACTTCTAGTTGTGTTTTTGATTACTTTATTTTTCTGGAGGAGAAACTGACGGGCCACAAGCATAGTCGACTTGCATAGTCAAGATGAGATAGGATGAGGGATATTGTAGCTTGTTCTGCCAGCCAGAAGCCTAAATGATTGAAAACGTATCTTAGAATGTGTGTTGGTAAGAAGGCAATTCCAAAAGAACAATTGTTGGACAGAATGCTGATCAATGCCAACCATTCACTCAGTATAGAGATCAGTGTTTTAATCCATAATTTGTTTTGCAACCCATGCTTTTCCAGTTTAAACCCAGCCATATGCAAATCAGTCTTGACCCTGAATTCAGTCCCAGAATGCTTATTTCCGGTCCAGGGAGGACCTGACCTGGCAATTTGGGCTAGACTGATCCCATGAGGATCAGGGTCAAGACTAATTTGCATATGGCTTGGTACACACAGGGGTGGCATAGTGAGCAAAAGAATGATGGCTTAAACCCAGATATCTTGACTGGGGCTGCGTGGTTTAAATGTTTTAGCACTCCGTCCATTATCTTGTTGTGTTTGCTATGAAAAAGGTAATTCCTCAGAGTCTATTCGCTTGGTGAGCCATGGTTAAGATGCAATCCATTAGCATTCGTAGGGTTCTCCCTTGAGTTGTTTTTACTGATGTACATAGATGTTCCTATGGTCAGCAGGTAGTTCTGCAAATATCTGCAGGTTTCAATCATAGTTTGGTCAATTTATCAAGTTAACTACTCAGGAAATTGAATGGAATGCCAAGATAGAGGCAATGTCCCACCTGTCCAGGGCCAGATGTAATATAGAGCAAGATAGGTATAAAGGGCCATGTGTATGCCCTGTGACAATGCCTGACAGCTCTCAACTGAAAAACAAGGGAGTAGAGAATAGTTTATTGTAAAAAAAAAACAATTCCCTGAAACTCTTTAAGGGTAAGCATCTTTTTCTATTAAAATTTGAACATGTTTAAAAATTTCTAAAACCTGACTTTAAAAAACGCTGTGAAAGTATATATTTTGATACACAATCTAAAAAGCACTGATATTGCATAGATGTGGTTATCTACATGATTGCTCATGACGCTTGATCTATGAATCTGAGATTAAATAGCCAAATCTGTATACATAAAGTTTGAGAATCCCGAAAAAGATTTTTAAAACCCAACGCACTACTGTGCATCCACCAAAACACTGTGACTCAAAGGCTTTGTGAGCACTTGAATTGGATGCAGTGTTAACCATACTTTGGGCACAATTCACATGGCTGAAGACAAAGGCTGGCTAAACACAGCTGAAGACTATGAACTACATCATTCACTAGTTTTGTGGTTGGTGCAGACTTGAGTGAAGAACTCTGAACCTACAGTGCATTGTGCAGGGCAAATATCATATGTTTCTGGTTTGAGTGGCACTAAGGATGGACAAAGGACCTGGCCATAGGCCATGTTCCTTGCCATGAGGCTGCATACCCTGGTAAAGGAGTATTCTGCATGTTTGTGTGGAATGGGATAGGGTAAAGGATGCTTTCATAGTACGTAAGTCTCTAGAATGAATGATCTTAAAACAGATGTCTACAACAATCTCTGTCGAGAAGTGTCCTCAGCTTAGTGCCAGGCCATATGTCAGACTTTGTCCCAAAGCATGCTGGTCATTGGAACGACATGTGCAGCTTTCTTGAATGCGAAGGGGGCTAATGTTAGCAAGGTATTGTACATAGAAGCCTCTTTTCCTGATTTAAAGAAATAACAAGCTTTGTAAAGTAGCATGGTACTGGCTAGTGTGCGGAGCTGTTTCTTCTTGATTTAACCCCTTCGCTGCGGTGGGAATTCCGCCGCAGCGCTGGGGGGGGTTTGGGGGCAGCATGGTGGCGCTGTGCTCATGACGGAGCCACTCCGTCATGAGCCACGGTTGAGCTGTGCTCATGACGGAGTGGTTCCATCATGACTCCGCCCACTGCGCTAATCGCCCGCACAGGCGGGGAATAAGCGCCACGTGGGCGGACCGGCCGCCAACGGCATGACGGAACCACTCCGTCATGAGCACACGGCGACCGTGGCTCATGACGGATTGGTTCCGTCATAAGCAGGGGAGGGGTTAAGGAGCCTGAGAAAATGACACAAAAAATCATAATAATGTTGCACACGGAGCTGTGTCAACAGCTGTGCTGGGGGCATGTCTTTGCCAAACATCAGACCCTACATCCAGAACATATTGTAAATGGCCAAAAGTTTCATACAGCCTACGTGAATGACTTTTTTGTTGGGCAGAGGGCCAGGCAAAGCAGAAAAAAGCCAGCTACCATGCCTAGAGACCATTGTAATTGGCCACAAGTATGCACTGCTATTATTTGTGGGGAAAGCCTTGGTCCAAATTCTGGCTGTAGGCCAGATACTGAGTCCAGAGGGCTTGCACATCTGGTTAGCATGGGTTTGATCTGGGAGTCAGGTACTTGGACCCAGATTTGAGATTCCTTAAAAACAAAAAACTAAATCTCATCTCTATTAAAACTCCTATAAGGCTTAAAAAAAAAGTAGTATCAGTGGAACCTCATACCCAGATCTTATGGGTTAGCAAGAAGGGAGGGAAAGATCTTATTCTAATAAATTTCTAAAATAATATTTTTGACCCTAATCATATTAATGTGGTAACAGCTCTTAACTGTCTACGATAACTTTTCTAGCTATACTTAGTACAGATTATGTCCTACTATGTAGTAGGTCCTACGGTCCTACTGTCCAAGGAGGACCTGGCATGGCAGTTCGGGCTCGACTGTTCACATTGGGCGCAGGGTCAAGACTGATTTGCATATGGCTGGGTCCAAACTGGAATGGCATGGTGAGCAAAAAAATGATGGATCTAGGCCCAGATCTCTGTACTGGGGTGAATATATGACATTGTTCTGCATTCTGTCCATCAATTGTTCTTTTTGCATTTGTCGTCCCGTGTGGGACCGGTATGCCCAGGCATGGGTCCTGTGCTCTCCATGACACTGGAGTCACGCTATCCTGGCTGATGAGGGCTGAAAGCCGGAAACCGGTCCTAGGATGCTTGTTTCCAGTCCAGGGAGGACCTGGCCTGGCCTGGCAGTTTGGGCTGGACTGTTCCCAATGGATGCAGTTCAACACTGATTTGGATATGGCTGGATCCAAACTGGAATGGAATGGTGAGCAAAAAAACGAGAGATCCAGGCCCAGATCGCTGTACTGGGGTGAATGTATGACATTGTTCTGCATTCTGTCCATCAATTGTTCTTTTTGCATTTGTCATCCCGAGTGGGACGGGTATGCCCAGCCGTGGGTCCCGTGCTCTCCATGCCACTGGATCAAGCTATCCTGGCTGATGAGGAATGAAAGCTCGAAACAAGTCTTAGGATGATTCTTTCCAGTCCAAGGAGGACCTGGACTGGTAGTTCGGGCTCGACTGTTCCCACTGGGCGAGGGTCAAGACTGATTTGCATATGGCTGGGTCCAAACTGGATTGGCATGGTGAGCAAAAAAACGATGGAAATAGGCCCAGATATCTGTACTGAGGTGAATGATTGACATTGTTCTGCATTCTGTCCATCAATTGTTCTTTTTGCATTTGTCATCCCTAATGGGACAGGTATGCCCAGATGTGGGTCCCGTGCTCTCCATACCAGTGGAGTCAAGCTATCATGTCTGATGAGGGCTGAAAGCCTAAAACCGGTCCTAGGATGCTTGTTTCCAGTCCAGGGAGCACCTGACCTGTCAGTTCGGGCTTGACTGTTCCCATTGGGCGCAGGGTCAAGACTGCTTTGCATAAGGCTGGGTCCAAACTGGAATGGCATGGTGAGCAAAAAATTGTGGATCTAGGCCCAGATCTCTGTACTGGGGTGAATGTATGACATTGTTCTGCATTTTATCCATCAATAGTTCTTTTTGCATTTGTCACTCTGAGTGGAACGGGTATGCCAAGAAGTGGGCCCCAAGCTCACCATGCCACTAGAGTGAAGCTATCCTTGCTGATGAGGGCTGAAAGTATGAAACCGGTCCTAGGATGCTTGTTTACAGTCCAGGGAGGACCTGGCCTGGAAGTTGGGGCTGGACTGTTCACATTAGGTGCAGGGTCAAGACTGATTTGCATATGGCTGTGTCCAAACTAGAATGGCATGGTGAGCAAAAAAACAATGGATCTAGGCCCAGATCTCTGTACTGGGGTGAATGTATGACATTGTTCTGCATTCTGTCCATCAATTTTTCTTTCTGCATTTGTCACCCCGAGTGGGACGGGTACGCCCAGACGTGGGTCCTGTGATCTCCATGCCACTGGAGTCAAGCTATCCTGGCTGATGAGGGCTGAAAGCCCAAAACCGGTGCTAGGATGCTTGTTTCCAGGCCAAGGAGGACCTGGCCTGGCAGTTTGGGCTGGACTGTTCCCATTGGACGCAGGGTCAAGACTGATTTTCATTTGGCTAATTCCAAACTGGAATGGCATGGTGATCAAAAAAACGATGGATCTAGGCCCAGGTCTCTGCACAGGGGTGAATGTATGACATTGTTCTGCATTCTGTCCATCAATTGTTCTTTTTGCATTTTTCACCCCGAGTGGGACGGGTATGCCCAGACATGGGTCCCATGCGCTCCATGCTACTGGGTTCAAGCTATCCTGGCTGATGAGGGCTGAAAGCCTGAAAACAGTCCAAGGATGATTGTTTCCAGTCTAGGGAGGACCTGGCCTGGCAGTTCGTGCTGGACTGCTCCTATTGGGAGCAGAGTCAAGACTGATTTGCTTATGGCTAGGTCCAAACTGGAATGGCATGGTGAGCAAAAAAACGATGCATCAAGGCCCAGATCTCTGCACTGGGGTGAATGTATGACATTGTTCTGCATTCTGTCAATCAATTATTCTTTTTGAATTTCTCACCCTGAAGTGTACGGATATGCCCAGACGTGGGTCCCGTGTTCTCAATGCAACTGGAGCAAGCTGTCCTGGCTGATGAGGGCTAAAAGCCCGAAACCTGTCCAAGGATGCTTGTTTCCAGTCCAAGGAAAACCTAGCCTGGCAGTTTGGGCTGGACTGTTCCCATTGGGCGCAGGGTCAAAACTGATTAGCATATGGCTGGGTCCAAACTGAAATGGCATGGTGAGAAAAAAAACGATAGATCTAGGCCCAGATCTCTGCACTGGGGTGAATGTATGACATTGTTCTACATTCTGTCCATCAATTGTTCTTTTTGCATTTGTCACCCGTGTGGGTCAGGTATGCCCAGACGTGGGTCACGTGCCCTCCCTGCCACTGGAGTCAAGCTATCCTGGCTGATAAGGGCTGAAAGCCCTAAACCGGTCCTAGGATGCTTGTTTCCAATCCAGGGAGGACCTGGCCTGGCAGTTCGGGCTGGACTGTTTCCATTGGACGCACGGAAAAGACTGATTTGCATTTGGCCGGGTCCAAACTGAAACGGTATGGTGAGCAAAAAAGTGATGGAGCTAGGGCCAGAACTCCGTACTGGGGTGAATGTATGACATTGGTCTGCATTCTGTCCATCAATTTTTCTTTTTGCATTTGTCACCCCGAGTGGGACAGGTACGCCCAGACGTGGGTCCTGTGATCTCCATGCCACTGGAGTCAAGCTATCCTGGCTGATGAGGGCTGAAAGCACGAAACCTGTCCTAGGATGCTTGTTTCCATTCCAGGGAGGACCTGGCTTGGCAGTTTGGGCTGGGCTGCTCCAATTGGGCGTAGAGTCAAGACTGATTTGCAAATGGTTGGGTCCAAACTGGAATAGCATGGTGAGCAAAAAAATGATGCATCAAGGCCCAGATCTCTGTACTGGGGTGAATGTATGACATTGTTCTGCATTCTGTCCATCAATTGTTATTTTTGGATTTGTGACAACCTGAGTGGGACGCATATGTCCAGACGTGGGACCCGTGCTCTCCATGCCACTGGAGTTAAGCTATTCCTGCTGATGAGGGCTCAAAGACCAGAACCGGTCCTAGGATACTTGTTTACAGTCCAGGGAGGACCTGGCGTGGCAGTTTCGCTGGACTGTTTCTATTGGGAACAGGGTAAAGAATGGTTTGTATATGGCTGGGTCCAAACAGGAATGGCATGGTGGGCAAAAAAATAATAGATCTAGGCCCAGATCTCTGTACTGGGGTGAATGGATGACATCGTTCTGCATTCTGTCCATCAATTGTTCTTTTAGCATTTGCCACCCCTAATGGGATGGGTATGCCCAGACGTGGGTCCCGTGCTCTCCATGCCGCCGGAGTCAAGCTATCCTGGCTGATGAGGGCTGAAAGCCTGAAAACGGTCCTAGAATGAGTGTTTCCAGTCCAAGGAGGACCTGGCCTGGCAGTTCGGGCTGGACTGCTCCAATTGGGCGCAGAGTCAAGACTGATTTGCTTATGGTTGGGTCCAAACTGGAATGGCATGGTGAGCAAAAAACGATGCATCAAGGCCCAGATCTCTGTACTGGGGTGAATGTATGACATTGTTCTGCATTCTGTCCATCAATTGTTCTTTTTGCATTTGTCACCCCGAAAGGGACGGATATGCCCAGACGTGGGTCCAGTGCTCTCCATGCCACTGTAGTCAACCTATCCTGGCTGATGAGGGCTGAAAGCCCGAAAACGGTCCTAGGATGCTTGTTTCCAGTCCAGGGAGGACCTGGACTGGCAGTACGGGCTGGACTGTTCCCATTGGACGCAGGGTCAAGACTGATTTGCATTTGGCTGGTTCCAAACTGGAATGGCATGGTGATCCAAAAAACGATGCAGCTAGGCCCAGATCTCTGTACTGCGTGAATGTATGACATTGTTCTGCATTCTGTCCATCAATTTTTCTTTTTGCATTTTTCACCCCGTGTGGGACGGGTATGCCCAGACATGGTTCCCATGCTCTCCATGCTACTGGGTTCAAGCTATCCTGGCTAATGAGGGCTGAAAGCCTGAAACCGGTCCTAGGATGATTATTTACAGTTCAGGGAGGACCTGTCCTGGCAGTTCGGGCTGGACTGCTCCAATTGGGTGCAGAGTCAAGACTGATTTGCTTATGGCTGGGTCCAAACTGGAATGGCATGGTGAGCAAAAAACGATGCATCAAGGCCCAGATCTCTGTACAGGAGTGAAAGTATGATATTGTTCTGCATTCTTTCCATCAAATATTCTTTTTCATTTGTCACCCCGAGGTGGACGGATATGCCCAGATGTGGGTCCCATTCTCTCCATGACACTGGAGTCCCGCTATCCTGGCTGATGAGGGCTGAAAGCCGAAAACCGGTCCTAGGATGCTTGTTTCCAGATCAAGAAAGGACCTGGCCTGGCAGTTTGGGCTGGACTGTTCCCATTGGGCGCAGGGTCAAAACTGATTAGCATATGGCTGGGTCCAAACTGAAATGGCATGGTGAGAAAAAAAACGATAGATCTAGGCCCAGATCTCTGCTCTGGGGTGAATGTATGACATTGTTCTACATTCTGTCCATCAATTGGTCTTTTTGCATTTGTCACCCGTGTGGGTCAGGTATGCCCAGACATGTGTCACGTGCCCTCCATGCAACTGGAGTCAAACTATCCTGGCTGATAAGGGCTGAAAGCCCGAAACCGGTCCTAGGATGCTTGTTCCCAATCCAGGGTGGAACTGGCCTGGCAGTTCGGGCTGGACTGTTTCCATTGGACGCACGGAAAAGACTGATTTGCATTTGGCCGGGTCCAAACTGCAACGGTATGGTGAGCAAAAAAGTGATGGAGCTAGGCCCAGAACTCCGTACTGGGGTGAATGTATGACATTGTTCTGCATTCTGTCCATCAATTTTTCTTTTTGCATTTGTCACCCCGAGTGGGACGGGTACGCCCAGACGTGGGTCCTGTGATCTCCATGCCACTGGAGTCAAGCTATCCTGGCTGATGAGGGCTGAAAGCACGAAACCTGTCCTAGGATGCTTGTTTCCATTCCAGGGAGGACTTGGCTTGGCAGTTTGGGCTGGGCTGCTCCAATTGGGCGTAGAGTCAAGACTGATTTGCAAATGGTTGGGTCCAAACTGGAATAGCGTGGTGAGCAAAAAAATGATGCATCAAGGCCCAGATCTCTGTACTGGGGTGAATGTATCACATTGTTCTGCATTCTGTCCATCAATTGTTCTTTTTGCATGTGTCACCCCGAGTGGGACGCATATGTCCAGACGTGGGACCCGTGCTCTCCATGCCACTGGAGTTAAGCTATTCTGGCTGATGAGGGCTCAAAGACCAGAACCGGTCCTAGGATGCTTGTTTACAGTCCAGGGAGGACCTGGCGTGGCAGTTTGGCTGGACTGTTTCTATTGGGAACAGGGTAAAGAATGGTTTGTATATGGCTGGGTCCAAACAGGAATGGCATGGTGAGCAAAAAAACAATAGATCTAGGCCCAGATCTCTGTACTGGGGTGAATGGATGACATCGTTCTGCATTCTGTCCATCAATTGTTCTTTTAGCATTTGCCACCCCTAATGGGATGGGTATGCCCAGACGTGGGTCCCGTGCTCTCCATGCCGCTGGAGTCAAGCTATCCTGGCTGATGAGGGCTGAAAGCCTGAAACCGGTCCTAGGATGAGTGTTTCCAGTCCAGGGAGGACCTGGTCTGGCAGTTCGGGCTGGACTGCTTCAATTGGGCGCAGAGTCAAGACTGATTTGCTTATGGTTGGGTACAAACTGGAATGGCATGGTGAGCAAAAAACGATGCATCAAGGCCCAGATCTCTGTACTGGGGTGAATGTATGACATTGTTCTGCATTCTGTCCATCAATTGTTCTTTTAGCATTTGCCACCCCTAATGGGACGGATATGCCCAGACGTGGGTCCAGTGCTCTCCATGCCACTGTAGTCAACCTATCCTGGCTGATGAGGGCTGAAAGCCCGAAAACGGTCCTAGGATGCTTGTTTCCAGTCCATGGAGGACCTGGACAGGCAGTACGGGCTGGACAGTTCCCATCTGACGCAGGGTCAAGATTGATTTGCATTTGGCTGGTTCCAAACTGGAATGGCATGGTGATCCAAAAAACGATGCAGCTAGGCCCAGATCTCTGTACTGGGTGAATGTATGACATTGTTCTGCATTCTGTCCATCAATTTTTCTTTTTGCATTTTTCACCCCGTGTGGGACGAGTATGCCCAGACATGGTTCCCTTGCTCTCCATGCTACTGGGTTCAAGCTATCCTGGCTGATGAGGGCTGAAAGCCGGAAACCGGTCCTAGGATGAGTGTTTCCAGTCCAGGGAGTACCTGGCCTGGCAGTTCGGGCTGGACTGCTCCAAGTGGGTGCAGAGTCAAGACTGATATGCTTATGGCTGGGTCCAAACTGGAATGGCATGGTGAGCAAAAAACGATGCATCAAGGCCCAGATCTCTGTACAGGGGTGAAAGTATGACATTGTTCTGCATTCTTTCCATCAAATATTCTTTTTCATTTGTCACCCCGAGGTGGACGGATATGCCCAGACGTGGGTCCCGTTCTTTCCATGACACTGGAGTCACGCTATCCTGGCTGATGAGGGCTGAAAGCCGGAAACCGGTCCTAGGATGCTTGTTTCCAGTCCAGGGAGGACCTGGCCTGGCAGTTTGGGCTGGACTGTTCCCAATGGATGCAGTTCAACACTGATTTGGATATGGCTGGATCCAAACTAGAATGGAATGGTGAGCAAAAAAACGATAGATCCAGGCCCAGATCGCTGTACTGGGGTGAATGTATGACATTGTTCTGCATTCTGTCCATCAATTGTTCTTTTTGCATTTGTCATCCCGAGTGGGACGGGTATTCCCAGCCGTGGGTCCCGTGCTCTCAATGCCACTGGATCAAGCTATCCTGGCTGATGAGGAATGAAATCTCGAAACAAGTCTTAGGATGCTTCTTTCCAGTCCAAGGAGGACCTGGACTGGTAGTTCGGGCTCGACTGTTCCCACTGGGCGAGGGTCAAGACTGATTTGCATATGGCTGGGTCCAAACTGGATTGGCATGGTGAGCAAAAAAACGATGGAAATAGGCCCAGATATCTGTACTGAGGTGAATGATTGACATTGTTCTGCATTCTGTCCATCAATTATTCTTTTTGCATTTGTCATCCCTAATGGGACAGGTATGCCCAGATGTGGGTCCCGTGCTCTCCATACCAGTGGAGTCAAGCTATCATGTCTGATGAGGGCTGAAAGCCTAAAACCGGTCCTAGGATGCTTGTTTCCAGTCCAGGGAGCACCTGGCCTGTCAGTTCGGGCTTGACTGTTCCCATTGGGCGCAGGGTCAAGACTGCTTTGCATATGGCTGGGTCCAAACTGAAATGGCATGGTGAGAAAAAAACCGATAGATCTAGGCCCAGATCTCTGCACTGGGGTGAATGTATGACATTGTTCTGCATTCTGTCCATCAATTGTTCTTTTTGCATTTGTCACCCGTGTGGGTCAGGTATGCCCAGACGTGGGTCACGTGCCCTCCATGCCACTGGAGTCAAGCTATCCTGGCTGATAAGGGCTGAAAGCCCGAAACCGGTCCTAGGATGCTTGTTTCCAATCCAGGGAGGACCTGGCCTGGCAGTTCGGGCTGGACTGTTTCCATTGGACGCACGGAAAAGACTGATTTGGATTTGGCCGGGTCCAAACTGCTACGGTATGGTGAGCAAAAAAATGATGGAGCTAGGCCCAGAACTCCGTACTGGGGTGAATGTATGACATTGTTCTGCATTCTGTCCATCAATTTTTCTTTTTGCATTTGTCACCCCGAGTGGGACGGGTACGCCCAGACGTGGGTCCTGTGATCTCCATGCCACTGGAGTCAAGCTATCCTGGCTGATGAGGGCTGAAAGCCCGAAACCTGTCCTAGGATGCTTGTTTCCATTCCAGGGAGGACCTGGCTTGGAAGTTTGGGCTGGGCTGCTCCAATTGGGCGTAGAGTCAAGACTGATTTGCAAATGGTTGGGTCCAAACTGGAATAGCATGGTGAGCAAAAAAATGATGCATCAAGGCCCAGATTAAGGGTGGGCGTAGTGGGCGTAGTGGGGCTACGTGAAGCAGCACGTAGTGTGCCCAAATCTACGCACACTACGCGCTTCGCGTAGCCCCACTACGTGCCACCCACCTCCCGCCCGCCCTTCTTTTAAATAATATCAGCAATATAAAATAAATTAAAGTAAAGCGACTTACCGTAAGCGCGGCGTCTCCGGGGCTCCCTCTTTTTCGTTTCTAATTTCTTCTGGCAAATGCGCATGCGCGGACGCCCGCGCATGCGCATTTCTCGCGAGAAATGCGCATGCGCGGGTGTCCGCGCATGCGCATTTGCCAGAAGAAATTAGAAACAGAAAGAGGGAGCCCCGGAGACGCCGCGCTTACGGTAAGTCGACTTACTTTAATTTGTTTTTCATTGCTTATATTATTAAAAGGAGGGCAGGCGGGAGGTGGGTGGCGGGTGGCAAGCAGCTACGCTTCGCCCTCGGCGTGTGCGTAGCACTGCCCTGCTTCGCCTACTTCGGAAAGTGTGAAGCAGGCAGCGCTACGTACACTACGTGGGCGAAGCGAAGTGCTACGCCCGGGGTTAGCCCAGATCTCTGTATTGGGGTGAATGTGTGACATTGTTCTGCATTCTGTCCATCAATTGTTCTTTTTGCATTTGTCACCCCGAGTGGGACGCATATGTCCAAACGTGGGACCCGTGCTCTCCATGCCAATGGAGTTAAGCTATTCTGGCTGATGAGGGCTCAAAGACCAGAACCGGTCCTAGGATGCGTGTTTACAGTCCAGGGAGGACCTGGCTTGGCAGTTTGGCTGGACTATTTCTATTGGGAACAGGGTAAAGAATGGTTTGTATATGGCTGGGTCCAAACAGGAATGGCATGGTGAGCAAAAAAACAATATATCTAGGCCCAGATCTCTGTACTGGGGTGAATGGATGACATCGTTCTGCATTCTGTCCATCAATTGTTCTTTTAGCATTTGCCTCCCCTAATGGGATGGGTATGCCCAGACGTGGGTCCCGTGCTCTCCATGCCGCTGGAGTCAAGCTATCCTGGCTGATGAGGGCTGAAAGCCTGAAACCGGTCCAAGGATGAGTGTTTCCAGTCCAGAGAGGACCTGGCCTGGCAGTTCGGGCTGGACTGCTCCAATTGGGCGCAGAGTCAAGACTGATTTGCTTATGGTTGGGTCCAAACTGGAATGGCATGGTGAGCAAAAAAACAATATATCTAGGCCCAGATCTCTGTACTGGGGTGAATGGATGACATTGTTCTGCATTCTGTCCATCAATTGTTCTTTTTGCATTTGTCACCCCGAAAGGGACGGATATGCCCAGACGTGGGTCCAGTGCTCTCCATGCCACTGTAGTCAACCTATCCTGGCTGATGAGGGCTGAAAGCCCGAAAACGGTCCTAGGATGCTTGTTTCCAGTCCAGGGAGGACCTGGACTGGCAGTACGGGCTGGACTGTTCCCATTGGACGCAGGGTCAAGACTGATTTGCATTTGGCTGGTTCCAAACTGGAATGGCATGGTGATCCAAAAAACGATGCAGCTAGGCCCAGATCTCTGTACTGCGTGAATGTATGACATTGTTCTGCATTCTGTCCATCAATTTTTCTTTTTGCATTTTTCACCCCGTGTGGGACGGGTATGCCCAGACATGGTTCCCATGCTCTCCATGCTACTGGGTTCAAGCTATCCTGGCTAATGAGGGCTGAAAGCCTGAAACCGGTCCTAGGATGATTATTTACAGTTCAGGGAGGACCTGTCCTGGCAGTTCGGGCTGGACTGCTCCAATTGGGTGCAGAGTCAAGACTGATTTGCTTATGGCTGGGTCCAAACTGGAATGGCATGGTGAGCAAAAAACGATGCATCAAGGCCCAGATCTCTGTACAGGAGTGAAAGTATGATATTGTTCTGCATTCTTTCCATCAAATATTCTTTTTCATTTGTCACCCCGAGGTGGACGGATATGCCCAGATGTGGGTCCCATTCTCTCCATGACACTGGAGTCCCGCTATCCTGGCTGATGAGGGCTGAAAGCCGAAAACCGGTCCTAGGATGCTTGTTTCCAGATCAAGAAAGGACCTGGCCTGGCAGTTTGGGCTGGACTGTTCCCATTGGGCGCAGGGTCAAAACTGATTAGCATATGGCTGGGTCCAAACTGAAATGGCATGGTGAGAAAAAAAACGATAGATCTAGGCCCAGATCTCTGCTCTGGGGTGAATGTATGACATTGTTCTACATTCTGTCCATCAATTGGTCTTTTTGCATTTGTCACCCGTGTGGGTCAGGTATGCCCAGACATGTGTCACGTGCCCTCCATGCCACTGGAGTCAAACTATCCTGGCTGATAAGGGCTGAAAGCCCGAAACCGGTCCTAGGATGCTTGTTTCCAATCCAGGGTGGACCTGGCCTGGCAGTTCGGGCTGGACTGTTTCCATTGGACGCACGGAAAAGACTGATTTGCATTTGGCCGGGTCAAAACTGCAACGGTATGGTGAGCAAAAAAGTGATGGAGCTAGGCCCAGAACTCCGTACTGGGGTGAATGTATGACATTGTTCTGCATTCTGTCCATCAATTTTTCTTTTTGCATTTGTCACCCCGAGTGGGACGGGTACGCCCAGACGTGGGTCCTGTGATCTCCATGCCACTGGAGTCAAGCTATCCTGGCTGATGAGGGCTGAAAGCACGAAACCTGTCCTAGGATGCTTGTTTCCATTCCAGGGAGGACTTGGCTTGGCAGTTTGTGCTGGGCTGCTCCAATTGGGCGTAGAGTCAAGACTGATTTGCAAATGGTTGGGTCCAAACTGGAATAGCGTGGTGAGCAAAAAAATGATGCATCAAGGCCCAGATCTCTGTACTGGGGTGAATGTATGACATTGTTCTGCATTCTGTCCATCAATTGTTCTTTTTGCATGTGTCACCCCGAGTGGGACGCATATGTCCAGACGTGGGACCCGTGCTCTCCATGCCACTGGAGTTAAGCTATTCTGGCTGATGAGGGCTCAAAGACCAGAACCGGTCCTAGGATGCTTGTTTACAGTCCAGGGAGGACCTGGCGTGGCAGTTTGGCTGGACTGTTTCTATTGGGAACAGGGTAAAGAATGGTTTGTATATGGCTGGGTCCAAACAGGAATGGCATGGTGAGCAAAAAAACAATAGATCTAGGCCCAGATCTCTGTACTGGGGTGAATGGATGACATCGTTCTGCATTCTGTCCATCAATTGTTCTTTTAGCATTTGCCACCCCTAATGGGATGGGTGATGAATACAGGCCCCAGCTAGGCCCGCAAAGCACAAGGGTTCGCTCTCCTGTAACGGAATCTATAAGGAAGTTGGCACGGAAACTGCAAAGTACAAAAACAACGTTTATTAACCCTTAAGGGTGGTCCTACAATCCACACAACACTCTTCAGTATTGTAAGGAGTAGCACACAGAACTTGCGTACACAGTCCCCTTTTATACACAACAGAGGGGCTCATAGTGGGTGGATACAACATGAGGTCGAAGAACATTACCGTTTATGGTCATTCTCGATACTGAATCAATACATGGGCGGAGCTAACATACTCTTTGAGCCCGCGAAAACACATGGTCAAGCAAAGCTAATTATAACAGATGTGGTCAAGTCTGGGCATGCGCCAGATGGACAAGAGAGCTATTTATAAACTGTTACTAGGCAGATTACAGGAGCAACTAACACAGAGGTCGGACTCTCCTCGTGACGAACACGTGGCAGCATGTCAATACAAAATGGAGTCCGGACTTCTGTCAACATAACGAAGAAAACACGATCTAAAGGGGAAGCATTAATGTTTTCAGTAAATGCTTAATCACATTCTGCTTTAATTTACAACAGACGACCCTTTCAGCATTTACTGAAGACATCCGGCTTCCAAGAATAATCATCATATATATCAATTATCATCATTCCCTTAACCTCCTTAGCTAGACCCTTCTGGCGAGCAACATCGGCAATAGCTTTCTTATCTGGAATGCAGAATGAAATGCATACGGAACAGCACAATGGTCCACATTGAATACACATACAGAAAAGGAACAGAACTGCTATAATAATGCAGAGACCAGTTAAGACCTTCCATCCCCAGGCAGTAACCAACGCCCAAAACCATCCAGAAAAGGACCAAGTGCCGTTTTCTGTGTGGATTTCAGCTGCTATTTTATGCAGCTTGTTAATGGCGTTATAAACGGATGGCGTATGATCAGGGATGAACACACAGCAGCTACTTCCAATAATTTTATAGGCTCCACCTCGATCAGCTAGCATTACATCCAATACCATACGATTCTGTAATGCAACAATCCTAGTTATTTGTAATTCTTCCGTAAGATTCCCAAGAGCGGCAGCAGTCTGATTTGTCACAGCTTCTACCACTCTTGTCAATCTTCGGATCTTCCTACTATTCAAAGCAGCTCCAACAAAGAAAAACAGTCCTAGGTTAAAATCAATATACTGTTGCAAGCTGGTATCGGTTTGATCCACATCATCAATTGATAGAGTACGTTTATATCTATTTACAGTCACATTATTCAACAGTTTCAAATCCTTATGATATGACGCGGGTGCTAAGAATACAGGAGGTAATAGGAATGATACATAACATACCCCAGACCACCCAGCCGGCAAACGGTAATAACCTTTATTTCCACATACAAAGTAGGTATTACGGGACGCTAGGAAGGTACTGTTGTTCAACCCGTCAATGTTCAATACGGTTATGCAATCACTGACACCAACAGGGATAAAACCCACACTCTGGACACACAGGTCCGCTTGGGCTTGGGCCACTTGGATCACAAATTTGTCCTTCCCCCCAGTGTCTCTGGTGTTCGTGAAGATATAGGGAATGGATTCATTGTCTGGTCGGTACTCTTCCCATTCCCAAATTGTCCCATTTGCTTGTGGATATCCATTTTTGTCCTGATGACATTCTTTATTGAGTCTGAAAAGCAATCGTCCCACTGTCGGTTTCCGAGTGGCAAACAGCAAAGTGTACCATGCTCTACAAGAGCCATTATGAGAGAAAGGAAGTGGTATAAATGGCGTACCTCCTTTCTTCTGATGGGCTGGCATCATCCCACATATCCAACAGTTCGTAGCGTTCGTAGCAACGTGGGTGTGATGCAGCATCTGAATGAAAGTGTTATTCAAATAGGATTGTCGATGCTTCAACTCTTGATATGGCAATGTATAAAAGTAGTGCTCCGCAGGCACTGGAGTCGTCAACACAAGCGTCTTTCGAGCAGGAGTTGCCTCCTCCACAAACCATGTGGTTATACCAACGATAGCTACTGTTAGCATGAACCCCAACGCACAAAGGATTTTCTTCTTCTCCATGTCAAAGGAAACAATACCCTGATATCTTCCTGAAACTAAAAAGGTCTGTCAGAACTCTTCCCCTTGGGCAGCGGTTGATTTCTTCACCAGCGGGCCAAGACGGGTGTCACTACACTAATGCAGGGCTGATCCCCCCCCCTTGCCTCATCGGCTCTCCGTTTCACTAACCCAAGGGCCGTTCTGACAGTATGTCCCGGTACTGGAAACCTCACTTCCTTGGTCGCAGATGATATCGCCTTCCTCCAGAAGTCGCGTGGTCCGGAAAGAGCTCCTCAGTGTCATTTGGCTCCGCAGCACGGCCTGTCTCTGCTGCTAGGATTTCTCGTTGATCGGTCAGCACGGCAGACTCCACCAATCCGGGCGGTACCTTTCGACAGTGTAAGGAATGGATCCAATTCTTCCTGTTCGAGACTCGCACTGCCGTCCTTGTTGCAAGGAGGACTTGCTCAGGTCCGACCTATCTCGGCTCCAAACTGTTCGTTCTGTCGAAAACCTTCACCATGACATGATCCCCAGGCCGGAGACCATGTCCTTCGCCGGTAGACCGATCAGGGAGCGCCTCTCGGACCTGTTGATGAATAGAAACCAAATTATCCGTTAACTGTGCCAGATAATCGCTCATCATTACACAAGGTACATCATACACAGCCTTAGGCCTTGGTGGACCCCAAATATTCATTGGGCGTCCAAATACGATTTCATATGGCGTAAGGCCAGTTCGAGAGTGTGGCACCGACCTAATTGACAATAACGCCAGTGGCAGGGCGTCTGGCCAAGTCAAAGATGTTGAAGCTTGGATTTTGGCGATCTTAAGCTTCAGTGTACCATTATACTTCTCGACTAGTCCTGCAGACTGGGGGTGGAATACGGCGTGGAACTTCTGGGTGATGCCTAGGCCCTTCAAGACATATTTTATAACATCCGCTACAAAGTGAGGGCCATTATCACTCCACAGAAGTCTACAGACGCCGTATCGAGGGAAAAACTCTTTCAGCAATAGCTTCGCTGTAGTCATTGCAGTATTGTCTTTCGTAGGGTACGCCTCAATCCATTTACTGAAGGCGCAGACCACTACTAGAACATACTTCAAATTGTTACAGCGCTCAAGCTGGATATAGTCCATCTGCAGAACCTCAAAGGGTGCAGTGGGTGTCGCAAATCCTCCTGCTGGAGTTCGAGTGCCTTTCCCTGGGTTATACTTCAGACAGATCATACAGGTCTGCACCACCCTCTTTGCTGTGCTAGCAATCTCTGGATGCTCCCAGACTTGGGTAAGCAATTTCACAATTGCGGAAGCTCCAACATGTGCTAGCCCATGTGCCATGTGAACCATAGGTTGTACGAAAGCCGTGGGTAACTTCCATCTATCCATCTGCTTATTTCTCCAACAGCCCTCATCATCCAGTTCTCCTTCGCTAGCCCATCGTTCCCGCTCTTTGTCAGAAGCGGTCCTTTGTATTTCTCGCACTTCTTCCTTCGCATCACGCCATCTTTCCACCTGTGACTTTACTACATACATGGCAGTAGCGCCGGGCTGCATCGCAGTCTCCCGTGCTACCCGGTCTGCTAACGCATTCCCTTCTCCAACTTTATCAACTACTTTCCTATGGGCACTACACTTAACAATGGCAATTTTCTTCGGGTATGTCAATGCGGTTAAGAGATTGTGGACTAACTCCCCATGCATTATCTGTACCCCATGTGACGTTAAGAACCCTCTCTCCTTCCAGAGTAGGCCGAAATCGTGCGCTACTCCGAAGGCATAGCGGCTATCTGTGTAAACATTCACACACAATCCTGTACTGAGCTCACATGCTCGTGTTAAGGCTATCAGTTCCGCTGCTTGAGCTGATTTCTGCGGTATGCGTGCTGTCTCCACTATCGTCTGTAACGTGGTAATTGCATACGCTGCTGAAGTCGTACCATCTGGTAGCTTCAGGCATGATCCGTCTACCCACAACTCTCCATCTACCTCTGAAAAGGGCGTATCCTGGAGATCAATACGACCCTTTGTTTGTTCCTCAGTCACAAGAATACAATCATGCGCTTTCTGCGCCTCAGGCTGGGTCTCGGGGTATGGCAACAATGTGGCCGGGTTTAATGTCACGCACCTTTTTAACGTAATATGAGGAGCCAAAAGCGTCAACTCATATCCCGTTAAACGGGCACTGGTCAAATGCTGCGTCTTTGTTTGATTAAGCAGGGCATCAACAGCGTGGGGGACTAACACCAACAGCTTATGGGACAACACAATTCCTTCACTCTGCCGTATTGACACAGCTGTCGCCGCAACCGAGCGAAAACACCCTGGCAATGCTCGGGCGACAGGATCAAGTACAGCCGAAAAGTATGCACAAGGGCGCTGCTTATCGCCGTGCATCTGCACTAAGACTGATAATGCACATCCATCTTTCTCATGCACATACAACGAAAAGGGTTTTGTATAATCAGGGGTCCCTAACACTGGTGCTGAACAAAGGGCCTGTCTCAATTGCTGAAAAGCAGCGTCACACTCATCTGACCAGGGGATCGGGATGGGCGTGTCTTTTGTCAAGAGAGCTAGTAATGGCTTAGCTATGTGTGAAAACCCCAATATCCACTGTCTACAAAAAGAAACAAGACCCAAAAATGCACGCACATCCTTCTGCGTGGATGGTCTCGGTGTATCCAAAATTACTTGGATACGATCTGGTGTGAGTGCACGCCCCTCCTTAGACAAAAGGTGACCTAAATAAGTCACCTTTGGTCTACAGAATTGCAATTTCTTCCTAGAGACCTTGTGATTGTGGGATGCTAAAAAGGAAAGTAAGGATAGCGTGCTTTTCTCGCACAACTCCAGGGTATCAGCCGCCAACAAGATGTCATCGACATATTGAATGAGGGCGACCCCCTCGAGTAAGGCAAAAGAGTCCAACTGTCGTTTCAAAGCCTGACTATAAATACTAGGGCTTTCTGTGTAGCCCTGGGGAATTCTACAAAAACGATAAGATCTATTGTTTAATGTGAACCCAAAAAGAAATCGGCTATCAGGGTGAATGGGAATAGAAAAGAAGGCATTTTTCAAATCAATCACTGAGAACATGGTCGCCGTAGGCGGGACCAAGGTAAGCAACGTCGTGATATCGGAGACCACCGGGTACTGAGGTATCACGATCTTATTTACTTCCCTCAAATCAATTATGAACCGATAGACCCTTGCATCTGTATCCTTTTTCAGAATAGGGAGAATCGGACTGTTACAGATATTATAGGGAACTTCTTCCACTACTCCTACTGCGATCAAATCTTGCACAATCTGTATGAGAGCTTCCTCGCCCTCCTGGGAAATACGATACTGCGGGAGGCGTGGTAGCACCGCCCCCTCCTGGACACTAATGTGGACCGGAGGAATCACCATTTGTCCCACATCTGTGTCCGAAGTCGCCCATAAAGCTCGGGGGAGGGTAGCCAACAATGCATCCTCTGATATCGTACACATCCGCCCAGACCTGGGATAGTTGTCATTTAAGATCACCCTCACACCCTCAGGGGAACAGCGGATTGTAGCCCTAAAGTGTTTTAACATGTCAAGGCCCATAATGTTATCCGGTGTATACGGAGCAAGCAGAAACGGACAGGGCGCAGAAAAACAATCAACTTTAAATGCAAGGGGCTGTGAAAGAGGGCTTCGGGAGAGTGTACCGTCAAACCCTACCGATGTAACTATTGAGCCGGATGGGGGAGCCCCCGGAACCAAGTACCTAGACAATGCACTACGTGTCGCTCCTGTATCCACTAGGAACTGATCAGTAGAACCTAAAACCTCAGCCGATACATAAGGACCCGTCTGATCGACCGGCACCTCAACTGATTCGGACCCCCATCCAACGCATTCCTATGCATGCTGAGAATCATGATATCCCGATTGATCGATGTCCGATACATGATACTGATGCTGGCGATCAAAAACATTTGAGCTATCTCGGTGCTGCCCGGCAGTATCGAAACGGACATTATCGTTAGAATTCCCTCTAAAGTTCGAGAAGCCCCCTCTACCTCTCGGGCCACCCGGAGTGTGCCCCTGACGCGAAGCACGCAACGCTGGGCAATCCCTGGCCCAATGGCCCAACTGCTTGCAGTACGCACACTGGTTCCTATTCAAATCAGATCGGCCCGAAGGGGGACCATAAGATCCGCCCCTTCCTCTATTATTATTACCCCGTCGGGGCGGGCCATATACTTGTGCTAACATCACCTTGGTTTTGAGATCTTTCGATTTCTTCTCCTCCTGGCCCTTCGCCTCGTGCTCCTGACGCTCATAATACTGAGCGATGGTCAGAAGGGCCGTCGGTGTCGCGGGGGACCAAGAACTCTCACTCGCTTTTAACCGGGCCGCAACTGCCGGTAGCAGATTAGCCACATATTTGTCCGCGAAAAGGTGGCGGCCTGTGTCGTCAGTAAGCGACTGGCCACTAAAGTCATGAAACGTCTCCTCAAAGCGCGTAAAGAAATCTGCAACTGACTCGTCAACTTTCTGTTTACATGCAGCTAACATATTCCAGTCAATCTTTTTAGGGGGGATAATCGTCTTTAACTTAGTCACAATAGCAGCGGGGAGATCTAAAATACTCTGCGGCGGTTTCTGCGCGGGCTTCCTCTCCCTGTCTTCATCCTCAAGCTCAGACCACCGGGCCTTAAAGGCAACTATATCATCTACCTTTCGCACAGATCGCCACATATCCGGTGGTAGAATAAGGCCAAAGAACAGGTCTATATCTGCTAAAGTCATAACGCAAGAATTCAAGGCCCCCTCGACTTCTTCATAGAAGGCCGCTGGATTCTTACGGGGGTCAGGCAATGCATTCTTCAATGCCATAACATCGGCTCTATGCCATGGAGTATAAACCCAATTATACACAAAATATCCCCTAGCATCGACAGAATTAATGTCCGGGCTAGTCCCCGCTCCTTTAGGAGGAACATACAAAGGCGCCGCCTCTCGCATTGGTTTAGCATGCACTACATCATCCTTATCTGACTGGGAGGTAGATGGGTAGCCCCCTGCCGCAACCGAATCCAACTGCTTCTCCGCCTCCGTCTGTTGGCGTGCTTTCTCTCGAAGGGCCAGCACCTCATCCCGCAAGGCGAACAGCCGCCGAGCCGCCTCAGGAGCCTTAGAGGGAGAAAAAGCACCGTTACGTATTGCTCTAGCGTCCGAAGACACTTCGTCAGGCTCAAGGACATGAGAATATTTTCGGAAAGCAGTAATCACTTCTTCCGCGAAATGACCCAGAAAATACACTTTATCTCTCTCCTGCCACGGCCCCCAAGTTTGAAATAAGTCCTCCATGGATACCTTGCCTTTAAGCGCACGGAAGGAAAGTGTCCGAAGCTCAGCCATTTGCTCGGCCGACAGCATGGACCGTGTGTCTACCTTACCCGAAACCGGGTCAGAATCTTGCGGCCGTGGAGCAGATGCGCCAACATAAGGGGGCGGAGAGCGATCTAGCAAATAAAAATCATCATCAGAATTATTAAGGACAGGATAAAGCGGCTGACGAACAACATATTGACCCGAAACTTGTAGCCTACGCTCTTTCTCTTGTCTGTCCGTTTGCTCTTTGTCCTCCCGACGCTTCGCTTCCTGCGCTCGCACATGATCATTCTTTCGTTGCTCCTTATCAAACAGCGCTTTCTCACGCTTCTCTCGCTCACGCACTTCCTTCACCCATAATCGCACACACTCAAACATATCCTGACGAGCACGTCGTTTACACATACACTGTTCCACATACTCAATCTTACGTATATCAAACGATCCATACAAAGGCCATCGCAACTCAGGATCCTTCTTCGTGTATTTCCTCCATAACGTGCTGTACATTATGGAAGAAAGACCATGCTTCACGTACATATCCCTATTAGGAGTCCCCTCTGGGGGAGCTGGAGCAGATTCCTCGAGGTTCAACCGGTTTCCAAAACAGCAGCACCACTTACGGAGTGCGCTAAAAGCAGGCATGCTAGGAATAATGCAAAATATGCAATATTATAAAGAAAATGGCACTTAATCGTTGCGCCGTTCAAAGTTTACACAGCTCCGGAGAAATTTCTCCACATTACCTGCCTATATGTGTTGCAACGCATATATTTTCACAAAGACAAATTCAAAATATGACTAGTCACCATCAATCAAACTCAAATAGCCAGACCAGGCTTCAAAACTCGGAGCAAGTACCGTACAACGGTTCTTACCAATCAAGAGTCCAGGTTCCAACTGCCAAGCTCCACAATCGCCCAAACGGCTCTCACGGCAGGACCGACAGAAGAGGTCTCAGTCGATGACCGGCGCCACCCAGACGGTCAGCTCGGAAGGGAAGGAAGAAAAACCTCGGGATGCCAGGGCTAAGACGCCACTGGCAGTGATCACGTCCCCGGCCAAACTCCTCACCTTCGTCGCGACCAGTCCTTCGAGCATCCGAGTCACCGATGAGCCCCACGTTGGGCGCCAATTGATGAATACAGGCCCCAGCTAGGCCCGCAAAGCACAAGGGTTCGCTCTCCTGTAACGGAATCTATAAGGAAGTTGGCACGGAAACTGCAAAGTACAAAAACAACGTTTATTAACCCTTAAGGGTGGTCCTACAATCCACACAACACTCTTCAGTATTGTAAGGAGTAGCACACAGAACTTGCGTACACAGTCCCCTTTTATACACAACAGAGGGGCTCATAGTGGGTGGATACAACATGAGGTCGAAGAACATTACCGTTTATGGTCATTCTCGATACTGAATCAATACATGGGCGGAGCTAACATACTCTTTGAGCCCGCGAAAACACATGGTCAAGCAAAGCTAATTATAACAGATGTGGTCAAGTCTGGGCATGCGCCAGATGGACAAGAGAGCTATTTATAAACTGTTACTAGGCAGATTACAGGAGCAACTAACACAGAGGTCGGACTCTCCTCGTGACGAACACGTGGCAGCATGTCAATACAAAATGGAGTCCGGACTTCTGTCAACATAACGAAGAAAACACGATCTAAAGGGGAAGCATTAATGTTTTCAGTAAATGCTTAATCACATTCTGCTTTAATTTACAACATGGGTATGCCCAGACGTGGGTCCCGTGCTCTCCATGCCGCTGGAGTCAAGCTATCCTGGCTGATGAGGGCTGAAAGCCTGAAACCGGTCCTAGGATGAGTGTTTCCAGTCCAGGGAGGACCTGGTCTGGCAGTTCGGGCTGGACTGCTTCAATTGGGCGCAGAGTCAAGACTGATTTGCTTATGGTTGGGTACAAACTGGAATGGCATGGTGAGCAAAAAACGATGCATCAAAGCCCAGATCTCTGTACTGGGGTGAATGTATGACATTGTTCTGCATTCTGTCCATCAATTGTTCTTTTAGCATTTGCCACCCCTAATGGGACGGATATGCCCAGACGTGGGTCCAGTGCTCTCCATGCCACTGTAGTCAACCTATCCTGGCTGATGAGGGCTGAAAGCCCGAAAACGGTCCTAGGATGCTTGTTTCCAGTCCATGGAGGACCTGGACAGGCAGTACGGGCTGGACGGTTCCCATTGGACGCAGGGTCAAGATTGATTTGCATTTGGCTGGTTCCAAACTGGAATGGCATGGTGATCCAAAAAACGATGCAGCTAGGCCCAGATCTCTGTACTGGGTGAATGTATGACATTGTTCTGCATTCTGTCCATCAATTTTTCTTTTTGCATTTTTCACCCCGTGTGGGACGAGTATGCCCAGACATGGTTCCCTTGCTCTCCATGCTACTGGGTTCAAGCTATCCTGGCTGATGAGGGCTGAAAGCCGGAAACCGGTCCTAGGATGAGTGTTTCCAGTCCAGGGAGTACCTGGCCTGGCAGTTCGGGCTGGACTGCTCCAAGTGGGTGCAGAGTCAAGACTGATTTGCTTATGGCTGGGTCCAAACTGGAATGGCATGGTGAGCAAAAAACGATGCATCAAGGCCCAGATCTCTGTACAGGGGTGAAAGTATGACATTGTTCTGCATTCTTTCCATCAAATATTCTTTTTCATTTGTCACCCCGAGGTGGACGGATATGCCCAGACGTGGGTCCCGTTCTCTCCATGACACTGGAGTCACGCTATCCTGGCTGATGAGGGCTGAAAGCCGGAAACCGGTCCTAGGATGCTTGTTTCCAGTCCAGAGAGGACCTGGCCTGGCAGTTTGGGCTGGACTGTTCCCAATGGATGCAGTTCAACACTGATTTGGATATGGCTGGATCCAAACTAGAATGGAATGGTGAGCAAAAAAACGATAGATCCAGGCCCAGATCGCTGTACTGGGGTGAATGTATGACATTGTTCTGCATTCTGTCCATCAATTGTTCTTTTTGCATTTGTCATCCCGAGTGGGACGGGTATTCCCAGCCGTGGGTCCCGTGCTCTCAATGCCACTGGATCAAGCTATCCTGGCTGATGAGGAATGAAATCTCGAAACAAGTCTTAGGATGCTTCTTTCCAGTCCAAGGAGGACCTGGACTGGTAGTTCGGGCTCGACTGTTCCCACTGGGCGAGGGTCAAGACTGATTTGCATATGGCTGGGTCCAAACTGGATTGGCATGGTGAGCAAAAAAACGATGGAAATAGGCTCAGATATCTGTACTGAGGTGAATGATTGACATTGTTCTGCATTCTGTCCATCAATTATTCTTTTTGCATTTGTCATCCCTAATGGGACAGGTATGCCCAGATGTGGGTCCCGTGCTCTCCATACCAGTGGAGTCAAGCTATCATGTCTGATGAGGGCTGAAAGCCTAAAACCGGTCCTAGGATGCTTGTTTCCAGTCCAGGGAGCACCTGGCCTGTCAGTTCGGGCTTGACTGTTCCCATTGGGCGCAGGGTCAAGACTGCTTTGCATATGGCTGGGTCCAAACTGAAATGGCATGGTGAGAAAAAAACCGATAGATCTAGGCCCAGATCTCTGCACTGGGGTGAATGTATGACATTGTTCTGCATTCTGTCCATCAATTGTTCTTTTTGCATTTGTCACCCGTGTGGGTCAGGTATGCCCAGACGTGGGTCACGTGCCCTCCATGCCACTGGAGTCAAGCTATCCTGGCTGATAAGGGCTGAAAGCCCGAAACCGGTCCTAGGATGCTTGTTTCCATTCCAGGGAGGACCTGGCCTGGCAGTTCGGGCTGGACTGTTTCCATTGGATGCACGGAAAAGACTGATTTGGATTTGGCCGGGTCCAAACTGCTACGGTATGGTGAGCAAAAAAATGATGGAGCTAGGCCCAGAACTCCGTACTGGGGTGAATGTATGACATTGTTCTGCATTCTGTCCATCAATTTTTCTTTTTGCATTTGTCACCCCGAGTGGGACGGGTACGCCCAGACGTGGGTCCTGTGATCTCCATGCCACTGGAGTCAAGCTATCCTGGCTGATGAGGGCTGAAAGCCCGAAACCTGTCCTAGGATGCTTGTTTCCATTCCAGGGAGGACCTGGCTTGGAAGTTTGGGCTGGGCTGCTCCAATTGGGCGTAGAGTCAAGACTGATTTGCAAATGGTTGGGTCCAAACTGGAATAGCATGGTGAGCAAAAAAATGATGCATCAAGGCCCAGATTAAGGGTGGGCGTAGTGGGCGTAGTGGGGCTACGTGAAGCAGCACGTAGTGTGCCCAAATCTACGCACACTACGCGCTTCGCGTAGCCCCACTACGTGCCACCCACCTCCCGCCCGCCCTTCTTTTAAATAATATCAGCAATATAAAATAAATTAAAGTAAAGCGACTTACCGTAAGCGCGGCGTCTCCGGGGCTCCCTCTTTTTCGTTTCTAATTTCTTCTGGCAAATGCGCATGCGCGGACGCCCGCGCATGCGCATTTCTCGCGAGAAATGCGCATGCGCGGGTGTCCGCGCATGCGCATTTGCCAGAAGAAATTAGAAACAGAAAGAGGGAGCCCCGGAGACGCCGCGCTTACGGTAAGTCGACTTACTTTAATTTGTTTTTCATTGCTTATATTATTAAAAGGAGGGCAGGCGGGAGGTGGGTGGCGGGTGGCAAGCAGCTACGCTTCGCCCTCGGCGTGTGCGTAGCGCTGCCCTGCTTCGCCTACTTCGGAAAGTGCGAAGCAGGCAGCGCTACGTACACTACGTGGGCGAAGCGTAGTGCTACGCCCGGGGTTAGCCCAGATCTCTGTATTGGGGTGAATGTGTGACATTGTTCTGCATTCTGTCCATCAATTGTTCTTTTTGCATTTGTCACCCCGAGTGGGACGCATATGTCCAAACGTTGCACCCGTGCTCTCCATGCCAATGGAGTTAAGCTATTCTGGCTGATGAGGGCTCAAAGACCAGAACCGGTCCTAGGATGCGTGTTTACAGTCCAGGGAGGACCTGGCTTGGCAGTTTGGCTGGACTGTTTCTATTGGGAACAGGGTAAAGAATGGTTTGTATATGGCTGGGTCCAAACAGGAATGGCATGGTGAGCAAAAAAACAATATATCTAGGCCCAGATCTCTGTACTGGGGTGAATGGATGACATCGTTCTGCATTCTGTCCATCAATTGTTCTTTTAGCATTTGCCTCCCCTAATGGGATGGGTATGCCCAGACGTGGGTCCCGTGCTCTCCATGCCGCTGGAGTCAAGCTATCCTGGCTGATGAGGGCTGAAAGCCTGAAACCGGTCCAAGGATGAGTGTTTCCAGTCCAGAGAGGACCTGGCCTGGCAGTTCGGGCTGGACTGCTCCAATTGGGCGCAGAGTCAAGACTGATTTGCTTATGGTTGGGTCCAAACTGGAATGGCATGGTGAGTAAAAAACGATGCATCAAGGCCCAGATCTCTGTACTGGCGTGAATGTATGACATTGTTCTGCATTCTGTCCATCAATTGTTCTTTTTGCATTTGTCACCCCGATAGGGACGGATATGCCCAGACGTGGGTCCAGTGCTCTCCATGCCACTGTAGTCAACCTATCCTGGCTGATGAGGGCTGAAAGCCCGAAAACGGACCTAGGATGCTTGTTTCCAGTCCAGGGTGGACCTGGACTGGCAGTACGGGCTGGACTGTTCCCATAGGACGCAGGGTCAAGGCTGATTTGCATTTGGCTGGTTCCAAACTGGAATGGCATGGTGATCCAAAAAACGATGCAGCTAGGCCCAGATCTCTGTACTGGGTGAATGTATGACATTGTTCTGCATTCTGTCCCTCAATTTTTCTTTTTGCATTTTGCACCCCGTGTGGGACGGGTATGCCCAGACATGGTTCCCATGCTCTCCATGCTACTGGGTTCAAGCTATCCTGGCTGATGAGGGCTGAAAGCCTGAAACCGGTCCTAGGATGAGTGTTTCCAGTGCAGGGAGGACCTGGCATGGCAGTTCGGGCTGGACTGCTCCAATTGGGCTCAGAGTCAAGACTGATTTGCTTATGGCTGGGTCCAAACTGGAATGGCATGGTGAGCAAAAAACGATGCATCAAGGCCCAGATCTCTGTACAGGGGTGAAAGTATGACATTGTTCTGCATTCTTTCCATCAAATATTCTTTTTCATTTGTCACCCCGAGGTGGACGGATATGCCCAGACGTGGGTCCCGTTCTCTCCATGACACTGGAGTCACGCTATCCTGGCTGATGAGGGCTGAAAGCCGGAAACCGGTCCTAGGATGCTTGTTTCCAGTCCAGGGAGGACCTGGCCTGGCAGTTTGGGCTGGACTGTTCCCAATGGATGCAGTTCAACACTGATTTGGATATGGCTGGATCCAAACTGGAATGGAATGGTGAGCAAAAAAACGATAGATCCAGGCCCAGATCGCTGTACTGGGGTGAATGTATGACATTGTTCTGCATTCTGTCCATCAATTGTTCTTTTTGCATTTGTCATCCCGAGTGGGACAGGTATGCCCAGCCGTGGGTCCCGTGCTCTCCATGCCACTGGATCAAGCTATCCTGGCTGATGAGGAATGAAAGCTCGAAACAAGTCTTAGGATGCTTCTTTCCAGTCCAAGGAGGACCTGGACTGGTAGTTCGGGCTCGACTGTTCCCACTGGGCGAGGGTCAAGACTGATTTGCATATGGCTGGGTCCAAACTGGATTGGCATGGTGAGCAAAAAAACGATGGAAATAGGCCCAGATATCTGTACTGAGGTGAATGATTGACATTGTTCTGCATTCTGTCCATCAATTGTTCTTTTTGCATTTGTCATCCCTAATGGGACAGGTATGCCCAGATGTGGGTCCCGTGCTCTCCATACCAGTGGAGTCAAGTTTTCATGTCTGATGAGGGCTGAAAGCCTAAAACCGGTCCTAGGATGCTTGTTTCCAGTCCAGGGAGCACCTGGCCTGTCAGTTCGGGCTTGACTGTTCCCATTGGGCGCAGGGTCAAGACTGCTTTGGATATGGCTGGGTCCAAACTGAAATGGCATGGTGAGAAAACAACCGATAGATCTAGGCCCAGGTCTCTGCACAGGGGTGAATGTATGACATTGTTCTGCATTCTGTCCATCAATTGTTCTTTTTGCATTTTTCACCCCGAGTGGGACGGGTATGCCCAGACATGGGTCCCATGCTCTCCATGCTACTGGGTTCAAGCTATCCTGGCTGATGAGGGCTGAAAGCCTGAAAACGGTCCTATGATGATTGTTTCCAGTCTAGGGAGGACCTGGCCTGGCAGTTCGTGCTGGACTGCTCCTATTGGGAGCAGATTCAAGACTGATTTGCTTATGGCTAGGTCCAAACTGGAATTGCATGGTGAGCAAAAAAACGATGCATCAAGGCCCGGATCTCTGCACTGGGGTGAATGTATGACATTGTTCTGCATTCTGTCAATCAATTATTCTTTTTGAATTTCTCACCCTGAAGTGTACGGATATGCCCAGACCTGGGTCCCGTGTTCTCAATGCAACTGGAGCAAGCTATCCTGGCTGATGAGGGCTAAAACCCCGAAACCTGTCCTAGCATGCTTGTTTCCAGTCCAAGGAGGACCTAGCCTGGCTGTTCGGGCTGGACTGTTCTCATTGGGCGCAGGGTCAAAACTGATTAGCATATGGCTGGGTCCAAACTGAAATGGCATGGTGAGAAAAAAAACTATAGATCTAGGCCCAGATCTCTGCACTAGGGTGAATGTATGACATTGTTCTGCATTCTGTCCATCAATTGTTCTTTTTGCATTTGTCACCCGTGTGGGTCAGGTATGCCCAGACGTGGGTCACGTGCCCTCCATGCCACTGGAGTCAAGCTATCCTGGCCGATAAGGGCTGAAAGCCCGAAACCGGTCCTAGGATGCTTGTTTCCAATCCAGGGAGGACCTGGCCTGGCAGTTCGGGCTGGACTGTTTCCATTGGACGCACGGAAAAGACTGATTTGCATTTGGCCGGGTCCAAACTGCAACGGTATGGTGAGCAAAAAATGGTGGAGCTAGGCCCAGAACTCCGTACTGGAGTGAATGTGTGACATTGTTCTGCATTCTGTCCATCAATTTTTCTTTTTGCATTTGTCACCCCGAGTGGGACGGGTACGCCCAGACGTGGGTCCTGTGATCTCCATGCCACTGGAGTCAAGCTATCCTGGCTGATGAGGGCTGAAAGCCCGAAACCTGTCCTAGGATGCTTGTTTCCATTCCAGGGAGGACCTGGCTTGGCAGTTTGGGCTGGGCTGCTCCAATTGGGCGTAGAGTCAAGACTGATTTGCAAATGGTTGGGTCCAAACTGGAATAGCATGGTGAGCAAAAAAATGATGCATCAAGGCCCGGATCTCTGCACTGGGGTGAATGTATGACATTGTTCTGCATTCTGTCAATCAATTATTCTTTTTGAATTTCTCACCCTGAAGTGTACGGATATGCCCAGACGTGGGTCCCGTGTTCTCAATGCAACTGGAGCAAGCTATCCTGGCTGATGAGGGCTAAAAGCCCGAAACCTGTCCTAGCATGCTTGTTTCCAGTCCAAGGAGGACCTAGCCTGGCAGTTCGGGCTGGACTGTTCTCATTGGGCGCAGGGTCAAAACTGATTAGCATATGGCTGGGTCCAAACTGAAATGGCATGGTGAGAAAAAAAACTATACATCTAGGCCCAGATCTCTGCACTAGGGTGAATGTATGACATTGTTCTGCATTCTGTCCATCAATTGTTCTTTTTGCATTTGTCACCCGTGTGGGTCAGGTATGCCCAGACGTGGGTCACGTGCCCTCCATGCCACTGGAGTCAAGCTATCCTGGCTGATAAGGGCTGAAAGCCCGAAACCGGTCCTAGGATGCTTGTTTCCAATCCAGGGAGGACCTGGCCTGGCAGTTCGGGCTGGACTGTTTCCATTGGACGCACGGAAAAGACTGATTTGCATTTGGCCGGGTCCAAACTGCAACGGTATGGTGAGCAAAAAATGGTGGAGCTAGGCCCAGAACTCCGTACTGGAGTGAATGTGTGACATTGTTCTGCATTCTGTCCATCAATTTTTCTTTTTGCATTTGTCACCCCGAGTGGGACGGGTACCCCCAGACGTGGATCCTGTGATCTCCATGCCACTGGAGTCAAGCTATCCTGGCTGATGAGGGCTGAAAGCCCAAAACCTGTCCTAGGATGCTTGTTTCCATTCCAGGGAGGACCTGGCTTGGCAGTTTGGGCTGGGCTGCTCCAATTGGGCGTAGAGTCAAGACTGATTTGCAAATGGTTGGGTCCAAACTGGAATAGCATGGTGAGCAAAAAAATGATGCATCAAGGCCCAGATCTCTGTACTGGGGTGAATGTATGACATTGTTCTGCATTGTGTCCATCAATTGTTCTTTTAGCATTTGCCTACCCTAATGGGATGGGTATGCCCAGACGTGGGTCCCGTGCTCTCCATGCCGCTGGAGTCAAGCTATCCTGGCTGTTGAGGGCTGAAAGCCTGAAACCGGTCCTAGGATGAGTGTTTCCAGTCCAGAGAGGACCTGGCCTGGCAGTTCGGGCTGGACTGCTCCAATTGGGCGCAGAGTCAAGACTGATTTGCTTATGGTTGGGTCCAAACTGGAATGGCATGGTGAGTAAAAAACGATGCATCAAGGCCCAGATCTCTGTACTGGCGTGAATGTATGACATTGTTCTGCATTCTGTCCATCAATTGTTCTTTTTGCATTTGTCACCCCGATAGGGACGGATATGCCCATACGTGGGTCCAGTGCTCTCCATGCCACTGTAGTCAACCTATCCTGGCTGATGAGGGCTGAAAGCCCGAAAACGGACCTAGGATGCTTGTTTCCAGTCCAGGGTGGAGCTGGACTGGCAGTACGGGCTGGACTGTTCCCATTGGACGCAGGGTCAAGGCTGATTTGCATTTGGCTGGTTCCAAACTGGAATGGCATGGTGATCCAAAAAACGATGCAGCTAGGCCCAGATCTCTGTACTGGGTGAATGTATGACATTGTTCTGCATTCTGTCCATCAATTTTTCTTTTTGCATTTTGCACCCCGTGTGGGACGGGTATGCCCAGACATGGTTCCCATGCTCTCCATGCTACTGGGTTCAAGCTATCCTGGCTGATGAGGGCTGAAAGCCTGAAACCGGTCCTAGGATGAGTGTTTCCAGTGCAGGGAGGACCTGGCATGGCAGTTCGGGCTGGACTGCTCCAATTGGGCTCAGAGTCAAGACTGATTTGCTTATGGCTGGGTCCAAACTGGAATGGCATGGTGAGCAAAAAACGATGCATCAAGGGCCAGATCTCTGTACAAGGGTGAAAGTATGACATTGTTCTGCATTCTTTCCATCAAATATTCTTTTTCATTTGTCACCCCGAGGTGGACGGAAATGCCCAGACGTGGGTCCCGTTCTCTCCATGACACTGGAGTCACGCTATCCTGGCTGATGAGGGCTGAAAGCCGGAAACCGGTCCTAGGATGCTTGTTTCCAGTCCAGGGAGGACCTGGCCTGGCAGTTTGGGCTGGACTGTTCCCAATGGATGCAGTTCAACACTGATTTGGATATGGCTGGATCCAAACTGCTATGGAATGGTGAGCAAAAAAACGATAGATCCAGGCCCAGATCGCTGTACTGGGGTGAATGTATGACATTGTTCTGCATTCTGTCCATCAATTGTTCTTTTTGCATTTGTCATCCCGAGTGGGAGGTATGCCCAGCCGTGGGTCCCATGCTCTCCATGCCACTGGATCAAGCTATCCTGGCTGATGAGGAATGAAAGCTCGAAACAAGTCTTAGGATGCTTCTTTCCAGTCCAAGGAGGACCTGGACTGGTAGTTCGGGCTCGACTGTTCCCACTGGGCGAGGGTCAAGACTGATTTGCATATGGCTGGGTCCAAACTGGATTGGCATGGTGAGCAAAAAAACGATGGAAATAGGCCCAGATATCTGTACTGAGGTGAATGATTGACATTGTTCTGCATTCTGTCCATCAATTGTTCTTTTTGCATTTGTCATCCCGAGTGGGAGGTATGCCCAGCCGTGGGTCCCGTGCTCTCCATGCCACTGGATCAAGCTATCCTGGCTGATGAGGAATGAAAGCTCGAAACAAGTCTTAGGATGCTTCTTTCCAGTCCAAGGAGGACCTGGACTGGTAGTTCGGGCTCGACTGTTCCCACTGGGCGAGGGTCAAGACTGATTTGCATATGGCTGGGTCCAAACTGGATTGGCATGGTGAGCAAAAAAACGATGGAAATAGGCCCAGATATCTGTACTGAGGTGAATGATTGACATTGTTCTGCATTCTGTCCATCAATTGTTCTTTTTGCATTTGTCATCCCTAATGGGACAGGTATGCCCAGATGTGGGTCCCGTGCTCTCCATACCAGTGGAGTCAAGTTTTCATGTCTGATGAGGGCTGAAAGCCTAAAACCAGTCCTAGGATGCTTGTTTCCAGTCCAGGGAGCACCTGGCCTGTCAGTTCGGGCTTGACTGTTGCCATTGGGCGCAGGGTCAAGACTGCTTTGGATATGGCTGGGTCCAAACTGAAATGACATGGTGAGAAAAAAACCGATAGATCTAGGCCCAGGTCTCTGCACAGGGGTGAATGTATGACATTGTTCTGCATTCTGTCCATCAATTGTTCTTTTTGCATTTTTCACCCCGAGTGGGACGGGTATGCCCAGACATGGGTCCCATGCTCTCCATGCTACTGGGTTCAAGCTATCCTGGCTGATGAGGGCTGAAAGCCTGAAAACGGTCCTATGATGATTGTTTCCAGTCTAGGGAGGACCTGGTCTGGCAGTTCGTGCTGGACTGCTCCTATTGGGAGCAGATTCAAGACTGATTTGCTTATGGCTAGGTCCAAACTGGAATGGCATGGTGAGCAAAAAAACGATGCATCAAGGCCCGGATCTCTGCACTGGGGTGAATGTATGACATTGTTCTGCATTCTGTCAATCAATTATTCTTTTTGAATTTCTCACCCTGAAGTGTACGGATATGCCCAGACGTGGGTCCCGTGTTCTCAATGCAACTGGAGCAAGCTATCCTGGCTGATGAGGGCTAAAAGCCCGAAACCTGTCCTAGCATGCTTGTTTCCAGTCCAAGGAGGACCTAGCCTGGCAGTTCGGGCTGGACTGTTCTCATTGGGCGCAGGGTCAAAACTGATTAGCATATGGCTGGGTCCAAACTGAAATGGCATGGTGAGAAAAAAAACTATAGATCTAGGCCCAGATCTCTGCACTAGGGTGAATGTATGACATTGTTCTGCATTCTGTCCATCAATTGTTCTTTTTGCATTTGTCACCCGTGTGGGTCAGGTATGCCCAGACGTGGGTCACGTGCCCTCCATGCCACTGGAGTCAAGCTATCCTGGCTGATAAGGCCTGAAAGCCCGAAACCAGTCCTAGGATGCTTGTTTCCAATCCAGGGAGGACCTGGCCTGGCAGTTCGGGCTGGACTGTTTCCATTGGACGCACGGAAAAGACTGATTTGCATTTGGCCGGGTCCAAACTGCAACGGTATGGTGAGCAAAAAATGGTGGAGCTAGGCCCAGAACTCCGTACTGGAGTGAATGTGTGACATTGTTCTGCATTCTGTCCATCAATTTTTCTTTTTGCATTTGTCACCCCGAGTGGGACGGGTACGCCCAGACGTGGGTCCTGTGATCTCCATGCCACTGGAGTCAAGCTATCCTGGCTGATGAGGGGTGAAAGCCCAAAACCTGTCCTAGGATGCTTGTTTCCATTCCAGGGAGGACCTGGCTTGGCAGTTTGGGCTGGGCTGCTCCAATTGGGCGTAGAGTCAAGACTGATTTGCAAATGGTTGGGTCCAAACTGGAATAGCATGGTGAGCAAAAAAATGATGCATCAAGGCCCAGATCTCTGTACTGGGGTGAATGTATGACATTGTTCTGCATTGTGTCCATCAATTGTTCTTTTAGCATTTGCCTCCCCTAATGGGATGGGTATGCCCAGACGTGGGTCCCGTGCTCTCCATGCCGCTGGAGTCAAGCTATCCTGGCTGTTGAGGGCTGAAAGCCTGAAACCGGTCCAAGGATCAGTGTTTCCAGTCCAGAGAGGACCTGGCCTGGCAGTTCGGGCTGGACTGCTCCAATTGGGCGCAGAGTCAAGACTGATTTGCTTATGGTTGGGTCCAAACTGGAATGGCATGGTGAGTAAAAAACGATGCATCAAGGCCCAGATCTCTGTACTGGCGTGAATGTATGACATTGTTCTGCATTCTGTCCATCAATTGTTCTTTTTGCATTTGTCACCCCGATAGGGACGGATATGCCCATACGTGGGTCCAGTGCTCTCCATGCCACTGTAGTCAACCTATCCTGGCTGATGAGGGCTGAAAGCCCGAAAACGGACCTAGGATGCTTGTTTCCAGTCCAGGGTGGAGCTGGACTGGCAGTACGGGCTGGACTGTTCCCATTGGACGCAGGGTCAAGGCTGATTTGCATTTGGCTGGTTCCAAACTGGAATGGCATGGTGATCCAAAAAACGATGCAGCTAGGCCCAGATCTCTGTACTGGGTGAATGTATGACATTGTTCTGCATTCTGTCCATCAATTTTTCTTTTTGCATTTTGCACCCCGTGTGGGACGGGTATGCCCAGACATGGTTCCCATGCTCTCCATGCTACTGGGTTCAAGCTATCCTGGCTGATGAGGGCTGAAAGCCTGAAACCGGTCCTAGGATGAGTGTTTCCAGTGCAGGGAGGACCTGGCATGGCAGTTCGGGCTGGACTGCTCCAATTGGGCTCAGAGTCAAGACTGATTTGCTTATGGCTGGGTCCAAACTGGAATGGCATGGTGAGCAAAAAACGATGCATCAAGGCCCAGATCTCTGTACAAGGGTGAAAGTATGACATTGTTCTGCATTCTTTCCATCAAATATTCTTTTTCATTTGTCACCCCGAGGTGGACGGAAATGCCCAGACGTGGGTCCCGTTCTCTCCATGACACTGGAGTCACGCTATCCTGGCTGATGAGGGCAGAAAGCCGGAAACCGGTCCTAGGATGCTTGTTTCCAGTCCAGGGAGGACCTGGCCTGGCAGTTTGGGCTGGACTGTTCCCAATGGATGCAGTTCAACACTGATTTGGATATGGCTGGATCCAAACTGGAATGGAATGGTGAGCAAAAAAACGATAGATCCAGGCCCAGATCGCTGTACTGGGGTGAATGTATGACATTGTTCTGCATTCTGTCCATCAATTGTTCTTTTTGCATTTGTCATCCCGAGTGGGAGGTATGCCCAGCCGTGGGTCCCGTGCTCTCCATGCCACTGGATCAAGCTATCCTGGCTGATGAGGAATGAAAGCTCGAAACAAGTCTTAGGATGCTTCTTTCCAGTCCAAGGAGGACCTGGACTGGTAGTTCGGGCTCGACTGTTCCCACTGGGCGAGGGTCAAGACTGATTTGCATATGGCTGGGTCCAAACTGGATTGGCATGGTGAGCAAAAAAACGATGGAAATAGGCCCAGATATCTGTACTGAGGTGAATGATTGACATTGTTCTGCATTCTGTCCATCAATTGTTCTTTTTGCATTTGTCATCCCTAATGGGACAGGTATGCCCAGATGTGGGTCCCGTGCTCTCCATACCAGTGGAGTCAAGTTTTCATGTCTGATGAGGGCTGAAAGCCTAAAACCAGTCCTAGGATGCTTGTTTCCAGTCCAGGGAGCACCTGGCCTGTCAGTTCGGGCTTGACTGTTCCCATTGGGCGCAGGGTCAAGACTGCTTTGGATATGGCTGGGTCCAAACTGAAATGGCATGGTGAGAAAAAAACCGATAGATCTAGGCCCAGGTCTCTGCACAGGGGTGAATGTATGACATTGTTCTGCATTCTGTCCATCAATTGTTCTTTTTGCATTTTTCACCCCGAGTGGGACGGGTATGCCCAGACATGGGTCCCATGCTCTCCATGCTACTGGGTTCAAGCTATCCTGGCTGATGAGGGCTGAAAGCCTGAAAACGGTCCTATGATGATTGTTTCCAGTCTAGGGAGGACCTGGCCTGGCAGTTCGTGCTGGACTGCTCCTATTGGGAGCAGATTCAAGACTGATTTGCTTATGGCTAGGTCCAAACTGGAATGGCATGGTGAGCAAAAAAACGATGCATCAAGGCCCGGATCTCTGCACTGGGGTGAATGTATGACATTGTTCTGCATTCTGTCAATCAATTATTCTTTTTGAATTTCTCACCCTGAAGTGTACGGATATGCCCAGACGTGGGTCCCGTGTTCTCAATGCAACTGGAGCAAGCTATCCTGGCTGATGAGGGCTAAAAGCCCGAAACCTGTCCTAGCATGCTTGTTTCCAGTCCAAGGAGGACCTAGCCTGGCAGTTCGGGCTGGACTGTTCTCATTGGGCGCAGGGTCAAAACTGATTAGCATATGGCTGGGTCCAAACTGAAATGGCATGGTGAGAAAAAAAACTATAGATCTAGGCCCAGATCTCTGCACTAGGGTGAATGTATGACATTGTTCTGCATTCTGTCCATCAATTGTTCTTTTTGCATTTGTCACCCGTGTGGGTCAGGTATGCCCAGACGTGGGTCACGTGCCCTCCATGCCACTGGAGTCAAGCTATCCTGGCTGATAAGGGCTGAAAGCCCGAAACCGGTCCTAGGATGCTTGTTTCCAATCCAGGGAGGACCTGGCCTGGCAGTTCGGGCTGGACTGTTTCCATTGGACGCACGGAAAAGACTGATTTGCATTTGGCCGGGTCCAAACTGCAACGGTATGGTGAGCAAAAAATGGTGGAGCTAGGCCCAGAACTCCGTACAGGAGTGAATGTGTGACATTGTTCTGCATTCTGTCCATCAATTTTTCTTTTTGCATTTGTCACCCCGAGTGGGACAGGTACGCCCAGACGTGGGTCCTGTGATCTCCATGCCACTGGAGTCAAGCTATCCTGGCTGATGAGGGCTGAAAGCCCAAAACCTGTCCTAGGATGCTTGTTTCCATTCCAGGGAGGACCTGGCTTGGCAGTTTGGGCTGGGCTGCTCCAATTGGGCGTAGAGTCAAGACTGATTTGCAAATGGTTGGGTCCAAACTGGAATAGCATGGTGAGCAAAAAAATGATGCATCAAGGCCCAGATCTCTGTACTGGGGTGAATGTATGACATTGTTCTGCATTGTGTCCATCAATTGTTCTTTTAGCATTTGCCTCCCCTAATGGGATGGGTATGCCCAGACGTGGGTCCCGTGCTCTCCATGCCGCTGGAGTCAAGCTATCCTGGCTGTTGAGGGCTGAAAGCCTGAAACCGGTCCAAGGATGAGTGTTTCCAGTCCAGAGAGGACCTGGCCTGGCAGTTCGGGCTGGACTGCTCCAATTGGGCGCAGAGTCAAGACTGATTTGCTTATGGTTGGGTCCAAACTGGAATGGCATGGTGAGTAAAAAACGATGCATCAAGGCCCAGATCTCTGTACTGGCGTGAATGTATGACATTGTTCTGCATTCTGTCCATCAATTGTTCTTTTTGCATTTGTCACCCCGATAGGGACGGATATGCCCATACGTGGGTCCAGTGCTCTCCATGCCACTGTAGTCAACCTATCCTGGCTGATGAGGGCTGAAAGCCCGAAAACGGACCTAGGATGCTTGTTTCCAGTCCAGGGTGGAGCTGGACTGGCAGTACGGGCTGGACTGTTCCCATTGGACGCAGGGTCAAGGCTGATTTGCATTTGGCTGGTTCCAAACTGGAATGGCATGGTGATCCAAAAAACGATGCAGCTAGGCCCAGATCTCTGTACTGGGTGAATGTATGACATTGTTCTGCATTCTGTCCATCAATTTTTCTTTTTGCATTTTGCACCCCGTGTGGGACGGGTATGCCCAGACATGGTTCCCATGCTCTCCATGCTACTGGGTTCAAGCTATCCTGGCTGATGAGGGCTGAAAGCCTGAAACCGGTCCTAGAATGAGTGTTTCCAGTGCAGGGAGGACCTGGCATGGCAGTTCGGGCTGGACTGCTCCAATTGGGCTCAGAGTCAAGACTGATTTGCTTATGGCTGGGTCCAAACTGGAATGGCATGGTGAGCAAAAAACGATGCATAAAGGCCCAGATCTCTGTACAAGGGTGAAAGTATGACATTGTTCTGCATTCTTTCCATCAAATATTCTTTTTCATTTGTCACCCCGAGGTGGACGGATATGCCCAGACGTGGGTCCCGTTCTCTCCATGACACTGGAGTCACGCTATCCTGGCTGATGAGGGCTGAAAGCCGGAAACCGGTCCTAGGATGCTTGTTTCCAGTCCAGGGAGGACCTGGCCTGGCAGTTTGGGCTGGACTGTTCCCAATGGATGCAGTTCAACACTGATTTGGATATGGCTGGATCCAAACTGGAATGGAATGGTGAGCAAAAAAACGATAGATCCAGGCCCAGATCGCTGTACTGGGGTGAATGTATGACATTGTTCTGCATTCTGTCCATCAATTGTTCTTTTTGCATTTGTCATCCCGAGTGGGAGGTATGCCCAGCCGTGGGTCCCGTGCTCTCCATGCCACTGGATCAAGCTATCCTGGCTGATGAGGAATGAAAGCTCGAAACAAGTCTTAGGATGCTTCTTTCCAGTCCAAGGAGGACCTGGACTGGTAGTTCGGGCTCGACTGTTCCCACTGGGCGAGGGTCAAGACTGATTTGCATATGGCTGGGTCCAAACTGGATTGGCATGGTGAGCAAAAAAACGATGGAAATAGGCCCAGATATCTGTACTGAGGTGAATGATTGACATTGTTCTGCATTCTGTCCATCAATTGTTCTTTTTGCATTTGTCATCCCTAATGGGACAGGTATGCCCAGATGTGGGTCCCGTGCTCTCCATACCAGTGGAGTCAAGTTTTCATGTCTGATGAGGGCTGAAAGCCTAAAACCAGTCCTAGGATGCTTGTTTCCAGTCCAGGGAGCACCTGGCCTGTCAGTTCGGGCTTGACTGTTCCCATTGGGCGCAGGGTCAAGACTGCTTTGGATATGGCTGGGTCCAAACTGAAATGGCATGGTGAGAAAAAAACCGATAGATCTAGGCCCAGGTCTCTGCACAGGGGTGAATGTATGACATTGTTCTGCATTCTGTCCATCAATTGTTCTTTTTGCATTTTTCACCCCGAGTGGGACGGGTATGCCCAGACATGGGTCCCATGCTCTCCATGCTACTGGGTTCAAGCTATCCTGGCTGATGAGGGCTGAAAGCCTGAAAACGGTCCTATGATGATTGTTTCCAGTCTAGGGAGGACCTGGCCTGGCAGTTCGTGCTGGACTGCTCCTATTGGGAGCAGATTCAAGACTGATTTGCTTATGGCTAGGTCCAAACTGGAATGGCATGGTGAGCAAAAAAACGATGCATCAAGGCCCGGATCTCTGCACTGGGGTGAATGTATGACATTGTTCTGCATTCTGTCAATCAATTATTCTTTTTGAATTTCTCACCCTGAAGTGTACGGATATGCCCAGACGTGGGTCCCGTGTTCTCAATGCAACTGGAGCAAGCTATCCTGGCTGATGAGGGCTAAAATCCCGAAACCTGTCCTAGCATGCTTGTTTCCAGTCCAAGGAGGACCTAGCCTGGCAGTTCGGGCTGGACTGTTCTCATTGGGCGCAGGGTCAAAACTGATTAGCATATGGCTGGGTCCAAACTGAAATGGCATGGTGAGAAAAAAAACTATAGATCTAGGCCCAGATCTCTGCACTAGGGTGAATGTATGACATTGTTCTGCATTCTGTCCATCAATTGTTCTTTTTGCATTTGTCACCCGTGTGGGTCAGGTATGCCCAGACGTGGGTCACGTGCCCTCCATGCCACTGGAGTCAAGCTATCCTGGCTGATAAGGGCTGAAAGCCCGAAACCGGTCCTAGGATGCTTGTTTCCAATCCAGGGAGAACCTGGCCTGGCAGTTCGGGCTGGACTGTTTCCATTGGACGCACGGAAAAGACTGATTTGCATTTGGCCGGGTCCAAACTGCAACGGTATGGTGAGCAAAAAATGGTGGAGCTAGGCCCAGAACTCCGTACTGGAGAGAATGTGTGACATTGTTCTGCATTCTGTCCATCAATTTTTCTTTTTGCATTTGTCACCCCGAGTGGGACGGGTACGCCCAGACGTGGGTCCTGTGATCTCCATGCCACTGGAGTCAAGCTATCCTGGCTGATGAGGGCTGAAAGCCCGAAACCTGTCCTAGGATGCTTGTTTCCATTCCAAGGAGGACCTGGCTTGGCAGTTTGGGCTGGGCTGCTCCAATTGGGCGTAGAGTCAAGACTGATTTGTAAATGGTTGGGTCCAAACTGGAATAGCATGGTGAGCAAAAAAATGATGCATCAAGGCCCAGATCTCTGTACTGGGGTGAATGTATGACATTGTTCTGCATTCTGTCCATCAAATGTTCTTTTTGCATTTGTCACCCCGAGTGGGACGCATATGTCCAAACGTGGGACCCGTGCTCTCCATGCCACTGGAGTTAAGCTATTCTGGCTGATGAGGGCTCAAAGACCAGAACCGGTGCTAGGATGCTTGTTTACAGTCTAGGGAGGACCTGGCATGGCAGTTTGGCTGGACTGCTCCTATTGGGAGCAGATTCAAGACTGATTTGCTTATGGCTAGGTCCAAACTGGAATGGCATGGTGAGCAAAAAAACGATGCATCAAGGCCCGGATCTCTGCACTGGGGTGAATGTATGACATTGTTCTGCATTCTGTCCATCAATTGTTCTTTTTGCATTTGTCACCCGTGTGGGTCAGGTATGCCCAGACGTGGGTCACGTGCCCTCCATGCCACTGGAGTCAAGCTATCCTGGCTGATAAGGGCTGAAAGCCCGAAACCGGTCCTAGGATGCTTGTTTCCAATCCAGGGAGAACCTGGCCTGGCAGTTCGGGCTGGACTGTTTCCATTGGACGCACGGAAAAGACTGATTTGCATTTGGCCGGGTCCAAACTGCAACGGTATGGTGAGCAAAAAATGGTGGAGCTAGGCCCAGAACTCCGTACTGGAGAGAATGTGTGACATTGTTCTGCATTCTGTCCATCAATTTTTCTTTTTGCATTTGTCACCCCGAGTGGGACGGGTACGCCCAGACGTGGGTCCTGTGATCTCCATGCCACTGGAGTCAAGCTATCCTGGCTGATGAGGGCTGAAAGCCCGAAACCTGTCCTAGGATGCTTGTTTCCATTCCAGGGAGGACCTGGCTTGGCAGTTTGGGCTGGGCTGCTCCAATTGGGCGTAGAGTCAAGACTGATTTGTAAATGGTTGGGTCCAAACTGGAATAGCATGGTGAGCAAAAAAATGATGCATCAAGGCCCAGATCTCTGTACTGGGGTGAATGTATGACATTGTTCTGCATTCTGTCCATCAAATGTTCTTTTTGCATTTGTCACCCCGAGTGGGACGCATATGTCCAAACGTGGGACCCGTGCTCTCCATGCCACTGGAGTTAAGCTATTCTGGCTGATGAGGGCTCAAAGACCAGAACCGGTGCTAGGATGCTTGTTTACAGTCTAGGGAGGACCTGGCATGGCAGTTTGGCTGGACTGTTTCTATTGGGAACAGGGTAAAGAATGGTTTGTATATGGCTGGGTCCAAACAGGAATGGCATGGTGAGCAAAAAAACAATAGATCTAGGCCCAGATCTCTGTACTGGGGTGAATGGATGACATTGTTCTGCATTCTCTCCATCAATTGTTCTTTTAGCATTTGCCACCCCTCATGGGATGGGTATGCCCAGACGTGGGTCCCGTGCTCTCCATGCCGCTGGAGTCAAGCTATCCTGGCTGATGAGGGCTGAAAGCCCGAAAACGGTCCTAGGATGCTTGTTTCCAGTCCAGGGAGGACCTGGACTGGCAGTATGGGCTGGACTGTTCCCATTGGACGCAGGGTCAAGACTGTTTTGCATTTGGCTGGTTCCAAACTGGAATGGCATGGTGATCCAAAAAACGATGCAGCTAGGCCCAGATCTCTGTACTGGGTGAATGTATGACATTGTTCTGCATTCTGTCCATCAATTTTTCTTTTTGCATTTTTCACCCCGTGTGGGACGGGTATGCCCAGACATGGTTCCCATGCTCTCCATGCTACTGGGTTCAAGCAATCCTGGCTGATGAGGGCTGAAAGCCTGAAACCGGTCCTAGGATGAGTGTTTCCAGTCCAGGGAGGACCTGGCCTGGCAGTTCGGGCTGGACTGCTCCAATTGGGTGCAGAGTCAAGACTGATTTGCTTATGGCTGGGTCCAAACTGGAATGGAATGGTGAGCATAAAACAATGCATCAAGGCCCAGATCTCTGTACAGGGGTGAAAGTATGACATTGTTCTGCATTCTTTCCATCAAATATTCTTTTTCATTTGTCACCCCGAGGTGGACGGATATGCCCAGATGTGGGTCCCATTCTCTCCATGACACTGGAGTCCCGCTATCCTGGCTGATGAGGGCTGAAAGCCGAAAACCGGTCCTAGGATGCTTGTTTCCAGATCAAGAAAGGACCTGGCCTGGCAGTTTGGGCTGGACTGTTCCCATTGGGCGCAGGGTCAAAACTGATTAGCATATGGCTGGGTCCAAACTGAAATGGCATGGTGAGAAAAAAAACGATAGATCTAGGCCCAGATCTCTGCTCTGGGGTGAATGTATGACATTGTTCTACATTCTGTCCATCAATTGGTCTTTTTGCATTTGTCACCCGTGTGGGTCAGGTATGCCCAGACGTGGGTCACGTGCCCTCCATGCCACTGGAGTCAAGCTATCCTAGCCCAATTGGGCGTAGCGTCAAGACTGACATTGTTCTGCATTCTGTCCATCAATTGTTCTTTTTGCATGTGTCACCCCGAGTGGGACGCATATGTTAAGCTATTCTGGCTGATGAGGGCTCAAAGACCAGAACCGGTCCTAGGATGCTTGTTTACAGTCCAGGGAGGACCTGGCGTGGCAGTTTGGCTGGACTGTTTCTATTGGGAACAGGGTAAAGAATGGTTTGTATATGGCTGGGTCCAAACAGGAATGGCATGGTGAGCAAAAAAACAATAGATCTAGGCCCAGATCTCTGTACTGGGGTGAATGGATGACATCATTCTGCATTCTGTCCATCAATTGTTCTTTTTGCATTTGTCATCCTTAATGGGACGGGTATGCCCAGACATGGTTCCCATGCTCTCCATGCTACTGGGTTCAAGCTATCCTTGCTGATGAGGGCTGAAAGCCTGAAACCGGTCCTAGGATGAGTGTTTCCAGTGCAGGGAGGACCTGGCATGGCAGTTCGGGCTGGACTGCTCCAATTGGGCTCAGAGTCAAGACTGATTTGCTTATGGCTGGGTCCAAACTGGAATGGCATGGTGAGCAAAAAACGATGCATCAAGGCCCAGATCTCTGTACAGGGGTGAAAGTATGACATTGTTCTGCATTCTTTCCATCAAATATTCTTTTTCATTTGTCACCCCGAGGTGGACGGATATGCCCAGACGTGGGTCCCGTTCTCTCCATGACACTGGAGTCACGCTATCCTGGCTGATGAGGGCTGAAAGCCGGAAACCGGTCCTAGGATGCTTGTTTCCAGTCCAGGGAGGACCTGGCCTGGCAGTTTGGGCTGGACTGTTCCCAATGGATGCAGTTCAACACTGATTTGGATATGGCTGGATCCAAACTGGAATGGAATGGTGAGCAAAAAAACGATAGATCCAGGCCCAGATCGCTGTACTGGGGTGAATGTATGACATTGTTCTGCATTCTGTCCATCAATTGTTCTTTTTGCATTTGTCATCCCGAGTGGGACAGGTATGCCCAGCCTTGGGTCCCGTGCTCTCCATGCCACTGGATCAAGCTATCCTGGCTGATGAGGAATGAAAGCTCGAAACAAGTCTTAGGATGCTTCTTTCCAGTCCAAGGAGGACCTGGACTGGTAGTTCGGGCTCGACTGTTCCCACTGGGCGAGGGTCAAGACTGATTTGCATATGGCTGGGTCCAAACTGGATTGGCATGGTGAGCAAAAAAACGATGGAAATAGGCCCAGATATCTGTACTGAGGTGAATGATTGACATTGTTCTGCATTCTGTCCATCAATTGTTCTTTTTGCATTTGTCATCCCTAATGGGACAGGTATGCCCAGATGTGGGTCCCGTGCTCTCCATACCAGTGGAGTCAAGTTTTCATGTCTGATGAGGGCTGAAAGCCTAAAACCGGTCCTAGGATGCTTGTTTCCAGTCCAGGGAGCACCTGGCCTGTCAGTTCGGGCTTGACTGTTCCCATTGGGCGCAGGGTCAAGACTGCTTTGGATATGGCTGGGTCCAAACTAGGCCTGGGCAAAATTTTCGTTCCGTTCGCGGAATTTGCGATAATTTGGCATTTCCGCGTTCCGCGGAGAGCGCGGAAATGTCAAAATTTCCGCATTCCGCAGCTTTGCGATAATTTGGTTCTTGCTCGCGCTGTAAAATAATACATTCTCGCGCGCGCGCGATCGCCTTACCTGAATCCCCGCGTTCGCTGACAAGTTTTCCCGATCCGGTCGCGTTCTCCATGAGATGTTGTATTGTTTTAGCCATTTGCGCTGTCTCGCGACAGTTCGCGTCCGCAGTGACGTCATGCGTCGCGCGATCACGTCTTTTTTCTCGCGATCATGCACCGCGAGACAACTGAAAACAAGATGGCCGCGCCCGCAAGCAACCACATGGGTAAGTTGGCGACCCGCAACCATGCAGAAAATCTCGCGAACATGCCGGAAAAAAACTTCCGCATCTTCGCGATATTTCCGCTTGTTTGCGGAGATTTTTAACATTTTCGCGATAATTTTCGGAAGTCGCTTCCGCAAATTCCGCCCACCCCTAGTCCAAACTGAAATGGCATGGTGAGAAAAAAACCGATAGATCTAGGCCCAGGTCTCTGCACAGGGGTGAATGTATGACATTGTTCTGCATTCTGTCCATCAATTGTTCTTTTTGCATTTTTCACCCCGAGTGGGACGGGTATGCCCAGACATGGGTCCCATGCTCTCCATGCTACTGGGTTCAAGCTATCCTGGCTGATGAGGGCTGAAAGCCTGAAAACGGTCCTAGGATGATTGTTTCCAGTCTAGGGAGGACCAGGCCTGGCAGTTCGTGCTGGACTGCTCCTATTGGGAGCAGAGTCAAGACTGATTTGCTTATGGCTAGGTCCAAACTGGAATGGCATGGTGAGCAAAAAAACGATGCATCAAGGCCCGGATCTCTGCACTGGGGTGAATGTATGACATTGTTCTGCATTCTGTCAATCAATTATTCTTTTTGAATTTCTCACCCTGAAGTGTACGGATATGCCCAGACGTGGTTCCCGTGTTCTCAATGCAAGTGGAGCAAGCTATCCTGGCTGATGAGGGCTAAAAGCCCGAAACCTGTCCTAGCATGCTTTTTTCCAGTCCAAGGAGGACCTAGCCTGGCAGTTCGGGCTGGACTGTTCCCATTGGGCGCAGGGTCAAAACTGATTAGCATATGGCTGGGTCCAAACTGAAATGGCATGGTGAGTAAAAAAACTATAGATCTAGGCCCAGATCTCTGCACTAGGGTGAATGTATGACATTGTTCTGCATTCTGTCCATCAATTGTTCTTTTTGCATTTGTCACCCGTGTGGGTCAGGTACGCCCAGACGTGGGTTACGTGCCCTCCATGCCACTGGAGTCAAGCTATCCTGGCTGATAAGGGCTGAAAGCCCGAAACCGGTCCTAGGATGCTTGTTTCCAATCCAGGGAGGACCTGGCCTGGCAGTTCGGGCTGGACTGTTTCCATTGGACGCACGGAAAAGACTGATTTGCATTTGGCCGGGTCCAAACTGCAACGGTATGGTGAGCAAAAAATGATGGAGCTAGGCCCAGAACTCCGTACTGGAGTGAATGTGTGACATTGTTCTGCATTCTGTCCATCAATTTTTCTTTTTGCATTTGTCACCCCGAGTGGGACGGGTACGCCCAGACGTGGGTCCTGTGATCTCCATGCCACTGGAGTCAAGCTATCCTGGCTGATGAGGGCTGAAAGCCCGAAACCTGTCCTAGGATGCTTGTTTCCATTCCAGGGAGGACCTGGCTTGGCAGTTTGGGCTGGGCAGCTCCAATTGGGCGTAGAGTCAAGACTGATTTGCAAATGGTTGGGTCCAAACTGGAATACCATGGTGAGCAAAAAAATGATGCATCAAGGCCCAGATCTCTGTACTGGGGTGAATGTATGACATTGTTCTGCATTCTGTCCATCAAATGTTCTTTTTGCATTTTTCACCCCGAGTGGGACGCATATGTCCAAACGTGGGACCCGTGCTCTCCATGCCACTGGAGTTAAGCTATTCTGGCTGATGAGGGCTCAAAGACCAGAACCGGTCCTAGGATGCTTGTTTACAGTCCAGGGAGGACCTGGCATGGCAGTTTGGCTGGACTGTTTCTATTGGGAACAGGGTAAAGAATGGTTTGTATATGGCTGGGTCCAAACAGGAATGGCATGGTGAGCAAAAAAACAATAGATCTAGGCCCAGATCTCTGTACTGGGGTGAATGGATGACATTGTTCTGCATTCTCTCCATCAATTGTTCTTTTAGCATTTGCCACCCCTAATGGGATGGGTATGCCCAGACGTGGGTCCCGTGCTCTCCATGCCGCTGGAGTCAAGCTATCCTGGCTGATGAGGGCTGAAAGCCTGAAACCGGTCCAAGGATGAGTGTTTCCAGTCCAGGGAGGACCTGGCCTGGCAGTTCGGGCTGGACTGCTCCAATTGGGCGCAGAGTCAAGACTGATTTGCTTATGGTTGGGTCCAAACTGGAATGGCATGGTGAGCTAAAAACGATGCATCAAGGCCCAGATGTCTGTACTGGGGTGAATGTATGACATTGTTCTGCATTCTGTCCATCAATTGTTCTTTTTGCATTTGTCACCCCGAAAGGGACGGATATGCCCAGACGTGGGTCCAGTGCTCTCCATGCCACTGTAGTCAACCTATCCTGGCTGATGAGGGCTGAAAGCCCGAAAACGGTCCTAGGATGCTTGTTTCCAGTCCAGGGAGGACCTGGACTGGCAGTACGGACTGGACTTTTCCCATTGGATGCAGGGTCAAGACTGATTTGCATTTGGCTGGTTCCAAACTGGAATGGCATGGTGATCCAAAAAACGATGCAGCTAGGCCCAGATCTCTGTACTGGGTGAATGTATGACATTGTTCTGCATTCTGTCCATCAATTTTTCTTTTTGCATTTTTCACCCCGTGTGGGACAGGTATGCCCAGACATGGTTCCCATGCTCTCCATGCTACTGGGTTCAAGCTATCCTGGCTGATTAGGGCTGAAAGCCTGAAACCGGTCCTAGGATGAGTGTTTCCAGTGCAGGGAGGACCTGGCATGGCAGTTCGGGCTGGACTGCTCCAATTGGGCTCAGAGTCAAGACTGATTTGCTTATGGCTGGGTCCAAACTGGAATGGCATGGTGAGCAAAAAACGATGCATCAAGGCCCAGATCTCTGTACAGGGGTGAAAGTATGACATTGTTCTGCATTCTTTCCATCAAATATTCTTTTTCATTTGTCACCCCGAGGTGGACGGATATGCCCAGACGTGGGTCCCGTTCTCTCCATGACACTGGAGTCATGCTATCCTGGCTGATGAGGGCTGAAAGCCGGAAACCGGTCCTAGGATGCTTGTTTCCAGTCCAGGGAGGACCTGGCCTGGCAGTTTGGGCTGGACTGTTCCCAATGGATGCAGTTCAACACTGATTTGGATATGGCTGGATCCAAACTGGAATGGAATGGTGAGCAAAAAAACGATAGATCCAGGCCCAGATCGCTGTACTGGGGTGAATGTATGACATTGTTTTGCATTCTGTCCATCAATTGTTCTTTTTGCATTTGTCATCCCGAGTGGGACAGGTATGCCCAGCCGTGGGTCCCGTGCTCTCCATGCCACTGGATCAAGCTATCCTGGCTGATGAGGAATGAAAGCTCGAAACAAGTCTAAGGATGCTTCTTTCCAGTCCAAGGAGGACCTGGACTGGTAGTTCGGGCTCGACTGTTCCCACTGGGCGAGGGTCAAGACTGATTTGCATATGGCTGGGTCCAAACTGGATTGGCATGGTGAGCAAAAAAACGATGGAAATAGGCCCAGATATCTGTACTGAGGTGAATGATTGACATTGTTCTGCATTCTGTCCATCAATTGTTCTTTTTGCATTTGTCATCCCTAATGGGACAGGTATGCCCAGATGTGGGTCCCGTGCTCTCCATACCAGTGGAGTCAAGTTTTCATGTCTGATGAGGGCTGAAAGCCTAAAACCGGTCCTAGGATGCTTGTTTCCAGTCCAGGGAGCACCTGGCCTGTCAGTTCGGGCTTGACTGTTCCCATTGGGCGCAGGGTCAAGACTGCTTTGGATATGGCTGGGTCCAAACTAGGCCTGGGCAAAATTTTCGTTCCGTTCGCGGAATTTGCGATAATTTGGCATTTCCGCGTTCCGCGGAGAGCGCGGAAATGTCAAAATTTCCGCATTCCGCAGCTTTGCGATAATTTGGTTCTTGCTCGCGCTGTAAAATAATACATTCTCGCGCGCGCGCGATCGCCTTACCTGAATCCCCGCGTTCGCTGACAAGTTTTCCCGATCCGGTCGCGTTCTCCATGAGATGTTGTATTGTTTTAGCCATTTGCGCTGTCTCGCGACAGTTCGCGTCCGCAGTGACGTCATGCGTCGCGCGATCACGTCTTTTTTCTCGCGATCATGCACCGCGAGACAACTGAAAACAAGATGGCCGCGCCCGCAAGCAACCACATGGGTAAGTTGGCGACCCGCAACCATGCAGAAAATCTCGCGAACATGCCGGAAAAAAACTTCCGCATCTTCGCGATATTTCCGCTTGTTTGCGGAGATTTTTAACATTTTCGCGATAATTTTCGGAAGTCGCTTCCGCAAATTCCGCCCACCCCTAGTCCAAACTGAAATGGCATGGTGAGAAAAAAACCGATAGATCTAGGCCCAGGTCTCTGCACAGGGGTGAATGTATGACATTGTTCTGCATTCTGTCCATCAATTGTTCTTTTTGCATTTTTCACCCCGAGTGGGACGGGTATGCCCAGACATGGGTCCCATGCTCTCCATGCTACTGGGTTCAAGCTATCCTGGCTGATGAGGGCTGAAAGCCTGAAAACGGTCCTAGGATGATTGTTTCCAGTCTAGGGAGGACCAGGCCTGGCAGTTCGTGCTGGACTGCTCCTATTGGGAGCAGAGTCAAGACTGATTTGCTTATGGCTAGGTCCAAACTGGAATGGCATGGTGAGCAAAAAAACGATGCATCAAGGCCCGGATCTCTGCACTGGGGTGAATGTATGACATTGTTCTGCATTCTGTCAATCAATTATTCTTTTTGAATTTCTCACCCTGAAGTGTACGGATATGCCCAGACGTGGTTCCCGTGTTCTCAATGCAAGTGGAGCAAGCTATCCTGGCTGATGAGGGCTAAAAGCCCGAAACCTGTCCTAGCATGCTTTTTTCCAGTCCAAGGAGGACCTAGCCTGGCAGTTCGGGCTGGACTGTTCCCATTGGGCGCAGGGTCAAAACTGATTAGCATATGGCTGGGTCCAAACTGAAATGGCATGGTGAGTAAAAAAACTATAGATCTAGGCCCAGATCTCTGCACTAGGGTGAATGTATGACATTGTTCTGCATTCTGTCCATCAATTGTTCTTTTTGCATTTGTCACCCGTGTGGGTCAGGTACGCCCAGACGTGGGTTACGTGCCCTCCATGCCACTGGAGTCAAGCTATCCTGGCTGATAAGGGCTGAAAGCCCGAAACCGGTCCTAGGATGCTTGTTTCCAATCCAGGGAGGACCTGGCCTGGCAGTTCGGGCTGGACTGTTTCCATTGGACGCACGGAAAAGACTGATTTGCATTTGGCCGGGTCCAAACTGCAACGGTATGGTGAGCAAAAAATGATGGAGCTAGGCCCAGAACTCCGTACTGGAGTGAATGTGTGACATTGTTCTGCATTCTGTCCATCAATTTTTCTTTTTGCATTTGTCACCCCGAGTGGGACGGGTACGCCCAGACGTGGGTCCTGTGATCTCCATGCCACTGGAGTCAAGCTATCCTGGCTGATGAGGGCTGAAAGCCCGAAACCTGTCCTAGGATGCTTGTTTCCATTCCAGGGAGGACCTGGCTTGGCAGTTTGGGCTGGGCAGCTCCAATTGGGCGTAGAGTCAAGACTGATTTGCAAATGGTTGGGTCCAAACTGGAATACCATGGTGAGCAAAAAAATGATGCATCAAGGCCCAGATCTCTGTACTGGGGTGAATGTATGACATTGTTCTGCATTCTGTCCATCAAATGTTCTTTTTGCATTTTTCACCCCGAGTGGGACGCATATGTCCAAACGTGGGACCCGTGCTCTCCATGCCACTGGAGTTAAGCTATTCTGGCTGATGAGGGCTCAAAGACCAGAACCGGTCCTAGGATGCTTGTTTACAGTCCAGGGAGGACCTGGCATGGCAGTTTGGCTGGACTGTTTCTATTGGGAACAGGGTAAAGAATGGTTTGTATATGGCTGGGTCCAAACAGGAATGGCATGGTGAGCAAAAAAACAATAGATCTAGGCCCAGATCTCTGTACTGGGGTGAATGGATGACATTGTTCTGCATTCTCTCCATCAATTGTTCTTTTAGCATTTGCCACCCCTAATGGGATGGGTATGCCCAGACGTGGGTCCCGTGCTCTCCATGCCGCTGGAGTCAAGCTATCCTGGCTGATGAGGGCTGAAAGCCTGAAACCGGTCCAAGGATGAGTGTTTCCAGTCCAGGGAGGACCTGGCCTGGCAGTTCGGGCTGGACTGCTCCAATTGGGCGCAGAGTCAAGACTGATTTGCTTATGGTTGGGTCCAAACTGGAATGGCATGGTGAGCTAAAAACGATGCATCAAGGCCCAGATGTCTGTACTGGGGTGAATGTATGACATTGTTCTGCATTCTGTCCATCAATTGTTCTTTTTGCATTTGTCACCCCGAAAGGGACGGATATGCCCAGACGTGGGTCCAGTGCTCTCCATGCCACTGTAGTCAACCTATCCTGGCTGATGAGGGCTGAAAGCCCGAAAACGGTCCTAGGATGCTTGTTTCCAGTCCAGGGAGGACCTGGACTGGCAGTACGGACTGGACTTTTCCCATTGGATGCAGGGTCAAGACTGATTTGCATTTGGCTGGTTCCAAACTGGAATGGCATGGTGATCCAAAAAACGATGCAGCTAGGCCCAGATCTCTGTACTGGGTGAATGTATGACATTGTTCTGCATTCTGTCCATCAATTTTTCTTTTTGCATTTTTCACCCCGTGTGGGACAGGTATGCCCAGACATGGTTCCCATGCTCTCCATGCTACTGGGTTCAAGCTATCCTGGCTGATGAGGGCTGAAAGCCTGAAACCGGTCCTAGGATGAGTGTTTCCAGTGCAGGGAGGACCTGGCATGGCAGTTCGGGCTGGACTGCTCCAATTGGGCTCAGAGTCAAGACTGATTTGCTTATGGCTGGGTCCAAACTGGAATGGCATGGTGAGCAAAAAACGATGCATCAAGGCCCAGATCTCTGTACAGGGGTGAAAGTATGACATTGTTCTGCATTCTTTCCATCAAATATTCTTTTTCATTTGTCACCCCGAGGTGGACGGATATGCCCAGACGTGGGTCCCGTTCTCTCCATGACACTGGAGTCATGCTATCCTGGCTGATGAGGGCTGAAAGCCGGCAACCGGTCCTAGGATGCTTGTTTCCAGTCCAGGGAGGACCTGGCCTGGCAGTTTGGGCTGGACTGTTCCCAATGGATGCAGTTCAACACTGATTTGGATATGGCTGGATCCAAACTGGAATGGAATGGTGAGCAAAAAAACGATAGATCCAGGCCCAGATCGCTGTACTGGGGTGAATGTATGACATTGTTTTGCATTCTGTCCATCAATTGTTCTTTTTGCATTTGTCATCCCGAGTGGGACAGGTATGCCCAGCCGTGGGTCCCGTGCTCTCCATGCCACTGGATCAAGCTATCCTGGCTGATGAGGAATGAAAGCTCGAAACAAGTCTAAGGATGCTTCTTTCCAGTCCAAGGAGGACCTGGACTGGTAGTTCGGGCTCGACTGTTCCCACTGGGCGAGGGTCAAGACTGATTTGCATATGGCTGGGTCCAAACTGGATTGGCATGGTGAGCAAAAAAACGATGGAAATAGGCCCAGATATCTGTACTGAGGTGAATGATTGACATTGTTCTGCATTCTGTCCATCAATTGTTCTTTTTGCATTTGTCATCCCTAATGGGACAGGTATGCCCAGATGTGGGTCCCGTGCTCTCCATACCAGTGGAGTCAAGTTTTCATGTCTGATGAGGGCTGAAAGCCTAAAACCGGTCCTAGGATGCTTGTTTCCAGTCCAGGGAGCACCTGGCCTGTCAGTTCGGGCTTGACTGTTCCCATTGGGCGCAGGGTCAAGACTGCTTTGGATATGGCTGGGTCCAAACTAGGCCTGGGCAAAATTTTCGTTCCGTTCGCGGAATTTGCGATAATTTGGCATTTCCGCGTTCCGCGGAGAGCGCGGAAATGTCAAAATTTCCGCATTCCGCAGCTTTGCGATAATTTGGTTCTTGCTCGCGCTGTAAAATAATACATTCTCGCGCGCGCGCGATCGCCTTACCTGAATCCCCGCGTTCGCTGACAAGTTTTCCCGATCCGGTCGCGTTCTCCATGAGATGTTGTATTGTTTTAGCCATTTGCGCTGTCTCGCGACAGTTCGCGTCCGCAGTGACGTCATGCGTCGCGCGATCACGTCTTTTTTCTCGCGATCATGCACCGCGAGACAACTGAAAACAAGATGGCCGCGCCCGCAAGCAACCACATGGGTAAGTTGGCGACCCGCAACCATGCAGAAAATCTCGCGAACATGCCGGAAAAAAACTTCCGCATCTTCGCGATATTTCCGCTTGTTTGCGGAGATTTTTAACATTTTCGCGATAATTTTCGGAAGTCGCTTCCGCAAATTCCGCCCACCCCTAGTCCAAACTGAAATGGCATGGTGAGAAAAAAACCGATAGATCTAGGCCCAGGTCTCTGCACAGGGGTGAATGTATGACATTGTTCTGCATTCTGTCCATCAATTGTTCTTTTTGCATTTTTCACCCCGAGTGGGACGGGTATGCCCAGACATGGGTCCCATGCTCTCCATGCTACTGGGTTCAAGCTATCCTGGCTGATGAGGGCTGAAAGCCTGAAAACGGTCCTAGGATGATTGTTTCCAGTCTAGGGAGGACCAGGCCTGGCAGTTCGTGCTGGACTGCTCCTATTGGGAGCAGAGTTAAGACTGATTTGCTTATGGCTAGGTCCAAACTGGAATGGCATGGTGAGCAAAAAAACGATGCATCAAGGCCCGGATCTCTGCACTGGGGTGAATGTATGACATTGTTCTGCATTCTGTCAATCAATTATTCTTTTTGAATTTCTCACCCTGAAGTGTACGGATATGCCCAGACGTGGTTCCTGTGTTCTCAATGCAAGTGGAGCAAGCTATCCTGGCTGATGAGGGCTAAAAGCCCGAAACCTGTCCTAGCATGCTTTTTTCCAGTCCAAGGAGGACCTAGCCTCGCAGTTCGGGCTGGACTGTTCCCATTGGGCGCAGGGTCAAAACTGATTAGCATATGGCTGGGTCCAAACTGAAATGGCATGGTGAGTAAAAAAACTATAGATCTAGGCCCAGATCTCTGCACTAGGGTGAATGTATGACATTGTTCTGCATTCTGTCCATCAATTGTTCTTTTTGCATTTGTCACCCGTGTGGGTCAGGTACGCCCAGACGTGGGTCACGTGCCCTCCATGCCACTGGAGTCAAGCTATCCTGGCTGATAAGGGCTGAAAGCCCGAAACCGGTCATAGGATCCTTGTTTCCAATCCAGGGAGGACCTGGCCTGGCAGTTCGGGCTGGACTGTTTCCATTGGACGCACGGAAAAGACTGATTTGCATTTGGCCGGGTCCAAACTGCAACGGTATGGTGAGCAAAAAATGATGGAGCTAGGCCCAGAACTCCGTACTGGAGTGAATGTGTAACATTGTTCTGCATTCTGTCCATCAATTTTTCTTTTTGCATTTGTCACCCCGAGTGGGACGGGTACGCCCAGACGTGGGTCCTGTGATCTCCATGCCACTGGAGTCAAGCTATCCTGGCTGATGAGGGCTGAAAGCCCGAAACCTGTCCTAGGATGCTTGTTTCCATTCCAGGGAGGACCTGGCTTGGCAGTTTGGGCTGGGCAGCTCCAATTGGGCGTAGAGTCAAGACTGATTTGCAAATGGTTGGGTCCAAACTGGAATACCATGGTGAGCAAAAAAATGATGCATCAAGGCCCAGATCTCTGTACTGGGGTGAATGTATGACATTGTTCTGCATTCTGTCCATCAAATGTTCTTTTTGCATTTTTCACCCCGAGTGGGACGCATATGTCCAAACGTGGGACCCGTGCTCTCCATGCCACTGGAGTTAAGCTATTCTGGCTGATGAGGGCTCAAAGACCAGAACCGGTCCTAGGATGCTTGTTTACAGTCCAGGGAGGACCTGGCATGGCAGTTTGGCTGGACTGTTTCTATTGGGAACAGGGTAAAGAATGGTTTGTATATGGCTGGGTCCAAACAGGAATGGCATGGTGAGCAAAAAAACAATAGATCTAGGCCCAGATCTCTGTACTGGGGTGAATGGATGACATTGTTCTGCATTCTCTCCATCAATTGTTCTTTTAGCATTTGCCACCCCTAATGGGATGGGTATGCCCAGACGTGGGTCCCGTGCTCTCCATGCCACTGTAGTCAACCTATCCTGGCTGATGAGGGCTGAAAGCCCGAAAACGGTCCTAGGATGCTTGTTTCCAGTCCAGGGAGGACCTGGACTGGCAGTACGGACTGGACTGTTCCCATTGGACGCAGGGTCAAGACTGATTTGCATTTGGCTGGTTCCAAACTGGAATGGCATGGTGATCCAAAAAACGATGCAGCTAGGCCCAGATCTCTGTACTGGGTGAATGTATGACATTGTTCTGCATTCTGTCCATCAATTTTTCTTTTTGCATTTTTCACCCCGTGTGGGACGGGTATGCCCAGACATGGTTCCCATGCTCTCCATGCTACTGGGTTCAAGCTATCCTGGCTGATGAGGGCTGAAAGCCTGAAACCGGTCCTAGGATGAGTGTTTCCAGTCCAGGGAGGACCTGGCCTGGCAGTTTGGGCTGGACTGCTCCAATTGAGTGCAGAGTCAAGACTGATTTGCTTATGGCTGGGTCCAAACTGGAATGGCATGGTGAGCAAAAAACGATGCATCAAGGCCCAGATCTCTGTACAGGGGTGAAAGTATGACATTGTTCTGCATTCTTTCCTTCAAATATTCTTTTTCATTTGTCACCCCGAGGTGGACGGATATGCCCAGACGTGGGTCCCGTTCTCTCCATGACACTGGAGTCACGCTATCCTAGCTGATGAGGGCTGAAAGCCGGAAACCGGTCCTAGGATGCTTGTTTCCAGTCCAGGGAGGACCTGGCCTGGCAGATTTCGGCTTGACTGTTCCCAATGGATGCAGTTCAAAACTGATTTGGATATGGCTGGATCCAAACTGGAATGGAATGGTGAGCAAAAAAACAATAGATCCAGGCCCAGATCGCTGTACTGGGGTGAATGTATGACATTGTTCTGTATTCTGTCCATCAATTGTTCTTTTTGCATTTGTCATCCCGAGTGGGACGGGTATGCCCAGCCGTGGGTCCCGTGCTCTCCATTCCACTGGATCAAGCTATCCTGGCTGATGCGGAATGAAAGCTTGAAACAAGTCTTAGGATGCTTCTTTCCAGTCCAAGGAGGACCTGGACTGGTAGTTCGGGCTCGACTGTTCCCACTGGGCGAGGGTCAAGACTGATTTGCATATGGCTGGGTCCAAACTAGGGGTGGGCGGAATTTGCGTAATCGCGTTACGCAAATCTCCGCGAAACGGTAAAAAATCTCCGCGAACACGCAGAAATTCCGCGAACACGCGGAATTGCTTGTTCGCGATACTTTTTTCCTGTTCGCGATCGCTGTTTGCGTGCTCGAGGTGAAATATCTCGCGAACACGCATATTGAGAACGCGAACAAGCAAAAAATTTCGCGAAGTTGCGGAACGTAGATTGTTGGGCAATTTCGCGTTCTCCGCGGAACGCGAAATTACCCAAATTCCGCAAATTCCGCGAACGGAACGGAATTTGCCGCCCAGGCCTAGTCCAAACTGGATTGGCATGGTGAGCAAAAAAATGATGGAAATAGGCCCAGATATCTGTACTGAGGTGAATGATTGACATTGTTCTGCATTCTGTCCATCAATTGTTCTTTTTTCATTTGTCATCCCTAATGGGACAGGTATGCCCAGATGTGGGTCCCGTGCTCTCCATACCAGTGGAGTCAAACTCTCATGTCTGATGAGGGCTGAAAGCCTAAAACCGGTCCTAGGATGCTTGTTTCCAGTCCAGGGAGCACCTGGCCTGTCAGTTCGGGCTTGACTGTTCCCATTGGGCGCAGGGTCAAGACTGCTTTGCATATGGCTGGGTCCAAACTGGAATGGCATGGTGAGCAAAAAAACTATGGATCTAGGCCCAGATCTCTGTACTGGGGTGAATGTATGACATTGTTCTGCATTCTGTCCATCAATTATTCTTTTTGCATTTGTCAACCGAGTGGGACGGGTATGCCCAGATGTGGGTCCAGTGCTCTCCATGCCACTCGAGTCAAGCTATCCTGGGTGATGAGGGCTGGAAGCCCTAAACCGGTCCTAGGATGCTTGTCTCCAGTCCAGGGAGGACCAGGCCTGGCAGTTCGGGCTGGACTGCTCCAATTGGGTGCAGAGTCAAGACTGATTTGCATATGGCTGGGTCCAAACTGGAATGGCATGGTGAGCAAACAAACAATGGATCTAGGCCCAGATTTCTATACTGGGGTGAATGTATGACATTGTTCTGCATTCTGTCCATCAATTGTTCTTTTTTCAGTTGTCACCCCGAGTGAGACAGGTATGCCCAGCTTGGGTCCCGTGCTCTCCATGCCACTGTAGTCAACCTATCCTGGCTGATGAGGGCTGGAAGCCCGAAACCGGTCCTAGGATGCTTGTTTCCAGGCCAAGGAGGACCTGGCCTGGCAGTACGGGCTGGACTGTACCCATTGGACGCATGGTCAAGACTGATTTGCATTTGACTAATTCCAAACTGGAATGGCATGGTGATCAAAAAAAAGATGGATCTAGGCCCAGGTCTCTGCACAGGGGTGAATGTATGACATTGTTCTGCATTCTGTCCATCAATTGTTCTTTTTGCATTTTTCACCCCGAGTGGGACGGGTATGCCCAGACATGGGTCCCATGCTCTCCATGCTACTAGGTTCAAGCTATCCTGGCTGATGAGGGCTGAAAGCCTGAAAACGGTCCTAGGATGATTGTTTCCAGTCTAGGGAGGACCTGGCCTGGCAGTTCGTGCTGGACTGCTCCTATTGGGAGCAGAGTCAAGACTGATTTGCTTATGGCTAGGTCCAAACTGGAATGGCATGGTGAGCAAAAAAACGATGCATCAAGGCCCGGATCTCTGCACTGGGGTGAATGTATGACATTGTTCTGCATTCTGTCAATCAATTATTCTTTTTGAATTTCTCACCCTGAAGTGTACGTATATGCCCAGACGTGGGTCCCGTGTTCTCAATGCAACTGTAGCAAGCTATCCTGGCTGATGAGGGCTAAAAGCCCGAAACCTGTCCTAGGCTGCTTGTTTCCAGTCCAAGGAGAACCTAGCCTGGCAGTTCGGGCTGGACTGTTCCCATTGGGCGCAGGGTCAAAACTGATTAGCATATGGCTGGGTCCAAACTGAAATGGCATGGTGAGAAAAAAACCGATAGATCTAGGCCCAGATCTCTGCACTGGGGTGAATGTATGACATTGTTCTGCATTCTGTCCATCAATTGTTCTTTTTGCATTTGTCACACGTGCCCTCCATGCCACTGGAGTCAAGCTATCCTGGCTGATAAGGGCTGAAAGCCCGAAACCGGTCCTAGGATGCTTGTTTCCAATCCAGGGAGGACCTGGCCTGGCAGTTCGGGCTGGACTGTTTCCATTGGATGCACGGAAAAGACTGATTTGCATTTGGCCGGGTCCAAACTGCAACGGTATGGTGAGCAAAAAAATGATGGAGCAAGGCCCAGAACTCCGTACTGGGGTGAATGTATGACATTGTTCTGCATTCTGTCCATCAATTTTTCTTTTTGCATTTGTCACCCCGAGTGGTACGGGTACGCCCAGACGTGGGTCCTGTGATCTCCATGACACTGGAGTCAAGCTATCCTGGCTGATGAGGGCTGAAAGCCCGAAACCTGTCCTAGGATGCTTATTTCCATTCCAGGGAGGACCTGGCTTGGCAGTTTGGGCTGGGCTGCTCCAATTGGGCGTAGAGTTAAGACTGATTTGCAAATGGTTGGGTCCAAACTGGAATAGCATGGTGAGCAAAAAAATGATGCATCAAGGCCCAGATCTCTGTACTGGGGTGAATGTATGACATTGTTATGCATTCTGTCCATCAATTGTTCTTTTTGCATTTGTCACCCCGAGTGGGACGCATATGTCCAAACGTGGGACCCGTGCTCTCCATGCCACTGGAGTTAAGCTATTCTGGCTGATGAGGGCTCAAAGACCAGAACCGGTCCTAGGATGCTTGTTTACAGTCCAGGGAGGACCTGGCGTGGCAGTTTGGCTGGACTGTTTCTATTAAGAACAGGGTAAAGAATGGTTTGTATATGGCTGGGTCCAAACAGGAATGGAATGGTGAGCAAAAAACAATAGATCTAGGCCCAGATCTCTGTACTGGGGTGAATGGATGACATTGTTCTGCATTCTGTCCATCAATTGTTCTTTTTGCATTTGTCACCCCGAAAGGGACGGATATGCCCAGACGTGGGTCCAGTGCTCTCCATGCCACTGTAGTCAACCTATCCTGGCTGATGAGGGCTGAAAGCCCGAAAACGGTCCTAGGATGCTTGTTTCCAGTCCAGGGAGGACCTGGACTGGCAGTACGGGCTGGACTGTTCCCATTGGACGCAGGGTCAAGACTGATTTGCATTTGGCTGGTTCCAAACTGGAATGGCATGGTGATCCAAAAAACGATGCAGCTAGGCCCAGATCTCTGTGCTGGGTGAATGTATGACATTGTTCTGCATTCTGTCCATCAATTTTTCTTTTTGCATTTTTCACCCCGTGTGGGACGGGTATGCCCAGACATGGTTCCCATGCTCTCCATGCTACTGGGTTCAAGCTATCCTGGCTGATGAGGGCTGAAAGCCTGAAACCGGTCCTAGGATGAGTGTTTCCAGTCCAGGGAGGACCTGGCCTGGCAGTTCGGGCTGGACTGCTCCAATTGGGTGCAGAGTCAAGACTGATTTGCTTATGGCTGGGTCCAAACTGGAATGGCATGGTGAGCAAAAAACGATGCATCAAGGCCCAGATCTCTGTACAGGGGTGAAAGTATGACATTGTTCTGCATTCTTTCCATCAAACATTCTCTTTCATTTGTCACCCCGAGGTGGACAGATATGCCCAGACGTGGGTCCCGTTCTCTCCATGACACTGGAGTCACGCTATCCTGGCTGATGAGGGCTGAAAGCCGGAAACCGGTCCTAGGATGCTTGTTTCCAGTCCAGGGAGGACCTGGCCTGGCAGTTTGGGCTGGACTGTTCCCAATGGATGCAGTTCAACACTGATTTGGATATGGCTGGATCCAAACTGGAATGGAATGGTGAGCAAAAAAACGATAGATCCAGGCCCAGATCGCTGTACTGGGGTGAATGTATGACATTGTTCTGCATTCTGTCAATAAATTGTTCTTTTTGCATTTGTCATCCCGAGTGGGACGGGTATGCCCAGCCGTGGGTCCCGTGCTCTCCATGCCACTGGATCAAGCTATCCTGGCTGATGAGGAATGAAAGCTCGAAACAAGTCTTAGGATGCTTCTTTCCAGTCCAAGGAGGACCTGGACTGGTAGTTCGGGCTCTACTGTTCCCACTGGGCGAGGGTCAAGACTGATTTGCATATGGCTGGGTCCAAACTGGATTGGCATGGTGAGCAAAAAAACGATGGAAATAGGCCCAGATATCTGTACTGAGGTGAATGATTGACATTGTTCTGCATTCTGTCCATCAATTGTTCTTTTTGCATTTGTCATCCCTAATGGGACAGGTATACCCAGATGTGGGTCCCGTGCTCTCCATACCAGTGGAGTCAAGCTATCATGTCTGATGAGGGCTGAAAGCCTAAAACTGGTCCTAGGATGCTTGTTTCCAGTCCAGGGAGCACCTGGCCTGTCAGTTCGGGCTTGACTGTTCCCATTGGGCGCAGGGTCAAGACTGCTTTGCATATGGCTGGGTCCAAACTGGAATGGCATGGTGAGCAAAAAAATGATGGATCTAGGCCCAGATCTCTGTACTGGGGTGAATGTATGACATTGTTCTGCATTTTATCCATCAATAGTTCTTTTTGCATTTGTCACTCTGAGTGGGACGGGTATGCCAAGAACTGGGCCCCATGCTCTCCATGCCACTGGAGTGAAGCTATCCTTGCTGATGAGGGCTGAAAGTACGAAACCGGTCCTAGGATGCTTGTTTACAGTCCAGGGAGGACCTGGCCTGGCAGTTGGGGCTGGACTGTTGACATTAGGCGCAGGGTCAAGACTGATTTGCATATGGCTGGGTCCAAACTGGAATGGCATGGTGAGCAAAAAAACAATGGATCTAGGCCCAGATGTCTGTACTGGGGTGAATGTTTGACATTGTTCTGCATTCTGTCCATCAATTGTTCTTTTTGCATTTGTCACCCGAGTGGGACAGGTATGCCCAGATGTGGGTCCAGTGCTCTCCATGCCACTCGAGTCAAGCTATCCTGGGTGATGAGGGTTAGAAGCCCTAAACCGGTCCTAGGATGCTTGTCTCCAGTCCAGGGAGGGCCAGGCCTGGCAGTTCGGCCTAGACAGCTCCAATTGGGTGCAGAGTCAAGACTGATTTGCATATGGCTGGGTCCAAACTGGAATGGCATGGTGAGCAAATAAACAATGGATCTAGGCCCAGATTTCTATACTGGGGTGAATGTATGACATTGTTCTGCATTCTGTCCATCAATTGTTCTTTTTTCAGTTGTCACCCCGAGTGGGACAGGTATGCCCAGACATTGGTCCCGTGCTCTCCATGCCACTGCAGTCAACCTATTCTGGCTGATGAGGGCTGAAAGCCCGAAACCGGTCCTAGGATGCTTGTTTCCAGGCCAAGGAGGACCTGGCCTGGCAGTTCGGGCTGGACTGTTCCCATTGGACGCAGGGTCATGACTGATTTGCATTTGGATAATTCCAAACTGGAATGGCATGGTGATCAAAAAAACGATGGATCTAGGCCCAGGTCTCTGCACAGGGGTGAATGTATGACATTGTTCTGCATTCTGTCCATCAATTGTTCTTTTTGCATTTTTCACCCCGATTGGGACGGGTATGCCCAGACATGGGTCCCATGCTCTCCATGCTACTGGGTTCAAGCTATCCTGGCTGATGAGGGCTGAAAGCCTGAAAACGGTCCTAGAATGATTGTTTCCAGTCTAGGGATGACCTGGCCTGGCAGTTCGTGCTGGACTGCTCCTATTGGGAGCAGAGTCAAGACTGATTTGCTTATGGCTAGGTCCAAACTGGAATGGCATGGTGAGCAAAAAAACGATGCATCAAGGCCCGGATCTCTGCACTGGGGTGAATGTATGACATTGTTCTGCATTCTGTCAATCAATTATTCTTTTTGAATTTCTCACCCTGAAGTGTACGGATATGCCCAGACGTGGGTCCCGTGTTCTCAATGCAACTGGAGCAAGCTATCCTGGCTGATGAAGGCTAAAAGCCCAAAACCTGCCCTAGGATGCTTGTTTCCAGTCCAAGGAGGACCTAGCCTGGCAGTTCGGGCTGGACTGTTCCCATTGGGCGCAGGGTCAAAACTGATTAGCATATGGCTGGGTCCAAACTGAAATGGCATGGTGAGAAAAAAAACGATAGATCTAGGCCCAGATCTCTGCACTGGGGTGAATGTAGGACATTGTTCTGCATTCTGTCCATCAATTGTTCTTTTTGCATTTGTCACCCGTGTGGGTCAGGTATGCCCAGACGTGGGTCACGTGCCCTCCATGCCACTGGAGTCAAGCTATCCTGGCTGATAAGGGCTGAAAGCCCGAAACCGGTCCTAGGATGCTTGTTTCCAATCCAGGTAGGACCTGGCCTGGCAGTTCGGGCTGGACTGTTTCCATTGGACGCACGGAAAAGACTGATTTGCATTTGGCCGGGTCCAAACTGCAACGGTATGGAGAGCAAAAAAATGATGGAGCTAGGCCCAGAACTCCGTACTGGGGTGAATGTATGACATTGTTCTGCATTCTGTCCATCAATTTTTCTTTTTGCATTTGTCACCCCGAGTGGGACAGGTACGCCCAGACGTGGGTCCTGTGATCTCCATGCCACTGGAGTCAAGCTATCCTGGCTGATGACGGCTGAAAGCCCGAAACCTGTCCTAGGATGCTTGTTTCCATTCCAGGGAGGTCCTGGCTTGGCAGTTTGGGCTGGGCTGCTCCAATTGGGCGTAGAGTCAAGACTGATTTGCAAATGGTTGGGTCCAAACTGGAATAGCATGGTGAGCAAAAAAATTATGCATCAAGGCCCAGATCTCTGTACTGGGGTGAATGTATGACATTGTTCTGCATTCTGTCCATCAATTGTTCTTTTTGCATTTGTCACCCCGAGTGGGACGCATATGTCCAGACGTGGGACCCGTGCTCTCCATGCCACTGGAGTTAAGCTATTCTGGCTGATGAGGGCTCAAAGACCAGAACCGGTCCTAGGATGCTTGTTTACAGTCCAGGGAGGACCTGGCGTGGCAGTTTGGCTGGACTGTTTCTATTGGGAACAGGGTAAAGAATGGTTTGTATATGGCTGGGTCCAAACAGGAATGGCATGGTGAGCAAAAAAACAATAGATCTAGGCCCAGATCTCTGTACTGGGGTGAATGGATGACATCGTTCTGCATTCTGTCCATCAATTGTTCTTTTAGCATTTGCCACCCCTAATGGGATGGGTATGCCCAGACGTGGGTCCCGTGCTCTCCATGCCGCTGGAGTCAAGCTATCCTGGCTGATGAGGGCTGAAAGTATGAAACCGGTCCTAGGATGAGTGTTTCTAGTCCAGGGAGGACCTGGCCTGGCAGTTCGGGCTGGACTGCTCCAATTGGGCGCAGAGTCAAGACTGATTTGCTTATGGTTGGGTCCAAACTGGAATGGCATGGTGAGCAAAAAACGATGCATCAAGGCCCAGATCTCTGTACTGGGGTGAATGTATGACATTGTTCTGCATTCTGTCCATCAATTGTTCTTTTTGCATTTGTCAGCCCGAAAGGGACGGATATGCCCAGACGTGGGTCCAGTGCTCTCCATGCCACTATAGTCAACCTATCCTGGCTGATGAGGGCTGAAAGCCCGAAAACGGTCCTAGGATGCTTGTTTCCAGTCCAGGGAGGACCTGGACTGGCAGTACGGGCTGGACTGTTCCCATTGGACACAGGGTCAAGACTGATTTGCATTTGGCTGGTTCCAAACTGGAATGGCATGGTGATCCAAAAAACGATGCAGCTAGGCCCAGATCTCTGTACTGGGTGAATGTATGACATTGTTCTGCATTCTGTCCATCAATTTTTCTTTTTGCATTTTTCACCCCGTGTGGGAAGGGTATGCCCAGACATGGTTCCCATGCTCTCCATGCTACTGGGTTCAAGCTATCCTGGCTGATGAGGGCTGAAAGCCTGAAACCGGTCCTAGGATGAGTGTTTCCAGTCCAGGGAGGACCTGGGCAGGCAGTTCGGGCAGGACTGCTCCAATTGGGTGCAGAGTCAAGACTGATTTGCTTATGGCTGGGTCCAAACTGGAATGGCATGGTGAACAAAAAACGATGCATCAAGGTCCAGATCTCTGTACAGGGGTGAAAGTATGACATTGTTCTGCATTCTTTCCATCCAATATTCTTTTTCATTTGTCACCCCGAGTGGGACAGGTATGCCCAGACGTGTGTCCCGTGCCATCCATGCCTCTTGAGTCATGCTATCCTGGCTGATGAGGGCTGAAAGCCTGAAACCGGTCCTAGGATGCTTGTTTCCAGTCCAGGGAGGACCTGGCCTGGCAGTTAGGGCTGGACTGTTACCATTGGGCACAGGGTCAAGACTGATTTGCATATGGCTGGGTCCAAACTGGAATGGCATGGTGAGCAAAACGACGATAGATCTAGTCCCAGATCTCTGTACTGGGGTGCATGTATGACATTGTTCTCTATTCTGTCCATCAATTGTTCTTTTTGCATTTGTCCCCCCGAGTGGGACGGGTATGCCCAGACGTGGGTCCCGTGCTCTCCATGCCACTGGAGTCAAGCTATCCTGGCTGATGAGGACTGTATGCCTGAAACCGGTCCTAGGATGATTGTTTCCAGTCCAGGGAGGACCTGGCCTGGCAGTTCGGGCTGGACTGTTCCAATTGGGCGCAGAGTCAAGACTGATTTGCTTATGGCTGGGACCAAACTGGAAAGGCATGGTGATCAAAAAACGATGCATCAAGGCCCATATCTCTGTACTGGGGTGAATGTATGACATTGTTTTGCATTCTGTCCATCAATTATTCTTTTTCATTTGTCACCCCGAGGTGGACAGGTATGTGCCCAGACATGTTATGACAAAAAGAACTACGACTGACTACTGGTTTAGCACTTGAAATCCCAAAGTCTCAAAGTTAATATTCCATTCCTGTGCACAATTCTTCCGGAGTGCGCCGTAGAACAACTCCACTGAAGGTCAGATGAAGAAGAAGAAAACAAAGAAGGAAAGTGCACCAGTAAGAAAAGTCCAGATCCAAACAGGTATCTTTAGTATTTCCTTTTATTTTCTTCTAGTAAAAGACTCAGCCAACACGTTTCGTTCCACACAAGAACTTCTTCAAGGCTGAAAACAGGTAACATGACAACGTTTAAATGACATTTACGACATATAACACAACAGGTACAACAACGGTGTAGCTAAGTACGCAAAATTACTACAGATACAGGAATCAAAAACACACATAAGCCATTAAAGATAGCAAATGCATCTAGTAACCAGAAAGATATATTGATAAAACATTAAAAACAAACATATTTTTCACATGTCAAAAAAAAAGAGAACGCACAAATGTACTGCAGACATATTCCAAACCAATATTATATGTGCCTATCCTAATTCATTTCAAATCCCAATCAGTATGTATAGCTATACAGCTTTATTTCATCGGTGTGGGGCAAGGTCAACCAATTATTATTATTATTTTTTTTATTTTTTAAAAGAAAAAGAAATGATAGTGAGTCCGCAAAAACATTCATACAGATGGTCCATAAGGGAAACAACCAAAGAAAAAGGAGGGAAAAAAGAGGGTAGTAGTGTTGGGGAAAGAATGTAATAATCATAAATATAACTGAGCACTCACCAAAATTCGATTCTTTATGTCAGACAGAGGCGAAATGCAATGTGACACAGTCCCACATGCATACTTTTTTTTCCCAAGGTCGATGATGTAATATATATGGAAAAAATATATATATGTATATATATTAAAAACAGAACATAATAATTCTTAAGATAAGAAGCGTTGGGTCCTATATATACGGAACACTCAACAGCTAATTAGGCCCTCTCACAAGGAAAGGGTGAAGTGAAATAAAAAGTGCTAAAAGCCACAATTCATAAGAGACATCGTCCAGTATCGGAAGCATTTATATTTAAAAACAATGATGTGTTACTAGACATGATCAATACATAATTTGATTATCAGAGACAACGAAAAATACATGATCAAAATAGTAAACCAGGATCATTTATTTACAAATGAATATTGTCGGTCAAAGTAATCAAAGAATAATAATCAGAAAGACTTACCACTATATTAAGCGTTAATCGTCTTTGAAACAAATATACCTCAGACATCAATGTCTGTGAATTAATATTTAATGTAATTGATATTCTGACTCCATAATAAGAGCACGATCAAAAGGATTCCAATGATCTAAAAATAAATATAACAAAAACTAATGATGTACTTATATCACCTCAAAATTGCAAGCAGAGACCTAATGCACTAGAATAATACAACATATATTTTGAAAAGAACCACCTACTAACCACAAAAGCTTAAACAACCATACAGAAAAGCGCCGATATAAACAAAAGCCCCATCTTATTATAAAAAGTGCATGAGAAATGCAAAGGCAAGCGACAAAATGACAAGGAACTCGTATTTGCAATATGGGCAAAGGAAACCGGTATCCCAAGGAAGAAACCAAAAAATACTAAAAAGTAAGTATACAATACAACGGACAAGTAAACTAACAGTACCGCCTATATTTTTTAAGAAAGGACACAATCAAATTAGTCCTTCAATATGCCGTAAGTCAAAGAACACTATCAGTAATTATTACAAGCAGTTCTTTAAAACAAAGGAAGAGACTCATACCTTGGAAGTCCCATAACCCCAAGAATCCAGGGGAGCAATAATGGCAGGCGACGATATTATCTGTGTCGCGCTCCATTCAATTTGAAATATATAAACACAGGAAGTGTCGGTCATCTGACCGTCAACACGAAATCATATGCCTCGCGATTCTATAATCGGAAAGAAAAAACTGGAAAAATGAGTCGCCATGATGGAACGGTAGTGCGACCCATCGTAATATTATCCCAAACGCTTAAAAGTGCACGCCACTGTGAGGGAATTATTATCGTGCAGCTGGATAATGCGCCCGATAATTGAACAAAATTTTAAAGTTAAAATAAGAATAATCGTCCCACATATGGTGCCATGTCTTAGCATATTTCTGGGTTTAATCGTCATGCTCAATAAATACGTAAAGCACAAAGGTGGAATAATAAAGAAAGGAAAAAAGAAAAGTTTAACGATACTGCAAGGATTAATACAGTTAAGGAATCAACCCAAAGGTTGTGAGTGACAAAAGACAGAATACATGGCAACATCTCGTGATCATCCGTTGGTACGAAATATTTCCAATTTGAACATCATATTGTGGAAAGTATTCCATATTTGGAGAGGGAATGATATCCAAAAGATCAGCTATTTCTTAAAGAAGAATATAATATATCTTTTCTATTTTCATAATAAGACAAGTGTCCCAACATAGGTGCCGATTCCGATCCTGTAAAACCCGGGTACGAATGGTCGTATGGAGCGTTTTTTCCGTACGACTCGTACCCGGGAAATCCTCCTTACAAACCAGCAAGTACGAATCGTAGAGAAATACCATTTCCGTACGATTCGTACAAAAGTACGTGCGGCGAAAAAATAGCCACAATTTCGATCCGGGACATCGCGTACGTGACGTCCGGACGGAGTCAGGCAGCGTTTTACGGACCAGCAAGTACGATTCGTGCCTACGTCACTCCGCACAGACCATTTTTTACGGCAGACAAAAACTGCCGGGAAATTGAGGACGAAGCGAAGAAGGAGCACCGGTACGTGACGTACAGCCATGGACCCCATCCTATGTGTCATCCCGGCCCTCCTAGCCTATGACCTGGTGCACAGAAACCCACGCAGATGCTGCAGAAGGTCAGAACAACATCCAGGGGCAAAGGGGGGGCAGGGGCAGGAAACATAACCCCCACCCAAGTTAAATTGTAAATATGTCCTGTACATACATGACCTCCTGGCTCTGGTCACTTCGGGGGGGCATGTCCACCACTTCCTACGTACCGTCACAACAGAAGTGGACGTGGACATGTACCCATCACCACTCCAATGGTGGTACGGACCGTACCCACGCTGTGGGGGCGTGGGTACGGCCCGTAGCACCATTGTTGTGGTGATGGAGGGGTATGCACCGTACTCACACCCTCAGAGCGTGGGTACGGTGCGTACCCCTCCATCACCACTCCAATAGTGGTACGGGCCGTACCCACTCCCCCACAGCGTGGGTACGGCGCGTACACCTCCATCACCACAACAATAGTGGTACGGGCCGTACCCACGCCCCCACAGCGTGGGTATGGCTCGTACCACCATTGGAGTGGTGATGGAGGGGTACGCGCCGTTCCAACGCCCTCAGAGCGTGGGTAAGGCCCGTACCACCATTGGAGTGGTGATGGAGGGGTACGCGCCGTACCCACACCCTCAGAGCGTGGGTACGGCCCGTACCACCATTGGAGTGGTGATGAAGGGGTACGCGCCGTACCCACGCCCTCAGAGCGTGGGTATGGCCCATACACCCTATGAATGCGGGGTTAGGGTCCGTCCCACCCGTACCACTACGGCAACAGTACAGAATGGATACAAGGCGTACACACGCCACGAATGTTGGCATAGGGCCTGGTGCAGCATATAAGCAGTATATTGGTGTGTGTGTATGCACAGGACAGCAGTGTACTGCACCAAGGGGGCGGGTGGGTAGGTGGTTGGCTGCAGAGGACTCCCAGCAGTGGACAGAGACATGGGGGTGGGTGCCCAGGACTCCCAGCAGTGGACAGAGACATGGGGGAGGGTGCAGAGGCCTCCCAGGAGTGCCCAGACATATGAGGGGTGGGTGCATATCACTCCCAGCAGTGCCCAGACATATGAGGGGTGGGTGCAGAGGCCTCCCAGCAGTGCCCAGACATATGAGGGGTGGGTGCAGAGACCTCCCAGCAGTGCCCAGACATATGAGGGGTGGGTGCATATCACTCCCAGCAGTGCCCAGACATATGAGGGGTGGGTGCAGAGGCCTCCCAGCAGTGCCTAGACATATGAGGGGTGGGTGCCGAGGACTCCCAGCAGTGCCCAGACATATGAGGGGTGGGTGCATATCACTCCCTGCAGTGCCCAGACATATGAGGGGTGGGTGCAGAGGCCTCCCAGCAGTGCCCAGACATATGAGGGGTGGGTGCATATCACTCCCAGCAGTGCCCAGACATATGAGGGGTGGGTGCAGAGGACTACCAGCAGTGCCCAGACATATGAGGGGTGGGTGCAGAGGACTACCAGCAGTGCCCAGACATATGAGGGGTGGGTGCAGAGGACTCCCAGCAGTGCCCCGACATATGAGGGGTGGGTGCATATCACTTGTTCATCAAAATAATGTCAACCATTTCAACAATCATTTCGTTGTATTCATAGAGTTCAGCGCCTTCCCTATCCAGGAAAGAGCGCATAGCCATAATCCCAAAATGCTTGTCAATACAGGTATATAGACTTATGACATCAAAGGTCACAAACAGAAGTTCATCCGACCATTGGAAGTTCCTAAACTTTACTAAGATATCTTTACTATCCTTTACAAATGATGGAAGATCAAGCACAAATTTTTGCAATTTGGCATCGACAAATTTAGAGAGGTTCTCAGTAGAAGATCCCACCCCTGAGATGATCGGTCTCCCAGGGGGGAAAGAACCCCCTTTATGTATTTTGGGTAAAACATAAATACAAGTATATGATGGACTGTCGACTTTGAGGTATCTGTATTCATCTTCCGAGATAAGACATATGTCTCTCCATTCATTAAGTCTGCCATTGATAGTGGTGATAAGATTCGGGATAGGATTGTGTGTAATGAGTTTATAACACAAGGTATCACTAAGTTGCCGATTGATCTCGTTCAGATAGTCAAGACGGTTCATAATAATCACATTCCCACCTTTATCTGCCTCACGTATCACGATGGAAGTGTCCTCCCTCAAACGTTGTAGAGCCAATCTTTCGGTTTGAGAGATGTTCTGTGTTAATTTTGGTTTATATTTGTTAGATATTTCTAATGCATATAGTTCCTCCGACATTTTCTTATGAAAAACATCAATGTTCAAATCATAACCAAAAGTGGGCATAAATTTGGATTTGCGGTGTAAACCACTTGCCACATGACCATCCTGTCTGATAACAAAGTCATTTAATAGGGTGGGCATGTCATAGCCGTCATCATCACAAATAGAGAGAAGGCATTGAATATTTCTAACATCGGCAATTGTATGTGAGTCCTGCTCTCGAGGAGGTGCACCCTTACTAGATTCATGTGATCTATTCGAGAAAAAATCATGAAGTTTTAACATCCTTACAAACTTGAACAAATCTACATGAACGTTAACCAAATCCCCACTCTGTGTTGGACAAATATTTAAACCTTTGCTGAGGACATTCATCTCATTTTCATCAAGCATTTTATTCGAAAGGTTAACAATTTTCAAATGACAACCATCATCAGCATCGGCAGTGGCCATATCATTATTTGTCACTAATTGATATTTGCCTTCTTCGCTCTGACTGAAGTGTCTATTTTTCCAGTTATAGTTTTGGGATTTGCCTTTTTCTCCTCCTCCCTCCCGTCTGGTTTTTGTTGTTCTTTCTTTTGTTGGAGTCTGCTGAAAATGCGTAATTTTGCAAGTTCTTTCTGAAAGGACGAGGCCCCTTCCCCTAAAGGGACATCATTTACTAAAGAGGATGAAGCAGTACTCCCTTGTGACGAGACTGATATGTTACTAATGGAACTGGTATCATCAATTTCACCCTTGTCCTATTTCTTTTCTTGTCCTCCAACCCTTGTACATTATCACATTTTTTATGGAAAGTGTGGATTCTTCCATCACGATAGTCCCTATCGTCTCTTTTAATTTTTCTAAGCTTTTTGTCTTTTAAATATATCTGATGGCTGTCTATGATCTGTTTTAGAATAGCGTAGTTTTTCTCTAACAGATCTTTTTCCTCCATTTCACTAATTAATTTTTCAATTATAGTTATCTCTTCCTGAAGTTTTTCCCCTTTTTCCATCGCATGTTTGACCAAAATTCTCATCATGGTCTGTGACTCTCCCTCTAAATTACATTCCCATTCTTTGAGGAGAGCGTCACTAAGATCCTCAAAGGTGGGAAAGATTAGGATGCGTAAACCCCTTGGAACCTTGCCATTTTCCATATATTGTTTTAGGGTAATGCCATCCCACCATCGGCTAAGTTCCTGTTTTTTCAAACGTTCAAGTGTTACGAACAGTGTTTTTAGACTGTTCTTTCGTGTTGATTCTGGAGTAATTCTTTCCTTAGAAATCCCTGTACCGAAGAGATTATGTGCCATTTCCTCTCGACCATCGTCAAATTTTGACATATTTAAATTAATGTTATATTATTCAAGGGATAAGTGCATAAACAGTCAAAATAAAGAGTATTATGACAAAAAGAACTACGACTGACTACTGGTTTAGCACTTGAAATCCTAAAGTCTCAAAGTTAATATTCCATTCCTGTGCACAATTCTTCCGGAGTGCGCCGTAGAACAACTCCACTGAAGTTCAGATGAAGAAGAAGAAAACAAAGAAGGAAGGTGCACCAGTAAGAAAAGTCCAGATCCAAACAGGTATCTTTAGTATTTCCTTTTATTTTCTTCTAGTAAAAGACTCAGCCAAGGCGTTTCGTTCCACACAAGAACTTCTTCAAGGCTGAAAACAGGTAACATGACAACGTATAAATGACATTTACGACATATAAAACAACAAGTACAACAACGGTGTAGCTAAGTACGCAAAAATACTACAGATACAGGAATCAAAAACACACATAAGCCATGAAAGATAGCACATGCATATAGTATCCAGAACGATATATGGATAAAACATTAAAAACAAACATATATTTCACATGTCAAAAAAAAGAGAACGCACAAATGTACTGCAGACATATTCCAAACCAATATTATACGTGCCTCTCCTAATTCATTTCAAATCCCAATCAGTATATATAGCTATACAGCTTTATTTCATCGGTTTGGGGTAAGGTCAGCGGAATAATGTCATGCATTCACACCTGTGCAGAGATCTGGGCCTAGATCCATCTTTTTTTGCTCACCATGCCATTGCAGATTGGACCCAATCAAATGCAAATAAGTCTTGACCGTGCGTCCAATGGGAACAGTCCAGCCCGAACTGCCAGGCCAGGTGGTCCCTGGACTGGAAACAAGCATCCTAGGACCGTTTTCGGTCTTTCAGCCCTCATCTGCCAGGATAGCCTGACACAAGAGGCATGGAGGGCACGAGACACACCCTGAGTGGGACGGGTGTGCTCAGACGTATGTCCCGTGCTCTCCATGCCACTGGAGTCAAGCTGTCCTGACTGATGAGTGTTGAAAGCCTGAAACAGGTCCTAGGATGCTTGTTTCCAGTCCAGGGAAGACCTGGCATGGCAGTTTGGGCTGGACTGTTCCAATTGGTCGCAGAGTCAAGACTGATTTGCATATGGCTGGTTCCAAACTGGAATGGCATGGTGAGCAAAAAACGATGGATGTAGGCCCAGATCTCTGTACTTGGGTGAGTGTATGAGATTGTTCTGCATTTTGTCCATCAATTGTTCTTTTTGCGTATGTCCTACTGTGGGCAGGAGATTTTAATATACAGGCATACAGTATCTCCAACCTTCAGGTATGCTGCCCCACTTGTGGTGACAGGGACGCAATTGACCACTTTTGCCATAATGAGTATGGGGAAGCCTTAAACCAGATGATATCCAAATATGATCTCCTCTTACTTAGCAGAGGCTATGGCCAAAACGGGGTCATATTCCCAACCTTTATAGGGTGAAATATGTACTCAGTTGTTGACCACATACTAGTGTCTACCCCGGATGTATTAAGGTGTGGCATCCCCACTGTTGTTCACTCCATTTTGAGTCAGCAACATTTATTGGCCCTATCTCTCTTTTTTTGGGGCCCTAAGAGTGAAGTTTTTACTCTAGAGGACAATATTACCACAATTAGGAAAAATTGAACTAGAATAAAGTGGACGGGCGTTGATCCAAGTAGGACACTAAAGCAAATAATAACACCCAATCAGGGCGAAATAGCCTATTCCCTTCAAGATGAGATTGCCCCAATCACACTAATTTGAAATTTTAACTTAATACCATGTATATTAAAACACTTTCAACTAGGCAGACTGGTAAAGTACCCAACAATTAAAAGGGGTGGTTCGACAACGCCTGCACTAAAGCACTTAAGGTGCTTAAATATGCACTGTCCAAAACACCGAAAGACACACTGGTGATTAAATCCCATAGACAAGAATATAAAATAGCTCTAGTAGACCGGAAAAAGATACTACAAAAAGGAGTGTGGGAAAACCTGATTACCTCCACAGAAACAAGGAACAACAAACTCTTCTGGGACACAGTAAATGCCCCTTTTAAAATAAATGATGATGTACCAGATTTGGTTCATTTATCCAGGTAGAAAAATGAGTGGCACATTTCTTTGGAATTTTTAACAACAATGAGGAGACAGTGGGGGGATTAGATCAGGAACCCCACGAAGAGAGGCTCTGCATACTAGACATCACATGTGCAGAGGTTCACCAGGCTATTCAGGAGAGTGCTGGGTGGGTGGGAACCAGGTCCCAATGGAGTCCCAGTTGACGTCTATAAATCTGAACCAGAGTTATGGGGTCCTATTTTAACTAGACTGTTCAATTCGGCCACAATGGAAAAAAAAAACACAAACAAGGGGCGAGTCTATTATTATCCCTATATACAAAAGGAGGACACAACTGACCCAAAAAATACCACCTGATTTCCCTCCTGGATACTTCTTTAAAAGTCATGAGTAGGGTCCTACTTAAAAGGCTGGGGGAATTGGTTGAGGAGTATCATATTTTAACACCTGTGCAGTGCGGGTTCAGGAAATGTTTGTGGACAATTGAACAATGCCTGAACCTGGAGCTACTCATCGGCAAATACACTAAGGCAAAGACGGGCTCCCTTTATTTATGTTTTGCAGATTTGAGTAGTGCTTTTGATTTAGTTGCCTACAATTTACTATGGCAAACCTTGACCGACTGATCGCTTTCTTTCACGTCTATATGAAAAATTCACTAGTGTTGTCCGTTTTGGCCCTCAGGCCGAATGTATACCTAAATTCAAAGTGGGATGGGGTATATGACAAGGATGCATGCTAGCTCCAATGTTATTCTCCCTTTTTAATAATGAGGTCAATATTTATTTACAAAAAATACAAGCTGATGCATCCAGGGTGGCTGGTCGTCCAATACCTGTATTATTATATGCACACAACGCAGTACTATTGGCACAGACCCCAGTAGGCCTTCAAAGACTGATGGATGGTTTCTCAGGTTTTATGAAACAACGGAGGATAATAATTAACAAATTGAAAACAATCGCCATGATATGTGGGTTAAAAAAGAAACCCCGTAACACCTTTTTTACAGATGGTATCCCAATTTTACAGTAAACTCCTTCTCCTACCTTGGTATACTATTTTCAGATATTGGTACATGGTCCCAACACATTGCAAATACAAGATCTAAAATGAGTAGGACCAACCAAGAGATTTATAAATTTGTGGCCAAATCGGGCAACTGACCAATTAAGGAGATGGTAACCATTTATACAGCTAAAGATGGAAGTACTGCTATATATGGGGCAGGACTTTGGGGCTACATAAACAGTGTTGTGCAGCAAACTGAAGAAAACTGCTTCTTAAAACGCTTGTTGTGTTTACCATCTTCTGTATCAAATACCATTGCACATCACAAGGCGGAGTTGCATTTTTTGGAGGACATCTTTACGGTAGGACCTTTAATATTATGGGCACAAATCTGGAGATATGAAGAAACTGCTTTTACCGGGTCTATTATCTTAGATTGCTTAAACTTGCTCCGAAAAGTCCCTGGTTATTAACACCTCTTTGGGGAATTTGTTTAATATGTCTGTATGGTCGGATCCTGTGAGTCATGCACAGCATTGATTTGTCTTACTGAGGCTGAGATGTGGTATTGTACATTATTGTGTCGCTTTTCCAAAAATGAAGACACCCCCTTCAGCTATGGTACCTTGCCCGTGTGATAATAAGAGTAAACAAAGCACACTGCACTTTTTATTGTTCTGTAAATGTTACTGTAATTTTAAATACTTTTATCTGAAGCCCCTGTTTGTTAACCGTGGAATCAGGTCCCATAAAACTGCAATGAAATTCTTTGTAAGCTTTGAGGATCCTCTGACATGTTATAATACTGCCCTGTTCATTTTAAAATCGATTACCAAGAGGGAAAGTATTGCGTTATAAACTATTAATGAATGACATCAATGTCTTTATCTTTTTAATATGCTCCAAATCTTTTGTTGTATTATATTGTGTGTGATTTGATGGCTGTTTTTTAATAGTCAAATAAAGATTTTGAAGATGATGATGACAAAATTATTATTATTGCACACAGAGCTATGTCAACAGCTGTGCTGGGGGTCATGGCTTTGCCAAACGTCAGACCCTACATCCAGAACATATTGTAAATAGCCAAAGGCTGCATACAGCCTACGTGAATGACATTTTTGTTGGGCAGAGGGCCAGGCAAAGTAGAAAAAAGCCAGCTACCATGCCTAGAGGCCATTATAAGTGGACACAAGTATGCACTGCTATTATATGTGGGGCAAGCCTTAGTCCAAGTTCTGGCTGTTGGCCAGATACTGTGCCCAGAGGGCTTGCACATCTGGTTAGCATGGGTTTGCTCTGGGAGTCAGGTACTTGGATCCAGATTTGAGATTCCTTACAAACAAAAAACTAAATCAAAAGGCCTGCTGTCCATGCACATAGGTTCTGAGCAGAGAGCTCCCTGGAATGGTAAGTTACGTGCCAGGCAATCCTGTACAATTCAATAATTGATTTCTGCATTTGAGGGTCCGGTGCACAGTCCTTTGATTACATTCAGTGAGCTCTGTTGACATGAAGGTTTGTTTTTGCCTTGGTCATAGCAGAAAAGGACTTGGGTCAAAATTTGAAGACACAGACAAAAAGAGATTAAAATAAACAATCTACAATGCTATTTCACATAGCCAAAAGCCTGTTGTAAAATAGGCAGGGCATAGGGCCTGGTCAACGGCCAGGTCCTAAACTGTTTCCCTCCATTTGTGCTAGAAACAACATGTTTTGTGAAATATGTAAAATTTGTGGCAAAAGCAGTAAATCCAAAATTGTGTAAGTATCTATATTACTTCACTTTAATAAAAACGATGCTCCTTGGTGTTGATGTGGTAGGGGCTCACGAAGCTCCCTCTTTGATGTGTCTAGATGTGGTTAGGGCTATTAGGGAAATTTAGTCAATTGCGATTCCTAGCCAGAGGAGCTCCCTTTTTGAGCTCCTCACCAGTCGGCCATCTTTATTATACTTTGTTACCTGCTCTATACTCACTATAAGGAATAGAAAAAAGACGCTATGACCTACAACTATTACATTTAAAATCTCAAGCTGGGGAAGGAAGATATCCAACTAAATAACTACTATCTACTGAGGTAGAGGCTTGCACCAGTCAATTGAAAAGTCTCACAGCAAATGTACAGATACAAATGATGGATCAGCAATAACTATACCACTACATGTTGGATAAGCTTAAGGACGTACAAAATTGATTGTGACAGCACAACTTGTGAGTTTTGGGCATCGAAGAGGGAGCTGAAGGGATGAGCCACATGAGTCCATCATGCAGCTAATTCAGAATGATTTACCAGATGTACAAGAACGGGATTGTGACTATCAAAAGTAGCAGCTGTGTTCCTCTCATGAAAGCTATGGGAAAGCAAAATAACTCCTACCCCAGGGCAATTTTCATTCACATAGGAAAGTTTGTCTTTTGGCAATTACTATATTAGGGTGCCCAGCCTAAAATTTCAGCCAAGGATGGTTCCCCTACATTTTTTGTGTCATCTGAATTTAGCTATTGTACAGTTGCCTGATGTTGGTATTTACTACAGATAATAGCTGAGATTACAGTCCCTTCACACAGAAGTATATCTTTAAGAACCAGTTCACCTTAAAATCATTCATGAATCATGCACTTAAAGTTGACCCTGTGCTAAACAGGCTAATGCCTTACTAGAGACATGGAAAAGTAGTCCAAGGGAGTGCTATCCAAGAATGATTAAAGGTTTGTTTTTGCCTTGGTCATTACAGGAAAGGACAAGGCTCAACATTTGAAGATCCCTGTTGCTACCTGTGGATATATGGAGGCAAGTTCATATGCAGGACCATGTACTAGAGTTGGGGGGCACTTGGGATGAGATCAGAGCTTGGGATAAGGAGCTCCTAGCTCTGCCAGGGTGTATTATCACTTACATGCACTCTATTATCCCGCTGAAGCGAGTGGACTGGGATAAGTTGACTGTGTGTCATCAGAAGAAGGATGAAAGCGTGTGAATTTCTTTACCGGATTTGAAGGAGTGTTTTTAGATTTTAGTTGTCAGGACCTGTAACAGGGGGGTGGTGTTCGAATGTTTTTTAACAAATTTGTCACTAACTTGCTTCCAGAGATTGCAACATGGTTGCAGGCCTCGTAAAGTACTTGGACGACTTCATCCCCATCTGTAATATTGAGTATGGCACAGAATTATGAACATAGAAAGAATGAGGACAAGGAAAGGGTAGAGAAAAAGTCAAAGGATTTGAAGACGAGGGTATTGATGCAGCAAGTTGCGAAGGGGTGGATGATGAAGAGGTTCCCGATCAGCCCAGTGGCAGCCCCGGTCTGTAGGGGCGGTGCTTCAAGTGCGCCCCTTGGTCTCAATCAATGTGCGTTCTGTAAGTAGGGTGGACATTGGCAGAATGAGTGTCCGGAGTTATACATTTTCAGGCAGTGGTATTTTGTTAGGCAAATGGCGCTACAAAGGAGAGTGACACAGAGATTACTAAGGGAAATTTCTATCTTAGCTTTGGTGCTGCAGGGAGAGGAGAACCACTAAACTCATGGAAAGGATGGTAGCATAAGCCACCGCCAAAACGTTAGTGAGAACAACCCAGTACACAATGTATCTCAAATTATACTTATTGTGTAGCAGAGAACTTAGTGACTGTATATAAAAAAGCACAAGGTGTGAGATCCTAAGATATTACAGTAGTATCTCACTTAAAGAAGATAAGTGATTCATATATCCCACATGCTGAAGTGTATATGGAAAGAAAGAGTGAATCACACGTGGGGGTGATTTAAAGCACTCCATGTGAAGTTGTGGTCAGTCTGGGCAGGGTGGTGGCATGCATCTGTCAGCATTAAACCTTCTTATTGGTAGATACGTTCTCTGCTACAAAATAAGTATAATTTGAGATACATTGTGTACATTTGTGAATGTATCTGGTGATACAGTGCCTTTTATCTGTTTCTGTGCAGCCTTGATAAAGTCACAGAACGATTTCCCTTGTTAAGCGACGAAACACGTGTCGGCTGTTGTGAAAGGCTCTCTTTGAAGACTCAAGGATTAAAAAAGAAAAGAACAACTACTTTGTTTTGTATTCAAATTTGTGCCAATATTCAGCACGTTTAAATAATTCCTGTAACAACATTTTGTGTGTGCTGGGATGTTCTCACGAGTGTCCAGAGTTGTTGCAGAAAGGTGAGGCCCCGAGAGGTTAGGGTTTTCGAGGTCACGGATGAGGAGCAGGAGGTAGAGGGGGTTATAGTCAGAAGATACATTATACAATAGGCAGAGCGGGAATTATTTTGATGACCCCCGAGGACAGCAGTACTATCACGACGACTATCACATGGATGAGGTGACAGGGTTGTCTCACAGCTGGGGCAGCCAAGGACAGGGTGAGGGACCAGTTCCAGTGCCTATAGATTAGTGTGGACCTTACATCACTGCTGATTTACAGGGTACAACTGTAAAAATAGTTGACCCAGGGACTATGAATAGTTCTGTTTCCCGATCACTGGTCCCTGGGGCAGCTCTGTCTGGCCAAAACAATATTTCGGTGGGTTTTTCAGACGTGCCAGTCATTAGACCCATTTCCAAGCCTTTTGCTTTGACTCTTGGCCCCTTTACGTTACGGTTGACTCGCCATTTTTGCTGACTACAAACTGTGGAGAAAATTTGTTGGGACTGGATTTGTTAAAAAGGTTGCATGCAACATTTTTTTTTCTCCAGACAGTGTTTACATGACTGATGGACTACCAGTAGCCCGTGCTAAACAATGCTCCACAAAGGATGCCACCCTTCCCGCAGAGTTCAAAGATGTGCCGCCCACATTATGGGCTACAGGAGACATGCATGTGGGATTACTCCAGATCCCACCAGTATCTATACAGATCAAAGACGACGCTAGATTGCCATGTACTTCCCAGTATAAGATATCCCAGGCAGGTGAAAAGGCCCTATTACTGATAATACCGGATCTGATTAAGTCTGGTGTGGTTGAAGAAACTGTGGTGAATGTGTGTAATAGCCCTATTCTTCCTATTCTGTGAAAAAGACACCCTTGGATTTGTCTGATGCCCACCCTGACGTTTACTGCTTTGTGATTGATCTTAGAGAGGTGAATAAGATCGTGGTTCCCCAGTACCCTGTGGTCCCAGACATTACCACGATCCTGACGATGATTCCCCCATCAGCAAAATTATTTTCTGTAATAGACTTAAAGAATGCTTTCTTCAGCAAACCAATCCATACAGATAGCAGATATCTGTTTGGATTTGCAATAGCCGGTCGGAGCTCTAGATTCTGTCGTGCTCCACAAGGCTATATTGAAAGTCCCAGCATCTATAGCCAAGCCTTGAAAGCTCAATTGGATTCTTTGGAGTTCCCCCCTCCTAATGTGCTGCTGCAGTATGTTGATGGCCTCCTTGTGGCTTCAGATGATGAGGATGGTTGCAAGGAAGCCACCGTTAAATTATTGTTGCATTTGGCATATCATGGACACAAGGTGTCCCTTTCAAAATACCAATATTGTCAACAGGAGGTCACCTATTTAAGTCACCTACTGTCGAAGGAGGATCACAGAATGACACCTGAGCACATAGCTGCTATTACGAATATGCTTGTTCCTAAGACCCAACGTGAGGTACGCATGTTTATTGGGATAACTTTGTATTGTCAGCACTGGATCCCTAACTAATCCTTACTAACAAAACCCCTTCTTTACCTGACCACTAAAGATGTTTATGAACCCTTGCCTTGGACACCTGCATGCAAGCAAGCTTTTGTGCAATTAAAGGCTGCGCTTTGCGCTGCTCCTGTGCTTGGTACTCCTGATTACCAGAAGCCTTTTGTGCTCTACGTGCATGAGGCGGATGGTTGCATGCTTTTTGTCCTAACACAGTGTTTCGGTGGAAAGCAGAGACTCTGCGCCTACTTCTCTGCCATGCTTGATAATGTCGCCAGAGCACTCCCGAGCTGTCTGAGAGCTGCAGCGGTGTTTTCAATCAGACAATCGGCAGGGCTTGTCCTTGATACTGATCTCACAGTAATGGTGCCTTATGCTGTGGATATGTTATTGAACAAGACAAAGACGCAGCACCTTACTAGTGGGTGTCTGACTGGCTACGAATTGACCTTGTTTCTCCGCACATTACCATCAAAGGATGTGCCTTTCTGAACCCAGCCACGTTACTACCCCTCCCTTTGGAAGAAAAGAACAATGATGTCCATGATTGTTTATTTCAGGCTGAGGAAGAAATGAAAGGATGGGTAGGCCTGACTGATGCTCCCTTATCTGACCTCCAAGGGGAACTATATGTCGATGGCTCTTGTTTCAAATTACCAGATGGCACCACCACTGCAGCCTATGCAATCACAACGCTACACACTGTAGTTGAGGCATCCCATATCCCACACCAATTGGCCCACACTACAGAGTTAGTTGCCCTCCTTAGGGCTTGCGAGTTGAGTGAGGGACTGGCTGTTAATATCTACACCAACAGCCAGTATGCCTTTGGGGTGGCCCATAGTTTTGGGCGCCTCTGGGCGGAGAGAGGGTTCCTGACCTTGCACAGACAGCGAATACAGACTGGCCCATTGATACATAGATTGCTGTCCACTTCCCACTAAGTTAGCAATAGTGAAATGCAGCGCTCATAAAGCCATTGCAGATGATGGAATGTTCGAAGATACATTGGAAAATGTCTGTGAAATTCAGGCTGAGGCGACTGTGGATGAATTGGCCATGTGGGAGGAGAGAACAGGTCATTTGGACGAGGATGGATGTTGGACTGACTTGTCTGGGAAACAGCGATGGTTGCTCCCAATGCATTTGTACTCCCTGTTGTCACTATGGCCCATGGCCCAGTGCATGTTAGTGCCAAGGGAATATGCAAGCTGCTGACCTCAGTATGGCACAAAGATAATATCGCTAAGGTAGCCACACACCTGGTCAAACATTGCATTATTTGTCTGAAGCACAACCCTGGGAAAGGTACTCCTACACCAGCTGGTAACTTTGCCCCACCTTCCTTCCCTTTCGAGGTTCTCCAAATGCATTTCATCAGAATGGAAACTGTGAACAACCTAAAATATGTCTGAGTCGTGATTTGCACATTCAGTATATGGATTGAGGCTTACCCCACCAAAGAGAATACAACCATGGCGACGGCGAAGGCACTTCTAAAAGAGTACTTCCCATGCTATGGGTGGCCACGCCTGATTTGGAGTGACAATGGAAGTCACTTCAAGTCACAAGTCATTGAATTGGTGTGCACAGGTTTACATATTATGAAGAAGTTTCATGCAGCAAACCACCCCCAGTCAGAAGGTTTGGTTGAGAAGTACAATGAAATTAGCAAATATTCAAGAGAGCACAGGATTGCGTTGGCCATATGCGTTACCCTAGGCTTTACTATCTACCAGAGCGACAGCGCATTCTAGAACAGGTTGTCACTGTATGAAGTGATCTTTGGGCACCCTGATAATGGCTGGGGCATCCCAAGATCAAAGCGCTTATCCGAGATAGAGTATCCCCTGCTTGTAGACTATTTGTACGAGTTGTCTAAAGATCTCCGTTCTCTTCACCAACAGATACATACCACATTGCAGTCAGTACCAGAGGGGCCCGGGCATTGCATCCAGCCCGGCGATTATGTTTTGATTAAGAATTTTCATCATAAAAGCTGCTTGAAGCTGAGCTGGAAGGGGCCTTTCATTATTCTTCTTATCAATAGAACGGCTGCTTGTAGACTATTTGTACGAGTTGTCTAAAGATCTCCGTTCTCTTCACCAACAGATATATACCATGTTGCAGTCAGTACCAGAGGGGCCCGGACACTGCATCCAGCCCGGTGATTATGTTTTGATTAAGAATTTTCATCATAAAAGCTGCTTGGAGCTGAGCTGGAAGAGGCCTTTCATTATTCTTCTTATCAATAGAACGGCTGTAAAGGTGGATTGCAGAAAGCACTGGATCCATATATCTCATGTGAAGCGGGTGCCTCTTCCGCTCCAGTATGTCAGCTGGGTCAATGAAGGCATCGCTGACCAGGAATGTGAGAGGGTGCCATCCTTCATTCCCTTCTCTGAAGCCCGGATGAGGTAGGTGCAGAAGGCCGAGGAGAGTGACTCGGAGATAAGGGCTGCCTCGGATACCTCTGTAGCCAATACAACCAAACCTGAGTCTTGATGCCCGTCTGATCTGGAGTTTCTGCCCCTTTTTTGTTGGTGAAAAAGTGCCTGGAGTTACCAAATGTAATTTGAGGCCCCGGAAAAAGGAAGGTGCACCTGCCTAACAGCCTAGGAGTTAGGGAAAGACTTGAGCTTAGGGTGCAGGTGCTGTGCCTAAGGTACCTGAATTAGACTAGGGTGAACTATACTGGTGCACTGCCCTAGACACGGGACAGGATAGTTTAGGGTATTTGCCCAGGAGGGAGGTTGCCCTATCCTAATCTGCAAGGGTTGCGATTGTGCAGCTCCTCCGTGGGAGTTCTTCATAGCACCACCATTGATGAACAATAGGAGCCTGCCAGCGAGGCTCTAAATGGATGCTGGGTGAATTGTGCCCCCTGGTACTGTTGTTGCAATAGTGGCTCTAGCCTGTGAGTTTTTCTCTCCTTTGTAACACCTATATGTTGCCCTCAAATTTTTTTAAAATGTATCCCTTTGGTCGTCCTATCCCTGATGAAGAGCAGCCCTTTGCTGCTCCGCACCCCACTCCACATGGTCCTGTTTGATCCTCTTGGTTGCCCAAGACTAAAATAGCATTTGCTGTAATAATTTAGCTTTCTCAGATATTTGTATTTGAGGTCCAGTTCTTCCTAGAAGAGAAATATCCTGTGCAAGCTTGGATAAGCACTACACCAACACCTCCCAGCATATTTTTGATACCTTAACGCCTCACAAAGAAGACCACCGGAAGTCCTATAGGGAGAATGTTTTTATTCGGACATTGCATCAAACGCATGCTGTTTATAATACCATGAAATGTTGGGTGTGTGGTTTGTTACCTCCTGTCACACATCATAGTGAGAACTTGCTGCCTATGCCCCTGTCCTATGTTAATAGCTGTGAGGGATGGTTTACCTTACTTAGTTTGATCCACTCATTCTCTCAACCCGAATCCTTGGAACACAGGGGCACCAGTCCCCATTCTCTGACAATGAATGTATATTCTCAACATAGGTCCCCGCTTGGTGTTTCTTCTGGAGATGGGCGGTTCCACCAAGTGTTCTTGAGTTCTTGCATCAGAGCAGCAGATAGAGGTAGAAAGGCAAACAGAACAGGGATGGATGGAGATAGGTTTTCACAGTTCAATGTGTCTGAATATTAACAATCCTTCCATGCCCGCAATGTCACTGAAGATAATCCTATACCCCTGGCAGTGGTAGACGTATTAGCCCCTTTTTGTGTTCAAGGGACAGGAGACATAGAGGTGGGGGACAGTAGATCCAACACCACTTCGATATTGAGAATGCCAAAAAGTATGCCCTTGCTCCCAACACCCAATTTTTTTTTTGTTTGTGGGGCTCGTGGCTATGTGTAGCTCCCCGAGTTAAGAGAGTCGTCAATCCAGATGATATTGATCCGACAGATACCTCCCTGCAGCAGTTTACTGACATATTGAAGGGCATTCTGCCGTTCTGGGGTCCCATGTGCAATAGTATTATATTCAGTGCCTGGCCAGAGTAGTTGAGGGAGTCATCAATACTGCTGCGGGTATACTGACCAATAAAACAGTTGAGTTCCAGTCTACCAGACTCAATGCTCTTCAAAATCGGATGGTTTTAGACGTCATACTGTCTGACAGGGGTAGAGCCTATCGCGTCACCTGCAGCAGCTGCTGCGTTTACATCCCCGAATGCGCCCCCAGTGTCTACTCCACAATGCAGAAATTACACAGACTTGCCCCAGAAATCCACCAAGATAATGGTTCATGGTCCCTCACAGGATGGCTCTGGGGTCTTTTCACATCATGGAGTTGGAAGATACCACTTGTCTGAATAGCTATTGGTGGTGTCATCTTTACCTGTTGTTTATGTATTCCTTGCCTTCTGGTGTGCTGTACTTACTGTGTGACTAAGCTTACCACTTCTCGTAGATCTCTAGAACATGATAATACAGTCTTCACCATGATGATGCAGGGTATTCAGGATCTAATGCTCCTAGATGAGGGCATCTTTGAGTATTAGATGGGTTTATACATTTAAAAGTGTTGCTTCCTTCCATCGTTACATGTTTGTCATATGAGTACCTATGCATTTCCTCTTTGCTTAGAATTGTAAAGTCCCTACCGGATAGCCAAATAAAGAATGTAGCCACTTGTGCTAAAAGGAAGGTCTGTTGGGTTTGAAATTCCCCTCCCTGCAATGCACTTGTTCTATGCCATGTTAGGTTAGCAGTGCATGGCTAAATAGACGCCATTTGCATTCACGTTATACAACCCGCTGAGTTATCCCCGTAATGTGCAGGCTTCAGTTAGCAAGTGTGACTCCTTTTAGCATTTTGCAATTCCATATATGCTGCTTAGACTGGGCGAGAGTTAGGCCTCGTTTCTCATGTTGCTTGTCTCAGCAGAACACCGTATTTCGTTATTATTTTTCTCTGTTTCTCAAGGCTGTTTTCTAACATGCTAATGAATAGGCCACTTTGACCTGGCAATGCTTATCTGAATTTGTAGTGTCTGCTCCCATGTTAGGAGATGTTTAAACACAGCGCCGTGGCCTTGAGGCCTTGACAAAGTGTACCCAACTGGCAGGTGTTAGCTCATCCTACTGTGCCTCTTTGTTCATGTTCAGCTCAGGCTGGTAGTTTTCCATTATGGGCGTGGTTGAGGGCTTCACAAGAGGAATGATTATCCACTGCAGACTGTTGGGGGGCCAGCCCCTCGGCAGACATCTTAGGGTGCAGGTCTGATTGGACTCCTCTGCAGAGTATTGCCAATAAACATGTAAATTTGTATTCAATACTGTCTGACCGACTCTTCGTTCTTAGGAAGGCATAGCAGGTGGTTGTGAGTAGCCCACATGGCCCCTAAGGGCCACATCCCTCACTACCCTCCGGGTTTTGCTGCAGTTGCCTGTCCTCTTGCACCGCCTCCCTAGTGACGATGGAGATGCATGAGTCTTGCTTCTCATGGCTGGTGTTCAGTGGCGGTGAGTACTGCGGCGCTGCTGACCAGTGCCCCCTCGATTGTTTTGCTTCTTGAGTTTTTGGGAGGTGCGCCCTTCTGGTCCCTGCTGCTGCCTCCACCACTCCTGGGCTTTTGCCTGGCACCCGAATATGATTTTCCCCTCTCTGCGGCATTTTGAATGGCGATGCTGTGCTCCCCTGGAGCCCCAAATGTGTGTAGGTCGATGACCCACTTTGTGAACAGCGGTGTCCTTCCCTCCTCCCTCCGTGGTCATGTGTCTGCCTCCCCCTTCCGACCCTGCGTGAAGCCTTCAAGTCTGTTGCCTTGTGGTTTTCATGTTGGATTTTTGTGTGTTCTGCCATTTTGGGTTGATGCAGTCGGTTCCCATGGCCTGGGTCCTCCATCTTGGCGGTTTCAACCTATCCTCATTGTTGCTGGACTGCTCCTTGTTAAACTCCCATCTAATACTATCACTGATTCACAGGATCTTTATGATTGTTGGTCCCCAGCCGGTTTGTATGTCTTTTACTGTGACTGTTTGGTAAGTAATTTCTCTCTTGCCTGTCTGCCTGACCCAAATATGCATTCCTTATCCATTTTTACCATATCCCCCCTACCTTCCATGCCCCATTTGACGTGTGTCTTGGCTATGCTGTGCTCTAATAACCCATGTAATTATGTTTTCACTGTTTTTCTCCTATGTTATACTTGGCTCCTGTAACTGATGTAATTTTGTCACTTGATTCGCCTGTTGTATTGCAACACTATGGTGTGACTCGATGGTACACTTACAGAGCCATTCTCCTTATCATGTGGTACTCAACATGGCTGTCCCCTCTCTAATCTTTTGTTTATAATTGCCATGGATCCTTTAGTCTACCATTTACAGGAGAGGCATTTGCATAGGAGCGTCAGGTGACCTAGTGGAATATCTTTCGTTTTTCTTTATGCTGATGACATTATGCAGGGTGTAGTGTTTTGGCAATGTTTCGGCATCCATATCAATAAGAATAAATCCGAGTTATTTCCACTCACAGATGCGACTGTCCCTTGCAACCTCGAGTTTCACCTGCAATAGTGTCCAGACTCTGTCAAATATTTAGGCATTCAAGCTCACAGAGACCCTTCTGAAGTCATCCGCTGCAATTACAGGCCTGCCCTAAGCAGCCTTGAGAGTCAGGTGGAGCAATAGATTAAGCTCCTATTGGGTATGGTTGGGTGGATAGCTATTAAAAAAATTACTGTACTGATGGAGCAAGGTTTCGTATTAAAAAGAATCTTGCTTGTATGCAATCCTCTCGAATAACCTGTAACATTATAACCAACCTGTTTGTAAGTACTAAATTTGCATCACATTTTACATATCATATCTAGGGGAAGCTTTTCTATGTGCTTCACTAATGAGTAACCCGAATGTCCTGAAAATGGCTGCCAAAACCGTGGGAGCTCTTCAGCGCATGCGTCTACTACATCTACGTAGTATGATGTCTTCTTTAGCTTGCTTGGAAATCTTTGCACCTGCGCAATAGCTTTTACCATGGCTGCTCGAAACCCTCGAATTAACGCATATGCCGTGCTGAAACTAACCTATGAAAGATTTACTAAGCCACTAATGCAAAAGAAATATTAAGTAAATGGGGTTAGAGTAAAAGTAAGTGGTATACAGTGAATTAATTTAATTTTGTATTCTAACATATTTTTCTCTGACTTCATTAATAGCTCGCATTTGGGCCTTGGAGGATGACCAATGTCCTTATCCTTTGTGTCAACCACGCATTCGCGCAACCTCTTTGTTCTGAAACTAATGAAACTATTGAATGGCTGCCAATCGTGTGCTCAGCAAGGACATGGGAAGATCAACTCTTAACCCTACGAGAGGAAGAACCCGAAACATTGTATTACAGATTTATCGATCCACATATGAAATGTTTGTGGGAATAAAGCTTGTGGGGATTAAAATTAAGGGGCGAGGAATTAGACAATAGAACCAAAGAAAAGTATTGCACTTAGTATGGTGTGATGCCCTCACCCCATTGCTTGGCCCAAACAAATTGAGTGGTGCACATGGAATTGAAACATTTGGGGGTGGATTATATATTTGAATTGGTATAACAGAGGTAAGTTCTAGTTAGTTAGTCGCACTTGACCGAATAGATGCCAATGCTATACTGAGATGCTGCCTGATTTTGCTGCAATCTGATTGAAGATTCCAACACTAGGGAAAGATCGGGGAACAACAGAGGAGGCACATCTAGGAATGGGTCCAGACGAGCCCGAGCCCGAGGGAGTAGCACCAGTGAGGGGTGTAACGCTGGTGTTACACTAGAAGAGGTCACCTTCCCGGTCCTGAGCCTGTCCTGAATCCTTGATACTCTGATGTCTAGGTCCTCACACCATTCTAGATAAATATTGTTCTGTGGTTTGTGCTTTGTATTTTGCTCTCTGTTCTTTCCCTCCTCAGGTACTGTCATCACATGCGATTAATTAATGTGAATTGAATTATAAACTAACTGAACTGCTCTTCCTGATGGAGAATCTTAATGTATCTATGTGTATTTGATTTGACTCACAAATTTATTAATTCAGATAAACCTTTAAAACTCTTACTGAGTCTGTGGTTCTTTGAATAAAAGTTGAATATATTGGTATTACTATTATTGTTTCCTCCCTATTCTAATCTACTACTAGATCTTTCGACAGGTACATTTTCATTAGGAGACAGCGTCAGTAAGAATACTGGTGTAAAGGTTCTCTAAGGTAAATCAAAATAGATATCCAGCGGATATTTACTATCTCATTGAATGTATGAATGTTTATTGGTCCAAATGAGTGTTGTGTGTCTGTATATATAGAGTTGCATCCGTTTTTCTTGGTAGCAGAGGAAGGGTTAGTATAGTTAATTAGGTGAGGAGTGTATTTGAAATTTGAATTATTTATTTATGTTTTAACCAAAACCCGTTATGTATTGTTTTATGTTGTCTGGAAATTCCCGGGAATATTGAATAGTGGGTGGTAAATGGAAGCCACACTGCAGTGAGGTTATTGGTCTGGATCGAGAAAGTGCTGAAAGTTACGCAGGACTAGAAGCACTACGTTAGGGAATAATTTCTTGTATGCTAGTGAGGGTAATTGATAGCGAGGAGTTCACTGGTGAAATTTTGGTATTATATCACCTAGAAAGGGTAATTCTGAAGGAGTAGTAGGTTCTCTGATGTTTGTGTGAAGAGTAAGCGGAAAAGTTTTACTCATAGTGTGTGAAGGGAAAGCAGAAGGGTTTTTACTCGCAGTGAAATAAATCTTACTATTCTTTGAATTAGTGGGTCAGACACAATAGCGAATATTTATATGTCGTTGCTTAATGAAAATTGTGTGAAATTTTGTGAGAAAATACGTTTTCGTATTACCTTGTAAAGGAGGGTTCAGTTGCGGGTGCTGCACTGACGTCACTGAGAGTTGCACCTGGATTGGTTGAAACAGCGGGCGTGTAGTTGATGTGGAATTGTAAAGGGGGGGGTCAGTCGTAAGGAGTGATACTGACATCACAGAAAATATGCGCAAGCATTGGCTGATGGAGCGAGCAGAGTAGAATTTGATTGGTCCTCAGACCAGAAAACACGCTGGTATTGGAGAACTATTAGAATTAATGCGAGCGTCTGATTGGTCATCAAAATAGCAGTCCCATGAATAATAATAGAAAGTGGAGATTGCATGTACGATCCAACATTTACAGGGATTCGACCAGACAGAAGATTTATAGGGTTTGCTTACGAACAGTACCTTAATAAGCACAAGCACGCGATGTACGGAGAAATGAGAAAAATGTCATTTATGAAAAAAGTTAAGAATTATTTTAAAAAGGATAAACCCATTAAGAGTAGAGAAGGGATTCTCATTCCTCCTCCTAATATACCTGCATCATACATGATGGTGGAAAGAGGCTATCATTAAGCCTGGGCGAAGCACTACGCTACGCTCGCGTAGTTTGCGAAGTTCGCACTACTTCGCACTACGCGAACTGCACGTAGCACAGTGCGAACACGCGTAGCGTAGTGTTCTGTAGAGCTGCGGTCATTTTTTGCTTGCTCGCGGTCCTCAACGTCAAGTTGGCGACCGCGAGCAAGCAAAATGACATCCCGGCGAGACTTTTTCCTTGTTCGCGATCAGCAACATCAAGTTGGCGATCGCGAGCATGGAAAATAAACCTCCCGGCGAGATTCCCAATGCGAGGAGGTCAGGTTTCTCATTGCGAGGGGTCGCGTATGCTCGCGACCGCTCGCGATGTGAAACTACCAGTTCGCGTTGAAAAAGCGTCCGCTCGAGTAAAAATCTACTCGAGCAGCAGAAAACTACAGCTCGCACTGTGCAAGATGCCATTTTCAATGATTGCACAGTGCCGGTTGCTTGTCCGCAATGTGTAATCATTGAAAACAACATCTTGCACAGTGCGAACATGTTACTAGGCAGTTCGCCAAGTGCTACACGTAGCTCGCGTAGTGCGAACTTCACTTTGCGTAGCTTCGCGAAGTGCTACTTCGCGAACTAAGCCCACCCTTAGCTATCATACCTGGGTATGGTTAGAGAATTGGGTAGAATACATGAAAGATGATGGTATATTAGCATTTCCCGAGTACGGAAGCTTTAATGGAAGAATATTGTACAATTTAAGAACACGGATGAATCAATTGGAACCCCGACCTAGATTGACCCAGTATGAGGCTTTAGAAGAATGGGAAATAGAAGCCTTAGAACGTGATGGACCACGAAGTAACAGGACCTTAAGCAAATATTATCCTAAATTTCCCCAAGAGTCTAGAGATAGTTGGAGACAGGCCATGGTGGCAGAAGGTTTGTATCCTGTGTTAACATCAGAAGAGCAGATGGGAGGTAAATGTACAGAAAAAACTAGCACTTAACCATGATAGACAGTGGAGAAACAGAAGGAGAGTATTTAAAAGATGTATTGATGAAAAGTCCTCAACCTTATAATGAAGGATTTGATAGAATGACCCCTAATGCCCCAATGATAAAAACACCTTTGGTTCCACAAATAGTACATGATACAGCAAACAGGGTACTTCAAGAAAAGGAAAAGGAAGCAATACATAAGAATAGAGATGAATTGATCCAGAAAATAACTCAGATGAATACACATCCGAATGCATTAACCAGACCTGTAACCATAGGTCCAGTAGTCCTATTGTATGGTGAATAGCCAAACTGTTCTAAAGTTCCTGTAATGCCTACCCCAAGCATAGAGCCTAGAAAAGAAAAGATGATAGTAGATGACCAAGCAAGTGAATGAGAATCAATAATATCATTAATGGATTTTCCCATAAGAGAGCCAATGATGGAAACCCCGAAGAAAAATTTGCCCAGTTGTTCGAAGGAAGTTAGACTAGAAACCTCAACAGGAACTAGAAGTGCCACAATAGTAACTCCAGAAGTTATAGAGAGATGGTCTCAAGAAATAGAGAAACCAAAGTCACAGCCAAAATTATTAGACATTTTCAAATTGAGAGTGGAATTGGAAGAAATGGTTGCCGGAAATGTGGCTCTAGACAGATTAAACACATACAGTGAGGAAGAATTGCTGTTTATTTGTAGAAGCATTACACAAAATACAAAGGCATTCCATGAAAAACTGACAAATTTGGCATTGGAAATGGGAATTGACATAGGGAAGTAAAAGGTGTTGATTAAAAACTGAATATAACAATGCATTTATTGGTTCCAGTGAATGTTAACATAATTTCTTAGTAATTGGGGGCTGGGTACTAAAAGGAGGAACGCATCAAGTATTTCCTGGAATTTATTATATTTGTGGAAACAAATCCTAGTTTAGATCCGTTGGTCAGACATCGCTGATGACATTCCCTCCATGTACGACACCATCTGTGTCAGCAGTCTGGTGTAGCCATGGAGGACAGTCAGGATCGATGTCTGCCAAACCTGCAACTGCCGCTGAATGTCCACAGACTCGGCAGTGAGGGCAGCAGGGGAGACAGGGGCAGGGGGTGCAGTGCCTGGCACGAAGGAGACACGTTGTTGCCCTACATGGACAGAAGGGACCCGAGCAACTGGGAGGGCGGTGATGGGAATGGAGGGGGCGGTGACAGTTGTAGTGCTGCTGCCAGCTGTTGGAGCAGCTTCCGCCCCCTCAAGGAGTTCAGCCTCGGACCCGTCTGCATCGTAGTCGGTGGTGGTACTACCCAGGTCCTCCGCCACTGTCCCCTCACCCTCCGTGCCACTTGATGCTGCCGACTCGCCAGGAGTGGTGGCACTGGTGCTGGATCCCTCCTCCACGTCCGTGCAGGTGTCTCCCTCAGTGTCTCCCGATGATGCTGTGGGCAAGGTGAAGAGACAGAAAATAATCAGTCACCTGTGTACATCTGACACATGAGTCCAAACTAAATAGGTCACAGTGAATATCGTGAAAAGCATCATGAGGAACATCTAGAATACCCAGCACATATGTAAGCCCTGCACTCACCAGTTGGTTCACCCAACATGCCCCCTGAAATAAAGAAAATCAGGACACCACAGCAAATAACTGGATATCCAATTATACAGAGAAGCTAGTGTCTGTGAACAGTGGAGCACAGGCAGACCATGACGGCATGCCACCTCCTGGTCACTGTGAACGAAATAGTATTGGTGCACCCAATGCCAAATAACAGACGCCAATGCTGAAGGGGTCCCCACACTCATAGACCTGTGAGTACTGTAGAAAAGCAAAAGTAATACTATCTGATCCATTGGGAAGCACAAAACTTTACACAATTGACATATTTGGAATGTGTGAACATCCCACCTGTGGAACAGAACACACATGTGCATGAATATCAGAAGTCACAAAAGGAGGTGCACACAAAACTACATTTACACAGTCATTGTATGAGCTGCCCGCCTAATGCCAAGAAGCCAATGTTAAGAAGAAATGTGGTATCAGGAAGTACATATACATGGCACCACGGTGGTCGGGATGACTTGACACCGGTAAGTTGGCATCAGCAACAACCAAGGACTAACCCAAATGCTAACACACTGTGGGAACATGGATATGTATAATTCCTAAACAAATTTTGGACAGAAATGTGCCCATGTTCTAATTGTGCCAGCGTGTTCCACAAAAGTGTAAAAGTGGTACTTGTGCACTCCCTTGGGAGACATCTGTCATGCAGGCACATCATTGTCCTTCACAAAAATCAAAGTGAAGCATATAAACTATTGGGACATGTTGACAAGTGTAGTGAGTGCCAGGGCACATGACTTCTTGAATAACAACTTAAAACATGCCACCTGTCACATGGCCAGCCGTACCATGATGACACAGTTGGCAACACATCTGGCAGACTACTTGTCATGTGGAGTGGCACACTTGTCCAGACACAGGACAATGCATTAGCAAATGGCCCTGAAATTGTGTTGGAATAAGGAGCACCTGCACTGAGGAGACACCCTGATGTGAACGAAGAATGTCCACACAGATGTCAGCACACACAGACCAAACCACACCTCTCAATCTGGGTTTACTAAAAAGTGCATCAGGAAATCCTAAATGTACTCCACATCACCTTGTGAGGCTGCCAACACATATTTGTGACAAAAGACCTCAACAGATTGTTGTACATAGACACACAGGGCCCGATTCACAGAACTAACTTAAGACAATATCCTAAACTTACTACCATTTTGGTATTCACAGAAAGCACTTACTCATTTTGGTATTCACAGAAGGCACTTACTCATTTCGGTATTCACAGAAGTTAGGAGTCCTAACTTTAGGACTCCTAAATGCCTTCTGTGAATACCGAAAGTCTTAAAATTAGGATTTTTCTCAATTTTGTAGTGGACTACAAAATTGAGAAAAATCCTAATTTTAAGACTTTCGGTATTCACAGAAGGCATTTAGGAGTCCTAAAGTTAGGAGTCCTAACTATACTACCACTAAACTGAGAAAAATCCTAATTTTAAGACTTTCGGTATTCACAGAAGGCATTTAGGAGTCCTAAAGTTAGGACTCTTAACTTCTGTGAATACCTAAATGAGTAAGTGCCTTCTGTGAATACCAAAATGAGTAAGTGCCTTCTGTGAATACCAAAATGGTAGTAAGTTTAGGATTTTGTCTTAAGTTAGTTCTGTGAATCGGGCCCACAGGCACTGGCCAGTGTGAGGATGCAGAAGCAAAATGGGGTCAGCCAGTACAATGGGCACATGTAGCACACTTTAGATAAATACAAAGGAGGCCAGGGAACAATGCCACAGAGGCAAAACTATGCTGAACACATTGAGAATGGGCACAGTGTTGGATGACACACATGATACCGAGGCAAGGGTGTCTTAGGGTACTGTAGTGGGCACACTGCTCCATGGTCCTGGAATTATCTGACTGTAACATGAGCTACCGTCCTGGCACTATGCATATCTCCCACTCATGCACATCATGTCTGAGGCTACAACATCGGTCATGCATGCTGCAAGTCTGTTCATTTGAACACTCACACTCCTATGTTGGGACTCAGCATCAGTGCCAACTGATATGGACCCCCAAATGAATGAACAGGACAGGGCACAGGCAAGGCAACAACACATATCTCCGACCCCACCCCCACATGATGCAGACAGCAATGTGCACTTGGATTAACTGCCAGCCTAGATGACCATGTGCAATAGCGATTACACACAGACCAGGGAACACATGTCAAGGAGGGGAAAGGAGGAAGAACAGCAGCAGATGACTTTGGGGAACATAAAATGCAATGCACATATTAACCCGGGCAGTGTATCCATGCGACTGAGCACTTCCCAAAGCTGGTGACACACAACAAACACACATGTACCTACCCCCTTGCTGCTGCTGCTTTGCCTGTAACCGCCTATCCATGTCAGGGAAGACCACCGCCAGGACACGCTTCATTTGGTGGGTCAGGCGCCGGCGCCCGCAGTTCTTGCTTTCTGGTGAGTCCCCCAGCAGGACCCGGGCGATCCTCCTGGTCCAGCACCGGATGTCCTGCCAGCGTTTCCTCACCTGTGCCAGGCGCCGACTGCGACCCTCCACAGAGATCACGGCCCTGACGGCCCGCTTTCATATCTTCCCTTTCTCGTAGGGGGTTACCAGTGAGGATGCCAAAGTGAGAATAGATCACTACACCTGCTCTATGTAACAGAGACACACATTAGAACATCTTTGATTTGTTGAACAGGGTATAGTATGCTGCAAAATAATAGCACCTTTGTCATAGGGACATTGGCCTCTGTGTAAGGCCCAATGCACTACATGGCATTTGAAGTACACAGGTGGCATGAGGGGTGCGACACACTCCCGGATCATGGCACACACTGTACATCACATGCAACACTAAGCTGATGGCCAGCGCCTCCAAGCAGTCACATGCCCCAGGCCACTGACCCAAAATCAGCAGACTACACAGACACACACAGGCACACACAGGCACAGATCATTCACCTGCCAGTGGCAACAGCCGATACAAACCTCACTCTGCACATGGGCCACTTGCCTGGGGGGTGTCACAGGTGTGGGGCTAGCTCAGCATGTCATACACACAGCAAGGCTTCCTTCTCACATCAGATGGGTAGAGCAGTTGCCTCCTCCATGCAGCTGTGGTGCAACGCTCCACATAGACACTCACCCATATGATAAGGAACATTCACACACATCAATGTCCAGATCATTTGGACACTCTCACCACAGCTCCACTCAACTCACACACATCTGTGGGTACAGTCACCTGTCACATGGGGGGAACACTGAATCACCTCAGGACTATAGAACAAGAAGGGCCAAGAGGATTAGCTATGCTGAATGTGCCATGCAGCATGCAGTGAATGTCACAGTAAGCACAATGCAAGTGAGGAGTGCACACATGAACCCCATCATGCTCTGCATGACAGACATGAGCCATTCCCCCCCCCCCCCGGGACCCACTCTAAACAACATTTCATGTCTGTCACACCTGGACACAATGCCAGAAGTGCCAGTCACAAAAAGAAGGGGCACAGTCAAAGGTAGCGGAGTCAGCACTCACCTGCACCCCTGGTTTACCATACAGGCTGGGGAATTGTGGGAGGATGACGTCCAGCAACGCCTCATTCTCTTCCTGTGTGAATGGCTGGGCCCTCTCCACAGTCCGCGACATGGTGCCAGAGGAATCACAAGCAGCAGCAGTGGTGTTGAATCCAAGGTTGTGCAGGTAAGTGCCCTCTCATGGGTTCTGGCTTACTTATATCTGCCTTGCTGGGCTATTTCAGTAACAGGAGTACAGAGTGATTGGTCAGACTCATTTGCATCCTACGTTTCCTCCAATCCCTTTAAACATACACCAGTGACAGCATTAGCATTTTTTTCAAATTTGCAGCATCATGTCAAGTCAACAACCACTTTGCAACAATGTATAATGTGGCCAACTGCTTTTTTCCAGGCCACATGATGGAAAAATGTGATCTTTAAACTGGGTATCCATCACAACCAGCATGCATTTAGGCCCTAATACTTGTCCCTTATGGGTCCCCATTGTAATTTTCAAATCCCCACACAGGTACAGTGCGTTTCACACGTAACCATAGGGGACCACTCCTCAAGTGATACGGCCCGTACCCGCATGTGTATGGCCCGTAGCACTATGGCGTACGCCTACGCCAACACTACCATAGTGCTACGGGCCGTACACACGCGGGTACGGCCCGTAGCACTATGGTAGTGTTGCCGTAGGCGTACGCCATAGTGCTACGGGCCGTGCCCGCGTGTTTACGGTCCAAAGCACTATGGTAGCATTGGCGTAGGCGTACGCCATAGTGCTACGGCCGTACCCACGTGTGTACGGCCCGTAGCACTATGGTAGTGTTGACGTAGGCGTAGGCCATAGTGCTACGGGCCGTACACACGCGTGTATGGGCCGTATCTCTATGGCGTACGCCTATGGCGACACTCCCATAGGGATAGGACCAGTGTGTACATGTACGTGTGTACGGTCCGTACACACACGCGTACTCCTACCCAAACCCCATATAGTGATATGACCGTACACACGCCCTCAGAGCGTGTGTACGGTGCGTTTCACAGCTTACACTGGTGATAGGAGGCGCACAGGAAAGGAATGGAGGTGTCTGACTCGCACAAGGATGGACATCAAGTCATTGTCAGTGCAGTCCTTTATGTGTAGGGCCTAGGTGTGTCAGGCAGTGAAGTGGCACATGTCTCCTCATGTTTTAACCCAATAGTTGTGTGATGACCTGTGTACACATGTCATGTGTGATGGGGCACTATGTGGCGCACTTCCCCTTCACACCTTTTACATGTGTGCATGTAGTTCAAACTTGTCAAGCACTGCATCACTGGCATGGCACAGTCCCCAACACCCGCAACTGTCCCCTGATGCCAGGTACACGGATGATGACACCTGACATCTCACTACCAGCGTGCCACGATGTGACTATGTCATGTGTGTGTCATGTGTTCCCATGATCTTGCTGTTGGTGTTCCGTCAACAGCATCTGCTGTAGCTGCATACAACATGTGTCTGTGTGTAGATGCCCATGTCACACTATTACGCACACCAGGACACATGTGGAATAACACATAATGTGTGTCTGTATGCATCGAACAGGGACTTGCGAGCTTAGGACATATCTGCGTAGTCTCAATGTCTGTGTGATAATTTTTGACATGTACCCCTTCATGGCAAGGTCTGTGGTCTGTCCTTTTTCCATGACATGTGACCTGTGCGTCTAGCTTGCCGGCAGCTGTCTGTATGAGATAACATCCTTCAAATGCACATATGTGGATGTATGTCACTCCTGTAATGTGTCTGGCTGTTCACTCACACTGGCCCACAGCTACTTTCATGGCATGTCATGTAGAACTTGACAATCCACGTTTGTAGCTGGCTCTTGGTAGGAGTATCACCTGGCTGGCATACGTGTGCAGGATGTATTGCACAGGCCCGACTCTGTATGTAGCATATTTGTATTAGCTGTTGAACATGCGCTCAGTTCATTGACATTGGTGTAGTAATGTACTCAATCTTGGTTATTCCTTCCAAATTTCTGCAGGGCACCGCCTCTCCCACGACCAATGCCAGACTTGGCTGCCATGATGGAACGTGACTGCATACGGCGCTACAGATTCCCCCAACAGTTAATTGAGGACCTGACAAACAGGCTGGCACCACACCTCCAACCGCGACACAGTTATCCGACTGCGCTGACCCCCAAGATGAAGGTGATGTCAGCCCTACATTTCTTTGCCACCGGTACATTTCAATTCACCATAGCTGATGTGGGTGGCATCTCCCAGACCATGTTCTGCCGTGTCCTGCATGATGTTTTAGAAGCCATGTTGGAGCACCTGGATGAATTCATCCATTTTCCAACTCGTGAGCAGTTGACAGGTATCAAGGGTGAGTTCTATGCCCTGGGAGGGATGCCCCATGTAATTGGGTCCATTGATGGGACAAATGTGGCTTTGGTAGCACCACAGGCACAGGAGGTAGCCTTTCGAAACCGTAAACATTATCAGTCCATTAATGCCCTTGTGGTGTGTCTTGCTAACATGACGATTTCCCATGTCCCATGATGTTTTCCAGGGTCAGCACACGATGCCTACATCATGAGGCGTAGCAGGGTGCCAGAAATGATGCTGCGGCTGCACAACGAATGAGCATGTCTTGTTGGTGGGTAGACTCTGTTTGTCCAGTATTTAGTGGTATCATTGTATGTTACCGCATCTCCTGACCCACTTCTTTACATGATGTTTCCATGTAGGGGACTCCACTCCGCAACCCCAGAACAGCTGCAGATCACCGTTACAACAACGCCCATGGGCAGACCAGGCAAGTGATTGAGAGGACGTTTGGTCTCCTGAAGAGCGGATTCCGTTGCCTCCACAAGACCGATGGGTCCCTCCCATATGCACCGGTGAAGGTCTGCAAAATCTTCCCCGTGTGCGGCATGCTGCACAACATGGCAGTGGAGAAAGCTGTGCCACTCATCCTGGATCCCGATGAGCAGGAACATCCACCTGTGGAGGATGATGGCCTTGGTCACGAGGCAAGTGAGGAAGAGGAGAACATCCGGAGTCAGCTCACACGCAACTTCTTCTCATAATGGTGAGTCCCTGGGTCTGAGTGTGCATGACTGGAGCCTTGTGTGGCATGTGTTGCAATGTGTGTGTCCAGCTGACTGTATGCTAAGTGACTTAGAGTTGCGTTCTGAGGTGTCACTCGAGTGCTGATGTCATTCCACACATTGTAGCTGACACACTCAATTGACAACTAACATGGTGTCAACCTTAGTTATGTAGAGTACATGACCATGCATGCGGATGACTATCATTTTCCTGACTTCTTGTGTATCTGTCACCCCCAGGTAGTTGCGCATGCTGTCTGCTCGTGGCATCGTTGTGCTCCTGCTATTCCTCATGAGTATTGCAACGTGTGCTGAATCAGCGTTACATGCACGGACATGGTGAGAAGTCTCCTTTGGGTAAGGATTGCAGCAAGGCATTTTGGGTGTGGTAGTTGTTTGGAATGTGTGGGCACTGCAACTGTGCAGGTTTTGTTACTATGCATACATGTTGATTCACCATGGGGCACCAGACATGTAGCATGACTCACATGAATTGATAGTCACACTTCGTGACAGTCATCTGTTATGGGATGGTGGATTGTGATGAAGGCATCAATGTGTGTACAACTTCCCTCGGAAACATACGGGAGGCTACGGGTGGACATAGTGTGGGACTTCCTCATAAGAGGCTCAATGGGTAATTGCAGCCTCTCCGTGTGCAGCAGGGGATGTTTGGCTCACCCCCTTCACTTGTGTGCCAGTCCACTGGAATTACAGCATCTGTGGTGCGAAGGGGGTGTCCAGTGTAGGTCCCACATGTTCATCCAAAAGACCTGTGAGTCTGTTCATATTGATGCATTTCCATGGGTGTGAGCCTGAGTAATAAAGGTGTTTCTCACCCTCCAAGGTGCCTCATCTCTGTCAATGCAGGTCTCTTGCCACTTTGCATGCGGCATCTCTGGCATGGTTGTCAAGTATTGTGCATATGAGTCTATGTGTAGATTAGCAACCTGCATGCTCTTCTTCATTTATTTGATTCTCTATTGTGCATGAAGTCCATGGCTGTGTATGCGTTTTGGCATGTTGGTCCCCACAACGGCCCGTCAACACCTTCTGGGGTGTGTTTCCTGTGCGCAGCTCAGCCTTCAGTTTCATTATCCGGTGTCAGTCATCTTTGGTGATTGTGCATCCTTTGTCTCTGGGTGTGCCATTGAAAACCGGTCACTCCTTCCTTTACATACACCTGTTGCAGTAGTCCTTTCTGACATCCTAGTCTTTGTGTGGAAATTGTGGCATGGTTCCCAGGACATGCCGCCTGCTGTTGCAGCCACTGCAGCAGGGGCACACGAAGTTTCCTGATTTGGCAACACACACACATCAAAGATGCTCCTCCCTTACTCCCTCAACCCATTCATTTGGCTGTCATCAGCTTGTCTGTGCCACAGTTGCCGCCACGCGGTGCCAAAGGCTGGACCGTCTGCACATGCAACGTGCACATTGCACGAACCTCAGGTCCTTGCATGACCCACATCACACTACAGTCTGATGTTGCAGACACCCTCCAAGCAATGTCCATCCACACATCTCCTGCCTGCTCTCAGGTATACACTAAGCGCACACACAACACCTTTGCATGATGAGTGTGCATCTCCGACTGCCTACACAGCGCTGCCACACCTTCGAGGCCCTGTCACACCCACCAGGTCATGTCCCTCCTACTCCCCACCGGCTCTGTACCCCAGCAAGGCCATGGGAGTGGGACTCAAGGCTTCTGCATGTAGTATGGTGTCGTTGTCAGGCACATGGCACAGGTATCATCTTTCAGCATGTCAATCTACAGTGTGTCCAGGACCCCCCTCTCCACCATCACATGTGCACACAACCTCATCATCAACTCGTATGCCATTGACAGCCAGGTGCTCCTCACCCTCACCAAGGACGCAGACATTGCCAGTTCCAATATTCAAGATTGCATGAGATCCATTGATGAATGGCAGAACAGCAGCCACCTGAGGCTGGACTTGTACAGGACTGAGGTCTACATCTGAGGATTATCCCCTTACAGCTGTGTCAACTGCTTGTGTCCCACCCGCAAAAGCCCTGCACAAGCACCCAGTGTCCACGCACACAAGATGGTGTGCATCATGGATTGCTTGCTCACATTTGCCATGCTAATCACCAGCATCTGTGCCTCAGACTGCAACACCCTCTGAATTATGCACATGATCCCCAGATAGATCCACTCCTAGGAAAGACGGACCATCCCCCAGGTCCACGACAACATCCGAGGCAAATACTGTCCTGCCCTCTACGGAGCAGCCACTTCCAAACTCCCTGGAAACTTGTCCACATCCAGGCTGCATCTGCACACCTCAGCTGCAACATCCCGTGCCCCAGCCACATCACTGTCCAGCAGAGATAGCTGCAATGGATCACTGTGTGCTGCAGGATGACCTTCAGACTCCCCGGCCACACTCAGGAGGCAGGCCACAGCCCCGACCCAAAACCAACCTTGTACCACTGTCATCCCAGACCCCATAGTGCCATCTCCGTGCATCCAACCTTGACCTGGCCACCATTCTTCAGATCCACCATACTCCAGCATGCAGGACATAGTTCTCCCACCTGGCAACACATAACTGGGACTCCCTCCCCGGGAACCTCCGAATGAGGCATGACCTCTACGCCTTAATGATACTCTTCCAAATAGGTCTGTCGGCACAGTATTGCATGCACCCCCTCAGCAGCTTGAGGTCATCACAGGTGAGTATTGTGCTCCATGTCTGCATTGAATGATACATTGTGACCCATGCGTGTCCTGTACCAGACTCCGATCCCAGGGTATGGATGTGTGGAGTTAGTTCAACACTCAGGCATAGTTAGACCTTTACACACACATATGTTGGGGAATAATGCCAAATGACAGCAACATCTCATGACAAAATTAAGTATTTATTTTTGGTGGGGTAAGTCTTTTGGTAGATGAAGTAAGGTGCTCTACCGGGTGCATCGAATCCAAAGTTCACAGGCGGAGATGGCATCCTTGTCAGTTGGAGTCATCAGAGTCCAGACCACAGTGTTGGTCATCATTGGTCAGACTGTGACCAGCAAGTCCATGTGGCAGAGAATGCCATTGGGTGAGGTGGTGCTGTTGCGCCAGAGGGCCAGGTGCCAGGCCAGGTGACATGGGAGATGTGGATGGTCCGCTGACTCCCACGGTCTTTTCCGTGGATGACCCACCTTCCTGGGGGGACCCTCAAATGCAGGCCTTGACGATGTCTGTGATGCTCCGTCGGACGAATCCTCCTCCTCCTCCCTCCCTGTGGCTGGTGGTGGTCTTCGCCTGGTGGCACAGGGAGGGTTGCCCAAGTTGTCGGCGATCCGACGGAGTAAACGGCTCATGTCCGTTTGCACCGCCAGGAGCTCAGCCAGTCTTGCCTCCTCCGTCCTTGGTGTTGTTATTGACTGGCATGTTGCTCGGCCTGCAGGTTCTTCATCTCGTCGAGGGTCTCCTTCATCTTTGTGAGGCTCAACACTACCTGGCTGATGCCCCTGGTGTCACGCCGGTAAGTGTCCAGGATGTGGCATATGTGTGACATACCAGTTCCCTCAGCTGCCTGGTCAGGTTCTTGCCTCCGCCTGCCTCCACTCCCACCACCCCTGCCCACACGAGCCTGGCCTGCCGTTGTGGGAAACTCGGGTCTACGGGACCCCTGAGGGATGGCATTAGCTGGGTTGTCTGCCTCCTCCTGGGTGACCGGAGAACCTTGTCCCTCCTGGTCAGACTGGCTGTGTTGTTCAGCGCGAGCAGGGCTCCTGGGTGTCTCCTGGGATGCTGGCAGGAATGGGGGTGGGGGTTGGCACAGATGTACCAGACGCAGGTGCTGCAGGGGCTTGGGCACCAGAGGGGCCAGGTTGGTCGGGGTCATCCACGGAGTGGTGAGAGTCGTCATTGCCGGTGGGATCATCTTCACGCTGAGCCTGGGACTGTGATTGTTCTCCCCCATTGTTGGGGTGAGGTCGATGACGTTGCCCTGTGTGTGAGAGAGAGACAATGTTAATGCTGTTTCATGCCACATCCATGTTTCATACAGATTCAAGTTGTCACAGTTCCCCCAGGTAGTTGGATGTGCCTAGCATTCGTCTCAATGTACACTTGTGGATGGGTATGTTGCGGGGGACAGATTGATATGTTTTCCTGAGTGTTTGACCAGTAGATATAGGGCTAGGATGCTTATTTGGCTATGGATTGGTCTTGTAGTGTGACATGTCCATTGTGGGAGTGGGTAGATCCGTTGCCTGCCCCGGGGGTGTGTGCTTGTGTGAGGGGGGGGGTGTGACCGGGCCTGCTGTTGTGTGTAGTGTGATTTGTCATTGGGTCTCCCAGGTGATGTGTCTGTCCCCTCATGGTGCATGCTGGCTTGACAGTGAGTGTGAGTTCCTGTGCTAGATATCTGAGCTTGTGGAGGTGCTGTTTGAGTGTACAGTGGTCACAGGAGGGCCTTGTGCTGCATACAGCAGGGCCAAGTGTCAGCTACCTCAGCTACCTTGTCAGTACTTTGCCAGTCCCTGTGCATTGGGCATGGTGCATGGGTATATACCTAGGCCATATGGGCTGAGGGCATTGGTGTCTGCTTCTGAGTTGCACAATGTGTTGTGTGAGCCCCACACTCCCAGCATCCCGGACATCCAGTCTTGGGTGTGTGGTTGGTGTGGCCTGGGACATGGCATTGCCTTTATTTGTGAATGGGGCATGGAGACGTTAGTGGCATGAGCGTGGTTTTTTAGTGTGGTTGTATGCGGTGAGGTCTTGGGGGAAGTTGCGTGCATTTGGTGTGTTTGTGGTGTGGATGGCATTCCCCCCATGTTACGTGAGTTGTTTGTGTACTCACCAGGCTCTGCGACTCCTTCGACTCCATGTACTCCCACCGGCGGAAGCATGGCCATCACCTTCTCCTCCCAGGGATGGTAATGTACGGGTCTGCGGGGCAGCCCACCTCCAGTGATGTTACTCTGGGCGTATTCTTCATTCATTTTCCTCTTGACTGCCCTGCGCAGATCGTACCACCTGGCTTGGCATTCATGCCTGGTCCTTCGAATGGGCGCAACAGCATTCACCTTATTGACAATCATCTGCCACAGGCTTGTTTTTTGGGCTATGCTGGTCTGTCTGACCAATGTTCCAAACAGCTGTGGCTCGACTCTGATAACTTCGTTGACGAGGAGGTCCAGCTCAGCCCTTGTGAACTTTGGATTCTTGTCTGTGGGCATGGTGTGGGGTGTGGGTGTGGGTGTGGATGGTTGTGGGTGTGTGGGTGTGAATGTGACGGTGTGTGTGTGAATGTGAAGAGGGGGTGTTTGTGAATGAGGTTGTGTGAAGGTGTGTAAGTTAAGGTGTAGTTAAGGTGTAAGTAAGGTGCAGTTGTTTGTCTGTGGGGTCTGGCAGCAGTGGGTCTGTTGCAAAGGCTCATGGGTTGTGTGTGTGGGCCCTTTTTATTGGTCCATTTGTGGGTGTGGCTGGGTTTGAATTTTTGGTGGATGTGTTATACGAGGTGGTTGTGATTTAGGGCCTCTGTTTGCCTGTTTGGATGGTCCAGGTCAGTCATGTTGACGTGTTTTGTGGTGTTGTGCGAGTCGAACTCACCCTCCTTGTGCTGTTTTACAGTGTCCTGGATCTGTACGAGTCTTTTTCGCGTAGGTAAGGTCCGTACATACGCGATGCTGGGTGAGGGTGATGGGGTACGGTGTTGGGGTACGGTGCATACAGGTACGGGGCTGGGGTATGAGCCTGGGGTGCGCCACGTACAGGTGGGGGGCTGTGCTACGGTGTTGGGGTACGGTGCGTACAGGTACGGGGCTGTGCTATGGTGTCGGGGTATGGTGCGTAGTGGTGCGGGGATGTGCTATGGTGTTGGGGTACGGTGCGTACAGGTGCGGGGATGTGCTAGGTTGTTGGGATACGGTGCGTACAGGTGCGGGCTGTGCTAAGGTGTTTGGGTATGGTGCGTACAGGTGCAGGGATGTGCTAGGCTGTTGGGGTACGGTGCATACAGGTGCGGGGCTGTGCTACGGATTTGGGGTACGGTGCATACAGGTACAGGGCTGGGCTACGGTGTTGGGGTACGGTGCGTACAGGTATGGGGCTGGGCTACGGTGTTGGGGTATGGTGCGTACAGGTACGGGGCTGGGAGACGGCCTGGGGTGCGGCGCGTACAGGTGGGGGGCTGGGGTATGGTCCTGGGTTACGGTGCGTACAGGTACGGGGTGGGAGACGGGCCTGTGGTGCGGCACGTACAGGTGGGAGGCTGGGGTACGGTCCTGGGGTACGGGCGTACAGGTGCAGGGCTGGGAGATGGGCCTGGGGTGCAGCGCGTACAGGTGCGGGGCTGTGCTATGGTGTTGGCGTACGGTGCGGAGGGGGGGTACGGTGCTGACATACGGGGGTACGGTGCTGACATGTGTGGGGTGAGGGAGGCTGTATGATTCGTATCCGGGCACAAGTTTACCCGTGTACATGTGTGCTACAGCGTTCGCTCCGTACGGGGCCTTTTACATGCGGTTGTGTATTCGGAAGGGCGGTACGGATCGTACTTGCACGCTCGGACTTCTGTTTTACGATTTGCAAGTAAAAATGTCCGGCTCCCTATCGGACACTTTTCCCGAAGCTATTCGGACGTAAAAATTTACGGCTCCCTCTCGGACCAATTTCCCGACGCAATTCGTATGTAGTTTTCACGTACGAATCGTACTTCGCAGTTTGTATGGTACTTGTACGATTCGTACGCACATTTTTTTACCCGGATCGGAATCGGCACCTAAGTGTTATACAAACAGCTAGCAAGGTACATCCTAAAGAAAATAATGCATCTCAGAGTCCGAGTTATGTCCCAGGGTGGTAGCATGCAAACGACATATCCACTTTGACTCTACCTGTCTAAGTGCCAATTCCCGATTCAAACCCCTCTTACCTGTAGGTACATGGTCGATGCCATGAAACCAGAAGGTATTACTGCCATTATGTTTGATATTGTAATGTTCAGTAATTGGGTATCTGGCATCCCTATTGAGTAGGGCTCTCCTATGTTCTTGTATGCAAATTTTTAAACATCTTGTAGTACTCCCCAAATATATGGTATTACATTCACATCCCAGAATATAAACCACATGGGTGGTATTGCAATTGATTAAATGATTGATGTTATAAGTCCTTGGGCTATTGTGGGAAAAAGACTTAATTCTATTTCTTGCACTACTGCAAATATTGCAAAAACCACACGTAAAGAAACCATTAGATTTCTTTGGTATCCAGTTTTCATTATTTGGAGGAGTCACAAAGCTGTTTCCTCAAAGAGGTCCCTCTTCTATATGTAATGGCAGGCATGTTCGTAATGCAAACCTTTAATCCCGGAATCGAGGAAAGGAGATGCCAATTTTTACGTAAAGCATTAAAAATGCCATTGCTGTGAGTGGTATACTGTGTGATAAACCTCATTCTTTTGTCATTTTTGCGATTCCCTCGTGCAGTAGACATGTCAAGTAATGTGGAATCCCTGTTTGTACAAAGAATTCTCTGTTCTGCCTTGTCTAGTAACTTGTTGTTATATCCTCTTTTTTTCAAATCTTCTCCTTGTCGTCTCATTTGATAAAAAGGCTTCCTCTGTACTACAGTTTCTCCTACTACGAGTCATTTCGCCGAATGGGATATTATTGATAACCGAGCTAGCATGGGCACTAGATGCATGCAACACAGCATTGCACGCTGTCTCCTTTCTATATAGTTTGCTCTGTATCACCCCATCCTCGATGTAGAAGTTTATGTCCAGAAAGTTGATATTGTCCTTATGATAGGACATCGTAATTCTGACATTAAAAACATTATCATTTAGATACTCAAAGTATTGCTGCAACATTTCGACAGACCCAGACCAAAGGCAAATTATATCGTCGATGTACCTCCCCCAGAACACAATAAATTACGTCCAGGGGGAGGCACTTCGGGCCCAGGCATGCTCCTTCTCGTACCACCCCATAAAGAGGCAGGCGTACGAGGGAGCAAACCCGGAACCCATTGCAACGCCCTTGGTCTGTTGGTACCAGATGGAGTTATGTAAAAAGAAATTGTTCATCAAAATAATGTCAACCATTTCAACAATCATTTCGTTGTATTCATAGAGTTCAGCGCCTTCCCTATCCAGGAAAGAGCGCATAGCCATAATCCCAAAATGCTTGTCAATACAGGTATATAGACTTATGATATCAAAGGTCACAAACAGAAGTTCATCCGGCCATTGGAAGTTCCTAAACTTTACCAAGATATCTTTACTATCCTTTACAAATGATGGAAGATCAAGCACAAATTTTTGCAATTTGGCATCGACAAATTTAGAGAGGTTCTCAGTAGAAGATCCCACCCCTGAGATGATCGGTCTCCCAGGGGGGAAAGAACCCCCTTTATGTATTTTGGGTAAAACATAAATACAAGTATATGATGGACTGTCGACTTTGAGGTATCCGTATTCATCTTCCCAGATAAGACATATGTCTCTCCATTCATTAAGTCTGCCATTGATAGTGGTGATAAGATTCGGGATAGGATTGTTTGTAATGAGTTTATAACACAAGGTATCACTAAGTTGCCGATTGATCTCGTTCAGATAGTCAAGACGGTTCATAATAATCACATTCCCACCTTTATCTGCCTCACGTATCACGATGGAAGTGTCCTCCCTCAAACGTTGTAGAGCCAATCTTTCGGTTTGAGAGATGTTCTGTGTTAATTTTGGTTTATATTTGTTAGATATTTCTAATGCATATAGTTCCTCCGACATTTTCTTATGGAAAACATCAATGTTCAAATCATAACCAAAAGTGGGCATAAATTTGGATTTGGGGTGTAAACCACTTGCCACATGACCATCCTGTCTGATAACAAAGTCATTTAATAGGGTGGGCATGTCATAGCCGTCATCATCACAAATAGAGAGAAGGCATTAAATATTTCTAACATCGGCAATTGTATGTGAGTCCTGCTCTCGAGGAGGTGCACCCTTACTAGATTCATGCGGTCTATTCGAGAAAAAATCATGAAGTTTTAACATCCTTACAAACTTGAACAAATCTACATGAACGTTAACCAAATCCCCACTCTGTGTTGGACAAAAATGTAAACCTTTGCTGAGGACATTCATCTCATTTTCATCAAGAATTTTATTCGAAAGGTTAACAATTTTCAAATGACAACCATCATCAGCATCGGCAGTGGCCATATCATTATTTGTCACTAATTGATATTTGCCTTCTTCGCTCTGAATGAAGTGTCTATTTTTCCGGTTATAGTTTTGGGATTTGCCTTTTGTCCTCCTCCCTCAACGTCTGGTTTTTGTTGTTCTTTCTTTTGTTGGAGTCTGCTGGAAATGCGTAATTTTGCAAGTTCTTTCTGAAAGGACGAGGCCCCTTCCCCTAAAGGGACATCATTTACTAAAGAGGATGAAGCAGTACTCCCTTGTGACGAGACTGATATGTTACTAATGGAACTGGTATCATCACTTTCACCCTTGTCCTATTTCTTTTCTTGTCCTCCAACCCTTGTACATTATCACATTTTCTATGGAAAGTGTAGATTCTTCCATCGCGATAGTCCCTATCGTCTCTTTTAATTTTTCTCAGCTTTTTGTCTTTTAAATATATCTGATGGCTATCTATGATCTGTTTTAGAATAGCGTAGTTTTTTCTCTATCAGATCTTTTTCCTCCATTTCACTAATTAATTTTTCAATTATAGTTATCTCTTCCTAAAGTTTTTCCCCTTTTTCCATCGCATGTTTGACCAAAATTCTCATCATGGTCTGTGACTCTCCCTCTAAATTACATTCCCATTCTTTGAGGAGAGCGTCACTAAGATCCTCAAAGGTGGGAAAGATTAGGATGCGTAAACCCCTTGGAACCTTTCCATATATTGTTTTAGGGTAATGCCATCTCACCATCGGCTAAGTTCCTGTTTTTTCAAACGTTCAAGTGTTACGAACAGTGTTTTTAGACTGTTCTTTCGTGTTGATTCTGGAGTAATTCTTTCCTTAGAAATCCCTGTACCGAAGAGATTATGTGCCATTTCCTCTCGACCATCGTCAAATTTTGACATATTTAAATTAATGTTATATTATTCAAGGGATAAGTGCATAAACAGTCAAAATAAAGAGTATTATGACAAAAAGAATTACGACTGACTACTGGTTTAGCACTTGAAATCCCAAAGTCTCAAAGTTAATATTCCACTCCTGTGCACAATTCTTTCGGAGTGCGCCGTAGAACAACTCCACTGAAGGTCAGATGAAGAAGAAGAAAACAAAGAAGGAAGGTGCACCAGTAAGAAAAGTCCAGATCCAAACAGGTATCTTTAGTATTTCCTTTTATTTTCTTCTAGTAAAAGACTCAGCCAACACGTTTCGTTCCACACAAGAACTTCTTCAAGGCTGAAAACAGGCAACATGACAACGTATAAATGACATTTAATTTACGACATATAAAACAACAAGTACAACAACAGTGTAGCTAAGTATGCAAAAATACTACAGATACAGGAATCAAAAACACACATAAGCCTTGAAAGATAGCACATGCATATAGTATCCAGACGATATATGGATAAAACATTAAAAACAAACATATATTTCACATGTCAAAAAAAAGAGAACGCACAAATGTACTGCAGACATATTCCAAACCAATATTACACGTGCCTATCCTAATTCATTTCAAATCCCAATCAGTATGTATAGCTATACAGCTTTATTTCATCGGTTTTGGGTAAGGTCAGCGGAATAATGTCATGCATTCACACCTGTGCAGAGATCTGGGCCTAGATCCATCTTTTTTTGCTCAGCATGCCATTGCAGAGTGGTCCCAATCAAATGCAAATAAGTGTTGACCGTGCATCCAATGGGAACAGTCCAGCCCGAACTGCCAGGCCAGGTGGTCCCTGGACTGGAAACAAGCATCCTAGGACCGTTTTCGGTCTTTCAGCCCTCATCAGCCAGGATAGCCTGACACAAGAGGCATGGAGGGCACGAGACACACCCTGAGTGGGACGGGTGTGCTCAGACGTATGTCCCGTGCTCTCCATGCCACTGGAGTCAAGCTATCCTGACTGATGAGGGTTGAAAGCCTGAAACCGGTCCTAGGATGCTTGTTTCCAGTCCAGGGAAGACCTGGCATGGCAGTTTGGGCTGGACTGTTCCAATTGGTCGCAGAGTCAAGACTGATTTGCATATGGCTGGTTCCAAACTGGAATGGCATGGTGAGCAAAAAAAACAATGTATCTAGGCCCAGATCTCTGTACTGGGGTGAAAATATGACATTGTTCTGCATTTTGTCCATCAATTGTTCTTTTTGCATTTGTCACCCCGAGTGGGACGGGTATGCCCAGACGTGGGTCCCGTGCTCTCCATGCCACTGGAGTCAAGCTATACTGGCTAATGAGGACTGAAAACCCAAAACCGGTCCTAGGATGATTGTTTCCAGTCCAGGGAGGACCTGGCCTGGCAGTTCACTCTGGACTGTTCCCATTGGGCGCAGTTTCAAGACTAATTTGCATATGGCTGGGTCCAAACTGGATTGGCTTGGTGAGCAAAAAAACGATGGATCTAGGCCCATATCTCTGTACTGGGGTGAATGTATGATATTGTTCTGTTTTCTGTCTATCAATTGTTCTTTTTGCATTTGTCACCCCGAGTGGGACGGGTATTCCCAGACGTGGGTCCCGTGCTCTCCATGCCACTGGAGTCAAGCTATCCTGGCTGATGAGGGCTGAAAGCCCCGAACCGGTCCGAGGATGCTTGTTTCCAGTCCAGGGGGGACCTGGCCTGGCAGTTGGGGCTGGACTGGTTCCATTGGGCGCAGGGTCAAGACTTATTTGCATATGACTGTTTCCAATCTGGAATGGTATGGTGAGCAAAAAAACAATGGATCTAGGCCCAGGTCTCTGTACTGGGGTGAATGTATGACATTGTTCTGCATTCTGTCCATCAATTATTCTTTTTGCACTTGTCACCCCGAGTGGGACGGATTTGCCCAGACGTGGGTCCCGTGCTCTCCATGCCACTGGAGTCAGGCTATGCTGGCTGATGAGGGCTGAAAGCCCAGAACCGGTCCTAGGATGCTTGTTTCCAGTCCAGGGAGGACCTGGTCTGGCAGTTCGGGCTGGACTATTCCCATTGGGCACAGGGTCAAGACTGATTTGCATATGGCTGGGTCCAAACTGGAATGGCATGGTGAGCAAAAAAACCATGGATGTAGGCCCAGATCTCTGTACTTGGGTGAGTGTATGAGATTGTTCTGCATTTTGTCCATCAATTGTTCTTTTTGCGTATGTCCTACTGTGGGCAGGAGATTTTAATATACAGGCATACAGTATCTCCAACCTTCAGATGTGCTGCCCCACTTGTGGTGACAGGGACGCAATTGACCACTTTTGCCATAATGAGTATGGGTAAACCTTAAACCAGATGATATCCAAATATGATCTCCTCTTACTTAGCAGAGGCTATGGCTAAAACGGGGTCGTATTTCCAACATTTATAGGGAGAAATATGTACTCAGTTGTTGACCACATACTAGTGTCTACCCCGGATGTATTAAGCGGTGGCAACCCCACTGTTGTTCCCTCCATTTTGAGTCAGCAACATTTATTGGCCCTATCTCTCTTTTTTTGGGGCCCTAAGAGTGAAGTTTTTACTCTAGAGGAAAATATAACCACAATTAGGAAAAATGGAACTAGAACAAAGTGGACGGGCGTTGATCCAAGTAGGACACTAAAGCAAATAATAACACACAATCAGGGCGAAATAGCCTATTCCCTTCAAGATGAGATTGCCCCAATCACACTAATTTGAAATTTTAACTTAATACCATGTATATTAAAACACTTTCAACTAGGCAGACTGGTAAAGTACCCAACATTTAAAAGGGGTGGTTCGACAACGCCTGCACTAAAGCACTTAAGGTGCTTAAATATGCACTGTCCAAAACACCGAAAGACACACTGGTGATTAAATCCCATAGACAAGAATATAAAATAGCTCTAGTAGACCGGAAAAAGATACTACAAAAAGGAGTGTGGGAAAACCTGATTACCTCCACAGAAACAAGGAACAAGAAACTCTTCTGGGACACAGTAAATGCCCCTTTTAAAAAAAATGATGATGTACCAGAGTTTGGTTCATTTATCCAGGTAGAAAAATGAGTGACACATTCCTTTGGAATTTTTAACAACAATGAGGAGACAGTGGCGGGATTAGATCAGGAACCCCACGAAGAGTGGCTCTGCATACTAGACATCACATGTGCAGAGGTTCACCAGGCTATTCAGGAGAGTGCTGGGTGGGTGGGAACCAGGTCCCAATGGAGTCCCAGTTGACGTCTATAAATCTGAACCAGAATTATGGGGTCCTATTTTAACTAGACTGTTCAATTCGGCCACAATGGAAAAAAAAAACACAAACAAGGGGCGAGTCTAATATTATCCCTATATACAAAAAGGAGGACAAAACTGACCCAAAAACTACCACCTGATTTCCCTCCTGGATACTTCTTTAAAAGTCATGAGTAGGGTCCTACTTAAAAGGCTGGGGGAATTGGTTGAGGAGTATTATATTTTAACACCTGTGCAGTGCGGGTTCAGGAAATGTTTGTGGACAATTGAACAATGCCTGAACCTGGAGCTACTCATCGGCAAATACACTAAGGCAAAGACGGGCTCCCTTTATTTATGTTTTGCTGATTTGAGTAGTGCTTTTGATTTAGTTGCCTACAATTTACTATGGCAAACCTTGACCGACTGATCGCTTTCTTTCACTTCTATATGAAAAATTCACTAGTGTGGTCCGTTTTGGCCCTCAGGCCGAATGTATACCTAAATTCAAAGTGGGATGCGGTATACGACAAGGATGCATGCTAGCTCCAATTTTATTCTCTATTTTTAATAATGAGGTCAATATTTATTTACAAAAAATACAAGCTGATGCATGCAGGGTGGCTGGTTGTCCAATACCTGTATTATTATATGCGCACAACGCAGTACTATTGGCACGGACCCCAGTAGGCCTCCAAAGACTGATGGATGGTTTCTCAGGTTTTATGAAACAACGGAGGATAATAATTAACAAATTGAAAACATTCGCCATGATATGTGGGTTAAAAAAGAAACCCCGTAACACCTTTTTTATAGATGGTATCCCAATTTTACAGTAAACTCCTTCTCCTACCTTGGTATACTATTTTCAGATATTGGTACATGGTCCCAACACATTGTAAATACAAGATCTAAAATGAGTAGGACCAACCAAGGGATTTATAAATTTGTGGCCAAATCGGGCAACCGACCAATTAAGGAGATGGTAACCATTTATACAGCTAAAGATGTAAGGACTGCTATATATGGGGCAGGACTTTGGGGCTACATAAACAGTGTTGTGCTGCAAACTGAAGAAAACTGCTTCTTAAAACGCTTGTTGTGTTTACCATCTTCTGTATCAAATACCATTGCACATCACAAGGCGGAGTTGCATTTTTTGGAGGACATCTTTACGGTAGGACCTTTAATATTATGGGCACAGATCTGGAGATATGAAGAAACTGCTTTTACCGGGTCTATTATCTTAGATTGCTTAAACTTGCTCCGAAAAGTCCCTGGTTATTAACACCTCTTTGGGGAATTTGTTTAATATGTCTGTATGGTCGGACCCTGTGAGTCATGCACAGCATTGATTTGTCTTACTGAGGCTGAGATGTGGTATTGTACATTATTGTGTCGCTTTTCCAAAAATGAAGACACCCCCTTCAGCTATGGTACCTTGCCCGTGTGATAATAAGAGTAAACAAAGCACACTGCACTTTTTATTGTTCTGTAAATGTTACTGTAATTTTAAATACTTTTATAAGAAGCCCCTGTTTGTTAACCGTGGAATCAGGTTCCATAAAACTGCAATGAAATTCTTTGTAAGCTTTGAGGATCCTCTGACATGTTATAATACTGCCCTGTTCATTTTAAAATCGATTACCGAGAGGGAAAGTATTGCGTTATAAACTATTAATGAATGACATCAATGTCTTTATCTTTTTAATATGCTCCAAATCTTTTGTTGTATTATATTGTGTGTGATTTGATGGCTGTTTTTTAATAGTCAAATAAAGATTTTGAAGATGATGATGACAAAAAAAATCATTAATATTACACACAGAGCTATGTCAACAGCTGTGCTGGGGGTCATGGCTTTGCCAAACGTCAGACCCTACATCCAGAACATATTGTAAATAGCCAAAGGCTGCATACAGCCTACATGAATGACATTTGTGTTGGGCAATGGGCCAGGCAAAGTAGAAAAAAGCCAGCTACCATGCCTAGAGGCCATTATAAGTGGACACAAGTATGCACTGCTATTATATGTGGGGCAAGCCTTAGTCCAAGTTCTGGCTGTAGGCCAGATACTGGGCCCAGAGGGCTTGCACATCTGGTTAGCATGGGTTTGCTCTGGGAGTCAGGTACTTGGATCCAGATTTGAGATTCCTTAAAAACAAAAAACTAAATCAAAAGGCCTGCTGTCCATGCACATAGGTTCTGAGCAGAGAGCTCCCTGGAATGGTAAGTTACGTGCCAAGCAATCCTGTACAATTCAATAATTGATTTCTGCATTTGAGGGTCCGGTGCACAGTCCTTTGATTACATTCAGTGAGCTCTGTTGACATGAAGGTTTGTTTTTGCCTTGGTCATAGCAGAAAAGGACTTGGGTCAAAATTTGAAGACACAGACAAAAAGAGATTAAAATAAACAATCTACAATGCTATTTCACATAGCCAAAAGCCTGTTGTAAAATAGGCAGGGCATAGGGCCTGGTAAACGGCCAGGTCCTAAACTGTTTCCCTCCATTTGTGCTAGAAACAACATGTTTTGTGAAATATGTAAAATTTGTGGCTAAAGCAGTAAATCCAAAATTGTGTAAGTATCTATATAACTTCACTTTAATAAAAACGATGCTCCTTGGTGTTGATGTGGTAGGGGCTCACAAAGCTTTCTCTTTGATGTGTCTAGATGTGGTTAGGGCTATTAGGGAAATTTAGTCAATTGCGATTCCTAGCCAGAAGAGCTCCCTTTTTTAGCTCCTCACCAGTCGGCCATCTTTATTATACTTTGTTACCTGCTCTATACTCACTATAAGGAATAGAAAAAAGACGCTATGACCTACAACTATTACATTTAAAATCTCAAGCTGGGGAAGGAAGATATCCAACTAAATAACTACTATCTACTGAGGTAGAGGCTTGCACCAGTCAATTGAAAAGTCTCACAGCAAATGTACAGATACAAATGATGGATCAGCAATAACTATACCACTACATGTTGGATAAGCTTAAGGACGTACAAAATTGATTGTGACAGCACAACTTGTGAGTTTTGGGCATCGAAGAGGGAGCTGAAGGGATGAGCCACATGAGTCCATCATGCAGCTAATTCAGAATGATTTACCAGATGTACAAGAACGGGATTGTGACTATCAAAAGTAGCAGCTGTGTTCCTCTCATGAAAGCTATGGGAAAGCAAAATACCTCATACCCCAGGGCAATTTTCATTCACATAGGAAAGTTTGTCTTTTGGCAATTACTATATTAGGGTGCCCAGCCTAAAATTCCAGCCAAGGATGGTTCCCCTACATTTTTTGTGTCATCTGAATTTAGCTATTGTACATTTGCCTGATGTTGGTATTTACTACAGATAATAGCTGAGATTACAGTCCCTTCACACAGAAGTATATCTTTAAGAACCAGTTCACCTTAAAATCATTCATGAATCATGCACTTAAAGTTGACCCTGTGCTAAACAGGCTAATGCCTTACTAGGGACATGGAAAAGTAGTCCAAGGGAGTGCTATCCAAGAATGATTAAAGGTTTGTTTTTGCCTTGGTCATTACAGGAAAGGACAAGGCTCAACATTTGAAGATCCCTGTTGCTACCTGTGGATATATGGAGGCAAGTTCATATGCTGGACCATGTACTAGAGTTGGGGGGCACTTGGGATGAGATCAGAGCTTGGGATAAGGAGCTCCTAGCTCTGCCAGGGTGTATTATCACTTACATGCACTCTATTATCCCGCTGAAGCGAGTAGACTGGGATAAGTTGACTGTGTGTCATCAGAAGAAGGATGAAAGCGTGTAGATTTCTTTACCGGATTTGAAGGAGTGTTTTTAGATTTTAGTTGTCAGGACCTGTAACAGGGGGGTGGTGTTCGATTGTTTTTTAACAAATTTGTCACTAACCTGCTTCCAGAGATTGCAACATGGTTGCAGGCCTCGTAAAAGTACTTGGACGACTTCATCCCCATCTGTAATATTGAGTATGGCACAGAATTACGAACATAGAAAGAATGAGGACAAGGAAAGGGTAGAGAAAAAGTCAAAGGATTTGAAGACGAGGGTATTGATGCAGCAAGTTGCGAAGGGGTGGATGATGAAGAGGTTCCCGATCAGCACAGTGGCAGCCCCGGTCTGTAGGGGCGGTGCTTCAAGTGCGCCCCTTGGTCTCAATCAATGTGCGTTCTGTAAGTAGGGTGGACATTGGCAGAATGAGTGTCCGGAGTTATACATTTTCAGGCAGTGGTATTTTGTTAGGCCAATGGCGCTACAAAGGAGAGTGACACAGAGATTACTAAGGGAAATTTCTATCTTAGCTTTGGTGCTGCAGGGAGAGGAGAACCACTAAACTCATGGAAAGGATGGTAGCATAAGCCACCGCCAAAACGTTAGTGAGAACAACCCAGTACACAATGTATCTCAAATTATACTTATTGTGTAGCAGAGAACTTAGTGACTGTATATAAAAAAGCACAAGTTGTGAGATCCTAAGATATTACAGTAGTATCTCACTTAAAGAAGATAAGTGATTCATATATCCCACATGCTGAAGTGTATATGGAAAGAAAGAGTGAATCACACGTGGGGGTGATTTAAAGCACTCCATGTGAAGTTGTGGTCAGTCTGGGCAGGGTGGTGGCATGCATCTGTCAGCATTAAACCTTCTTATTGGTGGATACGTTCTCTGCTACAAAATAAGTATAATTTGAGATACATTGTGTACATTTGTGAATGTATCTTGTGATACAGTGCCTTTTATCTGTTTCTGTGCAGCCTTGATAAAGTCACAGAACGATTTCCCTTGTTAAGCGACGAAACACGTGTCGGCTGTTGTGAAAGGCTCTCTTTGAAGACTCAAGGATTAAAAAAGAAAAGAACAACTACTTACTTTTGTATTCAAATTTGTGCCAATATTCTGCACGTTTAAATAATTCCTGTAACAACATTTTTTGTGTGCTGGGATGTTCTCACGAGTGTCCAGAGTTGTTGCAGAAAGGTGAGGCCCCAAGAGGTTAGGGTTTTCGAGGTCACGGATGAGGAGCAGGAGGTAGAGGGGGTTATAGTCAGAAGATACATTATACAATAGGCAGAGCGGGAATTATTTTGATGACCCCCGAGGACAGCAGTACTATCACGACGACTATCACATGGATGAGGTGACAGGGTTGTCTCACAGCTGGGGCAGCCAAGGACAGGGTGAGGGGCCAGTTCCGGTGCCTATAGATTAGTGTGGACCTTACATCACTGCTGATTTACAGGGTACAACTGTAAAAATAGTTGACACAGGGACTATGAATAGCTCTGTTTCCTGATCACTGGTCCCTGGGGCAGCTCTGTCTGGCCAAAACAATATTTCGGTGGGTTTTTCAGACATGCCTGTCATTAGCCCCATTTCCAAGCCTCTTGCTTTGACTCTTGGCCCCTTTACGTTACGGTTGACTCGCCATTTTTGCTGGCGTCAAACTGTGGAGAAAATTTGTTGGGACTGGATTTGTTAAAAAGGTTGCATGCAAAATTTTTTTTTCTCCAGACAGTGTTTACATGACTGTTGGACCGCAAGTAGCCCGTGCTAAACAATGCTCCGCAAAGGATGCCACCCTTCCCGCAGAGTTCAAAGATGTGCCGCCCACATTATGGGCTACAGGAGACATGCATGTGGGATTACTCCAGATCCCACCAGTATCTATACAGATCAAAGACGACGCTAGATTGCCATGTACTTCCCAGTATAAGATATCCCAGGCAGGTGAAAAGGCCCTATTACTGATAATACAGGATCTGATTAAGTCTGGTGTGGTTGAAGAAACTGTGGTGAATGTGTGTAATAGCCCTATTCTTCCTATTCTGTGAAAAAGACACCCTTGGATTTGTCTGATGCCCACCCTGACGTTTACTGCTTTGTGATTAATCTTAGAGAGGTGAATAAGATCGTGGTTCCCCAGTACCCTGTGGTCCCAGACATTACCACGATCCTGACGATGATTCCCCCATCAGCAAAATTATTTTCTGTAATAGACTTAAAGAATGCTTTCTTCAGCAAACCAATCCATACAGATAGCAGATATCTGTTTGGATTTGCAATAGCCGGTCGGAGCTCTAGATTCTGTCGTGCTCCACAAGGCTATACTGAAAGTCCCAGCATCTATAGCCAAGCCTTGAAAGCTCAATTGGATTCTTTGGAGTTCCCCCCTCATAATGTGCTGCTGCAGTATGTTGATGGCCTCCTTGTGGCTTCAGATGATGAGGATGGTTGCAAGGAAGCCACCGTTAAATTATTGTTGCATTTGGCATATCATGGACACAAGGTGTCCGTTTCAAAATACCAATATTGTCAACAGGAGGCCACCTATTTAAGTCACCTACTGTCGAAGGAGGATCACAGAATGACACCTGAGCACATAGCTGCTATTACGAAAATGCTTGTTCCTAAGACCCAACGTGAGGTACGCATGTTTATTGGGATAACTTTGTATTGTCAGCACTGGATCCCTAACTAATCCTTACTAACAAAACCCCTTCTTTACCTGACCACTAAAGATGTTTATGAACCCTTGCCTTGGACACCTGCATGCAAGCAAGCTTTTGTGCAATTAAAGGCTGCGCTTTGCGCTGCTCCTGTGCTTGGTACTCCTGATTACCAGAAGCCTTTTGTGCTCTACGTGCATGAGGCGGACGGTTGCACGCTTTTTGTCCTAACACAGTGTTTCGGTGGAAAGCAGAGACTCTGCGCCTACTTCTCTGCCATGCTTGATAATGTCGCCAGAGCACTCCTGAGCTGTCTGAGAGCTGCAGCGGTGTTTTCCATCAGACAATCGGCAGGGCTCGTCCTTGATACTGATCTCACAGTAATGGTACCTTGTGCTGTGGAGGTGTTATTGAACAAGACAAAGACGCAGCACCTTACTAGTGCGTGTCTGACTGGCTACGAATTGACCTTGTTTCTCCGCACATTACCATCAAAGGATGTGCCTTTCTGAACCCAGCCACGTTACTACCCCTCCCTTCGGAAGAAAAGAACAATGATGTCCATGATTGTTTATTTCAGGCTGAGGAAGAAATGAAAGGACGGGTAGGCCTGACTGATGCTCCCTTATCTGACCTCCAAGGGGAACTATATGTCGATGGCTCTTGTTTCAAATTACCAGATGGCACCACCACTGCAGCCTATGCAATCACAACGCTACACACTGTAGTTGAGGCATCCCATATCCCACACCAATTGGCCCACACTACAGAGTTAGTTGCCCTCCTTAGGGCTTGTGAGTTGAGTGAGGGACTGGCTGTTAATATCTACACCAACAGCCAGTATGCCTTTGGGGTGGCCCATAGTTTTGGGCACCTCTGGGCGGAGAGAGGGTTCCTGACCTCGCACAGACAGCGAATACAGACTGGCCCATTGATACATAGATTGCTGTCCACATTGACACTTCCCACTAAGTTAGCAATAGTGAAATGCAGCGCTCATAAAGCCATTGCAGATGATGGAATGTTCGAAGATACATTGGAAAATGTCAGTGAAATTCAGGCTGAGGCGACTGTGGATGAATTGGCCATGTGGATGTTGGACTGACTTGTCTGGGAAACAGCGATGGTTGCTCCCAATGCATTTGTACTACCTATTGTCACTATGGCCCATGGCCCAGTGTATGTTAGTGCCAAGGGAATATGCAAGCTGCTGGCCTCAGTATGGCACAAAGATAATATCGCTAAAGTAGCCACACACCTGGTCAAACATTGCATTATTTGTCTGAAGCACAACCCTGGGAAAGGTACTCCTACACCAGCTGGTAACTTTGCCCCACCTTCCTTCCCTTTCGAGGTTCTCCAAATGCATTTAATCAGAATGGAAACTGTGAACAACCTAAAATATGTCTGAGTCGTGATTTGCACATTCAGTATATGGATTGAGGCTTACCCCACCAAAGAGAATACAACCATGGCGACGGCGAAGGCACTTCTAAAAGAGTACTTCCCATGCTATGGGTTGCCACGCCTGATTTGGAGTGACAATGGAAGTCACTTCAAGTCACGAGTCATTGAATTGGTGTGCACAGGTTTACATATTATGAAGAAGTTTCATGCAGCAAACCACCCCCAGTCAGAAGGTTTGGTTGAGAAGTACAATGGTACTCTCAAACTGAAATTAGCAAATATTCAAGAGAGCACAGGATTGCGTTGGCCATATGCGTTACCCTAGGCTTTACTATCTACCAGAGCGACAGCGCATTCTAGAACAGGTTGTCACTGTATGAAGTGATCTTTGGGCACCCTGCTAATGGCTGGGGCATCCCAAGATCAAAGCGCTTATCCGAGATAGAGTATCCCATGCTTGTAGACTATTTGTACGAGTTGTCTAAAGATCTCCGTTCTCTTCACCAACAGATACATACCACATTGCAGTCAGTACCAGAGGGGCCCGGGCATTGTATCCAGCCCGGCGATTATGTTTTGATTAAGAATTTTCATCATAAAAGCTGCTTGGAGCTGAGCTGGAAGGGGCCTTTCATTCTTCTTCTTATCAATAGAACGGCTGTAAAGGTGGATTGCAGAAAGCACTGGATCCATATATCTCATGTGAAGCGGGTGCCTCTTCCGCTCCAGTATGCCAGCTGGGTCAATGAAGGCATCGCTGACCAGGAATGTGAGAGGGTGCCATCCTTCATTCCCTTCTCTGATGCCTGGATGAGGTAGGTGCAGAAGGCCGAGGAGAGTGACTCGGAGATAAGGGCTGCCTCGGGTACCTCTGTAGCCAATACAACCAAACCTGAGTCTTGATGCCCGTCTGATCTGGAGTTTCTGCCCCTTTTTTGTTGGTGAAAAAGTGCCTGGAGTTACCAAATGTAATTTGAGGCCCCGGAAAAAGGAAGGTGCACCTGCCTAACAGCCTAGGAGTTAGGGAAAGACTTGAGCTTAGGGTGCAGGTGCTGTGCCTAAGGTACCTGAATTAGACTAGGGTGAACTATACTGGTGCACTGCCCTAGACACTGGAGAGGATAGTTTAGGGTATTTGCCCAGGAGGGAGGTTGCCCTATCCTAATCTGCAAGGGTTGCGATTGTGCAGCTCCTCCGTGGCAGTGCTTCATAGCACCACCATTGATGAACAATAGGAGCCTGCCAGCGAGGCTCTAAATGGATGCTGGGTGAATTGTGCCCCCTGGTACTGTTGTTGCAATAGTGGCTCTAGCCTGTGAGTTTTTCTCTCCTTTATAACACCTATATGTTGCCCTCGAATTTTTTTAAAATGTATCCCTTTGGTCGTCCTATCCCTGATGAAGAGCAGCCCTTTGCTGCTCCGCACCCCACTCCACATTGTCCTGTTTGATCCTCTTGGTTGCCCAAGACTAAAATAGCATTTGCTGTAATAATTTAGCCTTCTCAGATATTTGTATTTGAGGTCCAGTTCTTCCTAGAAGAGAAATATCCTGTGCAAGCTTGGATAAGCACTACACCAACACCTCCCAGCATATTTTTGATACTTTAACGCCTCACAAAGAAGACCACCGGAAGTCCTATAGGGAGAATGTTTTTATTCGGACATTGCATCAAACGCATGCTGTTTATAATACCATGAAATGTTAGGTGTGTGGTTTGTTACCTTCTGTCACACATCAAAGTGAGAACTTGCTGCCTATGCCCCTGTCCTATGTTAATAGCTGTGAGGGATGGTTTACCTTTCTCAACATAGGTCCCCGCTTGGTGTTTCTTCTGGAGATGGGCGGTTCCACCAAGTGTTCTTGAGTTCTTGCATCAGAGCAGCAGATAGAGGTAGAAAGGCAAACAGAACAGGGATGGATGGAGATAGGTTTTCACAGTTCAATGTGTCTGAATATTAACAATCCTTCCATGCCCGCAATGTCACTGAAGATAATCCTATACCCCTGGCAGTGGTAGACGTATTAGCCCCTTTTTGTGTTCAAGGGACAGGAGACATAGAGGTGGGGGACAGTAGATCCAACACCACTTCGATATTGAGAATGCCAAAAAGTATGCCCTTGCTCCCACCACCCAATTTTGTTTTTTGTTTGTGGGGCTCGTGGCTATGTGTAGCTCCCTGAGGGATGGTCTGGGCAGTGCTATCTTTCTTACCTCCTTCCCCCAGTCTATGTGGCCCCTCCCAACTACCACAAAACTCATCATTTGCAGCGTAGTGGTGTCCCAGCCCCGAGTTAAGAGAGTCGTCAATCCAGATGATATTGATCCGACAGATACCTCACTGCAGCAGTTTACTGACATATTGAAGGGCATTCTGCCGTTCTGGGGTCCCATGTGCAATAGTATTATATTCAGTGCCTGGCCAGAGTAGTTGAGGGAGTCATCAATACTGCTGCGGGTATACTGACCAATATAACAGTTGAGTTCCAGTCTACCAGACTCAATGCTCTTCAAAATCGGATGGTTTTAGACGTCATACTGTCTGACAGGGGTAGAGCCTATCGCGTCACCTGCAGCAGCTGCTGCGTTTACATCCCCGATAGTGCCCCCAGTGTCTACTCCATGATGATCCATCCGACGCGGCCGCTATTAAAATCTCAGAGGCTATGGCACCGCTGGGATTGCTCCCCTATCTGCAGGGGCCGACGCATGACAAGGGGCACACTCTTGACCAGGTTTTCTCGACTTCCCCTTTTGAGGTCCTAGAGATTATCCCGGTACTATGGTCAGACGATTCGCTGGCTAAATTTTCGATCAAAGGCACAGTTAAATCGGCTGTTGTCGCTCCACAGCAGCATGGTCGCACCCATAGGGCGTACCATCGAGTGACCCCTGAGATGCTGGCTCAGGCTGCCCTGAATCATCCCTGCCCCCTCTCTGGCGACCTGACGAAGGATTTGGAGTCCTTGCAGGCATGGCTTTCTGACAGGCTCAACGATCTTGTCCCGGAACTGGCCCCCCGTCTTACTCCTAAACGAGTTTCCGCCCCTTGGTTCACCGCAGCAATGTCGGCCAGGCGGCAGCAGTGCAAGGTAGCTGAAAGAGCCTGGCGGGTAAAATATGACTCGGATGCTAAGTTGACCTATAAGAGCGCGGTTAAGGAGTATCACCGGGACATTCGCCTGGGTAAGAAAGCCTACTTGGCAGAGAGGATAGAAGCTGCCTCCAACTCCTGTAAGGAGATTTTCTCTATAGTTAGAGAATTTATTTCTCCACGGACTAACATCTTTGAGGAGAGACCCTCTGACTCTTGGGCCTCTGATCTTGCTAGTTTTTTTACCAGCAAGGTCCAACTTATACAGGATTCTTTTCCATCGGCTGTACCCGTGGAGCGAATTAATTCTGAGGCCAACCGATCGCCCCCGGCTTCGCCAGGCTTGACGCTGGGCGTATTTCCACCTATATCTGCGCCCGCCTCTTTAGCACTTTTGGGCAACTTGAAATCGGGCTCGCCCCTGGACCCATGCCCTGCTAAAATTCTAGCGAAATTGGCCGAGGTGGTTAATCCATTGGCCAACCCGCTACTGAATCTCTCGCTGAGCCAGGGAGTGGTTCCGCAGGCTTGGAAGCAGGCAATGGTCATCCCGCTGCTCAAGAAGCCTGGTCTGAATCCAAAGGCCCCAGTTAACTACCGGCCTATCTCTCTGCTGCCGGCTCTCACGAAAGTTGTTGAAAAGCACGTGCAGACGGTGCTGTCCAATTTTCTAGAGTCGAATGAGATTCTGCATGCCACCCAGTCGGGTTTTCGCCCAAATCTCAGCACGGAGACTGCGCTCCTCGAGGTCTCAGAAACTATTAAAGGGGTTCTGGATACTGGGGGCAAAGCCATGCTGGTGATGCTGGACTTGTCGGCGGCTTTCGACACCGTCCCCCATGACGGTCTTCTCACAAGACTCTATGAGATTGGACTACGGGGGACGGTGTTCAGCTGGTTTTCCTCCTTTCTAGCGGGCCGCCTGCAAACGGTCTGGGCCTCGCCAGATTCCGCCGTGATGCCGCCTCTGGGATTCGGGGTCCCTCAGGGCTCTATTTTGAGCCCGACCCTCTTTAATATCTTCATGACCCCTTTGGCGGCGTTGGCGGAGTCGTTTGGGGCCCGGATCGTATCTTATGCAGACGACACCCAGCTCCTCTTCTCGTGCAAGAGAGGAGGAGACTTTGATGGGGAGAGTTTCCGGGATTGCCTTGGGGCTGTGTTTCAATGGTTTCAACTGAACAGCCTCAAGTGCAATTCCGATAAGTCCGAGGTACTTTTCTTTGGGTGTGACATGGAGCCAGACTGGCAGGCTTGGTGGCCTACCAATATGTTCCCCCCAACTTGTTCATCCCAAATGGCTAAGAACTTGGGGGTCAAGATGGACAAGGGGTTGACTATGAAGTCCCAGATCCTGGGGGTGTCGGGCACTTGCTTCGGCCTCCTTAGGATGTTACGGAGGTTTCTTCCCCTCTTATCGGAGGAGCACAGGAAGCTGACTGTGCTGGCCCTGATAGGCTCTAGGCTAGATTATTCAAACGTTCTGTACCTTGGCCTGCCAGAGTACCTGCTACAGCGGCTCCAAATTGTGCAGAATGCTGCGGTGAGAGCGATTTTGGATTGAATAGACACGTTAGTGCTGCGGGCTTGCTCCAGACCCTGCACTGGCTCCCAATCCGCAAGCGGATCGCCTTTAAGGCTTTGACCCTGACATACAAGGCCCACCATGCGACGGGAGCAAAGTACCTCCAAAGGAGACTTGCCTTCTACCGACCGGCTCGCTCTCTGAGATCAGAATCCCTGTTTTTGGCGATCGTCCCGCGAGTGAAGAGAGTGCGCTTGGGAGGTCGCTCCTTTGGACTACTGGCGCCACAGCTGTGGAACTCTCTGCCTCTTACACTTCGGGGAGCCACCAGCTTACTAGCTTTTAGAAAGGACCTCAAAACCTGGTTATTCACCCAGTAGGTCTCCTTTTGCTCGTTGTTTTCTTTCTGTCTGTGACACTTTCTCTTTTAATGTGTTATGTTAGTATACTGCAGCCTACCCTATATAAAAGCGCCGGGACACTCTTTTTGAGTAGCCGTGCGCTCTATAAAAGCCATTTTAACATAACATAACATAACATAACTCCGCAATGCAGAAATTACACAGACTTGCCCCAGAAATCCACCAAGATAATGGTTCATGGTCCCTCACAGGATGGCTCTGGGGTCTTTTCACATCATGGGGTTGGAAGATACCACTTGTCTGAATAGCTATTGGTTGTGTCATCTTTACCTGTTGTTTATGTATTCCTTGCCTTCTGGTGTGCTGTACTTACTGTGTGACTAAGCTTACCACTTCTCCTAGATCTCCAGAACATGATAATACAGTCTTCACCATGATGATGCAGGGTATTCAGGATCTAATGCTCCTAGATGAGGACATCTTTGAGTATTAGATGGGTTTATACATTTAAAAGTGTTGCTTCCTTCCATCGTTACATGTTTGTCATATGAGTACCTATGCATTTCCTCTTTGCTTAGAATTGTAAAGTCCCTACCGGATAGCCAAATAATGAATTTAGCCACTTGTGCTAAAAGGAAGGTCTGTTGGGTTTGAAATTCCCCTCCCTGCAATGCACTTGTTCTATGCCATGTTAGGTTAGCAGTGCATGGCTAAATAGACGCCATTTGCATTCACGTTATACAACCCTCTGAGTTATCCCCGTAAAGTGCAGGCTTCAGTTAGCAAGTGTGACTCCATTTAGCATTTCGCAATTCCATATATGCTGCTTAGACTGGGCGAGAGTTAGGCCTCATTTCTCATGTTGCTTGACTCAGCAGAACACTGTATTTCGTTATTATTTTTCTCTGTTTCTCAAGGCTGTTTCCTAACATGCTAATGAATAGGCCACTTTGACCTGGCAATGCTTATCTGAATTTGTAGTTTCTGCTCCCATGTTAGGAGATGTTGAAACACAGCGCCGTGGCCTTGAGGCCTTGACAAAGTGTACCCAACTGGCAGGTGTTAGCTCATCCTACTGTGCCTCTTTGTTCATGTTCAGCTCAGGCTGGTAGTTTTCCATTATGGGCATGGTTGAGGGCTTCACAAGAGGAATGATTATCCACTGCAGACTGTTGGGGGGCCAGCCCCTCGGCAGACATCTTAGGGTGCAGGTCTGATTGGACTCCTCTGCAGAGTATTGCCAAAAAACATGTAAATTTGTATTCAATACTGTCTTGCCGACTCTTCGTTCTTAGGAAGGCATAGCAGGCGGTTGTGAGTAGCCCACATGGCCCCTAAGGGCCACGTCCCTCACTACCCTCCGGGTTTTGCTGCAGTTTCCTGTCCTCTTGCACCGCCTCCCTAGTGACGATGGAGATGCATGAGTCTTGCTTCTCATGGCTGGTGTTCAGTGGCGGTGAGTACTGCGGCGCTGCTGACCAGTGCCCCCTCGATTGTTTTGCTTCTTGAGTTTTTGGGAGGTGCGCCCTTCTGGTCCCTGCTGCTGCCTCCACCACTCCTGGGCTTTTGCCTGGCACCCGAATATGATTTTCCCCTCTCTGCGGCATTTTGAATGGCGATGCTGTGCTCCCCTGGAGCCCCAAATGTGTGTAGGTCGATGACCCGCTTTGTGATCAGCGGTGTCCTGCCCTCCTCCCTCCGTGGTCATGTGTCTGCCTCCCCCTTCCGACCCTGCGTGAAGCCTTCGAGTCTGTTGCCTTGTGGTTTTCATGTTGGATTTTTGTGTGTTCTGCCATTTTGGGTTGATGCAGTCGGTTCCCATGGCCTGGGTCCTCCATCTTGGCGGTTTCAACCTATCCTCATTGTTGCTGGACTGCTCCTTGCGCACCTCCCATCTAATACTATCACTGATTCACAGGATGTTTATGATTGTTGGTCCCCAGCCGGTTTGTATGTCTTTTACTGTGACTGTTTGGTAAGTAATTTCTCTCTTGCCTGTCTGCCTGACCCAAATATGCATTCCTTATCCATTTTTACCATATCCCCTCTACCTTCCATGCCCCATTTGACGTGTGTCTTGGCTATGCTGTGCTCTAATAACCCATGTAATTATGTTTTCACTGTTTTTCTCCTATGTTATACTTGGCTCCTGTAACTGATGTAATTTTGTCACTTGATTCGCCTGTTGTATTGCAACACTATGGTGTGACTCAATGGTACACTTACAGAGCCATTCTCCTTATCATGTGGTACTCAACATGGCTGTCCCCTCTCTTATCTTTTGTTTATAATTGCCATGGATCCTTTAGTCTACCATTTACAGGAGAGGCATTTGCATAGGAGCGTCAGGTGACCACGTGGAATAGCTTTAGTTTTTCTTTATGCTGATGACATTATGCAGGGTGTAGTGTTTTGGCAATGTTTCGGCATCCATATCAATAAGAATAAATCCTAATTATTTCCACTCACAGATGCGACTGTCCCTTGCAACCTCGAGTTTCCCCTGCAATAGTGTCCAGACTCTGTCAAATATTTAGGCATTCAAGCTCACAGAGACCCTTCTGAAGTCATCCGCTGCAATTACAGGCCTGCCCTAAGCAGCCTTGAGAGTCAGGTGGAGCAATAGATTAAGCTCCAATTGGGTATGGTTGGGTGGATAGCTATTAAAACAATTACTGTACTGATGGAGCAAGGTTTCGTATTAAAAAGAATCTTGCTTGTCTGCAATCCTCTCGAATAACTTGTAACATTATAACCAACCTGTTTGTAAGTACTAAATTTGCATCACATTTTACATATCATATCTAGGGGAAGCTTTTCTATGTGCTTCACTAATGAGTAACCCGAATGTCCTGAAAATGGCTGCCAAAACCGTGGGAGCTCTTCAGTGCATGCGTCTACTACATCTACGTAGTATGATGTCTTCTTTAGCTTTCTTGGAAATCTTTGCACCTGCGCAATAGCTTTTACCATGGCTGCTCGAAACCCTCGAATTAACGCATATGCCATGCTGAAACTAACCTATGAAAGATTTACTAAGCCACTAATGCAAAAGAAATATTAAGTAAATGGGGTTAGAGTAAAAGAAAGTGGTATACAGTGAATTAATTTAATTTTGTATTCTAACATATTTTTCTCTGACTTCATTAATAGCTCGTATTTGGGCCTTGGAGGAAGACCAATGTCCTTATCCTTTGTGTCAATCATGCATTCGCGAAACCTCTTTGTTCTGAAACTAATGAAACTATTGAATGGCTGCCAATCGTGTGCTCAGCAAGGACATGGGAAGATCAACTCTTAAACCTACGAGAGGAAGAACCCGAAACATTGTATTACAGATTTATCGATCCACATATGAAATGTTTGTGGGAATAAAGCTTGTGGGGATTAAAATTAAGGGGCGAGGAATTAGACAATAGAACCAAAGAAAAGTATTGCACTTAGTATGGTGTGATGCCCTCACCCCATTGCTTGGCCCAAACAAATTGAGTGGTGTACATGGAATTGAAACATTTGGGGGTGGATTATATATTTGAATTGGTATAACAGAGGTAAGTTCTAGTTAGTTAGTCGCACTTGACCGAATAGATGCCAATGCTATACTGAGATGCTGCCTGATTTTGCTGCAATCTGATTGAAGATTCCAACACTAGGGAAAGATCGGGGAACAACAGAGGAGGCACATCTAGGAATGGGTCCAGACGAGCCCGAGCCTGAGGGAGTAGCACCAGTGAGGGGTGTAACGCTGGTGTTACACTAGAAGAGGTCACCTTCCCGGTCCTGAGCCTGTCCTGAATCCTTGATACTCTGATGTCTAGGTCCTCACACCATTCTAGATAAATATTGTTCTGTGGTTTGTGCTTTGTATTTTGCTCTCTGTTCTTTCTCTCCTCAGGTACTGTCATCACATGAGATTAATTAATGTGAATTGAATTATAAACTAACTGAACTACTCTTCCTGATGGAGAATCTTAATGTATCTATGTGTATTTGATTTGACTCACAAATGTATTAATTCAGATAAACCTTTAAAACTCTTACTGAGTCTGTGGTTCTTTGAATAAAAGTTGAATATATTGTTATTACTATTATTGTTTCCTCCCTATTCTAATCTACTACTAGATCTTCCGACAGGTACATTTTCATTAGGAGACAGGGTCAGTAAGAATACTGGTGTAAAGGTTCTCTAAGGTAAATCAAAATAGATATCCAGCGGATATTTACTATCTCATTGAATGTATGAATGTTTATGGGTCCAAATGAGTGTTGTGTGTCTGTATATATAGAGCTGCATCCGTTTTTCTTGGTAGCAGAGGAATGGTTAGTATAGTTAATTAGGTGAGGAGTGTATTTGAAATTTGAATTATTGATTTATGTTTTAACCAAAACCCGTTATGTATTGTTTTATGTTGTCTGGAAATTCCCGGGAATATTGAATAGTGGGTGGTAAATGGAAGCCACACTGCAGTGAGGTTATTGGTCTGGATCGAGAAAGTGCTGAAAGTTACGCAGGACTAGAAGCACTACGTTAGGGAATAATTTCTTGTATGCTAGTGAGGGTAATTTATAGCGAGGAGTTCACTGGTGAAATTTTGGTATTATATCACCTAGAAAGGGTAATTCTGAAGGAGTAGTAGGTTCTCTGATGTTTGTGTGAAGAGTAAGCGCAAAAGTTTTACTCATAGTGTGTGAAGAGTAAGCAGAAGGGTTTTTACTCGCAGTGAAATAAATCTTACTATTCTTTGAATTAGTGGGTCAGACACAATAGCGAATATTTATATGTCGTTGATTAATGAAAATTGTGTGAAATGTTGTGAGAAAATACGTTTTCGTATTACCTTGTAAAGGAGGGTTCAGTTGCGTGTGCTGCACTGACGTCACTGAGAGTTGCACCTGGATTGGTTGAAACAGCGGGCGTGTAGTTGATGTGGAATTGTAAAGGGGGGTCAGTAGTAAGGAGTGATACTGACGTCACAGAAAAGATGCGCAAGCATTGGCTGATGGAGCGAGCAGAGTAGAATTTGATTGGTCCTCAGACCAGAAAACACGCTGGTATTGGAGAATTATTAGAATTAATGCGAGCGTCTGATTGGTCATCAAAATAGCAGTCCCAAGAATAATAATAGAAAGTGGAGATTGCATGTACGATCCAACATTTACAGGGATTCGACCAGACAGAAGATTTATAGGGTTTGCTTACGAACAGTACCTTAATAAGCACAAGCACGCGATGTACGGAGAAATGAGAAAAATGTCATTTATGAAAAAAGTTAAGAATTATTTTAAAAAGGACAAACCCATTAAGAGTAGAGAAGGGATTCTCATTCCTCCTCCTAATATACCTGCATCATACATGATGGTGGAAAGAGGCTATCATTAAGCCTGGGCGAAGCACTACGCTACGCTCGCGTAGTTTGCGAAGTTCGCACTACTTCGCACTACGCGAACTGCACGTAGCACAGTGCGAACACGCGTAGCGTAGTGTTCTGTAGAGCTGCGGTCATTTTTTGCTTGCTCGCGGTCCTCAACGTCAAGTTGGCGACCGCGAGCAAGCACAATGACATCCCGGCGAGACTTTTTCCTTGTTCGCGATCAGCAACATCAAGTTGGCGATCGCGAGCATGGAAAATAAACCTCCCGGCGAGATTCCCAATGCGAGGAGGTCAGGTTTCTCATTGCGAGGGGTCGCGTATGCTCGCGACCGCTCGCGATGAGAAACTACCAGTTCGCGTTGAGAAAGCTGCCGCTCGAGTAAAAATCTACTCGAGCAGCAGAAAACTACAGCTCGCACTCTGCAAGATGCCATTTTCAATGATTGCACAGTGCCGGTTGCTTGTCCGCACTGTGCAATCATTGAAAACAACATCTTGCACAGTGCGAACATGTTACTACGCAGTTCGCGAAGTGCTACGCGTAGCTCGCATAGTGCGAACTTCACTTTGCGTAGCTTCGCGAAGTGCTACTTCGCGAACTACGCCCACCCTTAGCTATCATACCTGGGTATGGTTAGAGAATTGGGTAGAATACACGAAAGATGATGGTATATTAGCATTTCCCGAGTACGGAAGCTTTAATGGAAGAATATTGTACAATTTAAGAACACAGATGAATCAATTGGAACCCCGACCTAGATTGACCCAGTATGAGGCTTTAGAAGAATGGGAAATAGAAGCCTTAGAACGTGATGGACCACAAAGTAACAGGACCTTAAGCAAATATTATCCTACATTTCCCCAAGAGACTAGAGATAGTTGGAGACAGGCCATGGTGGCAGAAGGTTTATATCCTGTGTTAACATCAGAAGAGCAGATGGGAGGTAAATGTACAGAAAAAACTAGCACTCAACCATGATAGACAGTGGAGAAACAGAAGAAGAGTATTTAAAAGATGTATTGATGAAAAGTCCTCAACCTTATAATGAAGGATTTGATAGAATGACCCCTAATGCCCCAATGATAAAAACACCTTTGGTTCCACAAATAGTACATGATACAGCAAACAGGGTACTTCAATAAAAGGAAAAGGAAGCAATACATAAGAATAGAGATGAATTGATCCAGAAAATAACTCAGATGAATACACATCCGAATGCATTAACCAGACCTGTAACCATAGGTCCAGTAGTCCTATTGTATGGTGAAAAGCCAAACTGTTCTAAAGTTCCTGTAATGCCTACCCCAAGCATAGAGCCTAGAAAAGAAAAGATGATAGTAGATGACCAAGCAAGTGAATGAGAATCAATAATATCATTAAGGGATTTTCCCATAAGAGAGCCAATGATGGAAACCCCGAAGAAAAATTTGCCCAGTTGTTCGAAGGAAGTTAGACTAGAAACCTCAACAGGAACTAGAAGTGCCACAATAGTAACTCCAGAAGTTATAGAGAGATGGTCTCAAGAAATAGAGAAACCAAAGTCACAGCCAAAATTATTAGACATTTTCAAATTGAGAGTGGAATTGGAAGAAATGGTTTCCGGAAATGTGGCTCTAGACAGATTAAACACATACAGTGAGGAAGAATTGCTGTTTATTTGTAGAAGCATTACACAAAATACAAAGGCATTCCATGAAAAACTGACAAATTTGGCATTGGAAATGGGAATTGACATAGAGAAGTAAAAGGTGTTGCAGAAACCGTATAGAGCAGACTTTTCTGTGAAAGATTTGGAAAACATGAATGTGTCTGGAAGAAAATCACAGATCAGGGAATTGTTATTTCTGCTACAAAAATGGGGAGATCTTGAAAGATGGAAAGTTAGGTGGGCAAAGAAAAAAGAAGAAGCACAGGTAAATTGAACGACGTCAAAATGTGCCATGAGAGAAACAGAAAAGGTTGAGAGGTTGTATCCGATGAGGGAAGTACCCGGAGTGGGTATGTACATGTACCATGGACTAGACAGATTATTTTGTCATTTACAAATGATTTCCCAAAATTGAGAGAGAAACCAGTGGAGTGGTACAGACAGGTTGAGAGGTTTGTGAAAGTTTCAAAGGTTTTGTTAAAAGATTTGGATAGTCTGTTTGACATAGTAGTACCTGTGGATTTGTGGACAGAATGGAAAATTACTGTAGATATGCCTAGTGAGGAATATCCAAAAGATGCAAAGACAGGAGCCCCGTCAGAAGATGTAATGAAAAAATACCATCAAGTAATCACTTTTCTGAAGAGTAAAATTCCCCCGAAAGAAACTGATTGGGTAAAAATAGACAGAACAATCCAAGAAAAGAATGAGTCTGTACATGCCTACTATGAACGTCTTTTATAGGTGTTCAAACAGTATAGTGGGTTTGAAAGTTTAAAGAACAAGGACATGACACAGTTTGTGTATCGATTTGTGACAGGGCTAAGATTGGACATATCTCAAATAATTAAGCAGCACATGCTGTGTTGGCAATCAAAGCCCATTGATGAGATTTTAAAATATGCCAACTATTGTGGGGATTAAATTGATAACATACGAAAAGCTTTAGGAGAAAAAGTAATGTGGGCTCAAGTAAAATTGGCTGAACAGCAAGAGCTTCAATTAAATAAATAGAAAATCAAGGAAGAGCACAAGGTCAAGGTGACAATAATGGGGGAAAATCACTGGGAAGGTTGAATCGGGAAGAGGCAAAGTAAAGATTTCCCTGTCACGGGTGCGGGAAGTTGGGGCATTGGAAAAACGAGTGTAAAGCCGTACAAGTTAATAATGGCCCGAATCAAAATTTAAATCCACAGATGCAGAATGAGGTGTTAATGAGTTATCAGCAACAGGGTATAGATCTTCAAAGTCAATTGCCACCTGCCCCTAAGTCAAATTTTGTGAGTCAAGCCAAGTACAGTGTGGACGCCGGATTTCCAGAAAGAAGTGGTAAGAAAAATGTTGTAACATCGCAGATTCTTTTGCAGGATCCACTAATTGAATATGAGCAGGAATGACGGTGCATGAGGGGGGATGAAGGAGAGTGCGTACTTGGCGCATCCCTACCGGTAGATCAGACAGGTCCATACATAGAAGGTAAAGTAGAAGGAAATGATGTCACTTTCTTGTTGGATACTGGTGCTACCAGGTCTACGGTGAGAACAGCAGACATTCCTAACCTGCACCTCTCGGGTGAAGACATCCAAGTTGTAGGTGTTTCGAACAAACGGATTAGAACTCCAATCACAGAACCAACGGAGGTGCGAATGTGAAATTTTAAAGAAATGCATACGTTCGTGGTGTGTGACTCAAGCCCTGTAAACTTGCTTGGAAGGGACTTATTGTGCAAAATAAATTGCACCATAGTTTGCACACCGGATGGTGTTGCACTACAAACCCCAGATGAAGATGGAGTTTACAAGTTCATGTTAGCTAAACAGGGAACAGAGGTAAATGAATTATATTCAATGGTGACACAAAGGTGCCGATCACGATCCGGTAAAAAAATTCCCCGTACGACTCGTATCTGGTCTTTTTACCGTACGAATCGTACAAGTGCCGTACAAACTGGCAATCACGATTCGCATGGTAAAAAGTCCATACTAACCGCATTCAGAATATTTCCCCACACGTCCTCGGGTCGGAAAATGTGTCCGACACGTCCTCGGACGATTTACCGTACAAACGTGAAAAGTCAAGTCCGACCGAGGAATCACGATCCCACCCGTGCGTCCGAACTCACAACCGTATGGTAAAAACACCGTCCGCACCGAACTCCCATTGCAACCATGGAGATATGTGCCTGCATACGCGCCAAACACTCCCCCCAGCACCCATACGTTCAAGTCGTACCCCCATACAATGTACACCCCCCCTGGATGTACACCCGTGTACGTGTCGAACCCCCACCCGTGTATGTACACCCCAGTACGTTCGAGTCGTACCCCCACCCCTGTACGTGTCGTACCATCGTGTACCCACACCCCAGTACGTTCAAGTCGTACCCCCAACCCTGTATGTGTCGTACCACCGTGTACCTACACCCCAGTATGTTCGAGTCGTACCCCCACCCCTGTACGTGTCGTACCACTGTGTACCTACACCCCAGTACGTTCGAGTCGTACTCCCACCCCTGTACATGTCGTACCATCGTGTACCCACACCCCAGTACGTTCGAGTCCTACCCCCACCCCTGTACGTGTCCTACCACCGTCTAAGTACACCCCAGTACGTTCGAGTCGCACCCCCACCCCTGTACGTGTCGTACCACCGTGTACCTACACCCCAGTACGTTCGAGTCGTACCCCCCCCTGTACGTGTCGTACGATCGTGTACCCACACCCCAGTACGTTCGAGTCCTACCCCCACCCCTGGATGTGTCGTACCACCGTGTACCTACACCCCAGTCCGTTCGAGTCGTACCCCCACCCCTGTACGTGTCGTACCATCGTGTACCCACACCCCAGTACGTTCGAGTCCTACCCCCACCCCTGTACGTGTCGTACCACCGTCTAAGTACACCCCAGTACGTTCGAGTCGTACCCCCACCCCTGTACGTGTCGTACCACCGTGTACCTACACCCCAGTACGTTCGAGTCGTACCCCCCCCTGTACGTGTCGTACCATCGTGTACCCACACCCCAGAACGTTTGAGTCCTACCCCCACCCCTGTACGTGTCGTACCACCGTGTACCTACACCCCAGTACATTTGAGTCGTACCCCCACCCCTGTACGTGTCGTACCATCGTGTACCCACACCCCAGTACGTTCGAGTCCTACCCCCACCCCTGTACGTGTCGTACCACCGTCTAAGTACACCCCAGTACGTTCGAGTCGTACCCCCACCCCTGTACGTGTCGTACCACCGTGTACCTACACCCCAGTACGTTCGAGTCGTACCCCCCCTGTACGTGTCGTACCATCGTGTACCCACACCCCAGTATGTTCGAGTCCTACCCCCACCCCTGTACATGTCGTACCACCGTGTACCTACACCCCAGTACGTTCGAGTCGTACCCCCACCCCTGTACGTGTCGTACCACCGTCTAAGTACACCCCAGTACGTTCCGGTCCTACCCCCAACACATTCTCCTAAGTACGGAGCGCACCCCAGGCCCCAACATCACAACCGCATGTACGAGTCGTACCAACCCACACACAAGGACAGCACCGTACAACCAAATGGCCCATGTACACACCGTACACACGCTCAAAACGCACGTACACAACCAGGACAAAACAAAACAACACAAGAATACACCATACGAATGGCACAAAGCCACTAAACATGGCCAACAAACACTACAAAAACACCTTCACTGACCTGCAACTGCCAAAGACAGAGGCCCAAAACACCACCACTACTTATAACACACCCACCCAAACTTCAAACACTGCCACACCCACCCATGGACCAATAAAAAGGGCCCACACACACAAACCATGAGCCTTTGCAACAGACTCACTGCTGCCAGACACCACAGCACCATACTACAAGCTTCACCACACCTTACACTTGCACACCTTCACACAACCACCTTCACAAACACACCCTCATCACATTCACACACACACACCCACAACCATCCACACACCCCCCCAACATCCACACACACCCCCCACCATCCACACCCACACCCCTCACCATGCCCACTACCAAGAATCCAAAGTTCAGTAACCGAGAGTTGGAGAGTCGAGCCACAGATCTTTGGAACATTGGTCAGAAACACCAGCATGGCAGCAAAAACAGCCATGTGGCAGACCATCGTCGATGCTGTGAATGCTGTTGCGGACACCAGAAGGACCAGAACAGGTGGTACGATCTGCGGAGGAGGGTCCGAGCCAAGAGGCAGGAGGAACACGACCAGGCCAACGCCACAGGAGGAGGGCCCTTCCGCAGACCCGTACACTACCAGCCCTGGGAGGAGAGGGTGATGGCCATACTGCCGGTGGAGGCAGTCGAAGGATTAGAAGGACTCCGAGACCCGGGTGAGTACACAAACAACGCACCTCACATGGGGGGAACGGCATCCACAACCAAAATCACTAACAGGCATGCAACCACCACAAGCCATCGCATGACTCAACCACACTCCATGAGCACGCACATGCCACTGCTGCCACCATGCCCCATGCACCCAGCTGGACAATGTCAAGTCACAGGCCACAGAAGACACCAACACATGACACGTTAACCCGGATGGCGGGAGGCTGGGCCACAAAAATCACATAGTGCAACTCAGAAGCAGACAACAATGCCCTCTGCCCATATGGCCTAGGTCACAGCCAGACAAACAGTGTGTCCCAACACAGGAATGACTTGCAAGCAAATGGCGGACGCCTTGCATCAACACATGGGGGTGAAGGCACTGTTTTGCACATGACAGCAGCCAATGAACAGCCAACATTGTGAAAGAGTGGCAGCACACACCACCACAGCAGCAGTGCACAGACACACATCACACCCAATGGGTGCCTGGAGATCAGAAACAAACTCACATCAACAAGCCAAGGGCCACTCAAAGATCTGCTAACAGTGTGTGCCCAGGAGCTGGGCTGAGGTGACAGAGGGTGACACACAGAGGGAGGGAGAGGGGGACAGAGAGGGAGGGAGAGGGGGACAGAGAGGGAGGGAGACGGACAGAGGGAGGAGGCTGACACACGGAGGGAGGGAAAGGGGGACAGAGAGGGAGGGAGACGGACAGAGGGAGGAGGCTGACACACGGAGGGAGGGAGAGGGGGACAGAGAGGGAGGGAGAGGGGGACAGAGAGGGAGGGAGACGGACAGAGGGAGGAGGCTGACACACGGAGGGAGGGAGAGGGGGACACAGAGGGAGGGAGAGGGGGACAGAGAGGGAGGGAGACGGACAGAGGGAGGAGGCTGACACACAGAGGGAGGGAGAGGGGGACATAGAGGGAGGGAGAGGGGGACAGAGAGGGAGGGAGATGGACAGAGGGAGGAGGCTGACACACGGAGGGAGGGAGAGGGGGACACAGAGGGAGGGAGAGGGGGACAGAGAGGGAGGGAGACGGACAGAGGGAGGAGGCTGACACACAGAGGGAGGGAGAGGGGGACAGAGAGGGAGGGAGAGGGGGACAGAGAGGGAGGGAGACGGACAGAGGGAGGAGGCTGACACACGGAGGGAGGGAGAGGGGGACACAGAGGGAGGGAGAGGGGGACAGAGAGGGAGGGAGACGGACAGAGGGAGGAGGCTGACACACAGAGGGAGGGAGAGGGGGACAGAGAGGGAGGGAGAGGGGGACAGAGAGGGAGGGAGAGGGGGACACAGAGGGAGCGAGACACAGGGAGAGCAAATCAGCCGTGTGGCGTGTGCGAATGTCTGCTCGTCAGCAGGTAGACTGCGTGCATGTAGACAAGGGTGGCCAGTCCCAGAACCCCCCCTCTTCACCATGGCAAAACACAGGGCCATGTCACAACCTGTTCACGAGCACAACAACAGCTACCTGGATCATATAAGTGTGTGGATCCACTCCATGTGCACATGTACAGTGCTACACGGAAGGCGCCATTGCATGGCTCGCCACACCTGCCCACTCCACTGCTGACTGCAGTCACACTTGACGCAGCAAGTAAGACCGTGCCACACATAGTGAAAAGGGCAAAAGTGGTGCACAAGGGACACACCCATGCACAAGTGCACTGTGAGTGGAATGCAAGACAGATCCCAATTCCAAGAGGAAAAGTGCCAACTTTGACACTGATGAAACATGGATATTGCATGGACCAAAATTAACATTGTCTCTCTCACCCACAGGTCAACGTCGTGGTGCACCCCCCAACACAGGGGGGGAAGACTCACAGGACCCGGATCTGCAGGAGCCCGATCCCACCGGCAGCGACCACTCTCACCACTCTGTGGACGACCCCGACCGACCTGGCCCCTCTGGTGTCCAACCACCTGCAGCACCTGCGTCAGGTACAACTGTGCCAACCAACACCCCCACTCCTGCCACATCCCAGGAGACACCCAGGATCCCTGCCCCAACACCACAATGCAGCCAGGCTCGCCAGGAGGGACACGGTGTCCCGGGCACCCAGGAGGAGGCAGGCGACAACGCCAATGCCACCCCTCAGGGGTCCCGGAGACCCGATGTGCCCACAAGGGCAGGCCAGGCGCAAGTGGGCAGGGGTGGTGGGAGTGGAGGACGGTGGAGGCGCGAGCCTGACCAGTTGGCAGGGGATCTGGTATTTTCCCATGTCCGTAACATCCTGGACTCATACCGGTAGGACACCACGGGCATGGCCCAGGTTGTGTCCATCCTCGAGGGGATCAAGTCCCAGCAGGCCCAGCAACATGCGGAGCTACATGCCTGTCTACTGCTACACCAACGGAGGATGGAGGACAGACAGGCTGAGCAAGTGACGGCATTCCAGGGGATTCACGCTACACTCTGTCGGATGGCCGACAACATGGCCGACCCTCCCTGTGCCAGAAGGCGGAGAACATCACCACCCACAGGGAGGGATCAGGAGGAGGAGGAAGAAACATCCGATGGAGCATTTCAGATGTCGTCACGGCCTGCTGCTGAGGTTCCCCGCAGGAGGGCGGGTCGTCCACGGAAAGGACCGTGAGGGTCGGCGCTACATCACCATCTCCCAGGACATCTGGCCTGGCACCTGGCCCACTGGAGCAACAGCAGCACAGCATCAAGAGACATTCTCTGCCACATGGCCCTGCTGGTCACTGGCTGACCAATGTTGACAAAGACTGTGGCATGGACTCTGAGGATTTCCAATGGCAAGGACACCAACTCCCCTACTGAACTTTGGATTCCAAAATCCAGGAAAGGCCCTCACTTTGTCCCCCCCCCAATAATAAATCACACTGTGAAGAGTAGATGCCTGCTGGTTGCATTATTACCTAACATGTGTTTTGTAAAGTCAAAACATGCCTAAGTCATCTTTTGTCTTCAACCATCCACACCCTGGGGCCTGAGTCTGGCACAGGACACATGGGTCACAGTGTATTAGGCAAGACAGACATGGAGCACCATACACACCCGTGATGGGCCCAACCAGCTGAGGGGGTTGCCGAACAACCGTGCTGACACACACATTGAGTACACCAACAGTCATGCGCAGAGGTCAGGGATCCAGTCCAGTGTCCTGGGGGGAACCCAGGTATGTGTAGACAGGTGGCAGAACCATGTCCTGCAAGCTTGAGTCCGGTGGATGCAGAGAATGGGGGCCTGGCCAATGTTGGATGCATGGGGATGGCACATGTCACAATACCCACACAGTCATGGACATCATGCCCAATACACAGTCTCAGCCCACACACACAGCTTGCATCTTGCTACTCGACACATTGACACATAGCCACAATCAGGGAATACCATGCCAGACATGCTGGATGCACCGTGGCAACACACCAGCATTGACTGAGAAGAGGCACCTTGGAGGCATAGGGACACCTTTATTAGTCATGTATTCGGGATTGCAGAGGCAACTCGAAGTACACATGAACACATCATGTGGAGTAACATGTGGGTCCAACACTGGCAACCCCGCTTCTGCAGCACAAATGCGTGTTCGCCATGGAACTGGCACACAAGCGTCGGCTAACAGCTAAATACCCACAGCTGCATAAGGAGAGCCTGCCATACACCATAGATCCACTGATGTCGAAGTCCCACACCATGTCAAGCCAATGCTAACCGTATGTGGCCGAGGGCAGTGTCACACACATTGATGCCATCATCACAATCCCCTATCCCATCACTGATGACTGTCAACCAGGCAGACCATCTATTCAGGTGTACACAGCTGCATGTCGTGTCCCATGGGGATGCGACATGGCTGCAGAGGAAACAAACATCGACAGGGGCAGTGTGCATACATCGTGAACAACTGCCACACCCAATACACCCCAGATGCATCCCTTACCCCATGGAGACTTCCAAACGTGTCCGTGCCTGTAACGCTGAGTCAGCCCACGATGTCATGTCCATGAGGAATAGCAGTGCCACAACAATGCAAGCAGCAGACGGCATGCGCAGGAACCTGGGGAAGAGAGACACACAAGAAGTCAGCCACAAACAGCAAAGCCACTTGCATGTGCATTTACTCGACACATGTATGGATGACAACATGCTAGGTCACAATTATGACTGGGGAAGTACAACCATCACTGGCACCATCACTCCAGTGACACACCCACACACACCTCTGACTCATGTGCCATACATGCAGGTGGAGACACACATCACAACGCATGCCACACGGGGACCAATGCGTGCCCACTCAGACACTGGTACTCACCACTAAGCAAAGAAGTCGCGTATGAGCTGAGTCCGGATGTCCTCTTGCGGCTCCACATCCTCCACATCACTAGCCCCATTGCCAAGCCCTTCGTCCTCCACGGGTGGATGGTCCTCGTCATGTTGATCCAGGATGAGTGGCACAGCTCTTTCAACTGCCATGTTGTGCAGCATGCAGCAGACCATGAAGATCTTGCAGACCTTCGCCGGGGCATATGGGAGTGCGCCGCCGGTCTTGTGGAGGCACCTGAATCAGCTCTTCAGCATGCCAAACGTCCTCTCTATCACTCGCCTTGTCCGGCCATGGGCGGTGTTGTAGCGGAGCTGGGCCGGCGTCATGGGGTTGCGGAGAGGTGTCAGCAGCCAAGGCATGTTGGGATAGCCAGCGTCCCCTACATGGGAAGCACATGGACATCGTTAGAAGTGGTGAAGCGGTCGTGCTGGTAGGCTATGCAGAATACAGGACAGACAGACTGTACCCACCAACAACACATGCCCGTTCGTTGCGCAGCTGCATCATCATATGAGGCATCCCGCTACGCCTCATGATGTAGGCATCGTGTGCTGATCCTGGAAAACGAGCACAGACATGTGAAATCACCATGTTGGACTGACACACCACAAGGGCATTGATGGAGTGGTAGTGCTTTCGATTGCGGTACGCCACCTCCCGTGCGTGTGGTGGTACCAAAGCTACATGTGTCCCATCTATGGACCCAATGACATGGGGCATCCCTCCCAGGGCATAGAATCCACGCTTGACCGCAGTCATCTGTTCAGGGGTTGGGAACTTGATGAAGTCACCCAGGTGAATCAACATGGCCTCTAAGAAATCATGCAGCACACGGCAGAACAGGCTCTGGGACATGCCACCAACATTAGCTATGGTATATTGAAAGGTACCCGTGGCAAGAAAATGTAGGGCAGCCATTACCTTCAGCTGGGGTGTCAGTGCCGTAGGATACCTGTGCTGCGGTTGCAGGTGTGGTGCCAGTCTCGCTGTCAACTCCAGAATCAACGGTTGGGTGAAGCGGTAGAGCCGGATGCTGTCATTCTCCTGCATGGCAGCCAAGTCCGGAATTCTTCGGGCAAGAGGCGGCGCTCTGCAGTAATTTGGAAGTGACAAGGAAGAGTGAGTGCAGTACGACAACAAATCATGTGTACTGAGCACATGTTAATCTGTCAATACACACATGCTACATAGGGAGTCAGGTATGTGCTACATGGCCAGGACACGTATGGATGCAAGGTGACACTCCTACCAAGACCCAGCTACACACGGAGATTGAGAACCTCCCCATTCCACGCCATGGGAATAGCTGTGTCCCAGTGCAAGTGAACAGCCAGACGCAAGACAGGAGTGACATACGCCCACACATCAGCAGCAGTAGGATGCCGATTGCAGAGACTGGTAGCGGAACACTGGAGCCACAGGTCACATGACATTACACTAGGACAGCCCACACACCTTGCCATGAAGGTGCACATGTCATGACTCACCACACATTCCTTGTGAGGATGCTGACATGTCCTTGTCACGCTACTCCGTATCCCATGCATACATGTGCACCTCACATCCGATACCACATGTGGCATGGTGTGCGGAACAGTGTGCAATGACAATCAACACACATGTTGGTTGCTGCAAAGGCTGCAGCTTTTGAGGGTGCTCCAACATCAACCTGATGGGAAGCCCCCACACATACATGACATAGTCACATTGTGCACCGTGGTTAGTGACAAGTCAGGTGTCATAACCCCTGTACCGGGCATCAGGGGACACTTCCGTGTGTTGGTGTCCGTGCCATGCCAGTGACGCTCACCCCAAGTGCGCAGTACGACATGCACACATGTCAAAGGAGTCAAGGGCATGCCTGGCACACATAGCACCATCACACAGTACATCTGTACACATCTCATCATACATCTGGTGCCTTCTCAACTCAGGAGTAATGTTCCACATCACAGGCCGTCACACCTGTGCCCCACACATGTAGTGATGCACAGACGATGCCTTGATGTCAATTAATGGACAAGTATGTCCGCCCTATCCCTACCTGTATGCCGCCTGTCACCACTGTGATGTGTGAAAACCGATGTACTGCTGCGAAGAGGGCCTGTGTACGTTCCCATATCACTATGGGAGTGCTGCCGTATGTGTACCCATCGTGATGGCGAGCGTACAGGCATGTGTACGGCCCGTACCACTACGAGTACGCATACGCGAGGACACCCATAGTGGTACGGGCCGTACACACGCCTGTACGCTCCCTATCACTACGAGTACGCATACGTGAGGACACCCATAGTGATAGGGAGCGTACAGGCGTGTGTACGGCCCGTACCACTATGGGTGTCCTCGCGTATGCGTACTCGTAGTGGTACGGGCCGTACACACGCCTGTACGCTCCCTATCACTATGGGTGTCCTCACGTATGCGTACTCGTAGTGATAGGGAGCGTACAGGCGTGTGTACGGCCCGTACCACTATGGGTGTCCTCGCGTATGCGTACTCGTAGTGGTACGGGCCGTACACACGCCTGTACGCTCCCTATCACTACGAGTACGCATACGTGAGGACACCCATAGTGATAGGGAGCGTACAGGCGTGTGTACGGCCCGTACCACTACGAGTACGCATACGCGAGGCCACCCATAGTGACAGTGAACGTAGGCACGCGTGTACGGGCCGTTGCAATGCATTTGGGGTGCCCTAGGGCCCCGGAACACACCGTACCTGTGTGTGAAGCTCCAAATTACATAGGGGACACATGAGGGACAAGTATTAAGGCCTACATGCATGCTGGTTGTCATGGAGACCAAGTTCAAAATTCGAATTTCTTCTGGAAGGTGCACAGCAGAAGTCAGTTGGAATCAATCTACTTTGTTGCAATGTGTTTGTGGAGCTTACATCATGCAGGAGAATGAAACCGATAGAGTACACACAGACTGCTAGGTTTGAAGGGATTGGTGGAAACATAGGATCCAAATGTGAGTGACCAATCACTCTGTACTCCTGTGCATGAGACAGGGCAGAAAGGCACATATAAGGCAGCCAGGTCCCATGAGGGAGTACTTGCCTGCACATCTTTGAATTCGTCGACCCAGCTGCTGCTACTGATTCCCTGGAACCATGTCAAGGGCTGTGGAGAGGACACAGCCATTCACCCTTGAGGAGAACATGGCATTGCTGGATGTGATCCTCCCACAGTACCCCATGCTGTATGGGCGACCAGGGTATCAGGTGAGTGCATAGGCCACTGGCACAGACTGTCCCTATGTTGTGACTGTGACTTCTGGCATTGTGTCCTGGTGTGACACACATGCCATGTACTGTAGGGGGGGTCCCAGGGGGGGGATGCCTGATGTCTCCCAGCCAGAGCATGCTGTGGTGCATGTCTGCTCTCCTCACTTGCATTGTGTTTACTGTGACATTCACTGCATGTGGCATTACACATTGTGCCTGTCTAATCCTCCAGGGTATGGGGCTACTACAGTCCTCCTGTGATTCTGTGGTTACCACAGTGTGACAGTTGACTGTGCCTACAGATGTGTTTTGTCCACTGTACCTATGCTGAGAGTGTCCACATGATGTGTTCGTCCCCTGGACATCTGTGTGTGTAAGTCCAATGTCATTTGTGTGGGTGCATATGTGTAGTGGACCACCCCAGATGCATGAGGCCTGGATATGCCCTGCACATCTCATGTGAGCAGGGAGCAGTGCTGTGTGTCTGACGTGCAGAGACAGCCCCACACCTGTGAGCCCCCCCGATCTAGTGGCACATGTGCAGTGAGGTTTGTATCTGCATTTGGAAATGGCAGGTGAATGTCCTGTGCCTGTGTGTGTCTGTGTACTCTTCTGAGGTGGCGTCAGTGGCCTGTGGCATGTGACTGCTTTGAGGTGCTGGCCAGACACAGGAGGTGTGTGTGCAGAGTCCTCACAGCAGTGCCCTGAGACAGGAGGGGTGTGTGCCTATCACTACCAGCAGTGCCCTGAGACAGGAGGGGTGGGTGTGGAGTCCTCCCAGCAGTGCCCTGAGACAGGAGGGGTGGATGCAGAGTCCTCACAGCAGTGCCCTGAGACAGGAGGGGTGGGTGTGATGCACAGTGTGAGGCTTGATCATTGATTGTGACATTGCCATCATTCCACCTGTGTACCCACAATGGCACGTACTGCTTTTTCCCTCACCAGAGGATCATGTCCCTATGACAAAGGTGCAATGCGTTGGCTGCATGACATGCCTTGTTGTAACCAGCTAATTTGTTCTCATATGTCTCTCTGTGACATGTGGCTGGTGTATTGATGTGGTGTCACTTGTTCTTCCTCACAGGTAGGCGCCACTGCCAAGGAGCAGATCTGGCTGACCGCCGTCAGTGCCGTGAGGGGTGTGGATGGTCGGAGGCGGAGCCTGTCCCAGGTGAGGAAACGCTGGCAGGATATCCGGTGCTGGACGCGGAGGATTGCACGGGTCCTGCTGGGGGACTCACCTGAGAGCCACAAGAACCGCGGGTGCCGCCGTCTGAGCCACCTCCACAGGCGTGTGCTGCCGGTGGTCTTTCCAGACTTGGAGAGGCGCTTACAGGAGATGCAGCCGCCGGAAGGGGGTAGGTACATGTGTGTTTGTTGTGTGTCACCGGCATTTGTAAGGGCACAGTAGCATGAATTCACTGCCAGGGTTTAAAGGTGCTGTGCAGATCCAGTTTGCCCCAGTATAGCGCTGCGCCCCTGCCACCCTTCCCCTCCTTGCAATGTGTTCCCTGGTCTGTCTGTAGTCACTCCTTCACAAGGTAATGTAGGCTGGCGCTTTGTCCACGAGAACTATGCCTGTAGCATCATGTGTGGGGGTGGTGTGTAACAGGTTTTGGGACCTTGGCTGTGCCCTGTCCAGTTCACTGCATGTGGGTTCCATGTCAGTTGGCACTGATGCTGAGTCCAGACATGGGAGTTAGTCTTTCAAGTGTCATGCCTTACAGCGCGCATGTCCTATGTAGTGGCCTGTGACATGATGTGCATGAGTGTGCGATACGCATAGTGCAGGGATGGTGGCGTGTGTTGCAGTCATTACCATTCTGGAGCATGGAGTTGCGTGGCCACTACTGTCCCCTGGGGCACCTTTTCCTCAGTGTTGTATGTGTCATCACAAAACGTGGACACTCTCAGTGTCTACAGCGTAGGTTGTGCTCTGTGCCATTGTCCCCTGGCACCATGTATCTAGACGTGCAATTTTGTACAGGTGTCCACTGTGCAGCCTGACCTGAATGTCCTTCTTCATACTCACAGTTGCCAGTGCCTGTGTGTCTTGTTATACTCATCTGAGGATGGGCACTGGTACCTCATTATTTGTACAGGCGCACCGTGGGTGTTTGGCGTCCAATCTTGCATTTTGCCTGCCCCTGTGTTCATCACCCAGACTATGAGATGTTGGTGCCACCTGTGTCTCAACAATTTGCCTCGTGTAAGGGGTGGTTGGGGCGGGCAAAGCCTAGATGTCAAATCCTGATTTCTACTTGCTGGGTCTGGGCAGTGTGTGATGTTTGTCTGGACACACACGCAAGGTGCAGTGACCCAGTCATGTTGGGCATGTTTTCAGCATTACCTATGCAGCATGTGTCTCAAGTTCATGGATATGGTCCCTGGTCATCCGTATTTTCGCCAACGCTGTGTGGTGCAGATGCAGTGCTGGATTGTCCCCAGGGCCTGGGTACTATGTCAGACTCCGTTTCCTGTCTTTTGCTATTGTCTCATGCTCTCCATGGTATTTCAGTGGCATGGTGGCTCGACCAACTGTGTGTTTCATGCCCTACATCGGTACCTTGTTTAGTAGATGTTAGGGATCTTCCTTTTCAGGCTATACGATGTTACCTATGTAGATTGGACTCATGTGACAGATGTGTACAGGTGTCTGATTAATTTCTGTCTCTCCACCCTGCCCACAGCATCGTCGGGGGACACAGAGGGAGACATGGACACAGACCAGGCGGAGGGACCGAGCACCAGTGCCAGCCGTGAAATCGGGGCTGGCACATCGAGTGGGACCGAGGCGGAGGATAGTGCGGCCGAGGACCTGTCGACTGGCACGTCAGAATACGAAGCTGACAGGTCCGAGGAGGATGTCTCCGAGTGGGCGGAGGCTGCACCAGCAGCTGACAGCGGAACAACACCTCGCACCGCCCCCTCAGTTCCCATCAGCCACCTCCCACTTGCTTGTGTCCCTTCCCAGCGTGCCCGGTCACCGCATGTCTCCTTCATGCCAGGCACCGCACCCCCTGCCCCTGTCTCCACTGCTGCCGCCAATGCCGAGTCTGTGGACATCCAGCGGCAGCTGCAGGTTGGTCAGGCTGCGATCCTTAATGTCCTCCATGCCCACGGCCAAACCCTCACCAACATCGAGGCATACTTGGAGGGCATTCATTCATCGCAGGCTGACCAACGCAACTTGCTGAGGTCCATAGACTCCACACTGACTGCAGCAGTGGGTGTCCTGCAGCGCGACCTCCCCCCACCTACCCCTGCCCCGTCCACACTTCCCACTCCCATGCCTGTCCCACGTACACCCAGACGTCGGCATGTACCCACATCAACAGACACAGGCACCACACCAGCAGGGAAGGTCCACCGCACTCCTCCTGACACGCACACACAGGGTGAGGTAGGCACACCCACTGGGTCAGGGGGCAAACGTGTGACACGCAGCCATAGTGGGAGTCCGCATTCCACCCAGTCCACTCCCTCCAAATCCCCTCCCCTCAGCTCTCCTGGCCACATCTCCCCCAAGGACTCCTTCATGGCCGCTCTGTCCCTGAGCCCCACAGTGACACCACCACGCAAGCGGTCAAGGAAGTCCTCGGTCAGGGTGGTTGATTCTCCCCCCCTGTCTCCACCCTCCCCCGGTGGCGCTGCGACCCATCCCTCTGACCCCCCCCTCCTTGGGGCCTGTGGTTCCTTCGGGTGCAGGGGACTCCCTGGAGGACCTTGCAAAGGTGTGTAGTGCCATCCTGGCCTCCGCCTTTGGCCCTGCCCCACCCCCTGTGGTGGAGTCCTCCATCCCTGCACCCACAACGCCTCCCCTTTGCCCTGATGTCCCTGCGGTGCCTGGTGCTTTCCCCCCCATGATGCCCTCACCCCTGTGGAAGACAATGGCATGTAACTGTGCAGGCAAGGTAGGGGACACGCATCCCACTGTGTCCCCCATCCAGCTGAGACGCATTGACTGCCCTATGGGCTTTGTGAATATTGAACTGCCTGCGATCCACGGACATTGTGCTCATGCTGAATAAAGCTTAATTTTATTTTCATTATAACACTACTGCTATGCTGGTATTGGTGTTGGTGGGGCTGCTACATGGTTTTGGGTGGTGTTTATGTGTTGGGTGTGTGGGATATGTAGTAGTGTGCTGCTCATTGGGGGGACCCTGGGATCTGTGTGCCATCACAAGGTGTTAGCTAACTTTCTTTGTTCATGTACGCAGTTACTGCATGGTGCAATTGTCCCAGGGTGTATTCCTTCCTCTGTGTACCCTGATATCTTCCCTGCAGGGTGTTCCCAATGTTTAGCGCAGAGCTGTGTCTACATGAGCTGTGTGTGTGACGGAGCCCTTCTACTTTGGCCATGCATGCAGGGCCATGTCTCCACCTGCAACATTCGTGGCATCCTTGGTGATCACTGTACTTGTGTATGGAGTCTGTTGACATGAGTTCATGGGGACATGTTCCCTTGTAGGCAGTATGCATGTGTGTACTTCCAGCCTCACACACATGTGTTACACCCCTCCTGTCTCAGGGCACTGCTGGGGGGACTCCACACCCACCCCTCCTGTCTCAGGGCACTGCTGGGAGGACTCTGCACACACACCTCCTATTTCTGGATATGTACGCTTGGAACATACACGGTGGGGGTACGCTCCATGCATTCGAGGTGAGGGTACGAGTCGTACTTACACTGGTGGGGTGGGGGTAGGCTCCATGCATACGGGGGTGGGGGTACAAGTCGTACTTACACTGGTGTGGTGGGGGTACTGTCCGTACGTCCGCGGGTGAGGGTACGAGTCGTACTTACACTGTTGGGGTGGGGGTAGGCTCCATGCATACGGGGGTGGGGGTACGAGTCGTACTTACACTGGTGGGGGTGGGGGTACAGTCCGTACGTCCGTGGGTGAGGGTACGAGTCGTACTTACACTGGTGGGGTGGGGGTAGGCTCCATGCATACGGGGGTGGGGGTACGAGTCGTACTTACACTGGTGGGGGTGGGGGTACGGTCCGTACCTCCGCGGGTGAGGGTACGAGTCATACTTACACTGGTGGGGTGGGGGTAGGCTCCATGCATACGCGGGTGAGGGTACGAGTCGTACTTACACTGGTGTGGTGGGGGTACGGTCCGTACGTCCGCGGGTGAGGGTACGAGTCGTACTTACACTGGTGTGGTGGGGGTACTGTCCGTACGTCCGCGGGTGAGGGTACGAGTCGTACTTAGGCAGTATGCATGTGTGTACTTCCAGCCTCACACACATGTGTTACACCCCTCCTGTCTCAGGGCACTGCTGGGGGGACTCCACACCCACCCCTCCTGTCTCAGGGCACTGCTGGGAGGACTCTGCACACACACCTCCTATTTCTGGATATGTACGCTTGGAACATACACGGTGGGGGTACGCTCCATGCATTCGAGGTGAGGGTACGAGTCGTACTTACACTGGTGGGGTGGGAGTAGGCTCCATGCATACGGGGGTGGGGGTACAAGTCGTACTTACACTGGTGTGGTGGGGGTACTGTCCGTACGTCCGCGGGTGAGGGTACGAGTCGTACTTACACTGTTGGGGTGGGGGTAGGCTCCATGCATACGGGGGTGGGGGTACGAGTCGTACTTACACTGGTGGGGGTGGGGGTACAGTCCGTACGTCCGCGGGTGAGGGTACGAGTCGTACTTACACTGGTGGGGTGGGGGTAGGCTCCATGCATACGGGGGTGGGGGTACGAGTCGTACTTACACTGGTGGGGGTGGGGGTACGGTCCGTACCTCCGCGGGTGAGGGTACGAGTCATACTTACACTGGTGGGGTGGGGGTAGGCTCCATGCATACGCGGGTGAGGGTACGAGTCGTACTTACACTGGTGTGGTGGGGGTACGGTCCGTACGTCCGCGGGTGAGGGTACGAGTCGTACTTACACTGGTGTGGTGGGGGTACTGTCCGTACGTCCGCGGGTGAGGGTACGAGTCGTACTTACACTGGTGTGGTGGGGGTACTGTCCGTACATCCGCGGGTGAGGGTACGAGTCGTACTTACACTGTTGGGGTGGGGGTAGGCTCCATGCATACGGGGGTGGGGGTACGAGTCATACTTACACTGGTGGGGGTGGGGGTACGGTCCGTACGTCCGCGGGTGAGGGTACGAGTCGTACTTACACTGGTGGGGTGGGGGTAGGCTCCATGCATACGCGGGTGAGGGTACGAGTCGTACTTACACTGGTGTGGTGGGGGTACGGTCCGTACGTCCGTGGGTGAGGGTACGAGTCGTACTTATACTGGTGTGGTGGGGGTACTGTCCATACGTCCGCGGGTGAGGGTACGAGTCGTACTTACACTGTTGGGGTGGGGGTACGCTCCATGCATACGGGGTGAGGGTACGAGTCGTACTTACACGGGTGGGGGTACGCTCCATGCATACGGGGTGAGGGTACGAGTCGTACTTACACGGGTGGGGGTACGGTCCGTACGTCCGCGGGTGCGGGTACGAGTCGTACTTACACTGGTGGGGTGGGTGTACGCTCCATACGTACGGGGTGAGGGTACGAGTCGTACTTACACGGGTGGGGGTACGGTCCGTACGTCCGCAGGTGCGGGTACTAGTCGTACTTACACTGGTGGGGTGGGTGTACGCTCCATACATACGCGGGTGGGGGTAGGGTCCGTACATATCCGTCCCCACACTATGTGATGCTTGTGCGGGCCGTACCCAGTCCTTTGCCACGTGGGTACGATCCGTCCTGCCATTGTTGGGGTGACGTGGGTGTGGGCGTGGTACGTCTCGTACCCACGCTCTTCAGGCGTGGGTACGGGACGTACCGGTCTGGTTGTGTTGCCGGTTCGCGTGGTGACGGACTTCCGTTGTGGCGGTCGCTGGCTTAGCTGGACATGCCCCCACCCCCTCGTAGTGACCAGGGCATGGGTGTCAGGTATGTCCTGGGCATGTGTGGTGTGTGACTTTGGTGGGGGTTTTGTGGCCTGCCCTGGTCCTGCCACCCCCACCCCACCCCACTTTCCCCCCTCCCTTAGTTATTCTGACCTTCTGCGGCGTCTGCGTCGGAACCTGTAGAGGAGGTGGACTGCTATGAGGGCCGGGATGACACGTAGGTTCGGGTCCATGTCTGTCCGTCGCGTACTGGTACTCCTTGATTGCATCGTCCTGTCGCGTACTGGTCCTTCTTGTTCGCGTCGTCCTGTCGCGTACTGGTCCTCCTTGTTTGCGTCGTCCTGTCTGTCCGTCTCGTACTGGTGGTCCTTGTTCGCGTCGTCCTGATTTCCGGGCAGTTTTTGGCAGCCGGAAAATATTCACCGTGCGGGATGACGTTGGTGCGAATCGTAATTCCTGGGTCGTGAATGGCTGGCTGCGAGCGTCCCGACGTCAGGTCGGCGCTTTCCCGGATCGCATTAGTAGGTTTATTTTGTTCGGTCGGGCTTTTTTACGACTCGTACGGAAATGGTGTTCCCGTGCGAATCGTAATTCCTTGTTTGTAAATGTTGACGACCGGGTACGCGTCGGACGGAGAATATGCTCCGTCCGACAGTTCGTGCCCGGTTTTTACCGGATCGTGATCGGCACCAAAATGAATTACCTGACGAAGTCAAATTGACTGTAAATGCAGAAATATTGGATTTTACTGGAAAAGAAATAGGATTGATGGCAAATGTAGATCCCGTAAAAGTGACAGTGAAAGAAGGTGCTGTTTATCCAAATACTCGAAAATACAAAATGAGTCCAGAAGTAAAGGCAGGTGTTGCAGCAGAGATTGAGCGATTAGTCGAACAAGGCATCCTGAAAGAAATAATGAGTAGCCCTTGTAACTCACCTATAATTGGCATTAAGAAACCTAACGGGAAGTATAGAGCGGTTCAAGATCTACCCAGTAGTGCTCAACCCAGCTGTGATTCTTTACCAAATACCATGGAAAGCAGGTTGGTTCACAGTAATCGATTTATGTCATGCATTTTTTTCTATTCCATTGCATCCAGATAGCCAGTTTTTATTTTAATTTAAATTTGAAGAGCATGTTTACGTGTGGAATCATGTGCCTCAAAGGTACACTGAAAGTCCTTCAATCTTTAATCAGATTCTCAAAAGAAGCCTTGAATCTCTTTTATTGCCCAGAGAGTCAGTCCTGGTGCAGTATATTGACAACCTATTAGTGGCGTCAAATACTCTAGATGACTGTGTTACTGAGTCAATTGCATTGCTAAATTATTTGGCAAAGGGTGGACATAAAGTATCCCCTGAGAAACTTCAGTTTTGTAAAAACTCAGTTAAATATTTGGGACATCAAATAGTGAGAGAAGTTAGAAGAGTGAGAGAATCAGAATAATAAGACAAAGTAGTTGCCTCGAACCCAAAAGGAGATATGAATGTTCCTTGGAGTTGTAGGATATTGTAGGCAGTGGATTGTAGGGTTTGCTTTATTAGCTAAACCCCTGATACTGATGACCAGAAAGAGAGCGAAGGACCCCATCGAATGGGATGATTAAAGCATGGGATCTTTTAAAAAGCTGTGAGATTGCTTGTGTGAAGCACCTGCTTTAGGAATGCCAGACTATTCAAAATAATTCGCATTATTCTGCTATGAGTGGGATAATTGTACACTTTCAGTTCTGACACAGAGACATGGATTAATGAGACAACCAGTGGCATATTTTTCTGCTACCCTAGATCCTGTAACCTGTGCATTACCAGGTTGCCTGAAAGCTGTAGCCGCAACTTGTGTAAGCATAAAACAGAGTGAGTCAATTGTGATGGGACACCCTGTCAAGGTGTACGTTCCCCATGCAGTGATGATCTTGCTGACCAGAACTCGAACGCAGTACCTTACTCCCAGTAGGCTAACTAAACATGGGAGAATAATACTGGGGGCAGAAAACGTGACTATAGTGAGTTATACTGTTCTCAATCCAGCCACTTTACTACCTTATCCCTACCAAGAAGAAGTGAAAGATGAGGTTGAACATGAATGTCTTGACGTGACAGAACATAGCACCAAACCACGTCCTGACATACAAGAGGAACCCTTGAAAAATGCTGATCATGAGCTATTTGTAGATGGCTCATGCATGCGACACGAGGAGGGAGGATTGAGTACTGCTTACGCTGTATGTAAATTAACTGGAATAGTCGAAGCAGCCTATTTACCAGAAGTCAGATCTGCACAAGAAGCCAAATTGATTGCTTTAATTGAAGCATGCAACATTGGATAAAATTGGAGATTAACCATATTCACTGACAGTCAATATGGTTATGGGGTTGTGCACGATTTTGGCCTACTATGGATGCAAAGGGATTTCCTGACTTGCTCCGGAACTCCTATTGAAAATGGAAAGTTTGGGAGAGAATTAATTGAGGCAATTCAATTACCAAAGGAGGTGGCTGTGGTTAAGTGTGCTGCTTACCAATCAGGAGATGACTATGTGACAGCCGGTAACCAGTATGCTGTCCAGGTTGCCCAACACTGTGCGAGGCATAAAATTGCCCTAAACAAGAAAGTCGAAACTTGTGGAATCAGCTGCCAACTTATGCTACTTGCAGGAGTGGGAACCTGGGAGGAGGTGAAAGATATGCAGGAAGCAGTAGACATGAGAGAAAAGGAATAGTGGTTGAAAATAGGATGTCAAAGAAGGCCAGAAGATGGGGTGGTTTGTTATGATGGCAGACCAGTATCGCCAGATAATATGCTTGCACCAATGGCTAGAATGTATCATGGAGACACACATGTGGGCAGAGATGCAATGATTAGACTATTCAGACAAGATTGGTTCAACGCAAAATTCAGGAATGTGGCAGAGAGTCTTTGCCAAAGATGTTTAATATGTCAACAAATAAATCCTGGCAGGAAAGCTGTGGTTAGTAAGGGAAAGATTGGAAAGGCAGAATTTCCCTTTGAAAGACTTCAATTAGATTTCATTCAACTGCTTGCTTGCAGAGGGTTGAAATATGTACTTGTCATAGTTTGTTTATTTTCAAAGTGGGTGGAAGCATACCCGACCCGAAGAATTTACAGCTTGGCAATGGGCAAACTTTTATTAAGAGAACTCATCCCTAGATTTGGTTTACCAGTAACGATTGAATCAGATAGAAGGTCTCATTTTAATAATGAAATAATTTGACTAATTTGTGAAGCATTCAAAGTCGAACAAAAATTGCACTGCGTTTAACATCCAGAGGCTTCTGGGGTGGTAGAACAATTAAATGGCACAATCATGTCAAGACTCGGAAAGGTGTGTGCATCCACCCCACTGGAATGGCCTGATGCTTTACCTCTGGTTCTGATGGGACTCAGACGTATTTCAGACACAAATACTGGATTGAGTCCCCATGAAATACTCATGGGAAGAGCTATGAAACAAGCATGTGTACCAGGACACAAGCTGTTGAATATAACTGATGACTTGGTTTCGGAGTATTGCAAAGAGTTGGCTGACAGAGTGCGTTCTATCTCTCATCAGGTTGGGGAAGACGCAGTCAACAGACAGCTGAGCCAAGCTCATGATCTGAATCCCAGTGATTGGGTAGTTGTGAAGAATCACACTCAAGAATTGTGCCTAGCACCAAGGTGGGATAAATTGCATTGAGTTATATTGACTTCTTCAACAGCTGTAAAGTGTGCAGGATTGCCTAATTGGATCCATGCAAGTCATACCAAAAGGGTACCAGCTCCTGAAGAAGAAGAGTTTCAATGAAACAAGAAATTGAAGTTGCTGAAGGTTGTGCAGCTGAAGAACTTCCAATAGAAGATCCTGAGGTAGCTGCCCAAGAACAACCAAGAGCTTATCAGGACGACTGGATCCCAGTGGTGGACATACCTGAAGTATTTACAAGAACTTGGAGTCAAACACAGTTAGACAGACAGGAAAAGAATGAGGACCAGTCAGGTGTAGAAGAACACGCTCCGGAAAATAGGGAAATGACTATTAGGGAATCTGAGCAGGAACAGTTAAGGAGAGAACAATATAATCAGACAGAAGAAAACCAAATCCCCATTCATGAGTCTGAGGAGGGACAGATAGGGTTTTAAGAAAACGTTCAGGCAGAAGAAGGTAAAGAGGTAAAAAGACTTGAACAGGACCAGATAGGCATAGAAACAAAAGTTCACGATACAGAAGAAAAAACAGACATCACCAATCCTGAACAGAGTCAGATTGAGGTAGATGAACCAATCCAGGCAGAACAGGGCAGAACAATAAGCCCTGAACAAGGTCAGATAGAGAGGAAACCTGAAGACGAAGATGATCAAATTGTGCCGAAAATAAAGGAAAATAAAAGAAGCCTTGAAGAACCTGGCAGTGCAGTGCAATTTAAGAAAAGTCGAAAAGGTGATAACTGGCCAAGAATTATCAAGAGACTGAGATACCGTCTTAAAACAATCAGTGAAGAACCTGATCAAGTAAACGAAGTGTCTAGTCAATCTGGACCTTCCACAGTAACACCAAAACGAAGGAGTCAAAGGTTGAAGACATTGAATAACAAGTTCAAGGGTCCTGAGTGGACATAAGTCATTCTTGAAGATTTTGAAAATCTCGATTTAAAGGAAGAAAGTGATGAAGAGCTGAATGACGAACAAATTGATGAAGAAGTGAGACCGACTTGAAAGGGAGAGAAGACGCTTAAGGTGTAATCTCATACCAAGTTCTGAATTAAAGAAGAGAACAATCTTCTTGTCCAAAATGTCTGATACTAAAGTTACTGGAAAACCAAAACAAAGCTGTATAAAGCAGTGTTGTAGAATCTGTATCTGTAGCCTATTTTTAGTTTTCATATTATTGGTAGTATTAGCAATAGCTATTCCCTATTTGATGGTTATTGACAAACAGAATAGTACTAATGCACATATGGAAGTAGAAAACATTAAAGGAGGCAGAGTAGATTTAGAAACACCAGACGAGTTAGATTTACATCACACTGTGGACAAAAACGAAACTGGTTTAAATGTATTTTACAAATCTCTCAGTACATTATGCAGAAACAATGGAGGTTAGTAATTATTATGTTTGCATGAAATTGCCAAACTCAGTAGCTGATGGGGTAACTTATCATCACTTACCTTTGCATTATGGTATTTCATGTAGTGTATTGGCTAGTTTTTTTTATAGAACTGGAAAACTGCAGTATTATATTTCAAATGTAGATTTCATATTTTCAGAAGTCCTTCTGCGAAAGAGCATGAACTTAGTACTAGAGACTCACAATTCATGGGTGAATATTTCTTAACAATGAAGACAATAGATATAGCCAATGCACACAAACTCATCCTCACCTGTAAATTGCATGAAGAAGAAAATATATTTTTGTACTCAATAGAACAAAGGAGACAGGATTTCCAAAGAAGGGCCTCAGAACCAAAACCTCCGATACCTAAATGGGCTGAAAGGGAAGACCTTTTGGTAACTGGCAAGACTCATGCTGCTATGTCTCTGGATTTTGAGAAGAAAGGGAAGATCTGTCTCCATAGATTAAAAACTGAATATAACAATGCATTTATTGGTTCCAGTGAATGTTAACATAATTTCTTAGTAATTGGGGACTGGGTACTAAAAGGAGGAACGGATCAAGTATTTCCGGGAATTTATTATATTTGTGGAAACAAATCCTAGTTTAGATTGCCTGATCACTGGTACAGGAGTTGCTATTTCGGAATAGTATTCCCTAAAGTTTATCATGTTAAAAAGAATCACTGGAAACAATAATGACAGTAATAGACTAACCCGATATAAATGAGCTAGTTTTTCAGGAATAGTAGGTGATATATTTGGTGCATTGATACCTTCCGTGGGAGTTCTGCTGAATTCTCGAAAAATCTGTCAATTGTCAACAGTAGTTGATCGGTTATCTACTGACACTGCTGGAGGATTTTTACGGATCAATACAGAATTAGTTGCTGTTAGATCTATGGTTTTGCAAAATCAACTTGCCCTTGATATCTTATAAGCAAAAGAGGGTGGAGTCTGTAAAAAGTTGAAAGTGCTACATTGTTGCACATATATATCTGACAAAAGTGTAGAAATTGGAAGATATATTACAATTATTACACATTTGGAAGAGGAACTAAAACCATTGGAGGTTGACAGTGTATGGAAGAAAATAACAAATAGTTTTTCCACTATCAGTAGTGGGTTTTCTAACATAGGTAGGAGTATCTTCGGTCAAATATTATTGCCGATCATGGGCATAACTCTGTTAGGTCTGATGATAATGTGTTGCCGCGAATGCAGTGGAAAAAGAAAAAGGTACAAAGTGAATGAGAAGTGTAAGAAAAGAAAATTCGACAAAATGCGACTTGAATAATTGAAGGGATATATCTACAAAAGAATGAAAGGATCACAATTTAAGAAAGACAAAGGAGGGAATAAAAGATTTGAAGAAATCGAAATGATAGAATGCTAAAGTTGGCATGTGATTTAATAGAAGCTAGTGATGGAATTAAATGCCATCAGAGAGGGGTTTGATGAAGCAAGGTTTTGTATAGAAAGAAACTTGCTCGTATGCAATCCTCTCGAATAACCTGTAACATTAAAACCAACCTGTTTGTATGTACTAATTTTGCATCACATTTTGCATATCGTATCTAGGGGAAGCTTTTCTATGTGCTTCCCTAATGAGTTACCCGAATGTCCTTTAAATGGCCTCCAAAACCGCGGGAACTCTTCTGCGCATTCGTCTACTACATCTACGTAGTATGACGTCTTCTTTAGCTCGGTGGGAAATCTTTGCAGGTGCGCAATAGCTTTTAACATGGCTGCTCGAAACCCTCGCATTAACACACATGCTGTGCTGAAACTAACCTATGCAAGATTTACTAAACCACTAATGCAAAAGAAATATTAAGTAAATGGGGTTAGAGTAGAAGTAAGTGGTGTACAGTAAATTCATTTAATTTTGTATTCTAACATATTTTTCTCTGACTTTATTAATAGCTCGCATTTGGGCCTTGGAGGGTGACCGATGTCCTTATCCTTTGTGTCAACTACGCATGCGCGCAACCTCCTTGTTCTGAAACTAATGCAACTATTGAATGGCTGGCAATCCATGTGCTCAGCAAGGACATGGGAAGATCAACTCTTGACCCTACGAGAGGAAGAACCCGAAACATTGTATTACAGATTTATCGATCCGCATATGAAATGTTTGTGGGAATAAAGCTTGTGAGTATTAAAATTAAGGGGCGGGGAATTAGACAATAGAACCAAAGAAAAGTATTGCACTTAGTATGGTGTGATGCCCTCACCCCATTGCTTGGCCCAATCAAATTGAGGGATGTAAATGGAATTGAAACATTTGGGGGTGGATCATACATTTGAATTGGTAACAGAGGTAAGTTCTAGTTAGTTAGTCACACTTGACCAAATAGATGCTGATGCTATGCTGAGATACTGCCCGATTTTCCTGCAATCTGACTGAAGATTCCAAAACTAGGGAAAGATCGCAGAACAACCGAGGAGGCACATCTAGGAAGGGGTTCGGACAAGCCCGAGCGGAGAGAGTAGCACCAGAGAGGGGTGTAATGCTGGCATTACACTAGAAGAGGTCACCTTCCCGGTCCTGAGCCTGTCCTGAATCCTTGATACTCTGATGTCAAGATACTCACAGCATTCTAGGTAAAGGTGGATAAGTGTGGCTCAATGATTAGAGCGGCAGACCCTGATGCAGAGGTCTAGCTCGGGACCAGGGTTCAATTCCCCACCTTGGTGGGTCTTGGGCTCAAAAATTCCACGGACCTGATAATTCTGGCCTCGGTGCCATTCCAATCATGGAGTCCCACTCTGCAACTCTGGGCAATAGCTTGCTTAATCCCCACAACGCTAAGATGCCTGGCCTCCACCTTGGGGGTGCCCAGGAGTGGACGCTTCACAGGGAAAGCCAGGATGGGTTCCACAGTGGTATTTGTACAAGTGCCTTGAGACCCTTGCGGGTGAGTAGTGCGCTATACAATTATCAATTTACATTTAAATTTACAATATAGTTCTATGAGTTGTGCTTTGTATTTTGCTCTCTGTTCTTTCTCTCCTCAGGTACTGTCCTCACATGAGATTAATTAATGTGAATTGAATTATAAACTAACTGAACTATTTTTCCTGCTGGAGAATCTTAATGTATCTGTGTGTATTTGATTTGACTCACACATTTATTAATTCAGATAAACCTTTAAAACTCTTACTGAGTCTGTGGTTCTTTGAATAAAAGTTGAATATATTGTTATTACTATTATTGTTTCCTCCCTATTCTAATCTACTACTAGATCTTTCGACAGGTACATATACTTAGGAGACAGGGTTAGTAAGAATACTGGTGTAAAGGTTCTCTAAGGTAAATCAAAATTGATGTCCAGCAAATATTTACTAGCTCATTGAATGTATGAATGTTTATGGGCCCAAGTGAGTGTTGTGTGTATGTATGTATAGAGTTGGTAAACTCTGCTTCATCAGTACTGCCTCACTTTTTATATTTTTTTAAACATCCATATTGCTCTTTCTAACAATTTTGTCATCTCCTTGTGCAGTCTTCTCATTCGTTAATATGTGCCGCTTCCCAGCCCGCATTAGGTGGGAGGTCCTTATGCTCCCTTATGAGTGTGGTGGTTTTGGTGTCCCTGATTTTTATGTAGTTCAGGCCATTATGATTATCAATAGTATCATCCAAGAACCTGTCTACCATTTCTTAGGCCCAAAAGGGCCCAGCTGCCACACCTTACATTGTCCTCTATATTGCCTCAAGGCCTTCCACGTGATCCTAACATGATACAGATGAACACTACCACTAGCTGGGCTTGTTTAAACTTCTACGATATCTCAGCGGTGACGCCCTAGACTCATCAAAACTTCCAATGATTAAGAATCCCTGACTCCCGCTCACTTTAGGACAACTGGTGCAGTGCTGTCTTCATCCACACAGTTCCACTATGGCTAAGAGAGGACAGTCTACTATTATGGAGAAGTTCATATTCCACCGATTACATTGTACACTATGTGAAGCATTGCATGCCTACCCAGCTGAACTGCAATATTTCTTATCACTCTCCCTAGCGATCCTCTCACTGCACAGCTAGTGTTGGCTGGAGCTCGCTGTGTTTAAATCTGCAGAATTCCGTGGAGTTACCAAATATCTCCATCAAATTCCATGGAGTTCTGCAGTGGGTGAAGTTTTGCTCGGCCACCCCTAGACTAACACTTGTTGACTAACTTTACTTTTAGCCATGTCGAGGAATTGGATTCTGAACCATCCATACATTGACAGTAGGGGAAGCCTCAAACCACAGTCTAAAATGGCTTGATCACCTGTTACATAAAGATGTTTTTCTCTCTTACGTGTTCAAGGAATCAAGGTGAACATAAACAGTGTGCAGACTTTGATCTTGCCTCGCCCTCTTCTGTTCCTTGACACAAAGGCGCCATCTACTGGCCAATGTCATGACACTCACTCATCTTTGCAAATTGTAAATAATATATATGCACCCAACCACCTGTTTAGATTGAGACAAATGCGTACAAAAAACAACTCTTAGTGTACACAGTTTCCACATTTAAAAGAATTCCAGTAAAACATACATTATGGCTGATGTGATTCCACCGCTGATCATTTACACATTAAACATGCCTATTCTTCTCTTTCCTGACAAGTTCTTCAGATCCTTAAATAAACTAACCTCAACTTTCTATGTAACGAAGACAAACCTAATCTTAATTTCACCAAACTCTGCACCGGCAGACAATACAAATACAGCCTCGGTTTTCAATGCAAGAAGTTAATAAACCTAAGTGAAAATTATTCTTTCTTGTTTCCTTTCCACACTTTTTGCTCTTATGTTTTCAACTTAAGTAGAAATACACAATTAAAACATGATTCCTAGATTGATGTGTGTGACCAAGCAGTAAATATCTTTTTAAATGAAAACATTTGGGTTCCAAAACTCATACCATAAATGTTGGTTTGTTCACTTTTGAATACATTAAAGGGACTAATGGAAACCCGGGGGCTCAGATCGGCTCACATCTAAGTCCCAAGCAGTCAAGTTACACAATGAGCTACTGGTGGGTGCAGTTCCCAAAAGAAACACTGCACTGACGAATAACCACAAAAAACATGCATAACTGCTCCATCTAATAGGCCCCAATGCAGGTGTTTTGCCATTTACAAGCTAGTCCCAAAACCACCCTTCCTATGCATCAAGTTTCTCCCAAAAAATCATGAACACAGTAGACCTCATCAGCCCTCACTCATAAAAGCCACTTTCACTAGAAAGAACTGAACCGCCCCAAAAGAATTTTTCGTTAACCTCCAAAATGGGCCCTTTGGATAACATTGGAAACCGGCACCTCAAAAACAATTTGATTTCTACAAGTTCCACTTGTCCCATTTCTTTCCAGACTTCAAAGGACACAGGTACCACTAGTTCCCCACTAACTTACCAAGCCACATCCTGATGCTATCATGGGAACGGGTACGGCTTTTAAGATCAATTGAGCTCCAGACCAAGGAATATTGGGAATGATGTTGGGGGGATGGGAGGACTCCCGTAGTTTCTAAGATTTTGAAGGGCAATGCTGCAGTAGAGATTGTCCCATTTCCTGTGCAGGGGCACATGCTGGGATCTAGTCTAGGCCCGACAGGGGCACTACCATGCTGGAAAAATCAAGCTGCAGGTTGGGAATGGGATGGAGGGTTGTTGAAAGTGATATCGCACTCATGATGCATAGGGAACTTAGGCAGACGTACCCAGCAGGTTTGATTTAGTTTTAAAGGTAGATATGGACACTCAATTTGCGGAATGTGGGCTTCCGGAGGCATTCTCGGACACCCTACTCTTGCATCCGCAAACTTGAAGGAGTTGCATCTAGCACAGTGAATGCACTAAAGTGTCATGTGGCTGTCATGAAATACGTTAGGAGGGGTTCACTAGGCATGCATAAGATAATATGCGGAAGGTCAATGGAGAGGGATACTTGAAAGGTAGTAAAAATGTAGTCAAACCGTTTATTCATTTGTGAAGGTTGTGGAGGCACCAACTATCAACATGTCTGGACATATGTGTTTGCAAGTTGATTGATTGCTGGTGGAGAGATTATTTTGAATGGCAATTCTGTTCTGTGGTGTATGAATATGATGGGTCCTTGAATGACAATCGTGTATTGATGAGAGTGCACTGATTTGTTGGATTAGGCTGTGGCTGGTGGTATGAACGTTTTGTGTGCAGTGAATGAATGGTGTGTGAATGGACCATTCAGTAGTCTTAGTTTCAATATTAAGATACTGTGATAACTATTTGTTCTTTGAAGCTAGCATTTCCGGAATTTATAAAATAATAATAAATAATAGAGGTGTGGCGCCGCGGAGGGAAGAGGTGTGGCGCCGCAGCCAGGGCGACTGATTCCGGAACCTGGGGATCACGGTTCGATCCCCAGCGCCGGCGGCAGATTAGCCCAGCACCATGTGACTCTGGGCAATAGCTTGCTTAATCTTCCCGACGGCCCCTAGAGCCTAGAGACCCTTACGGGTGATTGTTCGGGCTTTACAAATGTGGATTATTATTATTATTATGGAGTAGGGTACCCTCTATGAGTGGCATGACCTCCCCTATAAATCCCAATTACATAATAGGGCAGGGGGATTAAAATTACCATTAATTCCCTAGTAGGGTGTAGCATGGGATGGCAGTTTAGAGGCCAGCACCCCTTGCCACACTTGCATGTGTGGACTGCTGACAGCTTGAGGTCATTGTAAAAGCTGCCCATTGTTGCAGAGCTGCTTTTAACCCCTTCAGCGCTGGGCGAATTCCGCCGCGGTGCTGAAGGGTTCGAGCGCGGGCGGGACCATGACGGAACGGTTCCGTCATGAGCACAGCTCAACCGTGGCTCATGACGGAACCGTTCCGTCATGAGCATGGAAGGGGTTAAATGTAAATTGTCTCCAAACTCGATGTTGGTGTTAGGGGCACTTATAAATGGATAAACAACAATATTTTGGCATATAAGGTTTCCCCGGGGTCTCCCCTAGGTGTCCCAGGGGTGGTGGATCAGGTAATAATAAGGAGGAACCTTATACAAGAGGTTTCATTTGCCTGGGAATAGAGAAATTGCTAATTTCACTTCCCACACTGTAGTAAAGTGCTTTCCAAAGTTGACTCCTGTGCTAGTAGCAGTGTGGAGTGAGTATCTACATTATTTTGGTATATTCAGGCCCCCTAAAGTCTCCTATAGTTTTCCCAGGGGTGGGGGTCAAGTAGTTAATAGCAGGGTCCTTATAAAAGCAAGTTTTATATACCCTGGTTTTGGAGTATTTGCACATTTCATTTTCTCCATTGTAGATCCCCAGCCATATTTGTTAACATTTCATTAGTTTACAAATCCATAACTACTGCAAGGGACAACCGAAAAATTCCATGCAAAGACTTCGGAGAATAGAATTGATAAATTCAACAATATGTTGTTATTGAATGTATCCTAAAATGAATTAAGTTATAAATCCTTGTATGTGAGCCAAAATTCAGCTTTCCAGTGGCCTGCCCTGATTGGCCAGAGTTACGTGGATTAGCCAGGATGCTTTGATGAACTGATAATTCGCACACCAGGAGAAATAGCCGTCCCTTATAAGAGGACCCGGCTACACAGGAATGCCAGAGCAGGGGGTAAGGGTTGTAAAGCATAATCTTCAAAGGTAGGTCCATCTTCCCCCTTCCACTCTGAACCCAGATGGCAGGCTTAAGGAATGTCTTTTCAGATGTAGGAGGGAGGGGAGCTGTGGAAATGAGCCACCCTGGAGGTTGGTTTAGATAGCTCTTGCATCTCTACTGAGACTTCAGCTGTATTGAATTTTGGAAGAATAGTGCTCTCTGGGAGACCATTGTGCCACACTTTGGAGGAAATGGTTATGCTCTGGGGTGTTTCCCTGCACCTCATTGGACAGGAGTGCCATCCCATTTGTCCCCTGAGAACACAGAATAAGTGAGAGGGGCATAACATCTCAGATTTGCTGCTTTAATCATGAGAAGAAGAAGGGTCCATGCTGGAAGTTTGATTTTCACCAACCAGGACGGACTAGACCTGCTGCACATTCTAGAACGACAGCCCTATGGACCTAACTTGCTTCAAGAGGTATGAAGAGTAGAGTCCCTGCACACTACAGGTTAACAGAGCTCACCTTGACCATCACCACCAAGAATGCCCAGTCTGAAGTGCATCCAGTGGATTTGTAGGGGTTTGATCCAACAGGAACTGAAGTCCCAAACTTTCAAGCACCGTCTTGGAGATTCCAGACCCTTTGATTGTGTTTTGAAAAATTTGGGACCTCAAAAGGAACTTTAGGAAAAAGTTCCAGAAGTTTGTAAAAGCTTGGAGTAACTTTGGAAAAAAAGCTCCATAAGTGGACAGACTCAACCCTGCCAGCCAAGCCGGCGGCCCTCATCCGCGAGCCAGCCTGCCCTCCAGATTTGTCCCACTGAAAAGCTCTGGAGGTCTAAATTCCAGAGTTTGACCAGGAGCTCTTTGAAATTTAAGCCAGCAAACCCTCACTGAACTTGGACTGGTGAAGAGCATTGAGGGATCCTAGGAGAAAAAGCTCTGTAAATGTTTCTAAGTTCGAAGATAAAAGACTTGACCTGCTCCAACCGCGAGAGTCAAGCCACCCACCTTCAAACATGACCCAGCCTGGATCCCTGGTTCATTCCCTGGAAAGGTCCGGATGTTCGATTACATAGTTTGACTGAAAGGCAGCCGGTGAACCCTAACCAAATCCGGACTGGTGGAAAGCATTGAGGGACCGCAGAAGAAAAAGTTCCAGGAAAGTTTCTAAGTCAGAAGGTAAAAACTTTGACCGAGGCCTACCATGAGTGGGAGCTGCACGGGGCTCCATTGTAGGCAGACTGAAACTTTGACTTTGTCCCGGTTTAGCGCAAGCACATGTCCAAATAGGCATATATAGCTTTCTAGGTGCTATATAGTGCTAAATCTTTGCAAATTCATATCTCCTGTTTCCTACATTGAATATTTTTCATGTTGGTGTCATTTTAAAGATAGAAGTATTTCCTACTTTTATAAATTGGTGTTGTTTATTTTATTGTGTGCTGTGTCTTAATTATTTACTTAATTGGCATTTTTAAATGCTTTATATACCTGTCTCCGAAGTTAAGCCTGTCTGCTCGCAGTCAAGCTACCAAGTGCAGAGCATGGGAATCATTTTCTGAGACCTATTCTGAGCCCTAGACGGTGTTAGTGGCCTTATTGCCAGTGATAGAGGCATATTTACCAATACTAATAAACCACTTTCCAACAGCCATTACACATTTTTCCACTGAAACCACCATGTTTTCTCAATTTTGGTAGCTGTAGAATTTGCGGCATGTCTGTGTTGCCACCCAGGGAAACCTACTAAATCTGCAAATTTCTAAAAACTAGACAACCAGGGTGATAGCCATGCAAGTTACGCACTCCTAGACTTCCCTGGTCGTTTTTTTTGTTTTTTTTTTTAAATATGCCAGTTTGTAGGTTTGCTTAGGTCATGCTGAGCTAGGGCCAAAATTCATAGCTACCATTATTGGAAAAAAAGGATGTGTTTTCTGTGGAAAGGGGCCCTTTCCTTTCATTGGTACTAGGCCTACCCACAGAAGTGAGGTAGCATTTGTATCGGCAGACTTTGGGGAAAGCTGGGTGGTAAGAAAGGTGAGGCTCCCCACAGACTGCAGAAGTTTTCCTTATAAAAATACATGAAAAATGTATAGTAGAAAAGTGGAGTTTGCAATGGTTTCTGGGTAATATTACCTGGAGAGAATCATCCAAGCCGCACACCCCTGGATTCTGCTGATTGTCTAGTTTTCAAGCCTTTGCAGGTTTCTAGGTTTGCCTAGGAGCTGGTTGAGCTAGGGCTCAAAATTATCAGCTACTCACATTGCAAAAAACAGGTTGCATTTTCTGTGGAAAAATTGTGATGTGTCTATGTTGCATTTTGGGACATTTCCTGTCACAAACACTTGTTATTCGCATACAAATGAGGTGCCATTTTATTAGATAGACTTGGGGGGATGCTGAATGGTATAACATTTGGGGTTCCAAACAGATTCCAAATGTTTCCTCTCAGAAATGTGGGAAAAATGTGTGTTTTTAGTTAAAGATTGAGGTTTGAAAAGGCTGCTGGGTAAGATTTCTGGTGAAAGCCATGTAAGTCATGTACCCCTGGACTCTCAGTGTTGTCCATCATTTGAAAATGTGCAGGTTTGATACGTTTGCCTATGTACTGTTTAAGCTAGGGTCCATAATAGACAGCTACCCACATTGAAAAAAGGATGTATTTTTAGTGCAAAAATGTGATGTGCCTTTTTCCTGTCCCAGGCTCAAGACCTATCCACACAAGTACGGTACCATTTATAGGTAAAAAAGCTGGCAAAAGCCACGCAATACATGTCAGCCAGTGTGTAAGGAAGTAGACAGTTTGAAAAATGCCCTCTGAATCACATGCTAGTACCTGTGCCCACAAATTCAGGGATATGCAAATCACCACTGCTCCGCAATTCCATATCTTGTGCCAATTTCAAAAATAGTTTTCCTTGATACCCATTTATTTCACTATATAAATTAGTCTATACTCGGTACACATTGAACATCCATTGTACAGTGCAGCTCAGTTGTGGGCTCTGGGTACTTCTGGTTCTTATAGAACCTATAAACACTATATATACCCACAACCAGAAGGATCAAGCTGATGTAATATTATATCAGTTTTGTAAATTAGCAATTGTGACAAAAAGTAAAAGATGAAAACATCACAAATGGCCAATTTTTCCTGCTGATTTTCAATATATCTTTATATCAACAGGTGGTTTCTTTGAGAAACCCTTTCGGGAGCTACACATGACCCCTTGCTCAATTTGGAATTTTGTCTACTTTTCTGAAATTCATAACTTTCCTGGATCATCCATGGGTTTCACACTTTCTACCACAAACTGAAAGTAGGTTGAAAGTACAATAAATAGGAAACATGGGCTACCTCTTAAGATTTTTGATTCACCTCTGTGTGTTGCTGAAAGCCGAGCAAACCATTTGTTGATTACATTTTTTGGGGAGGAAATCAGTTTTATCTATATTTTTCCGATTTTCTCTATCCCCTGAAGGGAAATCAACCAACTCTGGGTATTTTTAGAATCCCCGGGATGTTGAAAAAAAATACACAAATATGGAGTAGATACCTCATGTGGACAAAATGTTATGGAGACCTCAGCACGATCTACAACAAATAGCCAAAAAGGGCTCATCACTGGGGGGAGGAAAGGCCCAGAAAATAATAATATATTAAGATGTGTAACCTTTGCTTCTTCATCTCAGTTTTCTGAACAAGGAACCGTGAGGATTACCGTAACCAGATTTCATGTTTGTGATTTGTGGCTGGTTTTCGGTTTTTTTCCTTACTGTCGATGGTTTTTGTCACAGGTCAATTTTAATTTTACAACATTTTGTGGCAAAAATATTTTAGTAAATGGGATTTTTCCCCAAATAAAAAAAAAATGTGGGCTTTCTCTTGGTATGCTTCAAACATACAACATTTGTGGTGATAGAAGCTTCAAAAGTGAGACCTCGCTAAACAGGTAAATCTGTCTGTAGGCAATCCATAAAACAGAAACACTGTGTGAATTGGGATGTTTCGTGTTTTGTGGATGTAGAAACATAAAGATTGGTATAATTTAAAAAATGCTAATAATTTCTCATCGAGTAATATGAATCCTGAACTAAATGTTAAATATATTTTATAAATCAAACAGGCATGGAAAGGGGTGTGTTTTTGGCAATTCTGGTCTTCTGCTGAGCAAACATTCTGGGAGCCAATGTTGACGTAGCAAGCTGAAGCGTCCCGTGACACTGGGAGGAGAAACAGCATCTTCTAGTATAAAGGTAGGGAGTTTGCCTGTATAGAATCACTTTCAGACTGAATTGGATATTGTAGCGATAGGCGCAATACCCAACCTTCTCACTCACCATGAAGCTACTTGTGGCTCTCGTTGCTATGGTGCTTAGTTGCTACCTTGGTAAGTATAATTTATTTTATCTTCTCAACACGAGGTCGACTCAAAGGCACATTTTAAGAAAAAACCTTTTTAGAGTTTAGAAAATACAGCTTTAGCTTTCCATGCCAGCTTAAAAGCAATTATTGACCAATATAAATGCGTATATAAATGAATATAAGATAGCTTTGTTGTGGACTTATGATTGCTGTGTATGGTGCTCTGGCTAAAGGCAAAATATTAATCATACATCTTAGGAAACATAAGCCCATAAACCGAGTTGAGCCAAAACAACACTATTCCACAACACTGAACTGCAAGTGTTGGGCAACAATGCCTGTACTACAATTGATCTCTTATTATTGTGTGGCAGAAAAACAGTTCTCACACAAGTTGGTAATACAGCTAAGGTGGAAGAAATTCAAGTGGTTTTACCCCATTTGTTCATGGTAACAAAACTCCGAGGTCAAACCTGGAGGAATTTTCTCTCCAAAAAAGACAGAGTTGTGGAATATTGTGCTGAAACTCTTGTGATAAAATGCATTTCTGCCTCCTTTTCCTCATTTTATAGGATGACTTTTGATCTCATAGTAATTCAGCATCGCTGAATTGTGAATACCTCCCTGAACTGTTCTGCCCGACAAGCACCATAACCCACCACAATGCATTGAAACTCATTACACCAAATCACCATTCTGCAGTAAAACCATGAACACCAATCTACCTCACTGAACTGCATCCCAGGGCCACTAGCCATGTACAACCTGTGTCCCAGGGACACAAATCACCCATGATCCAGTGCATCATAGGGGAACTAACCACCCACATTACAGTGCACACCAGAGTACCTACCCTTCGACATCACACCTTATGTTAAGGGCACTAACACATCACACTAAACTGCATCTTCGAAACACTGACTATAAGAGATCCAGTGATAAAATACTATCTTGTTACACTCCATCGTATGGATTATAGCTCACAAAGCTGCATCCTATGGATACTTAACTACCACAATATATAATGAACCCAAAAGTGAGTAACTTGCAGGACTGCACTGAATTCCATTGATACCTGCCTACCACGCTACCTCCTGAGGATACTAACGCATCAGCCTGATCTGAGGTCTATGGAAGTTAACACACCATACATCAGTACTTTATAAACAGATGAGCTGCCACTCTGAGTCAGCACCTTTTTAAAATGTTTTGCTCAAACACACGTTTCTTCTGCAGAGTTGTACATGTTTAGTTTGCTGCCTACATAAAGCTAAATTAGCAGTAAATAACATGTAAAACCTAATTTGTGTCTAGAGATAAACGAGTTTGCTCATGAGATATATTAACAAGTGACCCCAAACAACAGTGCTAAACTAATTCGTACACAATGATCACTGTAAATAATGTATCAGTCTAAATGCAGATGTTCTGAAGCTGAATTTATATTCAGTCTTAGTGGTGATAGTCATAAATCAATACCTTAACACAAATTGCAGTAAAGAAATGCTTGCCAGTTGCTGCGCCCATTTTTCCTGACCCCTATCTGCCAAAGCAGAGGTCCAATAAAATCCCTAACCTCACCCTGCTCTGCTTCTGTAGTTTTTCGCCTTGTTTGAATCCTGCTCATTGAACTTGCTCAAGAAGAAGGGGGCTGGAGGTGTAGATTTGGCCTAGCAGTTAGATGGGCCGATCTTGCATCTGGGGACTCGGGTTCGAATCCTGCCTCCCGAACTTTGAACGAGGTTCGAATCCCGGCCCCATGTCAACTTTCTGCAAAACTTGGCAAATCGCTTAAAAGAAAAACACCCCGAGGTTCTCTCGTAAAATGCTCTAATACCCTTGATCTAAGTTCACTTTAAAACCCTCTCATAATGCTGCTCAGAAGGACGGCATCTGACGTATATTGGTATACTGGCCTTCTGATATCAGGTACTTCATTGGCTTTTTAATTGGAAGATGGAAAGAAAGCCCTGTTGAAATCTGTATCGTATGTTGTAACCTCACGGGGTTACAGAGAGTGGCTGAGAGCAATCCAGCGGGCATTTTGTGCCTGTCCATCTGAATAACCCCAACATGGCCAGAATGGGTTCATCTTTTCCTAAATTCAATATTTGTATACTGTATCCTGATGGGTTAGGAACTCACCCCTCCACCAGATGTGCTCTATTTTTCTAAGTACATTATTCTCACCCATTTGATTCCTGTGGGCAACGAAAGGCCTCACAACGCAGATGTAACAGGGCTACTTCATGTAAAGTGCTTTTTTCCAAGATGGTGCTGTATTTGTGTGATTCAGTCTCAGTGACATAACACAAAATGATTTGGACCCCTGCAGAATTTGCTGAGGGGACCCTGAGACTCCCGTATGTAACAGATACACATAGCTCTGAAGCTGAACGAGGGCCCCCTGAAAGGTGGGACAGCCCCTAAATCGCAGAGGCATGCTTTATATCCTTATATTCCGGAAATTGCAACATACAGAGCAGGATTTGAAGGCATGGGTCGACATTTTCTAGCCTATTTTCTCGCATTTTGTAAGTTCCTCTTGATTTTATTTTCTATTTTAGTTCTCCCAAAAAGCGTTTGATGATCGAAAAACTGTTTCAGGTGGAGTTTTTTTTTGGCTTGTTTTCGGTGACAACGCTTTGACCAATGCTTGTGCCTGTTTGTAACTGAGTTAAATTTTACCCTGTTCTCCAAATTGATCTTCTAGGCTCTAGAAGAGTCATAGATTTGACAATACTGTGCTAACCAGTATCTGAATCGCTATCCCTTTACCAGCCTTCTTACTTGCTATCACTGCCTTGGGAAAGTGAAGAGTAAACAAAGAACTAACTTCATTATTGAATTTTTTATGAAATGGAATTGCACAATTTGAACTAAAAAAATCTACGATCAATCCCGGCTTTCCGACTTTACCAAATTTTGTGATCCGAGGCAATTGTTTTATTTTGTTTGCCTCCTTTTTTCCTCTTTTCACATGTAAGAACACCTTGAAATATCCGTGTTCAGGATATGCACGGTACATAATCTTCTAATGTGTTTGATTCAATAAACTATAATGTAATCCATGTATAGTAAGAACTCAAGTCAACCACAGAGTTTGTCAGAACAACTGACTTGCCTCTTAGTTCACTATTGGCATTGTTGTCAGGGTGGGAGAAGGCTTGAATGTCTCTTTGTTAATTTATTTAATTCTATCGCTTAAAAACCATACCTCTTAAATGCAATGACACAATCTTATGTACTAAGGTGAAATGCTTCTGCATGTTAATTGCAAGACTATTTGAATTTTGAAAAGATTTTGTCATTTTTAAACACATTTGTTTCAAGCTGTCTTAAACATGAATGTGTCCCAAAGTTAAGTGGTACAGAATACCTTTTTTAAATTCTATTCTTTTATTTTGGTTATTTTGTAAATAAACGCTTGCCCGTTTATTCGCCATCTTTTTGAAAGTTAGTGTTCTCTTAAGTAAAGAGCAGCCCAGTGCTGTTGTTCACCAAGGAGCTGCATGTGAAGGATAGGAGAGCCGCAAACTGCCTGCAGGCCGTACTTTGAGTATCATTGCTCTAAAGCTTCCATCTAATGTGAGTGTATATATTTGTATGGCTGCATAAGTGTCAGCCAGTAAATAAGTGCATGCATGTATCTCTGTGCATATCTTGAGCATTATTCTATGAATTTGTGTGTGTGTGCTTGCATGAATGATTGTGCATTTGATTATTATTGTTGGTCCATCCTTCCACTGGGAAAAGAAGGGGCTCAAGGAATATCAGCTTGGAGAACCATCCTAGTCCTATTTTGTTTCACTCATATATTTGATCTTATACCCTGAACCCATTCTTTCACCCCCTCTCAGAATTCAACGAGGGTCTAGCTAAAGACTCCTTTTTTTTAACATCCATCCCATCACTGACCCTTTGACCCCAGAAGTGGAGGCTTTATTCCCACCGGGTTCCCCAAGCTTAGTGCTCACTCTTACACTCAGATTCTCAGGGCTCTTAATCCCTGCCCTCTGTATTATGATAGATAGCATGTCCCCCGTTTTCAGCTTGCACACCCACAACACACTCCCACAAGGTGCCATGTCCCTTACAACATCAGAAAAGCCTCCTGATTAAGCCAATCAGCTTTGAGCCTTCAGGCCTCTATATTGTTCATCTGTTCAATAATAGGCCAGTAACTTGAACATGGTTGCACCTGATCCAGTGCTCCATAGTCCAAAACAATGTGCAGCCACCAAAGTATCTTCACCCAAACACTGGAAGCAAGAAGTGGGCGAAATCTTGTCTGTGTGTCAATGGAGGGTTTGGTGTACATATGTGAGGAAATTTTGCGAGCCTGTGGCCTTTTTTTACTGTACTTATCATATGTATGTGGAGAATGCGTATTCATGGTATCTGTTTTCAGGGGTTTTCCCAAGTGAATTTTGAATTGCTGTTCCTGACCTGTATGTTTTGTGCAGCAGTAAACCTTTTTTCTGCCCATGTTGTGCCTGTCCTGTTTGTGTTAGTGAAGATTTCTTGAAACATGTTGTGCTTGTGACTTAAGCGAAAAAGTACTGCTCAACTTATGGTGCTCCAGTCTTTCCTTGCTAAAAAATAAAATAACTGCTATTTGTGTTCTTTTTAGTGTGTCTGTGGCTTATGTGAGTGCATTTGTGGCCAGCATCTGTACATGTTATGTTCTTTAGTTAGTATGTTTGGTTTATCTGTGTGGTGTTAGTATGTTTCTGAGTTGGATGGACTGCCAAAGGGTCACTGTTGCTAATTTTATCTTGATATGATACATTTTAGATAAATGGCCATTTCTACCTTTACCAGCCAACCACTCACACATCCATTCACCTACTCTTCTCTGTATCTATCGATCCATCCATACGTCCATATACTAAAATGTTGATCAGTATGCCCCGTTGATCTCATGTCTATATTTACATCCTTCTCCTAATACCAATCAATATTTTCCTCCATTGCCTCACCACACTTATGTGATTCTCTCTCTACCTATATCTCCTTGTTTTCCTCTCCCTGCACCAGCCCCTTTCACATCTGGAGCTTGTTAGATAACTTCTCAAACAACATATCTCTTTCGACAACAAGATACATTGCTTGGACATGTAAAACATAAAGGGATGGTGCTGTGCTTACAGAAGCTTGCTATGGTGGGTGCTTTCACATCAATTGAAAGTGATTGAGTAAGGGAATAATTGATCACCATTGTCAGTGGAAATTGATGTAAGATATGCATGTACTAGGATTTACCACTGCCATGTGACTGACTCCTCCCGATCTCTATAGGCCTGTAGGTAGAACCAGCCTGTGATAAAAAAATATCTTGATATCTTTGTACGTCAGTTGGTCTCTGCAAAGTGCTCCTTCTTGATGGTGGTATATTCTTGTGTAATGGAAGTACAGAAGACAAGAGGGGGGTAACAGCCACTCTAAGAAAGTTAACAGTCAGAAATAAGAATGTTCTATTCCTTACCATTAATCTTCATTACTTATTGGTAATCTTCATTACTCCTGGTCCCGTTGTCCTCGTCACATTCATTAAACAAGTAATGAATGGGGCAAGAACAGGAGGTAATGGGAACATTTAAGCTGCCCAAAGATTAAATTGGTGGAACTTGTTCTGCATTCTTATTTTCAGTCTCGGAAATACTTCAGAAGCTATTTTTATTTGCAACAAAACAAATTCATTATTATCATTAAAGTACAGTTCTAGAGCTCGTCCATGTATCACACATTTAGTTATGCTATACTAAAGTCAATATGAACATTTTGAAAAGTAAAAAAATATTATCATGGAATGACAGTTGGGAATTTTAGAGCCAAAATGATATAAGAAACTGCCAATGCACGCTAAATTGACAAGCATTGACAAGCATTGACAAAGCCAATTGTTCTACCCTTTTTTAAGTTAACTTTTTTCAGTTCTGGAAATTTTGGATGCATCAGTAAATAAATAAGTTAGTGAGCGAGTAAACAGGTGAACAGTTCATTGCATATGTGGGTGGGCAAGAGAATGGGTAACATAATAAAATGTGTATCTGAACACTTACTGTGAAGGATATCTTGGCGCTGAAATAACAGATGCTTATTGTTATCTGTGAGAAAATGGATTATTAGTTTGAGGAAGATGGTAGTCAATCAAAAGTAATAATGTCACTATTCATGTTAAATCCAGAACGTTGTTCAGTAATTTAAACCTGAGCACAACCTCAGGTATCTATGGCAAAGAGCAGACAGGTTTAACTTAAGAAAATGTGAAAAACATTTAAAAAGTACCAAAACAGTTTAAAAGTCAGAATCACAACACAATAAACATCTTGCTTTTATTTCTGAAAATAGAGAATATTTTACAGAATAAAAAGACACCAAAACAGCAAATTTCCAATAAGGGGAACCAGAGAGCTTAATTTTTAACATTTTAATTAACTATTGCAGAAAAAGCACAAAGCACCATACGCGGGCATCTGGTGGCACTGGACCGGGGCGAAGTCAAAAGAAGAGGGCTGACTGCAATGGAGAGCTGGTTAGATACAGGGATCAGGTTTACGCCGGTAGAGAGTTTACCTTGTGACTTAGAAAGATTTATGAAGAAAAAGTGGTCATAGATGAGTTAACCATGGGGCAAGCTGCATGCTGGATCCAAGGCAGAACTCAATGACGGAGGGTTGCTGAAGAGCTGTGTCTCGGTGTGGTTGTCAACAAATGCAGGAAACCTCTGAATCGGAAAGCCTGAAGTTCATGCCCAGGAAGGCCTTGATGTTGATCAGATGGAACCTGACACTGGTCCCAGTGAATGCCTCCACGTTTAGACTTAGAAAAGATTACGGAAGTCTTAAAAAAATTCAGAAAGTCGGTTATCTTTTAGTGGGGGAGCCCAGCAATGTGAGCTTGACTGACAATTCATCGTTGATGACTGAGGCGTATACTTTGTTTCTATGTCCCACTTGTTGCAGTGTGAGGGACAGGAAGAGTACACTCTAACACCATCCAAGGGTCCAGTACCTGGAGGGCACCACTCTGTCATACTTTTAAATATTATATACACTAAGCTAGGGGGGTTTAACTTATGTGTGGCTTAATGATATTTCAAAGGAGGGTTTTGGCCTACCAAAATGGGTTATGTTGACAGTTTGGATTTAGTTTAAATCTGCTCAGCCAGGTTAGTGATGGCAGGTTTGAAGTTATATTTTTCACTCTAGTGGCGTGTTCCAAAATTTACTCAAGTCTCGATAATGAGTTACCTGTCAACACCGTTGGTTATCTAGGCTATAATACCCCAATGTAACATAGAATTCTTTGGTACTGGCAAGAGTTGACTCAAGTAAGGTGAGGAATGCCCTTATAGTTGTACTGCAAGCTTATTGGGGAGCAAGGAGCCAATGAATGCGCTGGAATATAGTCTTTTGCAAAGTCATGACCTTCAGAGTTCTCTGCTAAGATCCCAAAAAATGTTGAAGGGTACACTTCTTCCTTTAGGGAGAGCCTTTTCCCATTTTATGAAAAAACCCTCTTTTGCACCTGACAGTTCAAAGAAATGCAGCCATACTTACTTCAGGAAGTAAACCTATGTTTTTGTATGTTATTACCAAAGTCTCCTTCCTCTAATCTTTCATTGAGTGTTTCTTTATTTGTTTGGGAGGGGGCATTTAACATCAATCCTTATATGATAGACAATACAAGAACCCACGTCCATCTGCCATGTATGCAACATAAATAAATATCTGTGCTTCAGCTCACATTAGGTACGCATGCATTATTCCGTTTTTGATACTTTGTGATACTTTTATTAATTTTCAGGTGGCGTTTTGAGATTTGGACAATATTCGTTAGACATGCTGTACCTACAGTTGGAATATGTGATCTTGATAATTTTTAAAGACCCTTTAGGTTATCACACATTAGGGGACACAGTTTGCTTCTACCATATATATTAACCTTCCTGTGTCTATTTCCAATTTGTTGTAGGATCTGCTAACGCCAGGCCCCAAACCTATCCGCAGGTAAAAGTATATGTAAATGATACTGCTTATTTGTACTGTTTGCTTAATGAAGTGTTTTCTGTATTTTTGTATATATTGGGATTTTATAAAGAGCCATTTGGATGAAATATCTGTTTATTGGGAAACATTTATACACCCAAGTACCTGTTGTTACCTTTAAGAATAAATAATTAATAACTTGGGCCTTCAGTTATGAGGCCAATTCGAAAAAATTCTACCAGATTGGTCTCCTCATTTTTCATAAATGAGAAAGGAAGAGAACGTCATAAAGTGGTTTTCTGCTAGAAGCCTGACACCTGCTGATTTCCGTGCGACTGGGTAAAGGTTTACTTACAAGTCAGATATGTGGAAGGAAAATTCAAAGAAGGGAAAAATGTAGCCTATATATTAAAATAAGGAGGAGAGTTGAGTAAGGCATTATAGGCCATATTTACCAACACATTTTCCCGTAGACACAGAATGGGTAAAACCCTTTGATACATCTGGCCCTATTTTCAGTATTATATGATGAAGCCAGTTTTGTGCAGTCATAAAAGTCTTCATGTAAAAAATACAATTTTCATGTATAGGACTGGATGACCTCAAAATTGTTCCCAGATTTACAATGGGACTAACATGTGCATGATGTTATCCTATGACATAGAGTGTCAAATAGGAGGGGAGGTCAGGCTTCTGGGTGTCAAAGAGAGGAGCTCAGGTATTTTTAACTACTTGAGTCTTGGGGCTTTCTACTTCTAGTTTTAAGCCCTTACGCCTTTGTGACGTTATTTCCACAAAATGCACCACAGGCAGATTTGAGTCCTTTTTTCCGACATCTCGGGGATACTAAAGGGGTTGTGGATTATCTTGAAGAGAACTAAAAAAAATTGCCAAAACATAGCAAAATGTTTGTTTTTGATTGAAAAATGGGAACAAAGTACCTGTGTAAGAAAGTCTATGATTTGTTCCTAAAATGTCATGAACAAAAGGTTTACTGTGCTGAGATCACCCTGTTCACAGCTATCATAAACAGGCAAAAATGTGAGGAAATATTTGAACTCAGTTTTTGTAAATTCTATGTGCTAGTCAATTTTTCCTTTTTTTATGGCTTTTACCTACGTGCACTTTGTGGTGGAAGAGAATGTGAAAGTTATGGATCAACCCAAAAAGCTATACATTTCAGAAATATAGAAAATATTAAGAAGCAAGCATTTGGTAATTTTTGTAGATTACACACTGCTTTCCCTAAAAGCTAATAATTGAAATAAAAAAATAATAAAGAAGTTGAAAAAAGCTAGTGGTGGCAACATTTTAACTAAATGTGAGCAAAATGAATGATTTTAGGCAAAGTTTGCGGTTTGCAGTGTATTGTGGATAAAACACATTGTGAGAACGATGCAAGGCACACTAGAATGGAATCATCAATTGTCTTGTATTCAAAATTGTCTGGAATTTATAGATTTTATTGGGTGGCAGCAGAGCCCAGGACCAAATACTGCAGCTACACCTATCTCAACAGGAGGATATTTTTTAACAGAAACCCCCTTCCTTTTTTGCCCCTATGTAAAAACCCGGGTGTCTTGTTACTTTCTAATGCTGAGAGGGGAATGATTGGAGGCAAACCTTTCAATATCCCCCCCCCCGGGTGGTAGAAAGGTTGTTTTGCCCTTTTTGTGGGGAACATGGCCCAAAGCTTGGACCTGCCATGCCCATCCTTTGTTTTCTTTCTGCCAAGATGGAATACATGGTGTCTTCTGGGGTTTCTGCCACACCGGGAAATACACCCCTAATCTTCCCAGAGGCATGCAAAAACCTGTTCTGGGGTGATGGCACGGTCCAATGGCTATGTGGGTTGCTACATCCCTTTATTTTGTTACTGATTTCCTTGCTGTCCAGGGAACAGATTGGGGGGTATACATTCCAAGCCTCCCCCAGTAGGAGCCGAAATTCTGTTCTGCCTGTTCTGGGGTGTCCTCATGCCTGTACGTGTGGCCCTGTGCATTCGTTTATGGCCTCTTCTTCCTGGTGTATAGTTGACCTTTTGGTCTCCAGGAGCAGACACCCCATATCTACCCCTCAAGTTGGGCCGAAGCACTGTTGCTCCCATTCAGGGGTGGGGCAATGGCCCAATGACTGGATTGGATACCATGTCACCTTCTTTCTTTGAACTATTTGTATCCCTTTTTGCTAGTGGGCTTTTTGTCTCTCTCCAGGGATGCAGATTAGGAGTATACTTTTTAATATGCCCCTGGGGGAACAGAGACTGTAATACATTTTTTCCACTCTGGTTTTGGCCCTTTCATCCCTGGAGTCTAGATGGCTTTTTGTCCTTGGGCAATTTTGTCCTTGGGGGTTAGTTTTGGGGAAAGCTCCTATCTGCGATACAGGGTGGGAAAAGAGACTGTTGCTCCCATTCTGTGGTGGGGACTAGGTCTGATGCCTAAGTGGGCCCCTCCTTTTTTTAGCCTATTTTCCTGAGTATTGGTGGGCAGATTGCAGGTAAATTCCTACAATCCACCCCCAGAGTGGCAGAAAGACTGCTGCAGCTCTTTTGGGTGAGAGCATAGCCCCATACCTGCATAAGCCACCCCACCCCTTTCTGCAGTTTTAGATCTAATCTCCCTGGTGTCTAATTGACTTCCAGTCCCCAAGGAAGGTAGATTTTGTATATTTACTCTCCCAATCTGCCTCTGTTGAGTTGAAAGACTGTTCTGCCTATTCCAGAGTTTAGGCATGGGCACATGCTTGGTTGGGTGGCTCCCAAACGTCTATTTTTGGGTATTCTTAGCTCTGTGTCTAGTGAACATGTGGGCAACTGGGGGCCGATTGGTGGTACACAGCTCCTATCTGTCCCAGGTGGGGTATAAAGACTGTTGCAACTGTTCTATAGTAGGGCAAGGACCAATGCCTGGATGTCCTGCCCTAATCCTTCCTTTTTTAGATAATTTTTATTTCCTGGTGTCTTGTTGGTTTTTTAACCCCCTGGAGGGGCAAAAGCTACATCAAACACAATGGGTGCAGCATGACAGTTGTGTGAGGGATGAGCAGCGCAAATATCCATTCTCAGGTGGGGCGCTCCCCCAAAACGAAATCCCCTGGCATCTAGCAGACATTATGCCATGGAGACAGATTGGGTATAAACACCCATTATCTCAGGGATGCAGACTCAGGGTATATTTCCCATTGCACCCCTTGGGGATAGAAAGAATGTTGCTCCTGTCTTTCAATGGAGGAACAGCCCAAAGCCTTGGAGGACCACCCTACCCCTTATGTTTACCTTTTTGTTCCTGAAATCTAGTCGGCTATCTTCCTCCCCAGATGGTCAGATCCCCAGTGGGTCAGATTTGAGGGAAAGCTCTGCTATTTTCCCAATAGTTCTGGGATGGAGGCATGGCCCAATAACACTGCCAGACATTTTGTTTGATGTGGTTGTATTGCTAAATGTTACTTCTTAACTCCCACTTTTCATCTTCATCCATCACTTGGAGACATTTTGTAAAAAATATACTTTTTCATCAGACGTCAATATCTTTCTTTTTGTTTCCTCTACATTTAATTATTTTGATCTACGGTATCTGCAGCCTTACAATTTCGATACTCTGTTTTATCTTATCATCCATCAATGTCTCACAGCCAGCCCTTCCTAGAACAAAAATTAAATGATCAGGCAGGGCACGGACAAGGTGCAACTGGGCAATGGGGTGATTTTATTTTTATCGCCCCAAGGGAGTTCTGACACTAAATTGCAATCAACTTTAGACAGTGTTCTTTGAAAATAATTCCACTTTTACCCCAGGGCAGACATGCTGGCTAGAGCAACTATAACAAAAATTTGCAGGATATCATGTAGCAAACTTCAATGATTTCTCATGATATTAAGCATCTTCGGTTCAGTGATCATACTTAAAACCACTAAATTCTACTTCACAAGAGATGCAAGGCAAAGAAGCTTTATGGGAATTTTCCTAATCAAATATCTTGTGATTCATGGAGTATGGGGTAAACCTTAAATGAAATGAAAGTGCTCTAAATAGGCTAACATACCTTACATAGCAGAATGTTTATTCTCTAAAGGACTTCTCTACTGGGGGCCTGTCCTATCTGGCCATGGAAACCATTGAAAATCATTGATTTATTGAGCAGCACTGTATGGGTATGTTACAGTTATAGTGCAAAAGTAGCAGGGGTAGTAATGTTGTTAGGGATGGAAGGGTAGTGAATAGGGGGACTGAGGAATTTTAGGGTTATGGGTTGGTAGTGGCTAGACGTAGTGAGAACTTTTTAGGCTTCAGAGATGGGTAAGGTAAAGAGGTAGTAAAGAGCTTTTAGGGCTTATTGATTGGTAGTTTATTGGGGAGTCAAGGACTTTTTATGGTTCAGAGATAGGTAGATTAATGGTGGTTTTGGGAGTTTACAGGCCTCAGTGAAGAGGGGGTGAAGCAGACTTTATAGGGTTTAGGGATGGGTAGTGTATAGGGGTAGAATGAACTTTTTAGAGCTCAAGGCTGGGTAGTGTAAAAGGGTCATCAGGAACTTTTAGGGCTCAGGGGTGGGTTGTATATGCACATAGTAAGGAGTGTATAAAGTTCAAGAATGGATAGGATATGGGGGTAGGAAGGATATCTTTACGATCCAAGCATAGGTATTTATAGGGGTGGTAAAGAGTATTTAGAGCTATGATTAGAGCATATTTATAGTTTAATTGAGATTTATTAAACTAAATTATTCAACATAAAATGATTTTATTAATTATATACATATATTCAAATGTAAATATCATGTGATCAAGGCCTGTGGTGGGCTGAAACGTATTGTGGCGAGACCTGCACCCTGAATAAATAATTTTAAGACAAGGAACATTACTGTGGTCCGTTCCGTTCGTATCATGCAAATGAAGACACCCACACAACGTTAGATTGATCCTTGTTTATTCGGGAGGCAGCAGCGGACTCAGGGAGCATCCCACAGCGTAGTGTAGCGCCTCTTGTCTACGTGTTTCGAGAGCTTGTCCCTTCTTCATGGCATGGCGTTAATGGGGAAGACGAAAGCGTGCACAATGGTTTCACAGGTGATATAATTTATCTTGATCCCGCCTTAGTGGGCGTAATTTTGCAAAGCACCCTGGTTCGTGTAGTCCTGGGCAATTACAAGAATCCATGGTGGGTGCCGCTTCCCTTAATCCCTCTGTGATTCTTGCCCAGTGGGTCGCTGACGATCCTCTTCTGCTTCCGCTACTTTAGTAATACCCCATCGAACAGGCACGTTGTTCCGCATAATGTGTTCCAACTTGAAACACTCGGACCTGCGACGAGCAGCGGGGTTGTCTTCGTGACCCTGGCTGGCCACCAAATATTCCAAATGTACTTGCCACGCAAATGAAGACACCCACACAATGTTAGATTGATCCTTGTTTATTCGGGAGGCAGCAGCGGACTCAGGGAGCATCCCACAGCGTAGTGAAGCGCCTCTTGCCTACGCGTTTCGAGAGCTTGTCCCTTCTTCATGGCATGGCGTTAATGGGGAAGACGAAAGCGTGCACAAACTATATCACCTGTGAAAACATTGTGCACGCTTTCGTCTTCCTCATTAACGCCATGCCATGAAGAAGGGACAAGCTCTCGAAACGCGTAGGCAAGAGGCTCTACACTACGCTGTGGGATGCTCCCTGAGTCCGCTGCTGCCTCCCGAATAAACAAGGCTCAATCTAACGTTGTGTGGGTGTCTTCATTTGCATGGCAAGTACATTTGGAATATATATATATATATATATATATATTTCCAAAAGTTCCCCCAGAGATGAGGCCTCACTCCTAGGCAGGTAAGCGTCACCACTTTTATTGAGAAAAACGGGTTGCTTCTCACCCCCTTTAAAGCCCCCTGGCCTGACGCGTTTCAGGGAACCCTTCCCTTTCTTCAGAGGCCACACGCTAGCCACCTTGTCATGTTCTGCTACAATATCCTCTGCAAGCTTCCTTTTAACAGGCCTCAGGTGTGCCACTCGGTTGATCCGTTTTTTTCTTTCCCCTTTGCCTGCTGGGATTTGCAGTCTGTTGCACAAATTACATCCCTCCAGTGGGTTGGTGAACTCGTGTCTCTTTTGGGGGCCAATGTTAGCTCTCCAATAAGCCCGGGTGGGACTCAATCCGTTTGAATTTCATTGCCTGCCACGCAGATCACGGAGATGCAGTTTCTCCGCGCAGACCCCAAACATTCCAGGGGCGGTGCGTCGCCTCCACGGCCTGGAAGCGCCGTGAATGTGTTTTTCCAAAAGTTCCCCCAGAGATGAGGCCGCACTCCTAGGCAGGTAAGCGTCACCACTTTTATTAGGAAAAACGGGTTGCTTCTCACCCCCTTTAACACCTTCCATGCTCATGACGGAACGGTTCCGTCATGAGCCACGGTTGAGCTGTGCTCATGACGGAACCGTTCCGTCATGACCACGCCCGCGCAAGAAACCGTCAGCACAGCGGCGGAATTCGCGCAGCATGGAAGGGGTTAAAGCCCCCTGGCCTGACGCGTTTCAGGGAACCCTTCCCTTTCTTCAGAGGCCACACGCTAGCCACCTTGTCATGTGCTGCTACAATATCCTCTGCAAGCTTCCTTTTAACAGGCCTCAGGTGTGCCACTCGGTTGATCCGTTTTTTTCTTTCCACTTTGCCTGCTGGGATTTGTAGTCTGTTGCACCAATTACATCCCTCCAGTGGGTTGGTGAACTCGTGTCTCTTTTGGGGGCCAATGTTAGCTCTCCAATAAGCCCGGGTGGGACTCAATCCGTTTGAATTTCATTGCCTGCCAGATTCAAAGAGAATGCACTTTGGAGTGTACCTTGCCTAGAAATACCCCCATCAAGAGATGGCCTGAGGCTGCCCTCCAACTTAAGGCATTGTGTATGGAGGGGGGGCTTGAAGCAGTCAATGGTCGCTCACCCTCCAATAAGCATAGAACCAACACCTTTAATAATGGGGTGAGCGCATGTCGGATCGATTATATACTTTTAAATTTAGATTACTGGTCCAATTTTTGTGACATGGAGGTCTTGGAGCAAGTGAAAAGTGACAATAATCCTCTTTCTTTAAAAATGGAAATTAAGGTCACTCTACAGCCATCTAATCCACCTTTGCGTCCCTCTACTAGGGAAGCTCAGCTTTACAGCAGTATGAGGAGGGTAAAATGGAACACTGTAGTGTCTAGTGAAGCTAATCTCACTGACATAAGGACAGCAGTCTCTGAGACCATGGTAGAGCTACGTGAAACCACACTACAGTCTGAAATAAATGATAGAATAACAAAGCTGCACAAGGGTATGTTTAGTAAAATAAACACCCACTTTTTAAAACCAGCTAGTAGTTTAATTAAGCAAAAAAGTAAAGACACTAGTTGGTACAATAACGACTGTAGGGTAGACTACAAATCATTGGATGCTGCCATTAAGATGAATGATTACACTGCAGTCAAGCTCGGCATGAATATAACATTGGCCTAAACAAACCAAAAAAGGACTGGGACGAACAGAGGTGGGCATATCTTTACCAGGCGAGCAAACATAGTAATTCTCAGTCTTTCTGGAATTAGGTAAAATGGGGGAGAGGGGGGCAAGCTCCCACGCCCCATAATCACGTAGGCCCAGAAGAGTGGGTTTCCCATTATGTAACGCAATTTGAAAGGGGGCGAAATCTAGGATGTCCTTACTACCTCGCTCTTTGGCACAGCACTGGTATTTGATATTAGGGAAGATGAAATAGCTCTGAGTTTATTTGCTAATGGCAGAGCACCAGGTCCTGATGGTGTACCGGCCAATCTGTTTAAGAAAGACAAAGTAATCTGGCAACAATACATACTCCGGTTAGTGAATGCCATAGCTAGTGGGGCAGTCATCCCAGTCTCATGGAAGGGGGCAGAGATTCTGCCAATGTTTAAAAAAGGAGACCGTTCATGCCCAGGCAATTATAGACATATCAGTCTTATAGATGCCATTAAAAAATTATGGGCAGGATGGTACTTAACAGGATCTGAGAGTGGATTGATGATAAAAATATATTAACTCCATTACAGGCAGGATTTCGTACAAATGTAAGTACAATAGAGCAGGTATTTTGGTTTGTTCTGATCTATTGGCAGGTTGTTGTGCTGGCTGGCGGTACAATCTATGCAGCATTTGTGGATTTAAAATCCGTCTTTGATCTGGTTTCGTGGAGTTAACTTAGGAGGGTATGTAAAGATCTAGGTATGCCTGCAAAAGTGCTATTTGTTATAGAGCAATTGCATGTAAGAAAATTTGCCCAAGTACGCTGGAGCACCAAGGGTAATACAACTGACCCATTCCCTGTATCTAAAGGGGTCCATCAAGGGTGCGTCCTGGCGCCGACCCTATTTTCATTATTTGTTAATGGGGTAGTAGACTATTTCTCTGCATTTCCCACAGATGCACCATCTCTCGCAGTTGTTAAAATTCCCATACTTGTGTTTGCAGATGATACTCTGATCATCTCTAAGACCCAGAGTGGTTTGCAGAGGGCCTTATTAAGATTTAAAGAGTTTTGTAAAGATTGTGGGTTGGTGATAAATGCTGATAAAACAAAATGTATGGTCTTGCACAAGCATAGAGCTATTAAGGGCAGGGTGTTTCTTAATGCTGAACTATTAGAGCAGACTGATGTTTTTAATTATCTGGGGATCACATTGGGGAATAGACTCAACTGGAATCCCCAGATAAACACCTTGACCCTAAAGCATAGCCATCTAGCTGGTGCTTTGCTCAAGGAATTTAAGACCTCATATACCCAACCCATGAACCTTCTACTTAAGATATACAACACCAAAGTATTGGCTTCCGTTACTTATGGTGCAGAACTCTGGGGTTTTAGTGACATGAAGCCATTAGTCCTAGCTCAAAATAAATTTGTGAGAAGTGTCATTGGCTTGACTCAGAGCACTCCTTTAAAAAAATGCTTTTACGACCTAGGCTGCAGCAGACTGGAAGAGTTTGCTAAGTTCCGTCCAATAGCGTATTGGTGGAGACTATGGACTACACCAGAGTTGCATAAGTACGCAACAGCTCTCAAAGTTGTTTGGGTCTTAGACACCTCAAGTAAGATCAAGTGGCTGATAAACATGAAAACACACTGGTTAGCATGGGTCTGTGACACTTGTGGGATGAGCCAGAGAGCCAGCAATACCCCCCAAAGAATAAGATGAAAAGATTATTCTGGTATATGGTGACAAGAAATAACATGACTACCTCAGAGTCCTCGTCACTGACGGGTATATTTTTAGAATTTAAGTACTATCCCAAATACGAGCAATATTGGGATGCCATCACTAAACCCAGGGATAGACGCCTTTACTTTCAATTCCGGGTAGGCATATCACCCCTAAATGCATTTACATGCAAGTGGCATAGGGACAATGAGAGCATGCGCAAGTTGTGTCTGGAACATAAGGAAAACTTACTCTCATATTTTATTTGTTTGTCCAGCATTCCAAGCTCCACGTAAAAAATGGTTGCGCTCCCTATGTCAGAACATGGGTGACAGGAGTAGTGTCATCGCCTTAAGAATACTGTTGACTGACACTGTGTAATTGCGATTGCAACATTTTTGAGTTGGACATGGTCGATCCAGGATAAAAAAATGGCAGAAATTGGCATGACCACTAGAGCATACCCAAATTAGTGTTTGTAAAGGACCAAATGATGAATTAATGGGCACGTGGGCATTACATAGTAAAGTGGTTCTTTTTTTAGCAGGTGGCACTTCTTCTTACTTACTTAATAATCCATCCCTTATTTATGATAAACATTGAATCTTGTTTCTAGTGTATTTATCACTAGTGTCACATAAGGTTAAGTACTCTAAGATATTAGCCACATTTAGAAATGCTTATTGTATCATGAACTCTTAAAGTATTTTATCATATTAATTATACATTTTGAAGGTCTTTTTAAAATGATTGTATTTTTAGATGTATTTGGTATGTTAAGATTTATATTTATTCATAGAGATAAATCGGTCTTTTTTCTTGTAAAGTGTCTTTTCTGATCTTAATTGATCGAAATAAAGCATGATTGATTGGTAAATAGCAGTGTGATTGATTCTTTGCCTGACTAACTAGCTGTGTAAGTAACTCTTTGGGTGAGTGGTGGTGTGTGAGTGTCTATATAGGTGTATGAATGCGTATGATAGTGGCTGTATTGATGAGTGGCTGCATGTATGAGTGATTGTATGGGTAAATGAGTGGATGTGTGTGTAGACCTAGGAATCAGTGAGTGGGTATGTAGTAACTGGTATTGGTGTGTCTATGGTTTCGAGAATGGCAGTCTGTATTTGGGGGGTATCAAAGGTTATTTTAGGCTGTGAGGAGCCAGTGAATCTTGCGAACTGTATCCGGAAATGCTTTCTTACTGCTGGGAGATGCTGGAAGAAAGTCCTGCTGAAGTCTTTGGTTATGGCTAAAAAAGCTCTGTTTTGGGAGAAATTTAAAATTAGTGGCCACCGGAGTCATGACATGTGGGTGATAATTTCATCAGCTTAGATCCGTACTGATTTCTACCCTGGGGCTTAGGACTTGACTTAAGGTTTGGCAAATAGTTATTAAACTATAAACATAATAGATGCCTTGTTTGACATATTACAATTGCATTAGGATTAAATGCACTTGTTTATGAGGTGGACAGAATACCATTTATGTCTTGATTTAACAACCCAGTGGGACAAACGTGTAGTTATATCTGTGGAAGACCTTCTCAATATCAGGCAATGCTTCAGAGAGGTCTGCAGAAGCTCTAAACCTTTTGGAAGTCCAAAAATATTCTCAGTCACAACTTAGCATGCTTTCAGGAGCATCTCCTCTTGGTCACTTCTAAGGGAAACAGGAATTTAGAGACAGCACTTATAATGCAGCACCCACTCCAGCAGAGCTTCATAGCATGGTTCAGTTCAGGCCCAGTTGTGACAAGTCACCTAGGCATATCAGGAAAAAGACTCTTGCAACGTGTTTTGTCCTTGTAGCCAAAGATAATGCTTGGGGTCTTTGAGCCCATACATTCCATGGCTTTTAAAAAAACTACAGCTCTGATGCATTACAATACAATATGTCATATTTCCTTTTTTCACCACATACTTCATTGGTATTTTAAATCAGTATTACACTAATATTTCAAAGTAACAGGCAAGAAGATAAACACTCCTAATACAAAACATTAGTTATCTGCTATAGATTTTGAAAATTAGGGGATGGACAAGCATAAATGACTCCGAACAAATGTACTTGATTATCTACAGTGAAATTGGAGAAGTTTAAATAGCACTTGATACACTCATATTCAGTTAGATGTGCACTTGTTCCTATCAAGCCCAATTGTGTCTGAATCAATTCAATTGCAAAGTATGGTTTGGTTGCTCCTAAATGAGAATTGTAATTTTGATATATCTTGCTAACATGTAATGTAGCATTTCTGTTGTTTCCACACATTTTGAGTTTAATTTTGAAGTTCTAATGATTGTAAATAATATATCTAAAATTTAACATCACTTTGTTATCTCTCTTTCAGACAACAACAGTAAGTTTACTTTTTAATTCAGTGTCCGCAATTGTACATATTGAGCTTTTGAGTGACTCCTAAGAGATCTCAAAATGAGAGTGGTATTTCAGTAATTTTTGTTAACATATAAATTACATGAATAATTCAGCATTTTCTAAAGTTTGACTTATTTGTTTATTTTCATGATGATAATCTATGTCTAAATATTACTTCTCTTTCTTATTGCTGCTCTAGGCAGCAGAAGTAAGTCTAAATGTTTTTTACCTAGTCCATGAAATTAGTCATTTTGACTAATTGAGTAAATTTTTATATTTTTGTGGGACCTGATTTCCTCGATCTGGTCTTTGAATTGTGATGGGTTGTATTCATCATCTCTTGAGAACTATCATAAAATCATATTATTGGCTTTCATTCTTTCAACCAGAAACTGAAAAGACAAAGATTTTTGTCAAAATATTAGAAGCAAAACAATTGGTTCATCACAATTAAGTGAATTATTATTTTAGGTAGGCTGTCAACCTGTGAAAGAAATATTAAACGTAACTTTTCAGGGTGAACGCTAAAGTGGCTAAATAATTTTAAGCTTAACCCCCTGATAAATATGATACAGAGAAGACAGGTTCAACTTACAGGAACTGTGAAAAAAATGTTGCGCTACCAAGCAGTAATAAAGTCAAAACGCGAAAACAATAAAATTACCTAAAAGAATTAGACACATTGGGTGAATTGTAATGAAAATAACCTAATTAGCGAAACCAGATTTGAAAATACATAAAAATGCATGTCAAAAATATCGGTAATGTCTTGAAGTGCAAATGATAAGTATTGGCACAATATGCTGCTTCTTGATGTGATTTTGTCCAGCCATGATGGAATGAGGGTCAGGTACACCAAGCAGATTAATCCCAGGTAAATATTTCAACCTTATGATTTAGTCTCTGAAATGGAAGTTGAAATCATTCAGCTAGCGATTGTTGCAATCCATATCCACAGATGTTCTCTTCATTGCTGGGAGCTGCTGGAATAGATCCTGCTGACTCATTTGGTTATGTTGGAAAAAGCTTTGTTTTTGGAGAAATTTTAAATTATTGTCAACCGGAGTCATGACATGTTTGGGGAAAATTATAGCACCTTACTTCCGTCCTGATTTCTGCCTCTGGGCTTAGTGCCTGATTTAAGGTTTGACAGATAGGTATGACAGTACAAACATGATTGATGCCTTGTTTGGCCTATTACAATTGCATGTGGATTTAATGCACTTCTTATAACATGGACAGTACATAATTTATGTTTTGATCGTGCAACCTATCGGCCACAGTGTTAGACAACAATTTTGTCTTTTTCAACAAGCTCAAATATCCTCTAGTTGGAAAAACCTGTAGTTATAGCTGTGAAAGACCTTCTAAATATCGGGCAATGCTTCAAAGAGTTCTGCAGAAACTCTAAACATTTTGGAGGTCCAAAAATATTCTCAGTCACAACTTTGCATACTTTCAAGAGTATCCCCTCTTGGTCACTTCTGAGGTAAACAGGACTTAGGGACATCACTTAGAATGCAGCACCCACTCCAGCAGAGGTTCACAGTATGATTCAGTTCAGTCTCAGGTGTGACAAGTCAACTAGGCTGGTCAGGAAAAAGACTCTTGCAACGTGTTTTGTCCTTGTAGCCAAAGATAATGCTTGGGGTCTATGAGCCCATACATTCCAGGCTTTTTAAAAACTACAGCTCTGATGCATTACAATACAATATGTCATATTTCCTTTTTTACACCACATACTTCATTGGTATTTTAAAATTAGTATTACACTAATATTTCAAAGTAACAGGCAGCAAGATGAACACACCCAATACAAAACATTAGTTATCTGCTACATAGTTGTGAAAATTAGGGGATAGACAAGCATAAATGACTCCAAACAAATGCACTTGATTATCTACAGTGAATTTGGAGAAGTTTAAATAGCACTTGCTACACTCATATTCAGTTAGATGTGCACTTGTTCCTAAAGAGCCCAATTGGGTCTGAATCAATTCAATTGTAAAGTATAGTTTGGTTGCTCCTAAATGAGAATTGTTATTTTGATATATCTTGCTAACATGTAAATTAGCATTTCTGCTGTTTCCACACATTTTGAGTTTAATTTTCGAAATTCTAAACATTGTAAATGATATATCTAATATTTAACATCACTTTCTTATCTCTCTTTCAGACAACAACAGTAAGTTTACGTTTTAATTCAGTGTATGAAAATGTACATATTGAACTTTTGAGTGACTCGTAAGAGATTTCTAAATGAGAGTGCTATTTCAATACTATTTTTATTAACATATAAATGACATGAATAATTCTGCATTTACTAAAGGTTGACTTATTTGTTTATTTTCATGATGATGATCTATGTCTAAATGTTTACATCTCTTTCTTATTGCTCCTATAGGCACCAGAAGTAAGTCTAAATGTTTTTTTACCAAGTCTATGAAATTGGACATTTTGCCTTATTGAGTGAATTAATGTATTTTTGTGGGACCTTATTTTCTCTATGTGGTCTTTGAATTGTGATGGATTGTATACATCATCTCTTGGGAACTATCATAAAATCATATTATTAGATTTTATTCTTTCAACCAGAAACTGAAAAGACAAAAATTTGTGTCGAAATATAAGAAGCAATACATTTGGTTGATCCCAATTAAGTGAGTTATTATTTTGAATAGGCTATCAACCTCTGAAAGAAATATTAACCCTAACTTGTCAGGGTGAAGGCTAAAGTGGCTAAAATATTTTCAGCCTAACCCTCTGATAAATATGATAAAGAGAAGACAGGCTCAACTTACAGGAACTGGGAAATAAATTGTGCGTTTCCAAACAGTAATAAAGTCAAAACAATAAATGTATCTAAAAGAATTAAACATATTGTGTGAATTCTAATGGACATAATCTAATTAGCCAAACCAGATTTGATAATACGTAAAACAGCATGTCAAAAATATTGGAAATGTATTGAAGTGCAAATGACACGTATTGACACAATATGTTGGCTTCTAGATGTGATTTTCGTCCAGCCATGATGGAATGAGGGTCAGATAAACAAAGCAGATTAATCCCAGTTAAATTTTTCAACCTTATGATTTAATCTCTGAAATGGCAGTTGAAACCCTTCTGCTAGGGACTGTTGCAATCTATATACGCAGACGTCCACTTAATGCTGGGAGCTGCTGGAATAACTCCTGCTGACACCTTTGGTTATAGTGGAAAAAGCTTTGTTTTTGGAGAAATTAAAAATTAGTAGCAACCAGAGTCATGACATGTTTGGGGATAATTATAGCTCCTTAGATCCCTCCTGATATTTGCCTCTGGGCTTAGTGTCTGATTTAAGGTTTGGCAGATAGGTATGACAATACAAACATGATTGATGCCTTGTTTGGCCTATTACAATTGCATTTGGATTCAATGCACTTCTTATAAGATGGACAGTACATAATTTATTTTTTGATTGAGCAATCTATCTGCCACACTGTGAGACAAGTCTCATGTCTTTTTCAACAAGCTCAAATATCCTCTAGTTGGAAAAACCTGTAGTTATATCTGTGAAAGACCTTCTAAATACCAGGCAATGCTTCAAAGAGTTCTGCAGAAACTCTAAACATTTTGGAGGTCCAAAAATATTCTCAGTCACAACTTTGCATACTTTAAGGAGCATCTCCTCTTGGTCACTTCTGAGGCTAACAGGAACTTAGGGGCAGCACTTAGAATGCAGCACCCACTCCAGCAGAGGTTCACAGTATGATTCAGTTCAGTCCCAGGTGTGATAAGTCAACTAGGCTGAGCAGGAAAAATACTCTTGCAACGTGGTTTGTCCTTGTAGCCAAAGATAATGCTTGGGGTCTATGGGCCCATACATTCCAGGCTTTTTAAAAACTACAGCTCTGATGCATTACAATACAATATGTCATATTTCCTTGTTTTTACCACATACTTCATTGGTATTTTAAAATTAGTATTACACTAATATTTCAAAGTAACAGGCAGCAAGATGAACACACCCAATACAAAACATTAGTTATCTGCTATATATATGTGGAAATTAGGGGATGGACAAGCATAAATGACTCCAAACAAATGTACTTGAATATCTACAGTGAATTAGGAGAAGTTTAAATAGCACTTGCTACGCTCATATTCAGTTAGATGTGCACTTGTTCCTATCATGCCCAATTGTGTCTGAATCAATTCAATTGTAAACTATAGTTTGGTTCCTCCTAAATGAGAATTGTAATTTTGATATATCTTGCTAACATGTAAAGTAGCATTTCTGTTGTTTCCACACATTTTGAGTTTAATTTTTGAAGTTGTAATCATTGTAAATGATATATCTAATATTTAACATCACTTTCTTATCTCTCTTTCAGACAACAACAGTAAGTTTACCTTTTAATTCAGTGTATGAAATTGTACATATTGATCTTTTGAGTGACTCCTAAAAGATTTCAAAACGAGAGTTGTATTTCAATAATTTTTGTTAACATATAAATTACATGAATAATTCTGCATTTTTTAAAGTTTGACTTATTTGTTTATTTTCATGATGATAATCTATGTCTAAATATTACTTATCTTTCTTATTGCTGCTCTAGGCAGCAGAAGTAAGTCTAAATGTTTTTTAACTAGTCCATGAAATTAGTCACTTTGACTAATTGAGTAAATTTTTGTATTTTTGTGGGACCTGATTTCCTTGATCTGGTCTTCGAATTGTGATGGGTTGTATTCATCATCTCTTGAGAACTATCATAAAATCATATTATCGGCTTTCATTCTTTCAACCAGAAACTGAAAAGACAAAGATTTTTGTCAAAATATTAGAAGCAAAACAATTGGTTCATCACAATTAAGTGAATTATTATTTTAGGTAGGCTGTCAACCTGTGAAAGAAATATTAAACGTAACTTTTCAGGGTGAACGCTAAAGTGGCTAAATAATTTTAAGCTTAACCCCCTGATAAATATGATACAGAGAAGACAGGTTCAACTTACAGGAACTGTGAAAAAAATGGTGTGCTACCAAACAGTAAGAAAGTCAAAACGCGAAAAAATTAAAATTACCTAAAAGAATTAGACACATTGGGTGAATTGTAATGAACATAATCTAATTAGCAAAACCAGATTTGAAAATACGTAAAAATGCATGTCAAAAATATCGGTAAGGTATTGAAGTGCAAATGATAGGTATTGGCACAATATGCTGCTTCTTGATGTGATTTTCGTCCAGCCATGATGGAATGAGGGTCAGATACACCAAGCAGATTAATCCCAGTTAAATATTTCAACCTCATGATTTAGTCTCTGAAATGGAAGTTGAAATCCTTCAGCTAGCGATTGTTGCAATCCATATACACAGATGTTCTCTTCATTGCTGGGAGCTGCTGGAATAAATCCTGCTGACGCACTTGGTTATGTTGGAAAAAGCTTTGTTTTTGGAGAAATTTTAAATTATTGTCAACCGGAATCATGACATGTTTGGGGATAATTATAGCACCTTTGTTGCGTCCTGATTTCTGCCTCTGGGCGTAGTGCCTGATTTGAGGTTTGACAGATAGGTATGACAGTACAAACATGATTGATGCCTTGTTTGGCCTATTACAATTGCATGTGGATTTAATGCACTTCTTATAAAATGGACAGTACATCATTTATGTTTTGATTGAGCAACCTATCGGCCACAGTGTGAGACAACCGTTTTGTCTTTTTCAACAAGCTCAAATATCCTCTAGTTGGAAAAACCTGTCGTTATATCTGTGAAAGACCTTCTAAATATCGGGCAATGCTTCAAAGAGTTCTGCAGAAACTCTAAACATTTTGGAGGTCCAAAAATATTATCAGTCACAACTTAGCATACTTTCAGGAGCATCTCCTCTTGGTCACTTCTGAGGCTACCAGGAACTTAGAGACAGCACATAGAATGCAGCACCCACTCCAGCAGAGGTTCACAGTATGATTCAGTTCAGTCCCAGGTGTGACAAGTCATCTAGGCTGATCAGGAAAAAGACTCTTGCAACGTGTTTTGTCCTTGTAGCCAAAGATAATGCTTGGGGTCTATGAGCCCATACATTCCAGGCTTTTTAAAAACTACAGCTCTGATGCATTACAATAAAATATGTCATTTTTCCTTTTTTGTCACCACATACTTAATTGGTTTTTTAAAATTAGTATTACACTAATATTTCAAAGTAACAGGCAGCAAGATGAACACTCCCAATACAAAACATTAGTTATCTGCTATATAGTTGTGAAAATTAGGGGATGGACAAGCATAAATGACTCCAAACAAATGTACTTGATTATCTACAGTGAATTTGGAGAAGTTTAAATAGCACTTGCTACACTCATATTCAGTTAGATGTGCACTTGTTCCTAACAAGCCCAATTGTAAAGTATAGTTTGGTTGCTTCTAAATGAGATTTTGTAATTTTGATATATCTTGCTAACATGTAAAGTAGCATTTCTGTTGTTTCCACACATTTTGAGTTTAATTTTTGAAATTCTAATCATTGTAAATTATATATCTAATATTTAACATCACTTTCTTATCTGTCTTTCAGACAACAACAGTAAGTTTACCTTTTAATTCAGTGTATGAAAATTTACATATTGAACTTTTGAGTGACTCCTAAGAGATTTCTAAATAAGACTGCTATTTCAATATTTTTTATTAACATATAAATGACATGAATAATTCTGCATTTGCTAAAGGTTGACTTATTTGTTTATTTTCATGATGATGATCTATGTCTACATGTTTACATCTCTTTCCTATTGCTCCTATAGGCACCAGAAGTAAGTCTAAATGTTTTTTACCTAGTCTATGAAATTGGACATTTTGCCTTATTGAGTGAATTAATGTATTTTTGAGGGACCTTATTTTCTCTATGTGGTCTTTGAATTGTGATGGATTGTATACATCATCTTTTGAGAACTATCATAAAATCATATTATTAGATTTCATTCTTTCAACCAGAAACTGAAAAGACAAAAATGTGTGTCAAAATATAAGAAGCAATACATTTGGTTGATCCCAATTAAGTGAGTTATTATTTTGAATAGGCTATCAACCTCTGAAAGAAATATAAACCCTAATTTGTCAGGGTGAAGGCTAAAGTGGCTAAATAATTTTCAGCCTAACCCCCTGATAAATATGAGAAAGAGAAGACAGGCTCAAATTACAGGAACTGGGAAATAAATTGTGCGTTTCCAAACAGTAATAAAGTCAAAACAATAAAGGTATCTAAAAGAATTAAACATTTTGGTGCCGATCACGATCCGGTAAAAAAATTCCCCGTCCGACTCGTATACGGTCTTTTTACCGTACGAATCGTACAAGTGCCGTACAAACTGGCAATCTCTATTCCCATGGTAAAAAGTCCATACGAACCGCCTCGGGTCGGAAAATGTGTCCGACACGTCCTCGGACGATTTACCGTACAAATGTGAAATGTGAAGTCCGACCGAGCAATCACGATCCAACCCGTGCGTCCGATCTTACAACCGTATGGTAAAAACACCATCCGCACCGAACTCCCATACCAACCATGGAGGCATGTGCCCGCATACGCGCCCAACACTCCCCCCAGCACCCATACGTTCGAGTCGTACTCCCCGTGTATGTACACCCCCCTGTATGTACACCCGTGTACGTGTCGAACCCCCACCCGTGTATGTACACCCGTGTACGTTCGAGTCGTACCCCCACCCGTGTACGTGTCGTACCACCGTGTATGTACACCCCTGTACGTTCGAGTCGTACCCCACCCGTGTACGTGTCGTACCACCGTGTATGTACACCCCAGTACGTTCGAGTCCTACCCCCACCCGTGTACGTGTCGTACCACTGTGTATGTACACCCCTGTATGTTCGAGTCGTACCTCCACCCCTGTACGTGTAGTACCACTGTGTATGTACACCCCTGTACGTTCGAGTCGTACCCCCACCCGTGTACGTGTCGTACCACCGTGTATGTACACCCCTGTACGTTTGAGTCCTACCCCCACCCGTGTACGTGTCGTACCACCGTGTATGTACACCCGTGTACGTTCGAGTCGTACCCCCACCCGTGTACGTGTCGTACCACCGTGTATGTACACCCCTGTACATTCGAGTCGTACCCCCACCCGTGTACGTGTCTTACCACTGTGTATGTACACCCCAGTACGTTCGAGTCGTACCTCCACCCGTGTACGTGTCGTACCACCGTGTATGTACACCCCTGTACGTTCGAGTCGTACCCCCACCCGTGTACGTGTCGTACCACCGTGTATGTACACCCCAGTACATTCGAGTCGTACCCCCACCCGTGTACGTGTCGTACCACCGTGTATGTACACCCCTGTACGTTTGAGTCCTACCCCCACCCGTGTACGTGTCGTACCACCGTGTATGTACACCCCAGTACGTTTGAGTCCTACCCCCACCCGTGTACGTGTCGTACCACCGTGTATGTACACCCCTGTACGTTCGAGTCGTACCCCCACCCGTGTACGTGTCGTACCACCGTGTATGTACACCCCTGTACGTTCGAGTCGTACCCCCACCCGTGTACGTGTCGTACCACCGTGTATGTACACCCCAGTACATTCGAGTCGTACCCCCACCCGTGTACGTGTCGTACCACCGTGTATGTACACCCCTGTACGTTTGAGTCCTACCCCCACCCGTGTACGTGTCGTACCACCGTGTATGTACACCCCAGTACGTTTGAGTCCTACCCCCACCCGTGTACGTGTCGTACCACCGTGTATGTACACCCCTGTACGTTCGAGTCGTACCCCCACCCGTGTACGTGTCGTACCACTGTGTATGTACACCCCAGTACGTTCGAGTCGTACCCCCACCCGTGTACGTGTCGTACCACCGTGTATGTACACCCCTGTACGTTCGAGTCGTACCCCCACCCGTGTATGTGTCGTACCACCGTGTATGTACACCCCAGTACATTCGAGTCGTACCCCCACCCGTGTACGTGTCGTACCACCGTGTATGTACACCCCTGTACGTTCGAGTCGTACCCCCACCCGTGTACGTGTCGTACCACCGTGTATGTACACCCCAGTACGTTCGAGTCCTACCCCCACCCCTGTACGTGTCGTACCACCGTGTATGTACACCCCTGTACGTTCGAGTCGTGCCTCCTCCCCTGTACGTGTCGTACCACCGTGTATGTACACCCCTGTACGTTCGAGTCGTGCCCCCACCCGTGTACGTGTTGTACCACCGTGTATGTACACCCCTGTACGTTCGAGTCCTACCCCCACCCGTGGACGTGTCGTACCACCGTGTATGTACACCCCAGTACGTTCGAGTCGTACCCCCACCCGTGTACGTGCCGTACCACCGTGTATGTACACCCCTGTACGTTCGAGTCATACCCCCACCCCTGTAGGTGTCGTACCAATGTGTATGTACACCCCAGTACGTTTGAGTCGTACCCCCACCCGTGTACGTGCCGTACCACCGTGTATGTACACCCCTGTATGTTCGAGTCGTACCCCCACCCCTGTACGTGTCGTACCACCGTGTATGTACACCCCTGTACGTTCGAGTCGTACCCCCACCCGTGGACGTGTCGTACCACCGTGTATGTACACCCCAGTACATTCGAGTCGTACCCCCACCCGTGTACGTGTCGTACCACCGTGTATGTACACCCCTGTACGTTCGAGTCGTACCCCCACCCGTGTACGTGTCGTACCACCGTGTATGTACACCCCAGTACGTTCGAGTCCTACCCCCACCCGTGGACGTGTCGTTCCTCCGTGTATGTACACCCCTGTACGTTCGAGTCCTACCCCCACCCGTGTACGTGTCGTAGTACCGTGTATGTACACCCCTGTACGTTCGAGTTGTACCCCCACCCGTGTACGTGTCGTACCACCGTGTATGTACACCCCTGTACGTTCGAGTCCTACCCCCACCCGTGTACGTGTCGTACCACCGTGTATGTACACCCCAGTACGTTCGAGTCCTACCCCCACCCGTATACGTGCCGTACCACCGTGTATGTACACCCCTGTACGTTCGAGTCCTACCCCCACCCGTGGACGTGTCGTTCCTCCGTGTATGTACACCCCAGTACGTTCGAGTCCTACCCCCACCCGTGTACGTGCCGTACCACCGTGTATGTACACCCCTGTACGTTCGAGTCGTACCCCCACCCGTGTACGTGTCGTACCACCGTGTATGTACACCCCTGTACGTTCGAGTCGTACCCCCACCCGTGTACGTGTCGTACCACCATGTATGTACACCCCAGTATGTTCGAGTCGTATCCCCAACCGTGTACGTGTCGTACCACCGTGTATGTACACCCCAGTACGTTCGAGTCATACCCCCACCCGTGTACGTGTCGTACCGCCGTGTATGTACACCCCAGTGCGTTCGAGTCGTACCCCCACCCCTGTACGTGTCGTACCACCGTGTATGTACACCCCTGTACGTTCGAGTCGTACCCCCACCCGTGTATGTGTCGTACCACCATGTATGTACACCCCTGTACGTTCGAGTCCTACCCCCACCCGTGTACGTGTCGTACCACCGTGTATGTATACCCCAGTACGTTCGAGTCCTACCCCCACCCGTGTACGTGTCGTACCACCGTGTATGTACACCCCTGTACGTTCGAGTCGTACCCCCACCCGTGTACGTGTCGTACCACCGTGTATGTACACCCCAGTACGTTCGAGTCGTACCCCCACCCGTGTACGTGTCGTACCACCGTGTATGTACACCCCTGTACGTTCGAGTCGTACCCCCACCCCTGTACGTGTCGTACCACCGTGTATGTACACCCCAGTACGTTCGAGTCGTACCCCCACCCGTGTACGTGTCGTACCACCATGTATGTATACCCCAGTACGTTCGAGTCGTACCCCCACCCGCGTACGTGTCGTACCACAGTGTATGTACACCCCAGTACGTTCAAGTCGTACCCCCACCGTGTACGTGTCGTACCACCGTGTATGTACACCCCTGTACGTTCGAGTCGTACCCCCACCCGTGTACGTGTCGTACCACCGTGTATGTACACCCCTGTACGTTCGAGTTGTGCCCCCACCTGTGTACGTGTCGTACCACCGTGTATGTACACCCCAGTACGTTCGAGTCTTACCCCCAACCGTGTACGTGTCGTACCACCGTGTATGTACACCCCTGTACCTTAGAGTCGTACCCCCGCCCCTGTACGTGTCGTACCACCGTCTATGTACACCCCTGTACGTTCGAGTCGTACCCCCACCCGTGTACGTGTCGTACCACCGTGTATGTACACCCCTGTACGTTCGAGTCGTACCCCCACCCCTGTACGTGTCGTACCACCGTGTATGTACACCCCTGTACGTTCGAGTCGTACCCCCACCCTTGTACGTGTCGTACCACCGTGTATGTATACCCCTGTACGTTTGAGTCCTACCCCCACCCGTGTACGTGTCGTACCACCGTGTATGTACACCCGTGTACGTTCGAGTCGTACCCCCACCCGTGTACGTGTCGTACCACCGTGTATGTACACCCCTGTACATTCGAGTCGTACCCCCACCCGTGTACGTGTCGTACCACTGTGTATGTACACCCCAGTACGTTCGAGTCGTACCCCCACCCGTGTACATGTCGTACCACCGTGTATGTACACCCCTGTACGTTCGAGTCGTACCCCCACCCGTGTACGTGTCGTACCACCGTGTATGTACACCCCAGTACCTTCGAGTCGTACCCCCACCCGTGTACGTGTCGTACCACCGTGTATGTACACCCCTGTACGTTTGAGTCCTACCCCCACCCGTGTACGTGTCGTACCACCGTGTATGTACACCCCACTACGTTCGAGTCCTACCCCCACCCGTGTACGTGTCGTACCACCGTGTATGTACACCCCTGTACGTTCGAGCCGTACCCCCACCCGTGTACGTGTCGTACCACTGTGTATGTACACCCCAGTACGTTCGAGTCGTACCCCCACCCGTGTACGTGTCGTACCACCGTGTATGTACACCCCTGTACGTTCGAGTCGTACCCCCACCCGTGTACGTGTCGTACCACCGTGTATGTACACCCCAGTACATTCGAGTCGTACCCCCACCCCTGTACGTGTCGTACCACCGTGTATGTACACCCCTGTACGTTCGAGTCGTACCCCCACCCATGTACGTGTCGTACCACCGTGTATGTACACCCCAGTACGTTCGAGTCGTACCCCCACCCGTGTACGTGTCGTACCACCGTGTATGTACACCCCTGTACGTTCGAGTCATACCCCCACCCCTGTACGTGTCGTACCACCGTGTATGTACACCCCTGTACGTTCGAGTCGTACCCCCACCCGTGTACGTGTCGTACCACCGTGTATGTACACCCCTGTACGTTCGAGTCGTACCCCCACCCGTGTACGTGTCGTACTACCGTGTATGTACACCCCAGTACGTTCAAGTCCTACCCCCACCCGTGTACGTGTCGTACCACCGTGTATGTACACCCCTGTACGTTCGAGTCCTACCCCCACCCGTGTACGTGTCGTACCACCGTGCATGTACACCCCTGTACGTTCGAGTTGTACCCCCACCCGTGTACGTGTCGTACCACCGTGTATGTACACCCCAGTACGTTCGAGTCCTACCCCCACCCCTGTACGTGTCGTACCACCGTGTATGTACACCCCTGTACGTTCGAGTCGTGCCTCCACCCCTGTACGTGTCGTACCACCGTGTATGTACACCCCTGTACGTTCGAGTCATGCCCCCACCCGTGTACGTGTCGTACCACCGTGTATGTACACCCCTGTACGTTCGAGTCCTACCCCCACCCATGGACGTGTCGTACCACCGTGTATGTACACCCTAGTACGTTCGAGTCGTACCCCCACCCGTGTACGTGCCGTACCACCGTGTATGTACACCCCTGTACGTTCGAGTCCTACCCCCACCCGTGTACGTGTCGTACCACCGTGTATGTACACCCCAGTACGTTCGAGTCCTACCCCCACCCGTGTACGTGCCGTACCACCGTGTATGTACACCCCTGTATGTTCGAGTCCTACCCCCACCCTTGGACGTGTCGTTCCTCCGTGTATGTACACCCCAGTACGTTCGAGTCCTACCCCCACCCGTGTACGTGCCGTACCACCGTGTATGTACACCCCTGTACGTTCGAGTCGTACCCCCACCCGTGTACGTGTCGTACCACCGTGTATGTACACCCCAGTGCGTTCGAGTCGTACCCCCACCCGTGTACGTGCCGTACCACCGTGTATGTACACCCCTGTACGTTCGAGTCGTACCCCCACCCGTGTACGTGTTGTACCACCGTGTATGTACACCCCTGTACGTTCGAGTCGTACCCCCACCCGTGTACGTGTCGTACCACCGTGTATGTACACCCCAGTATGTTCGAGTCGTATCCCCAACCGTGTACGTGTCGTACCACCGTGTATATACACCCCAGTAGGTTCGAGTTGTACCCCCACCCGTGTACGTGTCGTACCACCGTGTATGTACACCCCAGTGCGTTCGAGTCGTACCCCCACCCCTGTACGTGTCGTACCACCGTGTATGTACACCCCTGTACGTTCGAGTCGTACCCCCACCCGTGTATGTGTCGTACCACCGTGTATGTACACCCCTGTACGTTCGAGTCCTACCCCCACCCGTGTACGTGTCGTACCACCGTGTATGTATACCCCAGTACGTTCGAGTCCTACCCCCACCCGTGTACGTGTCGTACCACCGTGTATGTACACCCCTGTACGTTCGAGTCGTACCCCCACCCGTGTACGTGTCGTACCACCGTGTATGTACACCCCAGTACGTTCGAGTCGTACCCCCACCCGTGTACGTGTCGTACCACCGTGTACGTACACCCCTGTACGTTCGAGTCGTACCCCCACCCCTGTACGTGTCGTACCACCGTGTATGTACACCCCAGTACGTTCGAGTCGTACCCCCACCTGTGTACGTGTCGTACCACCGTGTATGTACACCCCAGTACGTTCGAGTCGTACCCCCACCCGTGTACGTGTCGTACCACCGTGTATGTACACCCCAGTACGTTCGAGTCGTACCCCCACCGTGTACGTGTCGTACCACCGTGTATGTACACCCCTGTACGTTCGAGTCGTACCCCCACCCGTGTACGTGTCGTACCACCGTGTATGTACACCCCTGTACGTTCGAGTCGTGCCCCCACCTGTGTACGTGTCGTACCACCGTGTATGTACACCCCAGTACGCTCGAGTCATACCCCCACCCGTGTACGTGTCGTACCACCGTGTATGTACACCCCTGTATGTTCGAGTCCTACCCCCACCCTTGGACGTGTCGTTCCTCCGTGTATGTACACCCCAGTACGTTCGAGTCCTACCCCCACCCGTGTACGTGCCGTACCACCGTGTATGTACACCCCTGTACGTTCGAGTCGTACCCCCACCCGTGTACGTGTCGTACCACCGTGTATGTACACCCCAGTGCGTTCGAGTCGTACCCCCACCCGTGTACGTGCCGTACCACCGTGTATGTACACCCCTGTACGTTCGAGTCGTACCCCCACCCGTGTACGTGTTGTACCACCGTGTATGTACACCCCTGTACGTTCGAGTCGTACCCCCACCCGTGTACGTGTTGTACCACCGTGTATGTACACCCCTGTACGTTCGAGTCGTACCCCCACCCGTGTACGTGTCGTACCACCGTGTATGTACACCCCTGTACGTTCGAGTCCTACCCCCACCCGTGTACGTGTCGTACCACCGTGTATGTATACCCCAGTACGTTCGAGTCCTACCCCCACCCGTGTACGTGTCGTACCACCGTGTATGTACACCCCTGTACGTTCGAGTCGTACCCCCACCCGTGTACGTGTCGTACCACCGTGTATGTACACCCCAGTACGTTCGAGTCGTACCCCCACCCGTGTACGTGTCGTACCACCGTGTACGTACACCCCTGTACGTTCGAGTCGTACCCCCACCCCTGTACGTGTCGTACCACCGTGTATGTACACCCCAGTACGTTCGAGTCGTACCCCCACCTGTGTACGTGTCGTACCACCGTGTATGTACACCCCAGTACGTTCGAGTCGTACCCCCACCCGTGTACGTGTCGTACCACCGTGTATGTACACCCCAGTACGTTCGAGTCGTACCCCCACCGTGTACGTGTCGTACCACCGTGTATGTACACCCCTGTACGTTCGAGTCGTACCCCCACCCGTGTACGTGTCGTACCACCGTGTATGTACACCCCTGTACGTTCGAGTCGTGCCCCCACCTGTGTACGTGTTGTACCACCGTGTATGTACACCCCAGTACGCTCGAGTCATACCCCCACCCGTGTACGTGTCGTACCACCGTGTATGTACACCCCTGTACGTTAGAGTCGTACCCCCACCCCTGTACGTGTCGTACCACCGTCTATGTACACCCCTGTACGTTCGAGTCGTACCCCCACCCGTGTACGTGTCGTACCACCGTGTATGTACACCCCAGTACGTTCGAGTCCTACCCCCACCCGTGTACGTGTCGTACCACCGTGTATGTACACCCCTGTACGTTCGAGTCGTACCCCCACACGTGTACGTGTCGTACCACCGTGTATGTACACCCCTGTACGTTCGAGTCGTACCCCCACCCGTGTACGTGTCGTACCACCGAGTATGTACACCCCTGTACGTTCGAGTCGTACCCCCACCTGTGTACGTGTCGTACCACCGTGTATGTAGTACGTTCGAGTCCTACCCCCACCCGTGTACGTGTCATACCACCGTGTATGTACACCCCAGTACGTTTGAGTCCTACCCCCACCCCTGTACGTGTCGTACCCCCGTGTACCTACACCCGTGAAAGTCAGAGTCGTACCCCCACCCGCGTATGCATGGAGCGAACCCCCACCACAACATCCTAAGGACGGAGCGCACCCCAGGCCCCAACATCACAACCGAATGTACGACTGGTACCAAGCCACACACAAGGACAGCACTGTACAACAAAATGGGCCATGTACACACTGTATACACGCCAAAAACACACGTACACAACCAGGACAAACCAAAACGACACAAGAATACACCATTCGAATGGCACAAAGCCACAAAACATGTCCAACAACTACCAAAACAACACATTCACTGACCTGCAACTGCCAAAAACAAACATTGGCCCAAAACACCACCACTCCTTATAACACACCCACCCAAACTTCAAACACAGCCACACCCACCAATGGACCAATAAAAAGGGACCACACACACAACCCATGAGCCTTTGCAACAGACTCACTGCTGCCAGACCCCACAGACAACCTACAGCACCATACTACAAGCTTCACCACACCTCACACGTGCACACCTTCACACACACACCATCACAAACACCCCCACATCACATTCACACACACACCCAAACAACCACACCCACACACCCACAACCATCCACACCACCCCCCCCACCATCCACACCCACACCCCTCACCATGCCCACCAACAAGAATCCAAAGTTCAGTAGCCGAGAGTTGGAGGTCCTTGTCGATGAAATCCTCAGAGTTGAGCCACACCTCTTTGGAACATTGGTCAGACAGACCAGCATTTCTGAAAAAACAGCCATGTGGCAGACCATCGTCGATGCTGTGAATGCTGTTGCGGACACCAGAAGGACCAGGCATGAATGCCAAGCCAGGTGGTACGATCTGCGGAGGAGGGTCAGAGCCAAAATGACCGACGACCACAACCAGTCCAACGTCACTGGAGGAGGGCCGCCCCGCAGATGCGTACAATACCATCCCTGGGAGGAGAGGGTGATGGCCATACTGCCGGTGGTGGCAGTGGAGGGATTAGAAGGACTCCGAGACCCGGGTGAGTACACAAACAACTCACCTCACATGGGGGGAATGTCATCCACAACCAAACTCACAAACAGGCACGCAACCACCCTAAGCTATTGCATGACTCAACCACACTCCATGAACACGCACATGCCACTGGCGCCACCATGCGCCATGCACCCAGCTGGACAATGTCAAGTCACAGGCCACAGAAAACACCAACACATGACACAGTAAGCCACATGGCGGGAGTGTGGGCCCAAAAAATGACATAGTGCAAATCAGAAGCAGACAACAATGCCATCTGCCCATATGGCCTAGGTCACAGCCAGACAAACAGTGTGTCCCCACACAGGAAAGACTCGCCAGCAAATGGCGGACGCCTTGCATCAACACATGGGGATGACGGCACCTTCTTGCACATGACAGCAGCCAATGAACAGCCAACACTGTGAAAGAGTGGCAGCACACACCACCACAGCAGCAGCGCAGACACAGACACTACACCCAATGGGTGCCTGGGGATCACAAACAAACTCACATCAACAATCCAAGGGCCATTCAAAGATCTGCTAACAGTGTGTGCCCTGGAAGCTGGGCTCAGGTGACAGAGGGTGACACACAGAGGGAGGGAGAGGGGGACAGAGAGGGAGGGAGACAGAGGTGGACACAGGGAGACAGACAGAGGGAGGGAGGAGGGTGACAGAGTGAGGGAGAAAGGGAGACAGAGGGAGACGGACAGAGGGAGGAGGTTGACAGAGGGAGACGGACAGAGGGAGGAGGCTGACAGAGGGAGGGAGAAAGGGAGACGGACAGAGGGAGGAGGTTGACAGAGGGAGGGAGAAAGGGAGACAGAGGGAGACGGACAGAGGGAGGAGGCTGACAGAGGGAGGGAGAAAGGGAGACGGACAGAGGGAGGAGGTTGACAGAGGGAGGGAGAAAGGGAGACGGACAGAGGGAGGAGGTTGACAGAGGGAGGGAGAAAGGGAGACAGAGGGAGACGGACAGAGGTAGGAGGCTGACAGAGGGAGGGAGAAAGGGAGACGGACAGAGGGAGGAGGTTGACAGAGGGAGGGAGAAAGGGAGATGGACAGAGGGAGGAGGCTGACACACGGAGGGAGGGAGAGGGGGACAGAGAGGGAGCGAGAAAGGGACACACAGGGAGAGCAAATCAGCCTTGTGGGGTGTGGGAATGCCTGCTACTCAGCAGGTAGACTGCGTGCATGTAGACAAGGGTGGCCAGTGCCAGAACCCCCCCTCTCCTCAATGGCAAAACACAGGGCCATGTCACAACCTGTGCACAAGCACAACGACAGCCACCTGCATTATCTAAATGTGTGGAACCACTCCATGTGCCCACGTACACTGCAACACGGAAGGCGCCAATACATGGCTCGCCACACCTGCCCACTCCACTGCTGACTGCAGTCACAATTGACGCAGCAACTAAGACTGTGCCACACATAGGTAAAGTTGCAAAAGCTGTGGCCAAGGGACCTACCCATGTACAAGTGCACTGTGAGTGGAATGCAAGACATATCCAAATTCACAGAGGAAATGTGCCAACTTAGAAACCAATGAAACATGGATGTTGCATGGAACAAAATTAACATTGTCTCTCTCACACAGAGGTCAACGTCGTGGATCACCCCCCAACACTGGGGGGGAAGACTCACAGGAACCGGTTCTGCGGGAGGCCGATCCCACCGGCAGCGACGACTCACACCACTCTGTGGACGACCCCGACCAACCTGGTCCCTCTGGTGTCCAACGACCTGCAGCACCTGCGTCAGGTACAACGGGGCCAACCACCATCCCCACTCCTGCCACATCCCAGGAGACACCCAGGATCCCTGCCCCACCACCACAAAGCAGCCAGGCTGGCCAGGAGGGACACAGTGTCCCGGGCACCCAGGAGGAGGCAGGCGACAACGCCAATGCCACCCCTCAGGGGTCCCGGAGACCCGATGTGCCCACAAGGGCAGGCCAGGTGCAAGTGGGCAGGGGTGGTGGGAGTGGAGGACGGCGGAGGCGCCAGCCTGACCAGTTGGCTGCGGAACCGGTATATTCCCATGTCCGAAACTTCCTGGACACATACCGGCAGGACACCATGGGCCTGGCCCAGGTTGTGTCCGTCCTCGAGGGGATCAAGACCCAGCAGGCCCAGCAACATGCGGAGCTACATGCCTGTCTACTGCAACACCAACGGAGGATGGAGGACGGACAGGCTGAGCTCGTGACGGTGTACACGGGAATTCACGATACACTCCGTCGGATGGCCGACAACATGGGCAACCCTCCCTGTGCCAGAAGGCGTAGAACATCACCACCCACAGGGAGGGATCAGGAGGAGGAGGAGGAAACATCCGATGGAGCATCCCAAACATCGTCACGGCCTGCTTCTGAGGGTCCCCGCAGGAGGGCGGGTCATCCACGGAAAAGACCGTGAGGGTCGGCGCTACAGCACCATCTCCCAGGACACCTGGCCTGGCACCTGGCCCACTGGAGCAACAGCAGCACAGCATCCAAAGACATTCTCTGCCACATGGCCTTGCTGGTCACTGTCTGACCAATGTTGACAAAGACTGTGGCATGGACTCTGAGGATTTCCAATGGCAAGGACACCAACTCCCCTACTGAGCTTTGGATTCCAAACACCCGGAAAGCCCCTCATGTCATACCCCCCCCCCCCCACTAAAATAAAAAGTCACACCATGAAGAGAAGATGCCTGCTGGTTGCATTATTACCTTACATGTGTCTTGTAATGTCTAAACATGCCTGAGTTCTCTTTTGACTTCAACCATCCACACCCTGGGGCCTGAGTCTGGCACAGGACACACGGGTCACAGTGTATTAGGCAAGACAGACATGGAGCACCATACACACCCGTGATGGCCCCAACCAGCTGAGGGGGTGGCCGCACAACCCTGCTGACAGACATATTGAGTACAGCAACAGTCATGCGCAGAGGTCAGGGATCATGTCCAGTGTCCTGGGGGGCACCCAGGTATGTGTAGACAGGTGGCAGAACCATGTCCTGCAAGCTTGAGTCCGGTGGAAGCAAATAATGGGGGCCTGGCCAACGTTGGATGCATGGGAATGGCACATGTCACAATACCCACACACTCATGGACATCATGCACAATACACAGTCTCATCCCACACACACAGCTTGCATCTTGCTACTCGACACATAGACACATAGCCACTATCAGTGAAAACCATGCCAGACATTCTGGATGCACCGTGGCAACACACCAGCATTGACTGTGAAGAGGCACCTTGGAGGCATAGGGACACCTTTATTAGTCATGTTTTCGGGATTGCAGAGGCAACTTGAAGTACACATGAACACTTCATGTGGAGTAACATGTGGGTCCAACACTGGCACCCCCCTTCTGCAGCACAAATGCGTGATAGCCATGGAACTGGCACACAAGTTTCGGCTAACAGCTAAACACCCACAGCTGCTCACGGAGAGCCTGCCACACACCATTGATCCACTGATGTGGAAGTCCCACAGCATGTCAAGCCAATGCAAACCATATGTGTCCGAGGGCAGTGTTACACACATTGATGCCATCATCACAATCCACTATCCCATCACTGATGACTGTCAACAAGTCTGACCATCTATTCAGGTGTACCCAGCTGCATGTCATGTGTACCATGGTGATGCAACATGGCTGCAGAGGAACCAAACTTCGACAGGGGCAGTGTGCATACATCGTGAACAACTGCCACACCCAATACACCCCTGATGCATCCCTTACCCTAAGGAGACTTCCAAACGTGTCCGTGCCTGTAACGCTGAGTCAGCACACGATGACGTGTCCATGAGGAATAGCAGTGCCACAACAATGCAAGCAGCAGACGGCATGCGCAAGTACCTGGGGAAGAGAAACACACAAGAAGTCAGCCACAAAAAGCACAGCCACTTGCATGTGCATTTACTCGACACATGTATGGATGACAACATGCTAGGTCACAATTATGACTGGGGAAATACAACCATCACTGGCACCATCACTCCAGTGACACACCCACACACACCTCTGACTCACGTGCCATACATGCAGGTGAAGACACACATCACAACACATGCCACACTGGGACCAATGTGTGCACACTCAGACACTGGTACTCACCACTAAGCAAAGAAGTCGCTTATGAGCCGAGTCCGAATGTCCTCTTGCGGCTCCACATCCTTCACATCACTAGCCCCATTGCCAAGCCCTTCGTCCTCCATGGGTGGATGGTCCTGGTCATCTTGATCCAGGATGAGTGGCACAGCTTTCTCAACTGCCATGTTTTGCAGCATGCAGCAGACCATGAAGATTTTGCAGACCTTCGCCGGGGCATAAGGGAGGGCGCCGCCGGTCTTGTGGAGGCACCTGAATCGGCTCTTCAGCAGGCCAAACGTCCTCTCTATCACTCGCCTTGTCCGGCCATGGGCGGTGTTGTAGCGGAGCTGGGCCGGCGTGATGGGGTTGCGGAGAGTTGTGATCAGCCATGGCATGTTGGGATAGCCAGCGTCCCCTACATGGGAAGCACATGGACATCGTTAGAACAGGAGAAGCGGTCGTGCTGGAAGTCTACGCAAAATACGGGACAGACAGACTGTACCCACCAACAACACATGCTCGTTCGTTGCACAGCTGTGTCATCATTTCAGGCATCCTGCTACGCCTCATGATGTAGGCATCGTGTGCTGATCCTGGAAAACGAGCACAGACATGTGAAATCACCATGTTGGACAGACACACCACAAGGGCATTGATGGAGTGGTAGTGCTTGCGATTACGGTACGCTACCTCCTGTGCGTGTGGTGGTACCAAAGCAACATGTGTCCCATCTATGGACCCAATGACATGGGGCATCCCTCCCAGGGCATAGAATCCGCGCTTGACCCCAGTCAACATTTCCAGGGGTAGGAAAATGTATGAAGTCTTCCAGGTGATTCAACATGGCCTCTAAGAAATCATACAGCACACGGCAGAACATGCTCTGGGACATGCCACCAACATGAGCTATGGTATATTGAAAGGAACCCGTGGCTAGAAAATGTAGGGCTGCAATTATCTTCAGCTTGGGTGTCAGTGCCGTAGGATACCTGTGCAGCGGTTGCAGGTGTGGTGCCAGTCTCGCCGTCAACTCCAGAATCAACGGTTGGGGGAAGCGGTAGCACCGGATACTGTCATTCTCCCGCATGGCAGCCAAGTCCAGAATTGGTCAGGCAAGAGGTGGCGCTCTGCAGTAATTTGGAAGTGACAAGGAAGAGTGAGTGCACCACAACAACAATTGATTTGTACTGTGCACATGTTAATCTGTCAATACACATATGCCACATACAGAGTCAGGTATGTGCTACATGCCCTGGACACATATGGCTGCCAGGTGACACTCCTACCAAGACCCAGCTACACACGGAGATTGTGAACCTTCACATGACATGGCATGGGAATAGCTGTGTCCCAGTGCTAGTGAACAGCCAGACACAAGACAGGAGTGACAGACATCCACACATCAGCAGAAGTAGGATGTCGATTGCAGAGACTGGTAGCGGAATACTAGAGACACAGGTCACATGACATTACACTAGGACAGCCCATACACCTTGCCATGAAGGTGTACATGTCATGACTCACCACACATTCATAGAGAGGATGGAGACATGTCCTTGTTACGCTACTCCGTGTCCCATGCATACATACGCACTTCACATCCGATACCACATGTGGCATGGTGTGCGGAACAGTGTGCCATGGCCATCTACACACAGACACATGTTGGTTGCTGCAACGGCTGCAGCTTTTGAGGGAGCTCAAACATCTACCTAATGTGAACCCCACACACATACATGACATAGTCACATCGTGCACCGTGGGTAGTGACATGTCAGGTGTGGTAACCCCTGTACCGGGCCTCAGGGGACACTTCCGTGTGTTGGTGTCCGTGCCATGCCAGTGACGCTCATGCCAAGTGTGCAGTACGACATGCACACATGTCAAAGGAGTCAAGGGCATGGCTGGCACACATTGCACCGTCACACATTACATATGTACACATCCCATCATACATCTGGTGCCTTCTCCACTCAGGAGTATTGTGCCACATCACAGCCATTCACACCTGTGCCCCACACTTGTAGTACTGCCAAGACAATGACTTGATGCCCATCCATGGACAAGTATGTCAGCCCTATTCCTTCCTATGTGCTGCCTGTCACCACTGTGATGTGTGAGAAACAGCGTACTTCTGCTAAGAGGGCCTGTGTACGTTCCCGTATCACTATGGGAGTGCTGCCGTATGTGTACCCATCGTGATGTTGAGCGTACAGGCATGTGTACGGTCCGTACCACTACGAGTACGCATACGCAAGAACCACCATAGTGGTACGGCCCGTACACGCGTGCGTACGTTCACTTTCACTATGGGTGTCCTCGCGTATGCGTACTCGTAGTGGTATGGGCCGTACACACGCCTGTACGCTCCCTATCACTATGGGTGTCCTCGCGTATGCGTACACGTAGTGATAGTGAGCGTACAGGCGTGTGTACGGCCCGTACCACTACGAGTACGCATACGCGAGGACACCCATAGTGATAGGGAGCGTACAGGCGTGTGTACGGCCCGTACCACTGCGAGTACGCATACGCGAGGACACCCATAGTGATAGGGAGCGTACAGGCGTGTGTACGGCCCGTACCACTACGAGTACGCATACGCGAGGACACCCATAGAGATAGGGAGCGTACAGGCGTGTGTACGGCCTGTACCACTACGAGTACGCATACGCGAGGACACCCATAGTGATAGGGAGCGTACGCACGAATGTACGGGCCGTTGCCATGCATTTGGGGTGCCCTAGGGCCCCGGAACGCACCGTACCTGTGTGTGAAGCTCCAAATTACATAGGGGACACATGAGGGACAAGTATTAAGGCCTACATGCATGCTGGTTGTCATGGAGACCAAGTTTAAACTATGATTTTGTTCTGGAAGGTGCACAGCAGAAGTCAGTTGGAATTAATCTACTTTGTTGCAATGTGTTTGTGGGGTTGACATCATGCAGAAGAAAAAAACAGAATAAGAACCCACTGACTGCTAGGTTTGAAGGGATTGGAGGAAACATAGGATGCAAATGTGAGTCACCAATCACTCTGCACTCCTGTGCATGAAATGGGCCAGCAAGGCAGATATAAGGCAGCCATGTCCCATGAGGGAGCACTTGCCTGCACATCTCTGTATTCCACGACCCAGCTGCTGCTACTGATTCCCTTGAACCATGTCAAGGGCTGTGGAGAGGTCAAAGCCATTCACCCTGGAGGAGAACCTGGCTTTGCTGGATGTGATCCTCCCACAGTACCCCATGCTGTATGGGCGACCAGGTTATCAGGTGAGTGCAGTGTCCACTGGCACAGACTGTGTCCCTTTTTTGTGACTGTGACTTCTGCCATTGTGTCCAGGTGTGACACACATGCTATGTACTGTAGGGGGGGTCCCAGGGGGGGAATGCCTGATGTCTCCCAGCAGTGCCCAGAGACAGGAGGGGTGTGTGCAGAGTGCCCCCAGCAGTGCCAAGAGACAGGAGGGGTGGGTGCCTATCACTCCCAGCAGTGCCCAGAGACAGGAGGGGTGTGTGCAGAGTCCCCCCAGCAGTGCCCAGAGACAGGAGGGGTGGGTGCCTATCACTCCCAGCAGTGCCCAGAGACAGGAGAGGTGGGTGCCTATCACTCCCAGCAGTGCCCAGAGACAGGAGGGGTGGGTGTGATGCACAGTGTGAGCCTGGATCATTGATTGTGTAGTTGCCCTCATTCCACCTGTGTCCTTTCAATGGCACGTACTGCTTTTGGCCTTCCCCAGAGGACCATGTCCCTATGACAAAGGTGCAATGCATTGGATGCATACTATGCCTTGTTGTAAACAGCATATGTGTTCTAATCTGTGTCTCTGTGACATGTGCCAGGTGTATTGATGTAGTGTCACTTGTTCATCCTCACAGGTAGATGCCTCTGCCAAGGAGCAGATATGGCTGGACGCCGTCAGCGCCGTGAGGAGTGCGGATGGTCAGAGGCGGCGCCTGACCCAGGTGAGGAAACGCTGGCAGGATATCCGGTGCTGGACGCGGAGGATCGCACGGGTCCTGCTGGGGGACTCACCTGAGAGCCATAAGAACCGCGGGCGCCACCGTCTCTCCCACATCCACAAGCGTGTGCTGGCGGTGGTCTTTCCAGACTTGGACAAACGCCTACAGGAGATGCAGCAGCAGGAAGGGGGTAGGTACATGTGTGTTTGTTGTGTTTCACCAGCATTTGTACGTGCACTGTTCCATGGATACACTGCCAGGGTTTTATGGTGCTGTGCAGATCCTGTTACCCACAGTATTGCAGTGCTCTCCTGCCTCCCTTCTCCTCCTTGCAATGTGTTCCCTGGTCTGTGTGTAGTCACTCCGTCACAAGGTTATGTAGCCTGGCACCTTCTCCAAGTGTACTATGCCTGCAGCATCATGTGTGGGGGTGGTGTGTAACAGGTTTTGGGACCTTGCCTGTGCCCTGTCCAGTTCTGGACTTGTGGGTTCCATGTCAGTTGGCACTCATGCTGAGTCCAGACATGGGAGTTAATCTCTCAAGTGCGAGGCCTTCCAGCACGCATGTCCTATGTGGTGGCCTGTGACATGATGTGCATGAGTGTGCGGTACGCATAGTGCAGGGATGTTAGCGTGTGTTGCAGTCATTCCCATTCAGGAGCATGGAGTTGTGTGGCCACTACTGTCCCCAGGGGCATCTTTTCCTAGGTATCATGTGTTTAATCCGAAAATGTCGACAATCTCTGTGTCTGCAGCATAGGTTGTGCTCTGTGCCATTGTCCCCTGGCACCATGTATATTGACGTGAAATGTAGTACAAGTGTCCACTGTCCAGCCTGACCTGATTTCCCAAGTACATACTCACAGTGGCCATTGCCTGTGTGTCTTGTTACAATCATCTGATGATGCCCATTTGTACATGATTATTTGGACAGGCGCACCTTGGGTATTTTGTGTGCAATATTGCATTTTTCCATCCCATGTGTATTTCACCCAGACTAAGAGATGTACGTGCTTCCTGTGTCTCCTAAGAATTGTCTCATGTAGGGGGTGGGTGGTGCGGGCATGGCCTACATGTCAAGACCTGAAATCTCCTTGCTAGGACTGGCCAGTGTGTGATTTTTGTCTGGACATACACTCAAGGTGCAATGTGCCAGTCAGGGTGGGCATGTTATCTGTATTACCTATGCTGCATGTGCCTCTAGTTCCTGGATATGGTCCCTGCTCATCCCTATTTCCTGCCACGCTGTGTGGTGCAGATGCAGTGCTGGATTGTCCCCAGGGCCTTGCTCCTCAGTCAAAATTCCATTTCATCTCATTTGCTATTGTGTCATGCTCTCCATAGTTTTTCCATGGCATGGTGGGTCAAACAACTGTGTCTTGCAGGGCCTACATATGTACCTTGTTTTGTGGTTGTAACTCTTCTTTTGTTTCAGGCTATGCACTGTAACCTAAGTAGATTGGACTCATGTGACATATGTATACAGGTGTATGATTAATTTCTGTCTCTTCACCCTGCCCACAGCTTCGTCGGGGGACACGGAGGGAGACATGGACACAGACGGCGCAGAGGGACCAAGCACCAGTGCCAGCGGTGACATCGTGCCTGGCACATCGAGTGGGACTGAGGCGGAGGAGAGTGAACCCGGGGACCTGTCGACTGGCACAACAGAGTATGAAGCTGACGGGTCCGAGGATGATCTCTCCGAGTGGGCGGTGGCTGCACCACCATCTGACACCAGCCCTACATCTCGCACCGCCCCCTCCATTGGCATCAGCCGCCTCCCACGTGCTTGTGTCCCTTCCCAGCATGCCCAGTCACCGCATGTCTCCTTCCTGCCAGGCACCGCACCCCCTGCCCCTGTCTCCACTGTTGCCACCAATGCCGAGTCTGTGGACATCCAGCGGCAGTTGCAGATTGGTCAGGCTGCGATCCTTAATGTCCTCCATAGCCACAGCCAGGTCCTCAACAACATGGATGCATACTTGGAGGGCATTTATTCATCGCAGGCTGACCAACACAACTTGCTGAGGTCCATAGACTCTACACTGACTGCAGCAGTGGGTCTCCTGCAGTGCTACGTCCCACCCCCTACCCCTGCCCCTTCCACACTTCCCACTCCCATGCCTGTCCCACATACACCCAGACGTCAGCATGCATCCACCACAACAGACACAGGCACCACACCAGCAGGGAAGGTCCGCCGCACACCTCCTGGCACGCACAAACAGGGTGAAGTAGGCACACCCACTGGGTCGGGGGGCAAACGTAAGACATGCAGCCAGAGTGGGAGTCAGCATTCCACCCAATCCACTCCCTCCAAATCCCCTCCCCTCAGCTCTCCTGGCCACATCTCCCCCAAAGACTCCTTCATGGCCGCTCTGTCCCTGAGCCCCACAGTGACACCACCCCGCAAGCGGTCAAGGAAGTCCACGGTCAGGGTGCTTGAGTCCCCCCCCCCTGTCCACACCCTCCCCCAGTGGCGCTGCGACCCATCCCTCTGACCCCCCCCCTCCTTGGGGCCTGTGGTTCCTTCGGGTGCAGGGGAGTCCCTGGAGGACCTTGCTGAGTTGTGCAGCGCGCTCCTAGAATCCACCTTTGGCCCTGCCCCACCCCCTGTGGTGGAGTCCTCCATCCCTGCACCCACGTCGCCTACCCTTCGCCCTTCTGTCCCTGCGGTGCCTGGTCCTTCCCCCCCACATGATGCCCTCACCCCTGTGGAAGACGACGGAATGTAACTGTGCAGGCAAGCTAGGGGACACGCATCCCACTGTGTCCCCCATCCAGCTGTGACTCATGGACTGCCCTATGGGCTGTGTAAATATTGAACTTTCTACTAACACACTATTTTAGATCATGCTGATTAAAGCCATTTCTGGTTCCTTTGAACACTACTGCTTTTCTGATGTTGCTGTTGGTGGGGCTGCGACCTGATTTTGGGTGGTAATCATGTGTTGGGTGTGTGGGAAATGTAGTAGTGTGCTGGTCATAGGGGGGACCCTGGTATCTGTGTGCCATCACATGGTGTTAGCTAGGTTTCTCTGTCCATGTACGCATTTGCTGCATGGTGAAATTTTCCCAAGGTGTATTCCTTCCTCTGTGTACCCTGCCATCTTCCCTGCAGGGTGTTCCCAATATGTGGTGCTGAGCTGTGTGTACATTAGCTGGGTGTGTGACGGACTCCTTCAACTTTGCACATGCATGCTGAGCGATGTCTCCACCTGCATCATTCGTGGCATCCTTGGTAGTCATAGTACTTGTGTGTGTGGACTATTGACATGACTTCATGTGTACATGTTTTCTTTTCGGCACTATGCATGCGTATACTCCCAGCCTCGCACACATGTGGTACATGTACTGCAGGGTCTTTATACACATGACTGACATTTGTGGGCATGGTATCTGTGGCTACTCCACCCTTTGCGTTCCATGGGCACTGCTGGGAGTGTTAGGCACCCACCCCTCCTGTGACTGGGCACTGCTGGGAGTGATAGGCATCCACCCCTCCTGTCTCTGGGCACTGCTGGGGGGACTCTGCACACACACCTCCTGTCTCTGGGCACTGCTGAGAGTGATAGGCACCCACCCCTCCTGTCTCTGGGCACTGCTGGGGGGACTCTGCACACACCCCTCCTGTCTCTGGGCACTGCTGGGGGGACTCTGCACACACCCCTCCTAATTCACAATATGTACGCTTCGGCAATACACGGGTGTGGGTTCGCTCCATGGATACGCGGGTGAGGGTACGGGTCGTCTTTACACTGTTGGGGTGGGGGGTACGCTCCGTACGTACGCGGGTGAGGGTACGTGTCGTACTTACACTGTTGGGATGGGGGGTTTGCTCCATGCATACGCGGGTGAGGGTACGGGTCGTACTTACACTGTTGGGGTGGGGGGTACGCTCCGTACATACGCGTGTGAGGGTACGTGTCGTACTTACACTGTTGGGGTGGGGGGTTCGCTCCATGCATACGCGGGTGAGGGTACGGGTCGTACTTACACTGTTGGGGTGGGGGGTATGCTCCGTACGTACGCGGGTGAGGGTACGGGTCATACTTACACTGTTGGGGTGGGGGGTACGCTCCGTACGTACGCGGGTGAGGGTACGTGTCGTACTTACACTGTTGGGGTGGGGGGTTCGCTCCATGCATACGCGGGTGAGGGTACGGGTCGTACTTACACTGTTGGGGTGGGGGGTACGCTCCGTACGTACGCGGGTGAGGGTACGGGTCGTACTTATACTGTTGGGGTGGGGGGGTACGCTCCATATGTACGCGGGTGAGGGTACGTGTCGTACTTACACTGTTGGGGTGGGGGGTTCGCTCCATGCATACGAGGGTGAGGGTACGGGTTGTACTTACACTGTTGGGGTGGGGGGTGCGCTCCGTACGTATGCGGGTGAGGGTATGGGTCGTACTTACACTGTTGGGGTGGGGGGTTCGCTCCATGCATATGCGGGTGAGGGTACGGGTCGTACTTACACTGTTGGGGTGGGGGGTTCTCTCCATGCATACGCGGGTGAGGGTACGGGTCGTACTTACACTGTTGGGGTGGGGGGTACGCTCCGTACGTACGCGGGTGAGGGTACGTGTCGTACTTACACTGTTGGGGTGGGGGGTTCGCTCCATGCATACGCGGGTGAGGGTACGGGTCATCCTTACACTGTTGGGGTGGGGGGTACGCTCCGTACATACGCGGGTGAGGGTACGTGTCGTACTTACACTGTTGGGGTGGGGGGTTTGCTCCATGCATATGCAGGTGAGGGTACGGGTCGTACTTACACTGTTGGGGTGGGGGGTACGCTCCGTACGTACGCGGGTGAGGGTACGGGTCGTACTTACACTGTTGGGGTGGGGGGTACGCTCCGTACATACGCGGGTGAGGGTACGTGTCGTACTTACACTGTTGGGGTGGGGGGTTTGCTCCATGCATATGCAGGTGAGGGTACGGGTCGTACTTACACTGTTGGGGTGGGGGGTACGCTCCGTACGTATGCGGGTGAGGGTACGGGTCGTACTTACACTGTTGGGGTGGGGGGTTCGCTCCATGCATACGCGGGTGAGGGTACGGGTCGTACTTACACTGTTGGGGTGGGGGGTTCGCTCCATGCATAAGCGGGTGAGGGTACGGGTCGTACTTACACTGTTGGGGTGGGGGGTACGCTCCGTACGTACGCGGGTGAGGGTATGTGTCGTACTTACACTGTTGGGGTGGGGGGTTCGCTCCATGCATATGCGGGTGGGGGTACGGTCCGTACATTGCCGTACCCACGCTGTGGAATGCTTGTGCGGGCCGTCCCCAGGCCTTTGCCACGTGGGTACGAGCCGTCCCGCCATTGTTGGGGTGACGTAGGTATGGGCGTGGTATGACTCGTACCCACGCTCTTAAGGCGTGGGTACGGGACGTACCTGTATGGTTGTGTTGCCGGTTCGCGTTGTGAAGAACTTCCGTTGTGGCGGTCGCTGGCTTGGCTGGACACACCCCCACCACCTTGTAGTGACCAGGGCCTGAGGGTCAGGTATGTCCAGGGCATGTGTGCTGTGTGACTTGGGTGGGGGTTATGTGTCCTGCCACTGCCCCCCCCCCCTTTGCCCATGGGTGTTGTTCTGACCTTCTGCGGCGTCTGCGTCGTAACCTGTAGAGGAGGTCGACTGCTATGAGGGCGGGGATGACACGTAGGTTCGGGTCCATGTCTGTCCGTCGCGTACAGGTCCTCCTTGTTCGCGTCATCCTGTCTGTCCGTCGCGTACGGGTCCTCCTTGTTCGCGTCGTCCTGATTTCCCGGCAGTTTTTGGCAGCCGGAAAATATTCACCGTGCGGGATGACGTCGGTGCGAATCGTAATTCCTGGTTCGTGAATGGCAGGCTGCGTGCATCCCGACGTCACGTCGGCGCTTTCCCGGATCGCTTTAGTACGTTTATTTTGTTCGGTCGGGGTTTTGTACGATTCGTACAGGAAAGGTGTTTCCATGCGAATCGTAATTCCATGTTTGTATATTTACACGACCGGGTACGCGTCGGACGGAGAATATGCTCCGTCCGACGGTTCGTACCCGGTTTTTACCGGATTGTAATTGGCACCATTGTGTGATGTCTAATGGACATAATCTAATTAGCCAAACCAGATTTGATAATACGTAAAACAGCATGTCAAAAATATTGGAAATGTATTGAAGTGCAAATGACACGTATTGACACAATATGTTGGCTTCTAGATGTGATTTTCGTCCAGCCATGATGGAATGAGGGTCAGATAAACAAAGCAGATTAATCCCAGTTAAATTTTTCAACCTTATGATTTAATCTCTGAAATGGCAGTTGAAACCCTTCTGCTAGGGACTGTTGCAATCTATATACGCAGACGCCCACTTAATGCTGGGAGCTGCTGGAATAACTCCTGCTGACACCTTTGGTTATATTGAAAAAATCTTTGTTTTTGGAGAAATTAAAAATTTGTGGCAACCAGAGTCATGACATGTTTGGGGATAATTATAGCTCCTTAGATCCGTCCTGATTTTTGCCTCTCGGCTTAGTGCCTGATTTAAGGTTTGGCAGATAGTTATGACAATAAAAACATGATTGATGCCTTGTTTGGCCTATTTCAATTGCATTTGGATTCAATGCACTTCTTATAAGATGGACAGTACGTAATTTATTTTTTGATTGAGCAAACTATCTGCCACACTGTGAGATAAGTCTCATGTCTTTTTCAACAAGCTCAAATATCCTCTAGTTGGAAAAACCTGTAGTTATATCTGTGAAATACCTTCTAAATATCGGGCAATGCTTCAAACAGTTCTGCAGAAACTCTAAACATTTTGGAGGTCAAAAAATATTCTCAGTCACAACTTTGCATACTTTCAGGAGCATCTCCTCTTGGTCACTTCTGAGGCTAACAGGAACTTAGGGACAGCACTTAGAATGCAGCACACACTCCAGCAGAGGTTCACAGATTGATTCAGTTCAGTCCCAGTTGTGACAAGTCAACTAGGCTGATCAGGAAAAAGACTCTTGCAACGTGTTTTGTCCTTGTAGCTAAAGATAATGCTTGGGGTCTATGAGCCCATACATTCCAGGCTTTTTAAAAACTACAGCTCTAATGCATTACAATACAATATGTCATTTTCACAACATACTTCATTGATATTTTAAAATTAGTATTACACTAATATTTCAAAGTAACAGGCAGCAAGATGAACACACCCAATACAAAACATTAGTTATCTGCTATATAGTTGTGAAAATTGGGGGATGGACAAGCATAAATGACTCCAAACAAATGTACTTGAATATCTACAGTGAATTAGGAGAAGTTTAAATAGCACTTGCTACACTCATATTCAGTTAGATGTGCACTTGTTCCTATCATGCCCAATTGTGTCTGAATCAATTCAATTGTAAAGTATAGTTTGGTTGCTCCTAAATAAGAATTGTAATTTTGATATATCTTGCTAACATGTAAAGTAGCATTTCTGTTGTTTCCACACATTTTGAGTTTAATTTTTGAAGTTCTAATCATTGTAAATGATATATCTAATATTTAACATCACTTTCTTATCTCTCTTTCAGACAACAACAGTAAGTTTACCTTTTAATTCAGTGCGTGGAATTGTACATATTGATCTTTTGAGTGACTCCTAAGAGATTTCAAAATGAGAGTGGTAGTTCAATAATTTTTGTTAACATATAAATTAAATGAATAATTCTGCATTTTCTAAAGTTTTACTTATTTGTTTATTTTCATGATGATAATCTATGTCTAAATATTACTTCTCTTTCTTGTTGCTGCTCTAGGCAGCAGAAGTAAGTCTAAATGATTTTTACCTAGTCCATAAAATTAGTCATTTTGACTAATTGAGTACATTTTTGTATTTTTGTGGAACCTGATTTCCTTGATCTGGTTTTTGAATTGTGATGGGTTATATTCATCATCTCTTGAAAACTATCATAAAATCATATTATTGGCTTTTATTCTTTCAATCAGAAACTGAAAAGACAAAGATTTTTGTCGAAATGTTAGAAGCAAAACAATTGGTTGGTTCCAATTAAGTGAATTATTATTTTGGGTAGGCTGTCAACCTGTGACAGAAATATTAAACTTAACTTGTCAGGGTGAACGCTAAAGTGGCTAAATAAATTTAAGCTTAACCCCCTGATAAATATGATACAGAGAAGACAGGCTCAAATTACAGGAACTGTGAAAAAAGTGGTGCGATACCAAACAATAATAAAGTCAAAATGCGAAAACAATAAAATTACCTAAAAGAATTAGACACATTAGGTGAATTGTAATGAACATAATCTAATTAGCGAAACCAGATTTGAAAATACGTAAAAATGCATGTAAAAAATATTGGTAATGTATTGAAGTGCAAATGATAAGTATTCGCACAATATGCTGCCTCTTGATGTGATTTTCATCCAGCCATGATGGAATGAGGGTCAGATACACCAAGCAGATTAATCCCAGTTAAATATTTCAACCTTATGATTTAGTCTCTCAAATGGAAGTTGAAATCCTTTAGCTACAGATTGTTGCAATCCACAGATGTTCTCTTCATTGCTGGGAGCTGCTGGAATAAATCCTGCTGACGCATTTGGTTATGTTGGAAAAAGCTCTGTTTTTAGAGAAATTTAAAATTATTGTCAACCAGAGTCATGACATGTTTGGGGAAAATTATAGCACCTTTGCTCCGTCCTGATTTCTGCCTCTGGGCGTAGTGCCTGATTTAAGGTTTGGCAGATAGGTATGACAGTACAAACATGATTGATGCCTTGTTTGGCCTATTACAATTACATGTGGATTTAATTCACTTCTTATAACATGGACAGTACATAATTTATGTTTTGATTGTGCAACCTATCAGCCAAAGTCTGAGACAACCATTTTGTCTTTTTCAACAAGATCAAATATCCTCTAGTTGGAAAAACCTGTAGTTATATCTGTGAAAGACCTTCTAAATATCGGGCAATGCTTCAAAGAGTTCTGCAGAAACTCTAAACATTTTGGAGGTCCAAAAATATTCTCAGTCACACCTTTGCATACTTTCAGGAGCATCTCCTCTTGGTCACTTCTGAGGCTAACAGGAACTTAGGGACAGCACTTAGAATGCAGCACCCACTCCAGCAGAGGTTCACAGTATGATTCAGTTCAGTCCCAGGTGTGACAAGTCAACTAGGCTGATCAGGAAAAAGACTCTTGCAAAGTGTTTTGTCCTTGTAGCTAAAGATAATGCTTGGGGTCTATGAGCCCATACATTCCAGGCTTTTTAAAAACTACAGCTCTGATGCATTACAATACAATATGTCATATTTCCTTTTTTTCACCACATACTTCATTGGTATTTTAAAATTAGTATTACACTAATATTTCAAAGTAACAGGCAGCAAGATGAACACACCCAATACAAAACATTAGTTATCTGCTATATAGTTGTGAAAATTAGGGGATGGACAAGCATAAATGACTCAAAACAAATGTACTTGATTATCTACAGTGAATTTGGAGAAGTTTAAATAGCACTTGCTACACTCATATTCAGCTAGATGTGCACTTGTTTCTATCAAGCCCAATTGTGTCTGAATCAATTCAGTTGTAAAGTATAGTTTGGTTGCTCCTAAATGAGAATTGTAATTTTGATATATCTTGCTAACATGTAAAGTAGCATTTCTGTTGTTTCCACACATTTTGAGTTTAATTTTTGAAATTCTAATCATTGTAAATGATATATCTAATATTTACCATCACTTTCTTATCTCTCTTTCAGACAACAACAGTAAGTTTACCTTTTAATTCAGTGTATGGAAATGTACATATTTAAATTTGAGTGACTCCTAAGAGATTTCTAAATGAGAGTGCTATTTCAATTTTTTTCATTAACATATAAATGACATGAATAATTCTGCATTTTCTAAAGGTTGACTTATTTGTTTATTTTCATGATGATGATCTATGTCTAAATGTTTACATCTCTTTCTTATTTCTCCTATAGGCACCAGAAGTAAGTCTAAATGTTTTTTACCTAGTCTATGAAATTGGACATTTTGCCTTATTTAGTGAATTAATGTATTTTTGTGGGACCTTATTTTCTCTATGTGGTCTTTGAATTGTGATGGGTTGTATACATCATCTCTTGAGAACTATCATAAAATCATATTATTAGATTTCATTCTTTCAACCAGAAACTGAAAAGACACAAATTTGTGTCAAAATATAAGAAGCAATACATTTGGTTGATCCCAATTAAGTCAGTTATTATTTTGAATAGGCTATCAACCTCTGAAAGACATATTAACCCTAACTTGTCAGGGTGAAGGCTAAAGTGGCTAAATAATTTTCAGCCTAACCCCCTGATAAATATGATAAAGAGAAGACAGGCTCAATTTACAGGAACTGGGAAATAAATTGTGCGTTTCCAAACAGTAATAAAGTCAAAACAATAAATGCATCTAAAAGAATTAAACATATTGGGTGAATTCTAATGGACATAATCTAATTAGCCAAACCAGATTTGATAATACGTAAAACAGCATGTCAAAAATATTGGAAATGTCTCGAAGTGCAAATGTCACGTATTGGCACAATATGTTGGCTTCTAGATGTGATTTTCGTCCAACCATGATGGAATGAGGGTCAGATAAACAAAGCAGATTAATCCCAGTTAAATTTTTCAACCTTATGATTTCATCTTTGAAATGGCAGTTGAAACCCTTCTGCTAGAGACTGTTGCAATCTTTATACGCAGACGTCCACTTAATGTTGGGAGCTGCTGGAATAACTCCTGCTGATGCCTTTGGTTATAGTGGAAAAAGCTTTGTTTTTGGAGAAATTAAAAATTAGTAGCAACCAGAGTCATGACATGTTTGGGGATAATTATAGCTCCTTAGATCCGTCCTGATATTTGCCTCTGACTCGATGAACAGCAGATGGCGCTAGTGTGAGCACTTCCCTTTTCCCAGTTGCCGCACGGACAGCACTTGAGGATGTTCTGATTTCGCCGGCCGATCCTTTGAAGCTTTGAAGAATTCAGCGCCCGCTCAGCGGGTTCAGCGGTAAATGCTTGGAATTGTTGCGGCTTTTCAGGCACCCGTGTCTCGGGCGCCTAGGGCCTCAGCTTATGGTTCCAACGGCCCAGGAGGGGCGAGGCTTCATGTGTGGTGCTCAGTAGTGCTCCGCTTTCACGGCAGTGCCGACTCCAGCGCGGGAAAAACTACCGCTTCCTTCGCCGGGAGGATTCGTGCTCAGCTGGTTTCGCTAGGGGGTAGAGGTGTCAGCAGAGGGGCAGGTGATATCCTTAACAGACGCCGTCGCTGGGAAATGGCTACCCGCGGACAGAGGATACATAAATCTAGACCCGCCACCGCACAGGAGGAGATGGGAGAGAAGGAAAAGCTGGAAAAAACGGAGAGACCTGATCTTCCATCAAAAGGTAAAAAGGACTTGGGATCCAAAAAGAATATGAATAAATATGGAGGGGGTGTTATGTGTTTAAAAGAGAAGACAATGGAGAATGTTGGGAGCTCTATAATTAAACATTTCCCAATTCTTAAGCATACGCCCTTTCCTTCTACAACTGCCTCCGCGAGCTCTATCGAGCCTTTCATAGAGCAAGGAAGTATACCATCTCTGCAGTCACCTCAAGACAAGGCATCGGCGGATAAGACAAACAAGGTGCCAGTGTCTGAGCCTAGTCTCTGTAATCAAGATATCGTTAGTTCTGCCTCTACGACTTCCGCCTCTACTTCTGCCGCTTCCAATATTACCCTCTTGGCTACAACAACCCCCACTGCCCCTTCCATCGTTTCTGAGAATGGTTTGGATAACCTGACACCCGGAATGACAGATCCACAGACTCCTGATCTAGTTAATGAGAACTTTTTTTCCGTTTCAGATGGATCTCTAACTGAAACTGACAATGAGCTAGCGAGCTCCACAGGAACCAGTGTATCTGAAGGGGAGTTGAACTGCCTCGCCTCTAGAACTGTTAAAAAGAAAAAAATATTGACTAAAAAACGTACCCAATTGAAGCGAGGACACTTAGAGCTTCACGGTCCCCCCTCAGATGGAGATTCTAACTTACAATTACTCACAAGCCCACAGTCTTCTATCGAAATCCCTTTGGAGCCTTCTTTATCAGTAATATTTGCCTCCATCAAGCAGTTTCAGGAAGAGGTCAGATCAGACAACCTTGCCGCAAAAGGGGCTACCAAAAAACTCCATGGCAGTATAAGGAAATTAAACAAAATCCGCACCAATATTGGTGACCGGGTCTCTATGGTAGAAACCCGGACAGAGACCCTAGAAGCAGAGGTTTCCCTATTTAAGGAACAAGGAGCATCCCATGAGGCTCGTCTTACCGATATGATGACCAAGCTCGAGGAGCAGGAAAACAGGCTGCGGAGAAACAACTTAAGACTGTTAGGGATACGGAAGGCGTAGAGGGAGACGACCCTAGAGGGTAAATTGTAAAATTGCTCCGGTCCGCCTTTCCATTACAGACTAGCTGGAATTGGGATCAGGAAGTACAAAGGGCTCACCGTTTTCCCTTTGATTTAAGACAAAACCAGGTCAGCAGTAATCATGAAAAAGAGAGACCCAGAGACTTTTTGGTTTTTTTGGGCAATTTCCTCTTAAGGCAATTCATTTATGATCAGGCTAGGCCAAACTCCCAGAGAGAAGTCGATGGAGTTAAGTTTTTTGCTAAGCCAGACTTTGGGCACACAACAGTGGAACGCAGATGGCGTCTGCGTCAATTAATATCTCCTCTACAATCGCAAGGCGCTCAAGCCTTCCTGATGAACCCTGCAAGACTGAAAGTCATTTTTGAGGGATCGACCCGAATGTTTACCTCCGAAATCAAAGCTGGAGAATACTTAAAGGAATTAACGGGAAGAAAGAGAAAATAAATCTTGTAGCTCAGGACTCTGGGACTCTGGGACTCTTGGGACTTTTGGGATAAATAATATCTAAAAAAAAAAAAAGCCCTACCTTGTGTGGGGTGTCAGCCAAAAAAAAAAAAAAGGGGGATTGAGTGGGGTAGTGGAGGACGAGGAAAAAAAAAAAAAAGTAAATTACTTCTTCAAAACTTCTCTTTTTGGGCAATTGATAGGCTATTCAGATTGGACTGTTTTTTTTTTGCGGCAGCTGGGGGTCTCACATTCGTTTCCATCATTCAGGGGGTTCCTGACTGTTTTTTTTTGGGGGGGGGTGGGGTTGGGGCTGGGGGTCCAGGTTTCCATTGAATGCTTTGGGGCTAAAAGCTAATATGTTAGTATTTTTTCTTGGGGAAAAAAAAATGTTTAATGTTACTTTTTAGGTTTTTATTCACGCTGGCAATTTAAGAGAGCAGAAAATTGGCTTGGCTGGAGAGTTTACAGTGTCAGGGGGGTGGAGGGGGAGAATGGTGAGAGGTGGGTTGTGGGTTATGGGTTTGTGGGAGACTTGATTGATACAGGACTACATGTAGGGTATCAGCCTGGTTATTATCAACATTTAAAAAGAAAGAGGAAAAGATGAATACACCAAATAAGCTTAGAATAGTCTCATTAAATATCTGCGGCCTAAACGAGTTATTGAAAAGGCAGAAAGCTGCGCAGGCATTACGTCAGATGGGGGCGGACATGGTATGCCTCCATGAGACTCATATTGAAGGCTCTCAGAAATCTTTGCTGAATATTCTTGGTTTTAAACTTATTGGGGCAACCTCGCAGGGTGTCCGGATAAAGGGAATGGGATCCTGGTATGTAATACACTACCAATAGTAGTGAATCAGGTTAAATCCGACGCATTAGGGAGATGGGTCATCGTACAATGCTCTTTACCTCTTAATCCTGTGTTTACGATTTGCTCGGTATACGCTAGCAACTTAGACGATCCTGGGGTGATAAATCACGTTAATCAAGAATTAGTGCACTGGCCACTTCCGATAATTTTATGTGGTGACTTAAATGTAAATCTCCCTAGCATTTGGGATTCCCATGAATCTTGGGGCTATAAGGGAAGAAACCCTAAAGTTTTTCGGGCTCTGACTAATCTAATAAATACACATGGCCTAATAGATGTCTGGGCTTATCTCAAACCTGGTCAGAATGGCTTCACTTTTTTTTCTGCCCCTCTCGGTCTCTGGCTAGACTGGATTATTTTTTCGTCTCCTCTGCTTTTATTCATGATTGTTCTATTGATGTCTCGCCTCGATTACTGTCGGATCACAACCCTCTTATTTTAAATTTAGAGGGCTGGGGTGTTCAGAGACCAGGCGTAACTTGGACGTTTAAAAAGCTCTGTTATATAACAATAACTACCGAGAATACATGGCCGGTTGGCTACGGGAATTTTTGGATATAAATATTGGGACAGCATCTGTAATGGTGGTCTGGGCCACCCTTAAGGCAGGCATCAGGGGGGAAACATTACGTTTTTCAATCCGAAAGAATAAACAGGAAAAAATACAAATTGAATTATTACATCTACAGATGATTGAAGCGGGAAAAAAACGAACACAGGCAGTTCTGACGGGCGTAGTATTAGATGAGGCACAGACTCTGGTAGCAGTTTCTAAATCAGAAATGGGGGCTGTGTTAGCGGAAAAAATAGTTATCAAATGGGCTGCATCTAGAGAGAAATGCTACGAGTGGAGTGAGCGTATCGGTCATCAGCTCGCTATTTCCACAAGACAAAGGATAACAGCAAATACCATTACTGCTATCAATACCGAGTCGGATGGGCTTATCACCGATTCGAAAAAAATAGAGGAAGCCTTCAGGCAGTTTTATGAAAAGCTATACTTAGAAGAGATCAATGGGCCATCTGAAGACTTAGATATGAAGATAGTAGAATATCTAGAGGGAATATCGATTGGTAAACTGAATGATGCTACACGTGACTCACTGGAAAATATTCCTGCTTGGGACGAGGTCGCAATAGCACTGGCCAGCCTTCCGGACGGTAAAGCTTCTGGGATAGACAGTATTCCAGTCGAATTTTATGAAACTTTTTCGGCTCAAATTAAAGACCTTTTTACAAGTGTAGTAAGGTCTATCTTTGAGGGGACTGCTCCTCCGAATTCCTGGTCCTTAGCCAAAATTGTTATATTTCCAAAAAAAGATAAATCACCCCTCGAGATGGCATCCTATAGACCGATAACTCTAATTAATACTGACTCAAAACTCTTCTCTAAAATTATTGCCATGAGAATATCTATAAACATTGAGTCACTAGTATCTAAATTTGGAGTAAGACTTATTCAGGCTGTACAGGCATTATATAAGAATCCAACAGCCAAAATATGCATCAATGGCCAATTGACTGAATTAATACAAATAACTAGAGGAACGAGGCAGGGGTGTCCCTGTTCACCCCTGCTTTTCGCCCTTTATATTGACCCTTTAAGAAGAAGAATTGAAGTCAATCTTTTAATTCCCACGGTTTCAAGGTTCGGTATTGATACAAAGATTATGGCCTATGCCGATGACATCGCCATTGTTACTCTGGCACCCTAGCTCGCTATCAGGACTCTGGAGCAAGAAACTCAAAAATTTGGAATGATTTCTGGTTATGCCCTGAATCGAACAAAGACACAGATAGTTGTTAATAAAATGATAACCTGGGTAGATGAAAGAATTACTAAGAAAGCAAAATATCTTGGGGTTGATATTGTTCCAGACCTGGACACTTTAATGAATGAAAACTTGACCCCTCTGGCCACTAATATGAGAAAATCACTCAGGAAAATCGACAATTTACATTTAACCATACTTGGAAGATGTAACGTTTTAAAAATGACTTATTTTCCAAAATTACTTAATTTTTTTCGTACAATTCCGCTTATTTTTAATAGACTTATACTTCTAGTTTTTTAACAAATCTTCTCTCAATTTATCTGGTCATACACGAGACCGAGAAGGGCTTTTAACCTTCTCTCTTTACCTAGCGAGAGTGGAGGCTTGGCTCTTCCTAATTTAAAATTATATTACTGGGCTGCTTCTTTACAACAATGCTGTGAAATGATGCATGAGGAATATATTTTTTCTCCTTCAGGCCTGCCCTCTCCCTATGTTTTGCTGATGGGGGAAAATGAAAAGGGGTGTCTCTGGCGCCAGTTGGAATATAGCTACTACAAGCGAGTGAAATTTAAGACAATGATCTGTGCCTACCAGGTCTTTCGTAACATCCGTAAAATATTTGCAATTAACAGGCTAAGCTACTACACTCCGATTAGAAATAATGATAACCTCCCACTAATATTTAAAAGTACATATCTCCGGCAATGGCACCGCGCTGGTGTTTGTAGATTAGGAGATTTATATAGGGCTGGTCACTTTCTGTCATTTGAGGAATTGCAAAATAGTTTCAATTTAAGCAATGACCAGATATTTCAGTATCACGCGATTATAAATTACCTAGTAAAGAACATTGAGGGGTCTGTTGGGCTTGTAGCTCTAGATTTTATAGACAAACTACTTGGCTTTAAAATACCCAGGATTGGAGATATCAATTGCATTTTGAATGAACAAAGACCAGATGATTTGAGAAAATAGAGGCTAAATGGCAGCTGAAGCTGAATATCTCTTCTAATGTTTTTTGCTCTGCATTCAGTCTAGCACGAACATACCTCTTTTCCCCTAAACTGCAAGTACAATTTTATAAGACCGGATACTTTATGTATATAACTCCTAATAAGGTTGCGAAATGGGCAATTGGTTCTGGAACTACCTGTCCTCGTTGTACAGAGTATGGGGCGGATTCTGTGCATATGTTCGCTACATGCCCAAAACTTGCGCCACTTTTGAAAGAGGTACAATTGTTTTTGAGTAGAATCCTTTCTCTAGGTATTCAACTTATGCCAATTACCATTATGCTAGGGTTATATGATTTGCTTAATGTTAAAGAAGGTGGTGCTTTGTTGTTCGTTGCTATGACTATTTTTCGGATATGTATTGCTACGCAGTGGAAAGATCTGAACCCCCCTTCTTTTGGCCAATGGCAAGCTAGATTACTTGCTACGTATAGGCTGGAGAGAGCTGTCTATGCTAAGAAGGGAAGAAGAGCAAGAGAAAAGGGTCTAGTGGTTTGGGACCCTTTGACTAGATGGCTTGATACTCTGAGCCCCCATAATGCATAATATATATGTAGAATATTTTTCTGTATATTTGTGATTCATTTTTCCCTCACTGTCTCTCTTTACCGATCCCCTGCTCTTATTCGGACCTATTTTTCTTTTTTAAGCTTGCTCTCTTTTTTGTTTTTCTGGCGTAGACAGCTACTTTTTGTTTTTGCATATATCTGCAATGATTGTGTCTTAGTTTCGATAAGTATATACTGTCCCTTTTTTTTGTTCCTTCTCTGTTTTTTCTGTATTTTTTATTTTTATTGCTTTTATCCTTGGTTACTTCTTGGACCCGGGGTGGGGGGGTGGGAAGGCACGATGTTGTTAAAGATGATTTAACTTGATTTGTATATGTTGGTAAAGAACAAAAAAAAATGTTTAAAAAAAAAATGAAACCCTTCTGCTAGGGACTGTTGCAATCTATATACGCAGACGTCCACTTAATGCTGGGAGCTGCCGGAATAACTCCTGCTGACGCATTTGGTTATAGTGGAAAAAGCTTTGTTTTTGGAGAAATTAAAAATTTGAAGCAACCAGAGTCATGACATGTTTGGGGATAATTATAGCTCCTTAGATCCGTCCTGATTTGTGCCTCTGGGCTTAGTGCCTGATTTAAGGTTTGGCAGATAGGTATGACAATACAAACATGATTGATGCCTTGTTTGGCCTATTACATTTGGATTCAATGCACTTCTTATAAGATGGACAGTACATCATTTATTTTTTGATTGAGCAAACTATCTGCCACACTGTGAGACAAGTTTCATGTCTTTTTAAACAAGCTTAAATATCCTCTAGTTGGAAAAACCTGTAGTTATATCTGTGAAAGACCTTCTTAATATCGGGCAATGCTTCAAAGAGTTCTGCAGAAACTCTAAACATTTTGGAGGTCAACAAATATTCTCAGTCACAACTTTGCATACTTTCAGGAGCATCTCCTCTTGGTCACTTCTGAGGCTAACAGGAACTTAGGGACAGCACTTAGAATGCAGCACCCACTCCAGCAGAGGTTCACAGTATGATTCAATTCAGGCACAGTTGTGACAAGTCAACTAGGCTGATCAGGAAAAAGACTCCTGCAACGTGTTTTGTCCTTGCAGCCAAAGATAATGCTTGGGGTCTATGAGCCCATATATTCCAGGCTTTTTAAAAACTACAGCTCTGATGCATTACAATACAATATGTCATTTTCACAACATACTTCATTGGTATTTTAAAATTAGTATTACACTAATATTTCAAAGTAACAGGCAGCAAGATGAACACACCCAATACAAAACATTAGTTATCTGCTATATAGTTGTGAAAATTAGGGGATGGACAAGCATAAATGACTCAAAACAAATGTACTTGAATATCTACAGTGAATTAGGAGAAGTTTAAATAGCACTTGCTACACTCATATTCAGTTAGATGTGCACTTGTTCCTATCATGCCCAATTGTGTCTGACTCAATTCAATTGTAAAGTATAGTTTGGTTGCTCCTAAATGAGAATCGTAATTTTGATATATCTTGCTAACATGTAAAGTAGCATTTCTGTTGTTTCCACACATTTTGAGTTTAATTTTTGAAATTCTAATCACTGTAAATGATATATCTAATATTTAACATCACTTTCTTATCTCTCTTTCAGACAACAACAGTAAGTTTACCTTTTAATTCAGTGTATGGAATTGTACATATTGATCTTTTGAGTGACTCCTAAAAGATTTCAAAATGAGAGTGGTATTTCAATAATTTTTGTTAACATATAAATTGCATGAATAATTCAGCATTTTCTAAAGTTTTACTTATTTGTTTATTTTCATGATGATAATCTATGTCTAAATATTACTTCTCTTTCTTATTGCTGCTCTAGGCAGCAGAAGTAAGTCTAAATGTGTTGTACCTAGTCTATGAAATTAGTCATTTTGCCTTATTGATTAAATTTTTGCATTTGTATTGGACCTGATTTCCTTGATGTGGTCTTTGAATTGTGATGGGATGTATTCATTATCTCTTGAGAACTATCATAAAATCATATTTTTGGCTTTCATTCTTTCAACCAGAAACTGAAAAGACTAATATTTTGTCAAAATAGTAGAAGGAGAAAAATTGGTTGATCCATTTAAGTGAATTATTATTTTGGGTAGGCTGTCAACCTGTGAAAGAAATATTAACTTTACCTTGTCAGTGTAAACGCTAAAGTGGCTAAATAATTTTAGGCTTAACCCACTGATAAATATTATACAGAGAAGACAGGCACTGTGAAAAAAATGGTGCGATACCAAACAGTAATAAAGTCAAAACACGAAAACAATAAAATTACCTAAAAGAATTAGACACATTGGGTGAATTGTAACGAACATAATCTAATTAGCTAAACCAAATTTGAAAATACGTAAAAATGCATGTCAAAAATATTGGTAATGTCTTGAAGTGCAAATGATAAGTATTGGCAGAATATGCTGCTTCTTGATGTGATTTTCTTCCAGCCATGATGGAATGATGGTCAGATACACCAAGCAGATTAATCCCAGTTACATTTTTCAACCTTATGATTTAGTCTCTGAAATGGAAGTTGAAATCCTTCAGCTAGGGATTGTTGCAATCCATATCCGCAGACGTTGTCTTCATTGCTGGGAGCTGCTGGAATAACTCCTGCTGACGCATTAGGTTATCTTGGAAAAAGCTTTGTTTTTTGAGAAATTCTAAATTAGTGGCAACCGGAGTCATGACATGTTTGGGGATAATTATAGCACCTTTGCTCCGTCCTGATTCCTCCCTCTGTGCATAGTGCCTGATTTTAGGTTTGGCAGATAGGTATGACACTAAAAACATGATTGATGTCTTGTTTGGCCTATTACTATTGCATTTGGATTTAAGGCACTTCTTATAAAAGGACAGTACATCATTTATGTTTTGATTGAGCAACCTATCTGCCACACTGTGAGACACGCCTTTTGTCTTTTTCAACAAGCTCAAATATCCTCTAGTTGGAAAAACCTGTAGTTATATCTGTGAAAGTCCTTCTAAATATCGGACAATGCTTCAAAGAGGTCTGCTGAAACTCTAAACATTTTGGAGATCCAAAAATATTCTCAGTCATAACTTTGGATACTTTCAGGAACATCTCCTCTTGGTCAATTCTACGGCTAACAGGAACTTTGGGACAGCCCTTTGAATGCAGCACCCACTCCAGCAGAGGTACACAGCATGATTCAGTTCAGGCCCAGTTGTGACAAGTCACCTAGACAGATCAAGAAAAAGACTCTTGCAACGTGTTTTGTCCTTGTAGCCAAAGATAATGCTTGGGGTGTTTGAGGCCGTACATTCCAGGCTTTTTAAAAAACTATAGCTCTGATGCATTACAATAAATATGTCATATTTCATTTTGTTTACCACATACTTCATTGGTATTTTCCATCAGTATTACATTAATATTTCAAAGTAACAGAGTAGAAAATGAACACACCTAATAGAAAACATTGGTTATCTGCTATACAGTTGTGAAAATTAGGGGATGGACACGCATTAATGATTCCAAACAAATGTACTTGATTATCTACAGTGAATTTGGAGAAGTTTAAATAGCACTTGCTACTCTCATATTCAGTTAGATGTGCACTTGTTCCTATCAAGCCCAATTGTGTCTAAATCAATTCAATTGTAAAGTATAGTTTGGTTGCTCCTAAATGAGAATTGTAATTTTGATATATCTTGCTAACATGTAATGTAGAATTTCTGTTGTTTCCACACATTTTGAGTTTACATTTTGAAGTTCTAATGATTGTAAATAATATATCTAATATTTAACATCACTTTCTTATCTCTCTTTCAGACAACAGCAGTAAGTTTACCTTTTACTTCAGTGTCTGGATCTGTACATATTGAACTTTTGAGTGACTCCTAAGAGATTTCTAAATGAGAGTGGTATCTCAATAATTTTTGTTAACATATAAATGACATGAATAATTCTGCATTTTCTAAAGGTTGACTTATTTGTTTATTTTCTTGATGACAATCTATGTCTAAATATTACATCTCTTTCTTATTGCTCCTCTAGGCAGCAGAAGAAAGTCTAAATGTTTTGTACCTAGTCTATGAAATTAGTCATTTTGCCTTATTGATTACATTTTTGCATTTGTGTTGGACCTGATTTCCTTGAAGTGGGCTTTGAATTGTGATGGGTTGTATTCATCATCTCTTGATAACTATCATAAAATCATTTTATTGGCTTTCATTCTTTCAACCAGAAACTGAAAAGACAAATATTTAAGTCAAATTATTAGAAGCAAAACAATTGGTTGATCAATTTAAGTGAATTATTATTTTGGGTATGCTGTCAACCTATGAAATAAATATTAACCTTACCTTCTCAGGGTGAACGCTAAAGCGGCTAAATAATTTTACGCTTAAACCCCTGATGAATACAGGCTCAGTTTACAGGAACTGTGAAAAAAATTGTGCCATACCAAACAGTAATAAAATCAAAACGCTAAAATTACCTAAAAGAATTAGACACATTGGGTGAATTGTAATTAACATAATCTAATTAGTGAAACCAGATTTGATAATACGTAAAACTGTATGTCAAAAATTGTGCAAATTGATAAGTATTGGCGCAATATGCTAGCTTTTAGATGTAATTTCATCCAGCATTGATGGAATGAGGGTCAGATACACAAAGCAGATTAATCCCAGTAAAATTTTTTAACCTTATGATTTAGTCTATGAAATGGAAGTTGAAACCCTTCAGCGAGGGACTGTTGCGATCTATATACGCATACGTTCTGTTAATGCTGGTAGCTGCTGGACTTACTCCTGCTGACGCCTTTGGTTATGGTGGAACTAAGCTTTGTTTTTTGAGAAATTTGAAAATTAGTGGCAACCGGATTCATGACATGTTGGGTATAATTATAGCACCTTAGTTCCGTACTGATTTCTGCCTCTGGGCTTAAGGCCTGATTTAAGTTTTGGGAGATAGTTCTGACTCTACAAACATGATCGATGCCTTGTTTGTCCTATTACAATTGCATTTGGTTTTAATACATTTTTTATAACATGAACAGTACATACTTTATGTTTTGATAGAGCAACCTATCTGCCGCACTTGGAGTCAAGCCTTTAGTCGTTTTCATCAAATCCAGATATCCTTCAGTGGGACAAACCTGTTGTTATATCTGTGGAAGACATTCTAAATATCGGGCAATGCTTAAGAGAGGTCTGCAGAAACTCTAAACATTGTGGAAGTCAAAAAATATTCTCAGTCACAACTCTACATACTTTCAGGAGCATCTCCTCTTGGTCACTTCTAAGGCTAACAGGAACTTAGAGACAGCACTTACAATGCAGCACTCACTCCAGCAGAGGTTCCCAGCATGGTTCCGATCAGGCCCAGATGTGACAAGTCAGCTAGGCAGATCAGGAAATTGACCCTTGCAACTTGTTTCATGCTTGTAGCCAAGGATAATGCTTGGGGTCTTTAAGCCCATACATTATAGGCTTTATAAAAATAGAGCTCTGATGCATTACAATAGAATATGACATATTTACTTTGGCTCACCACATATTTCATTGGTATTTTAAATCAGTATTATAGAGATATGTCAAAGTAACAGGGAAGGAGATGAACAAACTTAAAAGAAAACATGAGTTATATGCTATATAGTTGTGAAAATTAGGGAACAGACAATCATAAATGACACTACACAAATGTACTTGATTATCTATAGTGCATTTGGGAAAGTTTTAATAGCACTGGCTACGCTCATATTCAGTTAGATTTGCACATGTTCCTATCAAGCCCAATCTTGTCTGAATCAATTCAACTGTCAAGTATAGTTTGTTTCCTCCTAAATGAGAATTGTAATTTTGATATATCTTGCTAGCATGTAAAGTAGCATTTCTGTGGTTTTCACAGATTTTGAGTATAATTTTCGAAGTTCAAATGATTGTAATTGATATATCCAATATTTAACATCAGTTTCTTATCTCTCTTTCAGTCAACCCCAGTAAGTATAACTTCTTATACAGTGTCTGGAAGTGTACATATTGAACTTGTGAGTGACTCCTAAGAGATTTCTAAATCAGACTGGCATTTCAATATTTTGTTTTAAAACAGACATGACATGAATAATTGTGCAGTTTCTAAAGGGCGACTTATTTGTTTATTGTCATGATGCTAATCTATGTCTTAATGTTTATATCTCTTTTTTATTGCTCCTGTAGGTAGCAGAAGTAAGTCTAAATGTTTTTTACCTAGTCTATGAAATTGAACATTTTCCCTTATTGAGGGAATTTTAGTATTTTTGTGGGACCTTTTTTTCTCACTGTGGTCTTTGAATTGTGATGGGTGGTATACATCATCTATTGAGAACGATCATAAAATCCTAATATTTGCTTTCATTCTTTTAACCAGAAACTGAAAAGACAAAGATTTTTGTCAAAATATAAGAAGCAAAATAATTGGTTGATCCCAATTAAGTGAATTATTATTTTGGGATAGTCTGTCAACCAGCTAAAGGAATATTAACCTTAACTTGTCACGGTGAATGCTAAAGTGGCTAAACAATTTTAAGCTTAACCCCCTGATAAATAAGATACAGAGAAGACAGGCTTAACTTACATGACCTATGAAAAGAATTGTGCGATACCAAACAGTAATAAGGTAAAAACACTAAAACAATAAAATTATCTAAAAGAATTCGACACCGTAGGGGAATTATAAGGAACATAATCTAATGAGCTTAACCAGATTTGATAATATGCAAAGGGGCATATCCACAAGAACGTGTCATAACTACCGCAAAATTAGCTTAACGCAACTCTTCACATTGCAGTCTATCATGGGAAAATAACACTGTGTTAATGGTGTATTCACAACCCTGCAGCACCATGCGATAGTCCCATGAAAATGCTTTAAATGACCGTGCAAGAATGCGAAACATCAACAGGAAAAAGTTGCTATACCCCAAATTGCGATACAAAAATCAGCGACAACCATCCACAGGCCCGCAATTCCCTTGAGTCATGCAGGGAAATGCACTATAAAACCAAATCAAAACCAAATCAAACTGTGTACCACCATGGATGCACCCGGACCGAGTGCAGAGGCAACCCAAACCCCACAAGCCCCACGGAGGACCAGCCAGGGGTTCAGTCCGCAGGGAGACTGGATCATTGTCACGGAGGTGATAGAACACTACCAACAACTGTTTGTCACCTCCACTGTGTCATTGGCAACACAAATGGAAAAAGGGCAGTCCATCGTCAGTGTCAAGGAGGTCAATGGAGGAGGTCAAGAAGTGCTGGCATGAAGTGCACAGCCAAACCAAGGAGAAACTCACTGCCAACAGTAAGGCAGCAAAGGCGACTGGAGGTAGGCATCCTGCGCCACAGGAGGAGCTGGATGAGCTGCAGGAAATGGTGTCCAGAGTCATCAGTGTGGAGATGGTGTAAGGAGTTGGGTGTCTGGACACAGCTCGATATGACCTGACCCAACAGCAACAGGGTGAGTAATGACCAGGGACTGGGTGGACAGAGGGAGATGGGCACAATGGCACACATGCACAATCATATGCAGCACACTGCACACCCACAATGAGTGTGGAACATGTCCCTGATACCCTTGGCACACTGCAGTACACATAGAAACACCAAGTAGGCCCCCGTCCACAATGAGCACAATTGGGTCCCCCTCCATATCACCAATGCCACAACCTACCCATGCACATGTGCTGAATCCAGAAAAGCAGCAGCTCTGTGAGCAACACTGACAATGCAAGTGACACTGCATTACAGATAGCATGGCTGCTGTGACAATACATGACATGGTGCATGAGACGGCATTGAGGTGGCTGAGTGTGGACCACATCCGTAAAGGAGCAGGTCACACTCTGACACATCCACCTGCACCTACAACCCATGACGGCAAAAACACATCTGCAGACACACAATGCACTCGAGTGCTAAATTTGTCCAAGAGCACAAATGGCCAAAGTTGCAAACATCCCAGGACCCGAAAAGCACACAAGTCAAAGGCACACCGCCTCAAAGGGTTAAGGGGCCGCCAAATCGGAGCTGCAGGGGCGACCCGCCAACAATGTAACACACACACATAGCAATCACAGTACATCAACATTGACGACAATGTGGTACAAAGTGCAACCCTTACACCACAGGACAGAGGACACAATTGGTGCTGCTCGTGCATAGAAACTGGCCAATCACATCTGGCATTGCATGTCACTGTGAGATGATAATGTACGAGTACAACCACACATCCGTCATGTACTCGAAATTTCCACTGTCTGCCATCAAATAGCCAGCTTCACCAAAACAGCCACAATGTACATTGTCATGCCGTCTGAATGTAAAAATCTACAATGTGTCAACATACATGGAACACACTGTTACCCTGCATCTCCCCGTTACATTGCAGAGGGATAATAAACACCTCCTGCAGAGCAGACCACACATCTCTACAGTGATGATGAAGAGGACACCCTGCACACTTGCTCAGACACCCTCCAGCAGCTAATGGACAGCCTCCGCACCTCACCTCCAGGAGCAGGACAGCCCAGCTGCATCGCAGTGACCCCACACCCTGCACAGACCACACAGCAGGAAGCACATATCACCATGGCTGGCTCACAGGACCCCCACTACCAACACATGGAATTCCAACGCCGTGTGTTAGTTTGCCAGGAGAAGATGGCTGACCACCTGCAGGTGGGGTTCGACCTCATGGCAGCCAAACTCGATACCATACGTCGGTGTCTCAGTCCCATCAGAGACCACTTACAGTCGCTAATGGACACACACTGTCCGCACCATGCTCACCAACAATCCTTGGCTGACCTCGCTGGGGCCATCACTCGGATGCAAGAACTGTCTAGTCAGACAGGCTCCAGCGATAACAGCACAGAGTTGGCACAGATATGGAGGACAATAGAGACCATAGAGTTGATGCAGCCTAGAAGTATGGCTGCCATGGATGAGCACCAACGAGACTTCGGTTGGATCTTCCATGCCTTGCAGATCCTCATCTTGCCATTGCTGCCACTGAGCCTGTACCAGATGAGTGCTGCAGGAACCTTGACACACACATCTCCGCCCCTGACGTGTCATTGGCACACAGTGATGCAGCCCTATCACCTTCGCACCCTGATGTGTCAGTGGCACACAGTGATGCAGGCATAACACCACCACACACAACGGACACAGAAGACGTCTCAGAGGAGTAAGATGTGTAGGGTAATGACTGTGTGAGGAAGGAGGTAGTAGCATCCATCCCTGCCACATGACCAGTCCCTGCCTGGTTCAGCCCTATGCATCATGCCCTGAAGCAACACCTCCCACTTTCCACCAAAACCCCCTCCAACATTCACCTGGACCCTGCCATATCTGCTCTGGTAGCAATTACACAGCAATCCGGCTGCAGACTAAACTCTTCCTCTTCAGATTAACTTTGCATTCCCCCAAGGGCTCTGGTTGGCCCACCACTGGGCAACCATGTTATGTGGGCTTGAACTGGCCATGTACTGCTCCAGCTCCGACACTTCCCAGAATGTGAATAAAACATTCCAAATCACATAGATGTGTCATGTCTATTTTCAATCACGTATAAAAGTATGGATGAATGTAGGGACATTGTTTGCACAAAAAGGTACACCCTGGTAAATGTCATCAATGCACATGTTTGACACTGACCCACATAGCCAATTAGATGACTGTGAAGGTGTGAACTAGCTGTGACCCAACAATCTCACAACCCCCCAACGTTACCCAACGTCCATGTGTTAATTAGGGCTGTGTGAAGAAATGTCAAAATAGGTAGCACACCTGAAGTAGTGTTCCCCATCGCATGTGGCTACAGAACATCTCTTTGCATAACCTACTCACACACATCAGTGTGGACACAGCCTGTTTTGATGGATCACATTGATTCACATGGGAAGAAGTTGGACGCCATACACGCAGTACTGAAGACACGTAGGAGAACAGGTCTACCAGCAACTATCCCAAACACAATGTCCGGCTCACAGAGGTGGAGCTGCCAATAGGAACTCACCACCAATGTACATGCGGCAGTCTGTCCCTCCCTGTGTACGGACAATGCCCATTGAGGCACACGATTTGTCATACTAATCAACACTCATCACAGTTGTACACTGGTGAAGTTGAGTAGACTGTATTAGCATGTGTGTGTCAGTGCTGGTAAGGAATAGACCACACCATGCAGAAAAATGCTTAAGACACTCACAGGCAGCATGGTACATGTCGAGGTGCAAGAAATGGGGAGGTACAAATGAACACAAATCATTACGGATGGCAGTGGTCTCAGCCCATCTTGCCTTGCTGGACTAGTCATATGATGTTTGGCGTCTGTTCATTGCCCCGTGTTAGGGGACACGACTCACAGCCCATGGGATCTGCATGGACCTGTACCACCGGACTGCACCGACTGTGTGCTCTGGTGAGAGTGAGCAGGTGAAAGCGACCAACAACATCACATGTTGTGCTACATTGCCATGTGTGTAGTCTCCCTCCAGCAGTATGTCAGATTCAGGAACATTGCCAAACGATGCTGTGCAGCTCCACACATGGGGCTGCATCACCTTGCACAGATGTGTAACAACACGCATAAGTGCACGCACATGCATTCGGAGTTCGGGCGAATGCAGACATTTCCACTGTTGTTCTGGGATATGTGACCATTCCTCCACGATGCAACACAGTGTTGGGACCTGTGCTCTGGGTGTCAATCTGTTGTGGCTGCAGGAAGGTAGTTACTAGTCCATGAATGCGAGTGCAGCATCATTGGCAATCAGTCTCAGAAGTACGTCGTTCTCGAGTTCAAGGAACATGAGGGAGAGCCAAGCCATTAACTGGTCCGGACAGATGTGCTCCGTCCACGCAGTTTCACCAATCCGCAACACAGCCCAATAGGGTAGCACCTGAATGTGGTCACTGCACATGATGACTTGTGCAATCTCTCATCCACTACTGCCAGCACATACACCACAGATCAAGGCATCCCATGCATGGGTATCCCGGTTGCACTTCTGTTCTTGGGCCAACAGGGGGCGCACACACAAGTCATAATCCAGTTCAGCTACCGTTGTGTTGGATAGGCAGACATCCATGGGCCACTCGAATGTGCATGATAGACAGTGGAAACAGGGCTGGACGCATATGACGTACACAAGACGGAAACTTAGACAGTAACTGATTAGCAAAACTGCCAGTGGCAGTGATCCCAACAAATGCAGCATTCGTGCACGGTGCAGTTCCACGGGACAACGGTGGTGCATTTGCCAGGGATTGCCTGCCATTGCGTTTGTTAGTCTCTTACCCCCGGCACTCCTCAGACCGGCGGAAGTTCTGTGGACGATATGCCACAGCCCAGAGCAATGAGTCATATGTGTGTTCAACGTTTGGATGTATGGGTTGTTTTTTACCAATGTGTCAGGGGCATCCCATGCAGGTGTACCTCAGGCAGGGGCAAGTGTGTGTGGGGTGTGGAAAAGTTGGTCTTTCATTAGCGCAGTTTGTGGTGTGGGAGTTGTCAGAGTCTGGTATCGTATCTCACTCAGGGGGTGCATTTAAGACCAAGGTCAGAGGTCCGGATGTCCTTCCGCCTTATGTATTGAGACAAAGGAGCTTTCTACCACTGTTTGCATTTCTGAATTGTGATGTGGCCTTCCCTCTGAAATTGATGCCAGGCCTTAGATTTAGGGTGCACCAATTGAGCTACACATGCAACAGTTGGCATGTATGCGCCAAGGGCCCGATTGGCCTTGCGCTCCTTGTTCAATCTCCCTCGTTCTCTCTCTCTCTCTTTCTCTCTCTCACTCTGTCCTTTGATGAGTGCCTGACACACCTTCTTATCTTTGATATTGCCTTGCAGGCTGTCACTTACAAATTGTCCAGGGATGACCCACCATGACTCTTCCAAATAGTTGTTTGAAGACAAATTTGATTGGGATATTTTGTTTGGACTTCCAATGGTGAATGATTGATTCTGCTTTTTCTGTACTCACATGACTGTTATTTGTTGTAATTCTGCGACATCAGGCGAATTATTTTGTTCATGATTTTGTGACGATGATGCGCAATCTCTTGGTCCGTGGGAGGTGGGGGGTGCCCGGGGTCGGGCCCCAGGGGAGGTGTGGGGGGTGGTCCGGGTGGTAGCGGTGGGTGTTTTGGCCCTCTTCGGGGTCCGAGCTGCATGACATCTGTTGTTCTTCAGCTGTGGCTCTGGACTGTGCTCCCTTTTCTGGTGCAGGATATAGTCCGACTTTACACCAGGTGAGAGCAGGTGTTACATTCCTGCTGCTAACGTGCCTTATCACATGTTTTGTGATCTTATCGCCAATCTGGCTGGTCGTTGAGAATGTTGTGGAGTGGTGTTGTTGTGGCTTTTTGCACGGGAAAGCCTACTCTGCATATCATTAGCGTTAGTTGCCGGGGTTATCTGTGGTGATGTCTTTTGCGACTGCTATCACAGTTAAACTGGTGATATGGGCTGTTAGCACCAGCTTGTGAATGGGGCGATTAATTTATTGTGAGTTTGGCTGAGATGAAGTGCCGATACCTCAGCGATACATCCTTGAGAATATGCCCCAAAATTGCATGTCAAGAATATTGCAAATCATATGTATTAGCATAATATGCTGGCTTCTAGATGTGATTTGCGTCCAGCCATGATGGAATGAAGGTCAGATACACCAAGCAGATTAATCTCTGTTAAATGTTTTTAACTTTATGATTTAGTCTCTGAAATGAAGTTGAAACCCTCTAGCCAGGGCATGTTGTGATCTGTAACCGCAAAAGTTCTCCTAATGCTGGGAGCTGCTGGACTAACTCCTGCAGTCAAACCACCTTTGGTTATGGTGGAAAAAGCTTTGTTTTTGGAGAAATTTAAAATTAGTGGCAACCGGAGTCATGAAATGTTTGGGGATGGTCAATAGTAATCAAATTATAGTCTGTGTTCAGACATGTCCATGGCAAGTAGTAAAATAAGGTGGTAAGAAAGAAAACACCAACATCCAATATGGTGGCCAGTCAGAAGAAAAATGCCCTACGACTAAGCCTACTGTGATGATGGTTACTCTTAAACTACTGAGGTTGCTTCTTGAGCAGTGGTGATCTATAAAGATATCTAGATTTAGTGGTCCTCTCCCCATCAGAGTGGCAGATGTAACATTGTCTGCCACCCTGATGGACAAAGTGCTTACATCCAACCTTTATTTCTGGCTCTAAGTCCCAACTTTTTGAAGTTCCACTTAGCCAGTCCTGCAGGCTGTGGCTCCTCTGGGCTGGCCTCGACGCACCACATCTCTCTCCAGCCAGGTGTCCTAAAGGGCCCAATCCTCAGTGGTCAGCAGAGCTATCTTGGGATGAGGCTCTCTTTTCTGTCACTGAAGTAGGAACACAAGAGACCAAACGGTTATCACTTGGAGTCCCTGAGTATCAGCTGGAGTTAGGTGTCCTTCAGTCTTTGTGTTCTTGTGTGATTCTTCTTCTTTCAGCAAGAACTCCTAAGAAAATATCCTATTAAGATATTCTCTCTTGCCACCTGATAGGGTCTAAAGTAGTTTTCCCTTCAACTTTGATTGGATACAGGTTGGCTAGTAGGGACCTTGGAATGAGGTGGAGAAGCTTCCTTGGCATCTCTAAGCCAAAAGAGGCGGAGGTTAAGATGGTCTTTGGTTTGCCAACTGCAAACACACAATTGTTGGCACAATGTGCTCATCAGGAACTAAGAGGAATAGTAATAAGGGTGAAAAACTCAATGGTTCACTGTGGACTCCTTTCAAAGTAACCTTCAATAATACATGATGCACACTCCATCCAGAAGTGAAGGACAATTGTTACAAGATTTTAAAAAACGCACTAAATAGTTTAAGCAATTCAATAGATTTCTTTGCAGCCTGCATGGAGAACAGGGTAGTGTGCATGATTGTTTTGGGCATCCCGAGAAGGCCGACCAAACAGTCTTTGCGCAGTCAGGAGTGGGGTAAGCACTCTGCCCCTGCCCTGCTTGGGAAGCTGAGTAGCCCCACCCACACTCCCCCTGCAAAGCAGCAGGACAGGAAACATAAAATGACAATAACTTTAAGTTATTGTAATTTTATGTTTCTCACTGTTTAAAAGCAGTTGGGCGACGCACCTCTGCCATAGCTGAGGAGCCGCACCTGAACAGCTGATTCACAAGCATGAGTCTTTGTGCTTTTGGGGGCCTTTGTGCACCTATCCAAATACCACGCCACCTGTCCCTTTGTGGGTGCTTCCCCTTGTCTTGGTTTCTGCCATCACTGGTTCAGATTGAATATAGCATGTTACATTGCATGCTATCACATCACATTCTATTACAACGCGGTTGTTACAACAACCGCTTTGTTAGAACACAATACCTTTACATCCCAAGTCATTAGATCGACTTGCTGTAGGGAGCATGCTGGAATTGGGAATAATATAATTAACTATTCCAACTTGAGCCTGCGCCACAGTAGGGAAGGTGTTTGGATAGTAAATTACACTATTCCTTAGTGTTAGAGCACCCCTACAGCAAGTCGATCTAATGACTTGCGATGTTAAGGCATCATGCTCTAACAACGCGGTTGTTATAACGACCGAATTGTAAAAGGAATGCAATGTAATGGCAGTGTTGTAAATGCTGTTTCCCGTTCATATTTTGAGATAAAGCATATGCGTGCAGCCCATGTTCCCTGCCCCTTGTTTGGTCTTAGCACTTAGTCTCTGCGCCTAGGCTTTATCATTCTCTCACTAAATTTGAAGGAGCAGAGCTGGGCAGAGTTCTCCCTAGATTTGAAGTAGTTATTGGGTCAGATTCAGACACATCAAGAGACCCTAATTGAGCAGCTTTGTACTTAATGTAAAAATCTTTTGAACTAGCGATAGGGATTGGGCAGGGTTGAGCCGTATCTCCCATGAACTTTGCAATGGGTTTTAACCCTTGTCTCCTCAATCAGGGTGTGTGCATTGGTGAGGGGACTGAGGCAGAATAACATTTACAATGATAGAATCTCCGTCTATTCTGATGACATCCTACTTTATGTAGCACATCCAGAGATGACTTTAGATAGATTATTGCAGCTCACGAACACCTTCAGTAGGTACTCAGAGCTCTCTATTTACTGTCAGTAAACAGTCCACTACCCACTAACTGGTTGAGTGCTGAAGCCAAACAATAGTGGCCTTATTCAGTGTATTTAGTGAGCCCGCGATCTATTATGGTGACAGAGATCATTACCTCTGCCATCCTGACCACACTAACCCTCACCTTGTTTTTGAGTACTTCAGCGGCCCTATGGAAACCTCTTTGCTTTTGGAGCAACCACCACCTTGACAGCTCCCTTGAAGCCACTGAAAGATTGCTGAGAAGCTACCTTTTTGAGACAGCCACTCAAACAAAAAGTTTTCTTTTTCAAAAACAAATTCCCTTTACACCCTGGGAGTTTTCTCGTAGGGTGTGTAAGTCATTTAAAAAAAAAATCAGTTCATGGCTGCCAGTGTGGTAAAAAAAGAATGCTAAATAGTTCATATGGTCTGATGCAACCGTTCCAAGGGTCCCAACACTTTTGGGCTATTTGAGTAGAGTTTAAGATGTCAGAGCCTGCTGGGCACAGCTGTCAGAAACATGGCGGATCACCCAACTCCAAATAGAGTATTAATGCTGAAGTACTTTGTCTGCTAAACTCATTTCCTACATACCCTGTGATGGTGGTTAGATGGGGCTTTAAATACTCGGTGTGAATAAATTTCCTTTTTTGTATGGTTGCTAAATTGTATTGCTGTTTTGTAGATTCTGGTCATGGGGTACTGCTGTCCAGTAACTAGAGTATGCGCTCAGAGTTCTACAACATACAAAAATTGGCTAATCCTTGATTAACTTATTTGAATCTCCTATTAAACCACAGTACAAGGTGTATAATCTGCACTCATGGCATAGAAAAGTAATACCAACTGTGGACTTCACCACCTAATGTGCCATCCACTATAGTGGCAGTGAAAACATGACTTTAGGCCTACCCTGAGTAGCTTGGCAGCAGCAGCTGGAGCCCTGCTGGGCATATGCTTCAAAATCACCCTTTTGAAAGACATAAAAACATGATTTCAAATAATAAATAAATCACACATGAAAGTGGAACATGATTGACACTGGAAGTGGCATGTTCCTCCTGTGACTGTGCCCAAAACATTGTCACTGGTCAGGCTATAACCAGCACATTGGAAACATCAAACTATAGAATCTTAATTTAGATGCTTTAACCTTTAGACTTATTTGTATATTTAATAAAAATACAATAAAATAGTAAAGTACGTTTTTTATTAAATATATGGGTAATTTAACTTTTAGAAATGTACCTTTAACCTGCCTGAAGCTTCTTGAGGATAATGCCTATATCTTTCCTAAAATTGCCCACTCTGTATTTGTCCTAAATGAAATACGTTTGAAAAAGTCTCCCAAAGCATTGACGATGATCACTTTGCGGGGAAGTGTTTTTCTTTTCCTTCAAGGAAGACCATTTAGGGTTGATTCAGGAACTTAATCAACTTGAAAGGTGACCTGCTGTTTCATGAGAAAATATCAGGGGGGACCTCAAGGAAGCAGACCTTTGTACCCATAGTCAGACTGGTAGCAAACCTAGTGGATGGAAAGCTACCCTTGGAATCAGTTTTGCCTCACCACAGAAGTGGGGACTGCTCATTACCCTGCCCACACCTCTGGGAGAGAAACACCAGCTCTGCACAAGACGAGAAGGGTTCCCCATTTTGGATTTTGAGAATAAGGTACACTGTGGGATTGTTGTAGCAGGCCAAATAGAAACTGCTTAAATGTAGGTAGTGCTATCCCCAGAAACATTTACCCTATTGATTAGGAAAGAGCCAGTAGTCACCCCAACCAACAGCTAGTGACAGACATAAATGTTGCACCCCAAGGTACCTCCTCAGAACACTTACTGGACCAGCAGAACATCAAAAACAGAACAGACCTGCTGTCTGTGACCTTGGGAGGATCCTCAAAGACTCAACCTTCTCTTTCTTATACTTAGGACAAAGAAGTAGACTCCAATGGTCAGTTGACTGATCTTCTGTCTGGCTTCAAGGACACAACAAGCAGTAAGAGGCCTTTCCCTTTAAGTGCCCCACTGGCCAATGGCTACTGGACATGTACTGAAGAGGACCATGTTGTTTTCCTCTGCCAGACATCCTTTAAGTGTCTAAGTGCCTCCTGTTAAGCCCTGGGTGCCTTAAAAGTGTGCTTCTGTGGTTGTTTGGAAACCAGAAGAATGTTTGGGAACTACTGAAAATGTTTCATCAGGAGCTTCAGCGGAACCTGCCAGTAAAATGTAAACTATCCACAGTTCCACAATGTCAGATTCAAATTTAACTTGGTAATGCTCAATGCTCTCAGCACCTCAAAAACATGACATTCTGTGTTGGGACTTTGACAATCTTCAGTGAGAAATCTCCAAAGCTCCAGCAGATCCAGCCTGTTTCTAGTATCTAGTCTTCATTTCCACAATAGCAGCTACAAATCTGCATCAGATTGCTCAGGGAGGATTTTTCTCCTGAACAAGTGAAAAAGTATTCTTCTGCATTAGAACTTAGAAGAAATGTCAGCACATTCCTCAAAAAAGTAACAATGTGCCTTTCTGAAGCAGGACTTTTTGGTCTTCTAGACTTCCTAAATGGCAGGAGGGTTTTTTTGGTGTGAAAGCCCTCCTGCCATTGAGGAAGAAATTGAAGACTCTCCTCTTCACCGACTCTCGGGCATAACATTGTTTAGTCTGGGGTTACACTCACCCGGGGGACTGTAGCTACTCTTCTCACAGCACTTAGAGACCTGCTGGTATTAAGCGCTCTGCAAGTCACAATTAACAATAACAATTAACAATAACTTACGACTAGGTCTAAACTGGCTTCTGTATCTCATTCTCACTGTGAACAGTTGACCACAACTGGCCCTTAACACTTTACCTCAGAAATCAAAAAAATGCAAGTCTGACATTTTCAGTGGTTCAAGGCCATGGGCTGTAGCCAAGGAGGGTTCTACTAAGTCAGAAAACCATCAGACAATGTATTGAAGCTGTTGGTTTCTGGTTGAAAGCGCTGAGTGAGATAAGTTTGAATTTTAAGCTCAAAGAATGTCCCTTGCCAGCCAGATACTTTTGTCATCAAGATTTCTTTGTTCAAACTCAATCACTTTTTTGGAGCTCATATTCTTCCAGCGTTACGATACTGCAGGCTTTGCACCAAGGGGGCTCTAAGAGGCCAGATATCTTCTCGATGAGATCCAGCTGAATAGAGTTTGCATCTGCATAAAAGCTCTTAAAGGGGAAAACCAGAATTTTCATCCCAGCAGCAGCAACCCTCGATTGAATCAGCTTGAATGTTTTGTCCTGATTCTTCGCATGTCTTTGGAGCCATAAAGTTTCTAAATCTCAGATTTTGAGGATGTTAGGAGGAGTAAACTCTGATACAGTTAAGGTTCCATGACATCATATATAGCACTTGGGGGTTAAGACTCACACCAGCAGAAGCCACCAGCAAGATCTAAGGCCGGTACAATTAGAACTGGTCACGTAGGCATCTGCAGAAAAAGTCTCTTGTAGCTTGTTGTGTCCCTGTAGCTTAAACAGGAGGTCAGGCTTATGAACCTTACAGTCTACATCTTTGTCCTGGATCAGGTCTAGTCATTCAGGTCTTCTCTCAGGTCATAGATGGCAAGTCCAGTCTTCTTCTGTTCTTCAGTGCCAGAAAGTTATCTGAGGGGAGTACTTGTGATGCCAATTCTATGACTCGTACCAGCTTATGGATGGCTTGTCCCCAACCAAAGAGGTAAATGTTCCCAGGGGTTGTTCTGTCCACGTTTACAGCATTTCCTGTGTGCCTCACTAGAAACAATCTCAGAGTATCCCTATCTCCCTAATCCCATGATGTAAAACCCTTCTCCTGGTGTGCAGAGACTGTGTGCCCACTCCAGAAGTGTCAAAAAAACAAGAGAATGAACGGAATGTTGCACATTGGCAAAACATTCACCCCCAGTCACAGATCTGGGTTTAATCCATCGTTATTTTGCTCACCACGCCACCCCAGTTCAGACATGGCCATATGCAAATCAGTCTTGACTCTGTGCCTCATGGGAATAGTCCAGCCCGAACTGCCAAGCCATGTCTTCCCTGGACGGGAATCAAGCATCCTAGGAACGGTTTCGGGGTTTCACCCCTCTTCAGCCAGGATAGCTTGACTCCAGTGGTGTAGTGAGCACGGGACCCACGTCTGGGCATAACCTTCCCACATGGGGCGAACAGCAAAACACACAAGATGATGGATGGAATGTTGCACATTGGCAAAACATTCACCCCCAGTCACAGATCTGGGTTTAATCCATCGTTATTTTGCTCACCACGCCACCCCAGTTCAGACATGGCCATATGCAAATCAGTCTTGACTCTGTGCCTCATGGGTACAGTCCAGCCTGGACTGCCAAGCCATGTCTTCCTGGACCGGAATCAAGCATCCTAGGACCGGTTTTGGGGTTTCATCCCTCTTCAGCCAGGATAGCTTGACTCCAGTGGCGTAGTGAGCAGGGGACCCACATCTGGGCATACACTTCCCACATAGGGCGAACAGCAAAACACACAAGATGATGGACGGAATGTTGCACATTGGCAAAACATTCACCCCCAGTCACAGATCTGGGTTTAATCCATCGTTATTGTGCTCACCACGCCACCCCAGTTCAGACATGGCCATCTGCAAATCAGTCTTGACTCTGTGCCTCATGGGAACAGTCCAGCCCGAACTGCCAAGCCATCAATCAATCAATCAATCATAGGCATTTATAGAGCGCTCTACTCACCCGGAGGGTCTCAAGGTGCTGGGGGGGGGGGGGTGCTGCTACTGCCCGAATAGCCAGGTCTTGAGCTTCTTCCTGAAGGCGAGGTGGTCCTGGGTCAGGCGCAGGTCGGTCGGGAGGGAGTTCCAGGTCTTGGCGGCCTGGTAGGAGAAGGATCTTCCTCCTGTTGTCGTTCTTCGGATGCGGGGGACGGCGGCGAGGGCGTGGCTGGCTGATCGGAGGTGTCGTTTGGAAGCCATGTCTTCCCTAGCATCCTAGGACCGGTTTCGCACTCCAGAAGTGTGGCAATAGAAGTGAGCAACCCCTACTCTATTGCCACTTCTGCCCAATCTGGTGACAACTCCCTCTACACTGTGATTGGAGCCTGAATGGTATGGGGAACAAAGATCGGGCCTGGGAAGGTTTCACCTGGCATCTGCATGAGACAGGGAAAGACCCTTGAAGTTAGTTAGGTTTCTTGGCCCTGCCAAAAATGGACATCCTGCAGGAGGAGCAGAAAGCACTCCCAGACCCACATCTTTGCCTCTACCCTGGGGTCAGCTTTTCACACTTCATTCATGGTTGAGCAGTCAGAGGGCTGTAGCAAGAAACTAATGCAAATTATCCTCCAGAGGCTTAAGCAGGAAGAAGAAAAAGTACCCTCTCTTATTATTTATTAAACTTCTTACTCCATCAATGAATTGAGCTTTTAATAAATATTACAGAATCTAATAATGACATTTGTAGCCCCTTTCTAGCCGAATATAGCATTATTAAATGTAATATTGCATTGCAGTATTTCCTAATGAAATGGTCAGCATTGCTACAATAAAAATAACTTTAAGTTGGTAGTCTCCGTAAGGACATGTTCAATATTAAATATCCTCATGTTCTACTTTTAAGCATCATGCTCCCTGCCTTCTTGACTATAGGCCCTATTTAGGGTGAATTATTTGTATGTAAAAGCAAGGTTTAGACCTATCAGAAGGGTTTAGGTTGAATTGTAGATTGAAAACACTTTTAGTTGGACTGCAATGGTAAGCCTGGAGCCAATTTTGTAGTACCACTGTAGGGGATGGCGCACTGGGTGCTGATGTCCCCTACTGGCATTCAACTGGCATACAATTTGTACAATATACTTGGGACTTATTGGTAAGTAAAATATGCCAATTAAGGTGATGCAAATTCAACCATATTTAAAGGGGGAGCACAGATACTTAACTACTGGTTAGCAAGGGTAAAGTGGACAGACTTTTACAACGATGAAAAACAGATAGGTAAAAAATCCGGAATTACTTAACACAAATGATAGTCATTTTCTTCACTAAATTTTTAGATGTCACTTTTACTAAATAATTATAAAAATATTACCTCACACCGAAATTTGTAATAAACGTTAAAACAAGTGGTTGGTTTATTCTGGTAAAATTGCTTTTTTGTGATTTTATTCTCAGCCTTAGATTTTTTCTTACAAGGGGTATAAGCCTTTACAGGGAAAATAGGTAATGGGGGCTAGTCACCGTGATACATGGCAAGACCGAATTTTTGAATATTAGGCACTTTACCTTGTGGGCTACAAGCTCTACCTTAGGAGTAACTTATTTAATATTTAAAAGTATGTTTCTTTTCTAATAAAAATGTATACCTGTATATATTTAAAAGCTGTTGTAGTGATGCTAAACTCACTTTACTGGAAGGCACAATAAGTGGTGAAGTTCACAGTTGAAATTTCATGTTCTATGCCACTGTGGTCATTTTCTCCCCATTCACTATGTCAATAAGGTAAAGTTAAGTATATATACAGGGGATGTGCCAATCTTACCATGTTTTAGGGGTCACAATACATATATTGGGGCCTGGGAAAAAGTGCCTCTATGTTCAAAGCTAAAAAACAGCAATACAACTCAGCGTAAAATGGAGGTGACCATGCAAAAAGTGTCACTTCCTCATACCATTCATTTGTGCGTGATCATCATTTCTTTTTACTATCTATTTCAATTCTCTTCTGCAGCTTATTCAATTATGAAATATTCCTTCAATACTAATACAGATAATCCACTGCTTGTCAATAAATCCATACCCTGTATTTCCGAGGGAAAGCAGAGGTCTGTGGCCCACATTCATGATTCTGATAGATAAATATACACAAGCCATCTGAAATTAAATTCCTTCAAAACTGAGAACATGCTGGTGGGGTAGTGACTAAAATTGGGCCAGGCCAAATTAATTCTTGTTGGATGTTTTAGACTCTCACCAGACACCTACCTTCAAGGCAAGAAACTCCCAATTTTGATGGACAATGAACTGTCTATAAGGGAACTCTTATCAGTTGGAAAAGAGGTTTCAGTCACTTACAGTAGTAAATCCTTATGTACTTAAAGTTCACACAAAATGTTTACACAATGTATACAATTGTAACATCTCATCTACACTTCTCCTACAGTGTATGCAAGAAAATAATAAGTGTCTCAAGTCTAAATTACTGCAAGTTCAAAATGCAGCAATGAGAGCCCCACCTGAGAGTCTTTAGCAACATCATGTTGATCGTGAAATGCCTGCATGGAAAACGTTGCAGTGGCTCCCAGTAAAGGATGGAATACAATTTGAATTGCTCTGTTTGGCCATTAATGCCCTTTGTCTGAGGTAGCTCACTTTCTCTCACAACTCTGTAAGAAATATCAACCCTTAAGTCATCTTAGATAAGCAGACTAAATCATGCTGTCTTTTTATAGAAGTATACGTGGAAAGCATAGTCATTAGGGCTTATTTGACTATCCAGCTATGCTGTGGAATGATCTTCCATATATCATCGCTGCAAAAAAGTATCCTGCCCATTTTAATGAGCAAACTTAGCCATGTTCATACTCACAACTATGGACATAGTCTTCATTTGTCTTAGAAATAGCCTCTGTAGCAAAAGAGTTCTCAAGCAGAGACTTAAGAAAACTATCAACGTAAGTGGTTTCCGTTCGACCACTGTATTACAATAGTAGTGGTCAGAAGGAAACCTGCGGGGGGATTCGACTACATTTCTGACATACTCACAGATCCTGTCGGGGGAGCGGACGGAATGATAATCCCATAATGGTTGGCGTAGCTAGTCTAGGCTTTGCCGTCAGGATTACAATGTCACTTTCCACCTGCCCTGTCATGGCGGTCCGCCCGCCATGAAAAGGCAGCCAGAAAGTGACTTTGAGGGCCCCTATCAGGGCCCTCTTCCCTCTTGCTCTCTGTTATGTGGCCTGGTGGGCACCTGTAGTGCACTCCTAAACATCCTTGATCTGTGTGGCAGGTACAACAGGGTGCCTGCCACAAGGTGCAGGAATGTTTCTAAACATCCATTGACAATTGTAGCTTGTGCTGCTGCTCTTTTCCGCTAGACTGTACAAGCTGAATTGAAAACTTGATGTTTCTGACTGCCCATAGGGCAGTTCCATCCAAATACATCCAGCGGAACCACTAACCTATGGTTGGGTAATTCCATTCCGCAACAGTGTGGGTTAGACCCTCATCCAACCAACATCGTAATTAGGCCCTCAGTTATTTTACTCCCTGACCATTACAGATTGAACCAACTGGTAATGTTTGACATTGGTGTCAATTAGACACATGGCATGATGGTGAATGTCAGGCAGTTCCAGTATTTAGCTCAACAAAACAGAGAATCCTGAGTAGTTAACTTCATAGTTTATCATTATAAAGATGTACCTATGTGTCGATACCCCTAGACTCTTAAAGCTATTTTTTGAGGCGTGCATGAAAGTAACTATAATTGTATGGATCCAGTTGAGCTGTTTGATTTTCATACGTACATGCTATTATCTTTTATTTTCAATTGTACATCACCATTTCAGTGGCAAGCATTAAGGACTCAGTACCATAACCATCCCCTGCCTCTCCTGTGACATTTGTGTCAGTGAAACACCAAGCAGGGACTTCTGTTAGAAATTGCTTAGCATTTGCCTATTCTCCATGACAGATATCCCTGCCAGGTACTGCACCATGTCCAGTGCATATATTTTCAAATGATGAAAGATTCTAAACATATTTTTATACAGAGCCAGATCTAATGTCACTGCTTCTTGAAGTTTGGTAGTGAAAGGGTCAATAAAGCCACTTTATAATACAGAAAAATGATGTTATTTTCATTTCCAAACACAAAACACATGTGAAAAAAATAAATAAGAAAATAAAAAAAATAATGTACTCATTTAGGAATGTTACATTATTTTAAGAGATAATCCTTCTAGCAAGCTGTTATACTTGAAAAACAAAACATTTCATGTGTATGTCAACTGCCAAATCGAATCTTGCATTTGCGAAGGAAATCATTTACTGTACCTTTGGATTAAATGTATGATGTCTCCTGTTTTTGCATTTACAAAGTAAGCCCCATTTAGTATTGCTGGCATGATTCGGTCATAGATCCATTTACTGGCCTCCTCTGGACAATGTTACCACAGAACTATATTTAAAGCATATCACAAATCAACATTATAATCTACAAATAAAACCTAGTTACAAAACAGGTCTCCCTTGAGCAAGCTATTTCTTACCCTGATTTTATTTCAGTACCGTAAAATGTTGCCTCCTGCTATCCAAATTTCAAATTCTGCCTCAAGTTGTCTCACTCTTATTTAATAAAAGAAGATACATGTATTTAGAGAGAACTGCAAATCTGTTGATACATATATAGCTAACCATATACCTTCAGTTAAATGTGAGCCTTGTGATGCATTTTGGAAGAAACTAATTAGGCTGCCTCAGGCATGTACTTCTATTGCAAATACACATGCCCTAAAATAGACTACAGATTTATTTAAAAGTACGGACCAATGATAAGAGTTATTTGGGGTTTTTGGAAATCCTAGATAATTCCTGTCTTAGATCATGATATCCAACTAAAATATGTTTAGGTCCTCAAGAAATAAAGGAAGAAGAAGAATAGCAATTATACCCTCTTCCTTCCAGTGCACCTCCCAAAATGGTCAGTGTGTTATCTCCAGATGGACAGTAATCATGGAAGCGTCTCTCAACAAAGTTTGTACGCAAAATAAAGCAAAAGGTATGATGGTCCACTAAGGAAGAGAGACAGACTTTAAATTTAGGTCTGAGGGTTGTTCTTTAAAGATGCAAGAACCCTCACCCACTCATGTGACATGCTTCATCACTTGGCTATACTCCTCGCTGGGTGGATCATGGAATCTATTACCATTAACTGGCTCCAAGAACAGGAGCTTTTAAAAGTTATCTTTTCAAAAATATTTAAGGTTTTGTAGACAGACATGTTACAAATGGAGGGCCCTTGAACAACTAAAATTAACATAAGGTGAACCACAGCATTTTTTTTTTATTAAAGCTCCCTGCGGCACAATTTAATAGCTGGAAATGACATAGAGGTATTTATTCTCCCTTGTGTCTCAGCAAGCGATCAACATGTTTCTATCATTAATGCCCTAATGTCTGAGTGGCAGTTGTAAGGACCCAAAGAACCAGGTGATACTTATACTCTGACCCCTTATATTTCTTGTGAGTAACCGTTGAACAGAAGACCAAATGTGTGAATGTCAATATATAAAAATTACATCACAAAAGGCTATACCAAACAATCATACATTATTCCTTGAGACCTGAAAGAAAATATCTTTCAAATAGTGATATACATTTTCTCTATCACACAGAATGTGTGTGGTGGACCTAAAAAGCAGTACTCACACCACCATGAGAAGTCACCATGGATCTGAATTTAATGCTGCCAGTTCTATAAATGGTACCTGTCAGGATGTGTTAGCGTTTGTTTAATAGATCCTGCAATTTTCTAAGATGCTCAGAGGAAGGGAGCAGCAGCATGCAGGCACAGTGATGTCTTCATGCTCACACGCCCTGTAGCATCCATAGGGTCCATATCATTACCTTTTCTAAGGTGTGCTAGGAGCATATCCACTATTTGTTCTTGTTTCAGCTGCAATAACTTTCAAGAATAGACAGCTTTCATTTGTTCCTAAATTGTAGTCCCTCAGTATCCGAAATTCTATGTAATACCAGGTGTCACTTTGTCTGACATGTATATTATTACTGGTGGTCATATGAAATATAGCTAATTAGTCTTGGTCATTTTCTTTGTGTAGTTCCTGTGATACAGAAATGTCAACCACATAAAATTCAATGTCTTGTAGCACAGATACCTAGTGAAGGATCGTAATACTGTAAGGGATGCTGCACAGTACAACCATATAACAAGCCTTCATTGAGGCATATATCACTCCAAAACAAATAGTCCATTCCTAAAAAAAACTTATTTTATGCTTGCACATCTAGTCCCTTATTCAACTATATAAAATCAGAAATATATCCATTTACTTACTACCCCATATCTACTTCTGCAAAGTAGCCCTGTGAGTCCCTGGGTTGTTATTTCATACCTATAAATGTAAAGAATTGTCATTGAACTGGGGGTGAGTGTTAAAATGAATTTTGCTCCTATTTCTCAGATTCTTCCTCTGTATCCAACTGCCCATGCTGGGTTTTGGTGTTATAGTGAAGATCCCCAGCATGCTTAAACTGACAGATGTGCGTTGGATGAAGAGTCAGTGTTTCTCCAGAGTAGCTTTCCCTCTGATTTTGCCCCTCGTATTGAGGTTCTTCTTCTTGATTCGTTTTAAGAGGCTTTTACACCAGCCAAACTCAAAGATGGAGCTATATGTCACTTTTTGTACTAGTCTGGACTTCAGTTTGACAACTTAACACACTCTGAGTGTTGCGTTTTGTTTTACTTTAATTTATATAATTTGACTAACACACCTGATGCTTTAATACAGATAGTGCGCCTAGGGCTCAATGCGCATCTGTATCTGCTTTCTGTGACCCAGGTGCACTATGATATTAGGTATATAATAGATGAAGACACTGAGAAAAGTTTGGAGCTGGACACTGTTTCCAAAATATAACATATATATATATATATATATTTTTTTTTTTACCTTATGATATGACAAATGTTGATTGGTTCCACCTTTCATGAATTTTTATCTTGCAAATTTTAGGATAGTATTTATATATTTATGATATTTAAGGAATCATTAGTGGAAAGTGTATTGTTATGCTTCCATATATATTTTGCGATTTTCTGATGGATATACCTATAATATTGATTATATTTACTATTGTCCTGGAAACTTTTTGCACTTTAGAGATTGATGCACAAACCTTATCCGCTCATAGTAGAGGTGGTGTCTACCACATGTGCTGCTTTGAACTGATAATTGTAGGATCATGTGGTAGACAATGTGAGCCTGTTAAGGAGTTGAGATTTAAGGAGGTCGTCTTACTGGAATCCGGAACTGTTAAGTGTTTTTAAGTCTTTTATGGGATTCACTAGGAATTGTATTACACTGATTTTGTTAAGCACTTTATTAGGTTTCACTGGTTGGACATAGTGAGGAACTGAAATGATTTATGCATTTATGCTGTTATTATTCATTGTATATTTAAATATATATATATATATACATACATATATAAACATATATATAATCTGCATATCTATATAAATACAAATATAAATGCATGCATACATATACATGTATGCATGTTATGTACATGAAATTTTGAAAAACACTAATAAAAGCAAAGCTAAAAAGCCACCTAATTACAAACAGAATTTCTTTAACTTAAACGAGGGCGAGACCTATTGCATTTTCAATGCTTGTTTACTTTGGTTCCATCAAGAAGGCATTCAGATGTGACACATTTGCCATAAATTCTGAATGGTATTCAGTTCCTCATTAGATCACTGTAGTAAAGCTACTGCTCACCAGGGAAGTCTGCTGCTGGTATTCAAAGTGCATGTTTCAGTCTGCATGTCAGAATTTTTTAATGAAATGGAAGAGGATTTGAGAAGTCAAAATGTGCCCTAATCTTTCTTTCTGCAGCACTAATCATAATTTCTATGGCAAAATGAACCCCCTCATTTTGTTCCTTTGCAAATTAAATGTTTTAAGTGTTACCGCTTTATTCCAATCAAGATGGCTTCAGGTGTGCCATACTTTTGTCATAAGTAAGACTGTTAGCGCTCTAGTAGTTCTTTAAAACACTCTGGGATTTCTGTCATTGGGCTATACTTGGGCTACATCTTGGCGATATTTGTTCTACATTTGGGCTCTTTTGTCTCTGGTGGCCATCTTGGGAGACTTGTTATGAAGTTTCCTAATTTCCTCATTTACTACAGTCTCCTCAGTAGGCATACTGTCAGTTTTTTACTTTGATTCAATGAAGAAGGCATTCAGATGTGTCACACATTTGCCATAAATTCAGAGTGTTAGCACTCTATTTACTCATTAGATCACTGTAGTAAAGCTACTGCTCACCAGGGAAGTATGCTGCTGGTATTGAAAGTGCATGTTTCAGTCTGCATGTCAGAATTCTTTAATGAAATAGAAGAGGATTGGATTTTCCTTTCTGCAGCACTAATCATACATTCTATGGCAAAATGAACACCCTCATTTTGTTCCTTTTTAAATTAAATGTTTTAAGAGTTACCACTTTATTCCAATCAAGATGGCTTCAGGTGTGCCATACGTTTATCATAAGTAGGAGTGTTAGCGCTCTAGTTGTTCTTTGGAACACTCTGGGAAGCTGCAGTAGAACACAAAGGAATCAACTGACAGTCTCTGCCCTTGTTGGATGTACATGTTTTACTGAGAATGTCAGACTTCATTCTCACATGACTGAAAAAGATAATGTGAATTTACAGAAAATATGCTCTCAGTTTAGCTTATAGATCACCTCCCAAACCTCTGTGGGAAAAGCATGTGAAAATAGTTTTCTCTCAAACATGATTTATGATATCCCAGCAGAAGGCTTTTTCACATGGTAAAATCACCTTAGAACATACCACAATTCCTAAAATGAGTATGGTACCATCAACAAATGATTTGTAATGTAACTGAAGTCTTAAACCCTTCCATTAACTGCAATGCTTTTTAATGAGGTGCTATCATGTATATTGGTCCCACGATGGCTGCCAACACTTCTTGGATGAAGTGCTGACAGCCAATCAGATCTCATGATGAGATGTGTGGTTAAGCTCCGCCCAGATACATATGTGATTTTACTTTTGATTTTCTCAGGAACTACTGAACGTATTTACACCATTTAAGCAAAAGGCATGACTCTGAACCAAGGTCTACCTTTCTGCCAAATGTGGTGTAATTCCGTTCAGCAGTTCGGGCTGTAGCTGCGTCAACAGGTCCTACGGGAAATTGCATGGGGAAAAAGCGTTTTGGGACCCCCCTTTTTTCTCAGCCCCCCCTTGACGAATCACCACAAAACTTTCAGGATAGGAACGGACCTGAGCTGGCCAAAAGTTTGGAAAATTTTGTGAAGATTCGTCAACCGGCGCCAGACTTATTGGGAATAGAATGTTGCGGATTTCCTATGGAAAATAGGTCCTAACTATAACTACCTACTGGCGACCGCCAGTAGGTAATATATATATATATATATATACATATATATATATATATATATATTATCTACTGGCGACCGCCAGTAGATAGTTATAGTTAGGACCGTGTTTCCATAGGAAATCCGCAACATTCTATTTTGAATAACTTTGGCGCCATTTGACGAATCCTCGCGAAATTTTCAAAATAGGTGGGGCGCTCCGCTCCTTCCCTAAAAGTCTCGGGGGGATTCGTCAAGCGGGGGCTGAGAAAAAGGGGGGGTCCCAAAACGTGTTTTCCCCATGCATTTTTCCATAGGACCTTTAGTCCAAGCTACAGCCCGAACGGCTGAACAAAATTACTTGAAATTTGGCAGAGAGGTAGTCCTCAGGTCAGGGATGTGCCTTTTGTAGGTCTGGTGTAAATGTGTTCAGTATTTGCTGAGAAAATAGCATTTAAATCAATATATATATCTATAAGCGCGCTCCGAGCGCGTACGGTAAGCTTACCGTACGCGCACGGTGCCGTGCGCGAGCTTAATTCTGATTGGTGGTTACATGACTGTAAACATTCGAATCGGTCGAAATCAGGAAGTGTCGGCCGCCATTTTGTGTGTCTCACACTGATAAACAAGGGAGGAGAACGTGGAAAGGGGGCAACGAAGAGAGTTGCAGACCCCCTAGCGTTTGTCAGGGGGTCCAAGAAGGTCACAAAAGTAAGAAAAATACATTTACTTTTTTTTTTTTAAAATCCCGGGGTGTGCGTACGGCAGAAAAAAAAAAAACAAAAAAAGTAAGAAACAAATGTAAGTGTTTAGATATTAGGGGGCTCTAAAAAGAGCCATTGTGTTTATGAAGTGTTTTTCGGTACCTACAAGGAAGTACCGATGCAGAGTCTAAAGTTGAAGAGGAAAACTCTGTTGCTTTCATCAGTGAAATGTACACCGTCTCCTCTATAAATGCCTTGCATGTTGTAACGCAAGTTGTTGTGGTATATAGAACTCATACCATAGTCTCTGAGGAAAGCAGAAATAGATTTGTTGACGTGCTTTCTTGCTTTATCAATCTGCGGACAAAATTGGTTGGACCAGTTCCACTTTTGCCTTTGGCATATGTTAGAATATACAAAGGCAGATTGAGGAAAAAGCGACATCAATTGCACAAAGGTGTCCTTAATAAGCATTTCCAGGCCAACCCCAGTTAAAGTGCCTAGGTCATTTCCACCACAGTGCACAATAATAAGGTAAGGCTGTGGGAGATGTAGAAAGGTTTTCACCAAAGGCATTAATTGGTGCCACTTTAACCCTCTCTGACCAATCCATTTAATGTCTACATTTGGCAAAGCAAGGTCTCTCACCATACCTCTTTTTTCTGCATACTTTTCACTCCAGAAGACATAGCTGTGACCTACAATCCACACTGTGAACATCTTTCAAGGAGATCTGGATGTACTCAGGAGGTGTCTTTCAGTAGAATGGCAATATGAAATGAAAGACAGTTGGAAAATGGAGGCATAGATATTTTTTTCATAAAAAGAACTCATTGGCTGTTTCAGAACATTCAACACTAAAAACTAGGCTGTATGTTTAGATTTTTACAAGCCTGTTTTGTATTGGTTCAGAAAATTGTGTTCCCACAGAAGATTAATTTGGATTTGCTGTTAGGTTTTACAGGTGAAGCACTCTTGCTGTCTGGAATAGAAACATTGTGTGCTGAACTTCTGACCTCTCTGCTCACACCAGTGTTCCATGAGCTGTTGCTATGGTAGCAGGCAGAAGGCAAGTTTGGGGAAGGGTTAATTTGGAAAGGGGTTGCAGTTTTCCACCAATAGAAATGTGTGATTTCATTTGAAAAAATGTTGGAAGCACTGAGATTTGTAATTAACATGTATATGTGTGAAAAAAGTAAGGGAAACATTGGCATTTACTGGTTCTGGTGGGAGGAGAGAGGTGTACAGCTCTGACATTCTTACTCTGATAATCTGCTTTTTGAGTGCCACATTTCTTTCTCAACTAACTCATTTTAAAGGTGAGATATGAGTTTGAGAGGGGATGTATGTGGTGAATTGTGATATAAAAAATTGAATTGTGATTCTTCTTTAAAAGTTGTGTTTTATATTTTGTGGTTTGGGAGATATTTAACTGTCTTGAACTTGTAAAATATTATGGAGTATGTTTTCACCATAAGTTAAGGTGTACTGGTATCACTGAGGAATAATGTTTTGTGCCTAGAATCAAACCATGAGTCTGTGTACACACAGGAATTGTTGTCAGAGGTTTTAATTGTGTTGGTCCGGTTCTGTAAAAATTGCATTTGTAGGAAAGGGGCAGCTTTTTTTTATAAATATGATGGTTTTATTAATAAATAAGTTATTTTGTTGGTCAGGTAAGTGTGTAATTTCTGTATTTATCACATATTTAGTTTCATGCTCCCTTTTTTTCACTTCTCCTCTATCTGCTTTTCTTTTTTCCGTTGTACTCCCTCAAGGACCTTGTAGGGTAAAAGAGATTTTTTAGGTTTAGGGAAGGTTTAGGGATCGCACGGTAAAAAAAAATTAAAAAAAAATTACTTAAAAAAATTAAAAAATAAGTTGTGAGGTAAGGTTGGCTCTTAAAAGAGCCGTTGTGTTAATACAGGGACAGAGGAAAGAAAGAATGGGAATATTAATTAGTAGCACAGATGTGCTGGTCTATCTTATTGTTTATTAGGGAAACACTGGTCTCCCCATGAACAATTAGACCATAACATCTGGTGCACCTCATTTGTACCCTCAGAAATCGAGGGTTCATTTCCAGAGGAGCAGAAGAGGGTGATGCTCCCACAGCAGAGGAAGGGCTCGGCTGAGATGCCGAAGATGTACTCGGCTGAGCTTCTGCGGGTGTGCTCGGGTGACTTTCTGAAGGATTTGCTTCAGAATGTCGAGCAAAAGTCCGGGGATGTTTATCCCTAATGTGTCTCACCATAGTGTGGTTACCAAAGGAATACTTCTTCCTTGGGTTACCTCTAGATAAGACACGCTCACAAAGTGAGCAGGTGACTAATGGAGCATTTACCTTTTTCTGCCCCTCTGGAAAAGTAAAATACTCCCAAACAAAAGAATTCTTTTGTTTCCTCCTTCTCTGCCTGATGATGCTGCTGCCCTGCTCACTCTCAGAAGAGGTCTGCTGCTCTGCCATTGTATCCCAAAGACAATTCAGCTCCTTCTCCTAAGAAATCACAAGCAGTAATGAGGAGAATGGGTGTGGTGTAGGAAGGTTCTAGAACTGAAAGTAGTTTAAACCAATCAAAAAATGTTTTTCTGGATCACATGACCAACCGTACGCGCACGTTAAGCTTACCGAGCGCGTACGGTAAAAGTACGCATGCGCGTACGAAAGACACGCGCACGTGCGCATGCTTATTACAGGCACGCTCGAACACTTCCGCGTAACGTGCGCGCGGGCGTGCGCATGTAAAGCATGCGCTTACGCGTCGCGTAGGAAGTACGGACGCCTACGCAAATTGCGTAAGCATACGCAAGCAGAGTAGAAATATTACGTACGCTCACCGTACATAAAGCGAACCGTGCGCTTACGGTAAGCTTACCGTACGCGCACGGTAAAAAAAAAATAAAAAAATAAAAAAAAGGTTTGTTGAAGATATTAATCATGTTATACAACTACATCTAACCAATAATTTAAAAAAGGTGAATCTTTATAAATTGAAGAATGAATTAAAACCATGAATATATACATAGGTAGAATAGTGTTTAAAGGAAAAAATAAAATGGAAAAAAATGATGTAAAAAAGAAAAGAAATTAATAAAAAATCATACATTTCACACACATTATAGTTAGGAAATAAAATTCAAAAAACCATGCAGAAACACAAAAAAATATAGCTTTCACACGCGTTATATTTAGAAATTAGCTTTTAAAAAACCTTGCAAATTCACCGAAAAAACCATAGGTTTCACACATGTTATAGTTAGGAATTAGCATTTAAAAAACCTTGCAAATTCACTGAAAAAACCATAGGTTTCACACATGTTATAGTTAGCTGGACATTTCACTCGTACAAAACCATTGAAATTACCCCGTTATAGTTAGGTCAGCTAACTATAACTCGCGTGCCCGCAATCCACTGCTGATGATGTCACATATTACATCACTCATGACATGGTCAGTGACATCACTCATGACATCACTGATGACATCTCAAATGACATCACTGATGACATCACTGATGATGTCATCCATGTGATAAATTACCACATCTTCTCACACCCTAATATAACCTTTGATACACCGACTCAAAATTTCAGAGTTCCATTCTCAAAACCATACATACTGCAATACCAATAACTACATACCCACTTATTAACTCTTAGGTCTACATACACCTCCACTCATTGAGTATGTGTTTCTGAACAATTTTAATATGTTTAATATTTATAGTGAAAGGCCTGTGCAAGAATGAGTGGGTGTACAAGTGTGTAAATTGATGATTTTCTGTGGTGCGTAACTGACTCTATAAGTGAGTCATTAAATGTATCTTACTGCAGACTAGTGACTAAACTGTGTAAATGTTTGTATGTGTCTGTATGTTGGTGTATAAGTGGCGGCATGGTTTTGTAAATACCTATATAAGTGTGTATATGAGTTATCGATTGCTTGGGTGATTCTATGGGTGCATGGTTTTAAGAGTGCATCTGTGATGGACTGTATGGTTGAGTGAGTGTATGTATGGGTGTGTTAGAGATTGAATGCATATCTCAGTGGTACATTTGTGACTAACAACATATGTGAAAGGCAGAATATATGCGTGTAAGACTATATAAGTGGGTAAATGTGATAGTGTGTGATTGTGAGAGTGACTGTATGGATGAGTGTGTGCTTGTATCAATGATTCTATAAGAGTGTAAGAATGTGATACTATTTTTATGAGTAAGTGAACTTGAGTGTGTATAACCGCATAGGTGAGTAAATGGGAGTGTCATTATTTACATGACTGAGTTGGTGTAAGAGTAGCTCTATGGATACTTGTTAGTGTGTGAGTGTCTATATAAGTGTATAAATGCATATGATAGTTTTGTATGGAGTGACTGTAAGTATGAGTGACTGTACAGGTGAGTGAGTGGAGGTGTATGAAGACCTAAGAGTTAATAAGTGAAATGTTGGAAAGGCGTTCTCCAGGGGGGCTTCGGAATATGTTCCTGACCACCCCTTGACCCACCTCTCCCAGAGTTAGGCCGAGCAAGGGCGGGGAGGCCCTTCCTGGAAGGGTCTTGTTCCTAGGATCGCACACGCTGAGATTGCACTATCTGACAGAGGGACACCACACAGTAGTTCTTCATAAGACAGTATACTTTATTGATAGTTTCAAGGGATCTTTATGATCCGAGATGCAGGTATTAAATCAATGCCACAAGTGGCGGCGGTCTCGTGATGGGGATATGGGGGTAGCGGAACAGTCTTTGAATTCAGTGTCTCTGCGGAGTATCCTTCGCACAGCTCCCAATCCTCGAGCGAGGGGGATGTTGTTTCTCTCGGCAATCTCTGCCGATTCTCCTGGAGGGGAGAGCCGCGAGTCACTCAGCAGGCACAGGTGGTTTTGGAGTCGGGGAGCCGCGACAGCATCAGCAGGGCTCAGCTGGTTCAGAGTTCGGGGAGCCGGGACAGCATCAGCAGGGTTCAGATGGTTCAGGGTTCGGGGAGCCGTGACAGCGTCAGCAGGGCTCAGATGGTTAAGAGTTTGGGGAGCCGCGACAGCGTCAGCAGGGCTCCGATGGTTCAGAGTTCGGGTAGCGTTCTTCGGTTCAGGGATCAATCGAGCCGCGACCAGGTCAGCAGGGCTCTCGTAGGTCAAGGTCTTCTCTGCCTCCCGTCCCTTCAGCACCCCTTGTTATACTCCCCCTCCTCTTTGAAGTCCGGAGTCCTCACTGGGAGGGGTCTTGGTGCCTGGGGGCGGTGTGTCGAATTTCCTGTCGCTCGGCCCTTTGATCAGTTCAGGTAGGTCTGGGAGGAACTCCAGACACCCAGCAGGCGTGGCGCCCGCTCACCGGGGGCCTGGTGGCCGATCGAAACCCTCCCTGGGGGAGGAGATCAGAGGTGTGACCGAGACGGCGTCTCCTGGTCTTGCTTGGGGGATTCCCGCTCCCTCGGCCGGGCATGCGCGGTAGTGTTGTGCGTTCAGCTGGTGCCCCGGCCGGCCATCGGGTTTGTGGGGTCATGGTGGCCGGAAGTCTGTGACATCCGGGATCAGGTCCGGTTGCAGGGTTGCTTGCTGGTCGGGAGGGCCCACGCCACGAGGCCAGTCTCACAAGTGGGTATGAAGTTATTGGTATTGCAGTGTGTATGGTTTTGAGAATGGAACTCTTAAATTTTGAGTCGGTGTATCAAAGGTTATATTAGGGTGTGAGAAGATGTGGTAATTTATCACATGGATGACGTCATCAGTGATGTAATCAGTGATGTCATTTGAGATGTCATCAGTGATGTCATGAGTGATGTCACTGACCATTTCATGAGTGATGTAATATGTGACGTCATCAGCAGTGGATTGCGGGCGCGCGAGTTATAGTTAGCTGAACTAACTATAACGGGGGAATTTCAATGGTTTTGTACGAGTGAAATGTGCAGCTAACTATAACATGTGTGAAACCTCTGATTTTTTCAGTGAATTTGCAAGGTTTTTTAAATGCTAATTCCTAACTATAACGTGTGTGAAACCTATGGTTTTTTCAGTGAATTTGCAAGGTTTTTTAAATGCTAATTCCTAACTATAACGTGTGTGAAACCTATGATTTTTTCAGTGAATTTGCAAGGTTTTTAAAATCCATTTTTTATATTTTTTTATTTTTTCTTGTGAGATTTTTTTTTTAAACAATATGCTACCTATGTATATAATCATTGATTTACTGTATCCTAAAATATAGAATGGTTCACGTTTTTTAAATAAATGTTTAGATATAGTTGAACAACATAGTTAATATCTTCTACAAACCTTTATATATTTTTTTTTTTAGGATTTTTTACCGTGCGCATATGGTAAGCTTACGGTACGCTTTAAGTACGGTGCGCGTATGTAATATCTATGCACCGTGTGCGCATGCGTACGCGATTTACGTACGCATCCGTACTTCATCTGCGATGCGTATGCGCTTGCTTCCTACGCGCATGCGCGGGTGCACGTTACGCGGCACCGCCATATGTGCGTGCGCGCGTGCCTCTAATGCGCATGCGCGCCTGCGCGCATGCTTCTAATGCGCATACACGCGTGCGCGCGTGCTTCTAATGCGCATGCGCGCGTGCCTCTAATGCGCATGCGTACTTTTACCGTGCGCTACGGTAAGCGTACGGAGCGCGCACGGTAGGTCATGTGATCCAGAAACAACACTTTTCATTGGTTTAAACTTCTTTCATTTCCAGAAACTTCCAACACCACACCCATTCCCCTCATTACTGCTTGTGATTCCCTAGGAGAAGGAGCTGAATTGTCTTTGGGATACAATGGCAGAGCAGCAGTCCTCTTCTGGGAGTGAGCAGGACAGCATTATTAGACAGAGAAAGAGGAAACAGAAGGATTCTTTTGTCTGGCAATATTTTACATTTCCAGAGGGGCAGAAAAAAGTCAATGCTCCATTAGTCACCTGCTCACTTTGTGGGCGTATCTTGTCTAGAGGAAATCCAAAGAAGAAGTATTCTTTTGGAATTTTCACTATGTTTAGACACATTAGGGATGTACATCCCAAGACGTTTGCTCGACATACTGAAGCAACTCCTCCAGTAAGTCAGCCGAGCACATCCGCAGAAGCTCAGCCGAGTACATCTTTCACAGCTCAGCCGAGCACTTCCTCTGCGGTGGGAGCGTCACCCTCTTCTGCTCCTCTGGACATTTACCCTCGGTTTCAGAGAGTACATATAAGGTGCAATACTTGTTACTCTCTTATTGCTATTGGGGAGACTAGTATTCCTCTAATAGACAATAAGATTGAGCAGCACAAGTGCGGTACCTTTTAATATTGCCATTCTTTACTTCCTCTGTCCCTGTATTAACACAAGGGCTCTTTTAAGAGCCACCCCACCTCACAATTTTTTTTTATTTATTTTATCACTTTTTTCCCCCAAAAATTTTTTACCGTGCACGCACGGTACGCGCACCCTTTTATTTAAAAAAAAAATATATATTTATTTCACCCTTCAATGTACTTGAGGGACCACAAGGGAAATGAGAAAAGCAGAGGGAGGAGAAGTGAAAAAAAGGGAGTATGACAGTAAATGTGTGATAAATACAGATATTTCAAACTTACCTGACCAACAAAATAACTTAATTATCAATAACTGTTTTTTTTTAGTTGCTAGAAAAAAGTATTAATTTTCCTAAATTTTCTTTCTCAATCTGTAAAAAAAGAAAAAATGCATTGATATTTAACAATACATTTTAGAATACAGTACACAAATTTTCTTATTTAAAAAAACACATTTTTGCCCTTTTTTTGCTGTTTTCAGAATATATTGAATTTCACTGTAAATCGTGAAACCAATTGCATTCATCACTTAACAGCGGGCAAAAAAATTAACAATCTGAAAGATTGTTTAAAAAAAAGCCCTGAATCTCTTCTCAGTAAAACATACCTTTATAGAAATGTAACCTATTTAATGAAAACATCATCTAAAAACAACAAATATTTGCAATAAATATCGTCTGTAAATGTTGTTGCTTAAGCACATACACCAAAATAATATCTGTCAAAGAAGTCCACAAGAGAAATTTTTACCTTTCCATAAGGCCAAATGGTAATTTTTAAATTCTTTTTTGATGAAATATCCAATGGTAATTCAATAAAGTCGCAAAAATGATTTGTTCAGATGTTGCAATTTGTATCTAAAATTTTGGTTTCAGAAAGATTAAATAGGAATTTGGTAATTCTGCAGGCAAACGTTGCTTGAAAATCAATTGAGAATCATTACACAGTGTCCACCCTTTTTCACATTTAAGATAAACTGTGTAATGACCAGAAGTTATCGAAGGTCCATCATGGAAAATTATTGCAACTGCAACAAAAGTTTATCCAGATATTGGTAATTGATGTCCTGTAAACTTCTTTATTAAAGTGTCCAATTTTGAACCATCAGCTCTACAACGTTGCATCATTAAAATTACATACTGTCCATATTTCTTTAAAAATAACATTGAAAACATGTCTGATTTACATTTAGAACATTCCATGCTGTGATTGGCATCTTTAACTAATTTACTAAAAGTCACTGATTTACTCTCTGGTAATGTTTAAAATAGTAACCTTTCTGAATCAACATTAGAGCTGCATGTGTTGAAACAGTTTTCACAACTATGTTCCCATTTATAAGAGAGACCAAACATATTTTCTAATTCTACCCCTTCTTCTTCCAGTACCATAAGGATATACATCAAGAATTCCTGTGCATCTTGCTGGACATTTTGAGTAAACTGTGTACATCCTGAACATACATCTAAAAGTTTTCTAACATCAGAAGCACTTTCTATTTTAGTTTTATCAATACTTAGCTTCTCAAAAAGAAAACTCAGCAGAGAACAAAATCTTTTCACATGATTAAGTATTATCTGCTCTTGCAAATTTTCAAGATAAAATACAACATTCAGCACTACATTAGCGTAGCAGTTGACACCAGAGCTATTTTCAAAAGGACAACCAACAACCTCTTGAACACTGTCCTTTTTCTTTTTGCTTGCAATCACATCACTCTCCTTTTGTTTTCTCTTCTGTACATCCTCATTACAGATATTCTCAATTCTCCTTTTCCGAGAAACAACACGTTTTTCAAACACAGGATACTGACCTAAATGAGGAGCATAGGTTCTTCTTAATTTATTATACTCCTTTACACAATTTGCATCAGCACTAACTTTTGAGTCATCAAAGTCTATCATGAATAGACCAGATAATGTTTTCACTCGTGAAAAAGCAACAAACACCATACCTTCTTTGAACACAGCAGAACCAATGTTTACAAAAGCACTATCTACAGTTAATCCTTGAGATTTGTGAATAGTTACAGCATATGCTAGAGAAAACGGAAACTGCTTCCTACGTAAATATAAGTCTTTTACAAGCAAAAAACGGACTGAACAACGACTAATGTCTTTAACCTCTTCAATCTGATCAAATTTTATTTTTAAAAATTCAATCCCATCTTTTTTCTGGTATTTCACAAAACCCACAACTTTACCCATAGCTCCATTCACTAAACCTTTTTCTACATCCAAATTTCTTCTTAAAAATACTCGACAGTTCATACAAACATAAAGATTTTTTTCTAATCCAGCTGTTTTCGAAATGTTCTTCTCTAGAGAATCCAATTTATTTTTTAATTTGCCTGTTAATGTAATAGTAATTCCTTCATGCTGAATTTTGGCCACTGCTTCCATTTTCTTAATCTCTTCCTTTTCCAATTTCAAAAGTTCCTCCTTGAATATCGAGCATTCACGTAGTGTTGGCATTAAGCAGATTACAGTATTTTTTTCTGCAATGTTCTGGTATATTTTCTCTGCAACTATTTCTTCACTTGGAAATAAATTATGTAGCAACTGACTCTGTAATGCTTCTCTGACAACTTCTGTGAGTAGTCCAATTTTGATATCTTTCAGAATACTTGCATAATCTTCATCGTTTGCTTGCCTCATATTGGTAGTGAGTTCTTTGTACTCAAAGAATGACCAAATATTCGCATTACCAATACTTCCTAATGACTTCTTCGTGTCTTCATGTGTCACAGTATTAAACACTGGTTGTCCTTTAACTGGAGTGAGCTGCAGAAGATCCCCAAAAACTATAACATGTTTTCCACCAAATAACACGTCATAGTCTCTCTTTAGAATTTGCTGCATTCTTAAATGCACAAAGGCAAGCATTAAGTTTGATACCATGCTTACCTCATCAATAATGAGAACTTGCATCTTCTTCAACACTCTTGAAACTTCGAAGCATGCTTCTCCTGTTAGCTTGTGATATTCTATTTTGTTCTCATGCTCCAGTGGTAACATTAGCAAGCAATGTAATTCCTTGTATGTTATACGCTGCTAACCCAGTTGGAGCAGTAACAACACAAGACAAAGTTGAATCTGTTTTTTGCTGTAGGTAGCTTCGGATGACTTTAATTAAGAAACTTTTTCCAGTTCCAGCTTGTCCACTCACATACATACTGATTGGTTCAAATGATGCGCATGAGCACTCTTTCTTTTCATGTAGTAATCCATGATCAATTTTTCTTGTGACTTCTTCATAAATTTGTTTTTGTTCTTCATTCAGTTGCTGTTCCAAATTTGGTAAGTCTATTAAATCTTCCTGAGCTTGTTTCATAGCTGTTTCCACTTCAGTCATTGCTATTGCAGCTTCATTTTCTACGATTGGTTGTCCTAGGGGATCTTGACTGAGCGTTTCAGAACTTTGGCTGTCTTGAGAACTGTCTCTAGCTACTTCAGCTGCAATTGTAGCTTCCTGTTCAATTTCTTCATTTAACATTTGCACATAATTTGTGAAAGTACTGCATTCAATCGTATCTTTACATGCATTAAAGGAATCTTCATAGCTGTGAACATCTCCAAGTAATTCATCCTCTGAACGCCATGGTTTAAACAGCTGTAAAAGTGCTAAGTAGTAAAATTCCTTTTTGTCAGGAGTGTCGCAACTCAGCTTCCTGTGATTAATCAAACTTCCTTTTGTTTGCTTCACCAAACCTCCTTCCTCACCAATGACTTTATATTTTCCATTGTGATGTCTTCTGTGGCTTTCCGTGTAAAAATGTAGCTCTGCAGCACTTCATAGAGACAAATGTTCTAAAGATGACGACTTCTTTTGGGGTAATATGTGTCCAACATGTTTGATTTCAAAATATCTGTACTTTCCGGTTGATTCTCTGCCAAATATTCAATTTCTCCAACAGATTTCAGTACCCGATTTCGCATTCCTGCAAGGCCTAAACTTACCCAAATTATTCTTCTGGATTTGGAGTACAGACTTGCAGATGATAACCTATCTGAGCATTCGTAGGATCCAATTTCTCGATGCGATAACATCTTTAAACTGAAACTATATAGCTTCTTACTGACAGTCTTCTCGTGAGAAATCTCTTCACACATTTCCTTCAATTCCGTTTTCTCAGATTTAGTGATGTAAGATGTGACATACCGAGCAACAGCAATAGAATTGTCAGCAACATACTGTATATCCATGTTAGCATTCCACATGGATAAAATGACTGGGTTGTAGTCATTTATATATTTTGACTCTTCTTTTCTTCTTAGGTTGTACGTATTTTTGGGAGATTTTCTTGTAATACTATGTCGCACAGCTGACATAAAACTGTTGACTCTTCCTTTTGAAAGAACAGACGTGGAAATCCAAATCGACATTTTGTGTAGAATTTTTCTTTACTCTTGTACTTTCGTCGACAGTATTTTCCACACCGATGACTTTGGAAACGTAAAACTTGCTCTTTTAAGTTTTTCTCTTCTGTGCTTTTAGGTATAGCACATGTTGCATATTCTTCGATGAAACTTAAAACTGCATCATCAGAATCTGTTCCAAATTTTGGGGCATCCTTGATCCACAACAACATATGAATATTAGGAGCACCTCTTGCTTGGTACTCTTTTCTCCAAAATAAATCCACAACTTCTCCAAGAGGTGGATTTTTTTTATTGCAGATGAAGGACATCATAGCCTCAAATCTATGATTGAAATATCTGCAAACATTAACCGGATCCAATTAGCACAATTCTCCTGCTGTCTTGTATTAGATGTTTTCAATATTTGAATTTGCCTCTCATAGAAAATCCAGAAGATCATCCCAAGCGTACTCAGCACAACTTAGGGTGAGAAACCATGTAGGAGTTCCTAAATTCTGTAACATACATTTCAAATCTCCATGGCGTCGGTACCAATATTCATTTGTCCCACGCTGACAAGCCATTACATTAATCAATTGAGATTTCAAATGATCATCTCGCTGTTGCACTTTGTTCATAAAATCCTTTGCAGACAAATTATGTAGATGTACTCCAGTTTTCAAAATGTGATTTACTGCATGAGATAGTGCTGACAAGTCACTTTCAAATAAAAGATGGAACACATAAGGAATACTTTGACGAAATCTTGGATCTTCTGCATATAATCTTGTAGTCCGATACTCAGAAGCAGGAATTTGTACTGGACGTTCATCATATCGTCCACCTTTTCCTGTAGGAAACAGCTGGGGAAAACAACGAGCTTCCAAGCTCTCCTCCCATACACTCACGGGAGTTCCTTGTGCTTTTCTCATCTGAAACAGATCAATAGTGTTTGCCATAACTTCTTTTGAATGAAGAGGATGTATGCTGAAATGTTCATAAATTTTTTCTTCTTTTGACTTATCCACTTTTTCAATTTGCCCAGCTGGTATTCCTGAGTCTGGTAGTAAAACTTCTTCATCTTCATCCATATAAATTGTTTCATACCATTTATTATTTCTTTTCAAATATAAATTTGCTCTTTGTACTTTTCGTACATCTACCAGCTCCTGCCAAATTTTCTTATTCTTTGTTGGTACTCCATTAACCAAAATAACTAATGGTTCAGGTTCCAATCTATCTGCATCAATAGTTTCCATATTTTTTTTCAAATCCAATGGCAAATAGACGACTCTTCCTTTTAAACCTCTTTGTAAATCCGAAGGAGGTAAATTACCTGTTTTTGGCTCCAAACGCACTATGGTCTGAAACGGATGGACACATTGAATGAGTATAGACTCATACGTATTTAAATCAGAAAGTTCTGCAGGAATATCAACCAATTCTAAATTATTATGTACAGCTCTGGCTGGCATTCTATTTTCTTCTAACTTGTTATAACAGTATTTACAAATACGCTGATCTTCACCCAAATCAAAACTATTTTCCAGAAATATATATGTTGCAAAATCCTTCCACTTATAATTATCTTCATTTTCACTTTTTTTTATAGAGATCAACATTCCTTGTTTGAGTTTTATAATGGCTTCTCCGGCAACAAATATAAGTAATATTTGGTCTTTCATTAGAGATGATAGTAAATTTTGTCATTTGATCTTCAAAATTTTTACTAACAGTGGGTTCTACAATCTCTTCTACATTTTCTTCAATAACTGCGTCATTACCTGCACTTTCTTGTTCCGGACCAAAGTAACAAAACTGAATTTCATCAGTAACCTTCTATACATCTGATACAGATCCAAGGAACAAAGCCCTATTCAACTCATTTAACTTTAGTGCTGGACTTTTAGCAAAATACAATCTTCTCACAAACTTTCTCATTTCAGTATGATGAACTGCCAGCATCCTAAAATGGTGAAAAACACTTTGGCAAACTTTTCTAGAAAGACAAGCCAGAGAATGTCCTTGCAAACCAGTATTCTCTCTCACTCTACATGGATCTAGTCTTTGAAGCGCCTTAATCTTCTGTTTAACACTTTTTTTACTATATTCTCTTAGAAACTCACATAATTTATCAATAGATTCCTGTTGTACAGTACAAATACTACTACAATTCCAAGTGTACACTGGGGCTTTAGGACGTCTCCCCATAACCTCATCAGCTATCACTTCTTCCTCATTTCTTGGAACCATTTTCTCCTTTTCCATTAGACAACCATCTTTCACTTCATAAGCACGACCTCTGGTGTCAACTGCATGCAGCAGACTATTACTTTGAAGATAACTCTCTTCATTAAAAAATGGTTCAGTACTTGAACTATGCATCCATTCTCCTAAAAACACTTTACAAAAGTTATTTCTTTTCACTACTCTTTTCGTTTTGCTTTGTGACTTCATTACATTGACCATTTTATCTAATGTACGGATCCTGTTCAAAATTAAAATGAATAGTTTTCTTTTCAAATCTAAAGCCTTAGCTACAATTAATTCAATATCTTGCTTTCGCTTATAAAATTTCGCTTTCTTCTTATATTTTTTCACATCCTTTAGCAAATTGGACATCACTCTTCTCTGAAACATTTTTCTACGAATGTCTTTAAATGCTATTTTTCTTTTTAAGTCAATCTTTATTGCTTCTGACTGTACATTAGCATTTTGTAATTTCTCACTTTTATCCTGTTGTTTTCTACTTGAAACACTATTTGCAGTGGGGACATTTTTCAAATTTGTTCTTTTTTTGAAGATATTTTTTAAAGAATCCTTAGTTTGCTTACCAGAAGACTTTTTCTTTTTTTCCAACATGAGGATCTTCAACTAATTTGGGTCCTCCAGATGTCTATATAAATGCTTTTATGTTCTTTTCTCTTTCTTGATTTTATAGGCATCTTTAATTTATTTCACTGTTGGTCAGCAATACCTGAAAGAAACTAAAAAAGAAATACCTTTGTGTAATTTAAATGTATTACTATATTTTTTTGTGCTTTTCAAATCTTATAATACTATCTACCCCTTTCCTACAAGTGAAAAACACAATAAAACCAACACGAATTAAAGCTTCCCCTTTCCTACGAATGTAATTCTAAAAGAACCAGAGTACCACGAATAAAAACTCTGACAACAATTCCTGTGTGCGCACAGACTCATGGTGTGATTCTAGGCAGACAACGAAATTTGATTTGCAATTTGAAAGTACACTTACTACTGTGGTAGAGCAAGTGATAATTACTCTAACAGTCTGACACATTCTCATTATATTTTTCAGAAACAGAAAAGAGCACTTTCCCAAACAGCTTTTTGAGACCATGAACATGTGCAACCAGAATGGCGTACTACAATCTAGCAAAGGAAATGAGCCTTGGTGATGTTCAATGTATTAGCGTTACTCACTGCTATCTGAAACACCACACAGCGCTGAATAGTAAGCATGACTGTACATGAGAAACAGCTTGCTCTCTGCTAAGATTGTGCTTCTGGAGACTGTCTACTGTCAGGTGCAAAAGAGATCTGCATGGACGCTTGCACAACTGCATAAACATTGGAGACATGTATGTAACACTACATGTGTGGTAAGGGTTAATAGGACTTTTGAACATGTACAAACGACTAAGGGTGGGCGTGGTTCGCGAAGTAGCACTTCGCGAAGCTACCCAAAGTGAAGTTCGCACTACTCGAGCTACGCGTAGCACTTCACGAACTGCGTAGTAACATGTTCGCACTGTGCAAGATGTTGTTTTCAATGATTGCACAGTGCGGACAAGCAACCGGCACTGTGCAATCATTGAAAATGGCATCTTGCACAGTGCGAGCTGTAGTTTTCTGCTGCTCGAGTAGATTTTTACTCGAGCGGCAGCTTTCTCAACGCGAACTGGTAGTTTCTCATCGCGAGCGGTCGCGAGCATACGCGACCCCTCGCAATGAGAAACCTGACCTACTCGCGTTGGGAATCTTGCCGGGAGGTTTATTTTCCATGCTCGCGATCGCGAACAAGGAAAAAGTCTCGCCAGGATGTCATTTTGCTTGCTCGCGGTCGCCAACTTGACGTTGAGGACCGCGAGCAAGCAAAAAATGACCGCAGCACTACGCAACACTACGCTACGCGTGTTCGCACTGTGCTACGTGCAGTTCGCGTAGTGCGAAGTAGCGCGAACTTCGCAAACTACGCGAGCGTAGCGTAGTGCTTCGCCCAGGCCTACAAACGACATGACCCATTGCAGGAGTGGAAGGAAAATCTACCATGTTGATTTCAAATGTGTTTGCATAGCCCTCTCATTTGTGACATATTAACGTGGGCTCAATGCTAGCCATCACAGTTCAAGAAAACAAGCTTCCCCTTTCCTACGAATGCAATTCTAAAAGAACCAGAGTAACACGAATTGAATCTCTGACAACAATTCCTGTGTGCGCACAGACTCATGGTGTGATTCTAGGCAGAAAACGAAATTTGATTTGCAATTTGAAAGCACACTTACTACTGTGGTAGAGCAAGTGATAATTACTCTAACAGTCTGACACATTTTCATTATATTTTTCAGAAACAGAAAAGAGCACTTGCCCAAACAGCTTTTTGAGACCATGAACATGTGCAACCTGAATGGCGTACTACACTCTAGCAAAGGAAATGAGCCTTGGTGATGTTCAATGTATTAGCGTTACTCACTGCTATCTGAAACACCACACAGCGCTGAATAGTAAGCATGACTGTACATGAGAAACAGCTTGCTCTCTGCTAAGATTGTGCTTCTGTAGACTGTCTACTATCAGGTGCAAAAGAGATCTGCATGGACGCTTGCACAACTGCATACACATTGGAGACATGTATGTAACACTACATGTGTGGTAAGGGTTAATAGGACTTTTGAACATGTACAAACTACATTACCCATTGCAGGAGTGGAAAGACAATCTACCATGTTGATTTCAAATGTGTTTGCATTGCCCTCTCATTTGTGACATATTAATTTGGGCTCAATGCTAGCCATCACAGTTCAAGAAAACAAGCTTCCCCTTTCCTATGAATACAATTCTAAAAGAACCAGAGTAACACAAATTGAATCTCTGACAACAATTCCTGTGTGCACACAGACTCATGGTGTGATTCTAGGAAGAAAACGAAATTTGATTTGCAATTTGAAAGCACACTTAGAGCAAGTGATAATTACTCTAACAGTCTGACACATTTTCATTTTATTTTTCAGAAACAGAAAAGAGCACATGCCCAAACAGCTTTTTTATGCTGAATACAAACCATCACAGTTCTAAAAAACAAGCTGCGCCTTTCCTACGAATGCCATTCTTACAGAACCAGACCAACACAAATTAATTCTCTGACAACAATTCCTTTGTGCACACAGACTCATAGTGTGATTCTAGGCAGAAAACAGTATTCCTGGGTGATACCAGTACACCTTAACTTCTAGAGAAGACATACTCCACAATATCTTAGTTCAAGGCACTTAGATATCTTCCTTATCTTAAAATATAAAACACAACTTTAAAAGTGGAAGGAAAATGTTCCATGTTAATTTCAAATGTGTTAGCATTTGCCTCTCATTTGTGAGAAAGTGATTTCTGCTGAATGCTAACCATCACAGTTCAAGAAAACAAACTGCCCCTTTCCTGCAAGTGCAAGGCTAACAGAGCAAGAGCAACATGAATTAAATCTCTGATAACAATTCCTGTGTGCACACTGTCTCATGGTGTGATTCTAGGCAGAAAACAGTATTCCTGGGTGATACCAGTACACCTTAACTTATGGTGAAGACATACTCAATAATATCTTACAAGTTCAAGACAGTTAAATATCTCCCAAAACACAAAATGTGAAAAACAACTTTAAAAGAAGAATCACATTTCTATTATTTATATCAAAATGCACCACATACATTCCCTCTCAAATTCATAACTCACCTTTAAAAGTAGTTAGTTCAGAAAGAAATGTGTCATTCAAACACCAGATTATCACAGCAACAATCTCTGAGCTGTACACCTCTCTCCTCTCACCAGAACCAGTTAATGGCAATATTTCCCTCTCTTTTTTCACACATATACATGTTAACTCCAAATCACAGTGCTTCCCACATTTTTTTCAAATGGAAACACACATTTCTATTGGTTGCAAATGTCAACCCTTTCCAAATGATCCCTTCCCCCAACATGACTTCTGCCTGCTACCATAGCAACAGGTCATGGAACACTGGTGTGAGCAGAGAGGTCATAAGTTCAACACACAATGTTTCTAATCCTTAGAGCAAGAGTGCTTGACTTTTCAAACCTAACAGCAAATCCAAAGTAATGTTCTGTGGGTACACATTTTTCTGAGCCAATACAAAACATGCTTGTAAAAATCTACACATACAGCCTAGTTTTAACTGTAAAATGGTTTGAATCAGCCAATCAGTTCTTTTTTTTTTTTTTTTAAAGTATGTTAGCCTCCATTTTACAACTATCTTTCATATTGCCATTCTACTGAAAGACACCTTCTGAGTGCATCCAGATCTCCTTGAAAGATGTTCACAGTGTGGATTGTATGTCATAGATATGTCTTCTGGAGTGAAAAGTTTGCAGAAAAAAGAGGTATTGTGAAAGACCTTGCTTTGCCAAATGTAGACATTAAATGGATTGGTCAGAGAGGGTTAAAGTGGCACCAATGAATGCCTTTGGTGAAAACCTTTCTACATCTCCCACAGCCTAACCTTATTATTGTGCACTGTGGTGGAAATGACCTAGGCACTTTAACTGGGGTAGGTCTGGAAATACTTGTTAAGGACACCTTTGTGCAATTGATGTCACTTTTTCCACAAACTGCCTTTGTATATTCTAATATATGCCAAAGGCAAAAGTGGAACTGGTCCAACCAATTTTGTCCGCAGATTTACAAAGCAAGAAAGCACGTCAATAAGTCTGTTTCTGCTTTCCTCAGAGACTATGGTATGTGTTCTATATACCACAGCAACTTGCGTTACAACATGCAAGACATTTATAGAGGAGACGGTGTACCCTTCAGTGATGAAGGGAACAGAGTCTTCCTCTTGAACTTTAGACTCTGCATCGGCACTTACTTGTAGGTACCAAAAAACACTTCATAAACACAATGGCTCTTTTTAGAGCCACCTAACATCTAAACATTTAATTTTGATTTTTAATACTATTTTTTTTTATTTTTTTTACCACGGTACGCGTACCATACGCGCACAGTACGCATACCCCGCGATTTAAAAAAAAGAATATATATATTTTTCACACTTCTGGGTCCTTCTTGGACCCCCTGACAAAGGCTAGGGGGTCTGCAACTCTCTACCTTGCCCCCTTTTCACGTTCTTCACCTTTGTTTTTCAGCGCGAGACACACAAAATGGCGGCCGACACTTCCTGATTTCGACCGACTGGAATGTTTACTGTCATGTAACCACCAAACAGAATTACGCTCGCGCACGGCAGCGTGCGCGTACGGTACGCGTACGGTGCGCGGCTATAGATATGTATGTACTTTTAACTGCAATTTTCTCAGGAACTACTGAACAGATTGACTCCAGATATTCAAAAGCCACATCCCTGACCTGAGGACTTTCTCTTTCCCAAATTTCAAATAATTCTGTTCAGCCGTTCGGGCTGTACCTTGGACTAAAGGTCCCTATGGAAAAATGCATGGGGAAAACGCATTTTGGGACTCCCCTTTTTTCTCAGCCCCCCTTGATGAATCTCCCCGAGACTTTTAGGGTACGAGCGGAGCGGAGCGCCCCACCTATTTTGAAAATTTCGCGAGGTTTCGTCAACCGGCGCCAAAGTTATTCAAAATAGAATATTGAGGATTTCCTATGGAAACACGGTCCTAACTATAACTATCTACTGGCGACCGCCAGTAGATAATATATATATATATATATATCTATATATATATACATACATACATATATATATATATATATATTACCTACTGGCAGTCACGAAATTTTCCAAACTTTTGGCCAGCTCTGGTCCGCTCCTAATCTGAAAATTTCACGGTGATTCGTCAAGCCGGGCCCGAGAAAAAAGGGGGGTCCTAAAACGCGTTTTGCCCATGCATTTTCCCATAGGACCTGTTGACGCAGCTACAGCCCGAACTGCTGAACGGAATTACACCAAATTTGGCAAAGAGGTAGTCCTAAATTCAGACTTGTGTCTTTTTCTTAAATGGTGTAAATCCGTTTAGTAGTTCCTGAGAAAATTAGAGTTAAAAATATAGATATATCTGGGCGGAGCCTAACCACACATCTCATCGTGAGATCTGATTGGCTGTCAGTACTTCATCCAAGAAGTGTTGGCACCCATCTTGGGACCAATATACATGATAGCACCTCATTAATAAGCATTACAGTTAATAGAAGGTTTTAAGACTTTAGTTACATTATAAATCATTTGTTGATGGTATCATACTCATTTTAGGAATTGTGGTGTGTTCTAAGGTGATTTTACCATGTGAAAAAGCCTTCTGCTGTGATATCATGAATAATGTTTGAGAGAAAACTATTTTCTCATGCATTTCCCACAGAGGTTCGGAAGGTGATCTATAAGCTAAACTGAGAGCATATTTTCTGTAAATTCACATTATGTTTCTCTGTCATGTGAGAATGAATTCTGACATTCTCAGTAAAACATGTACATCCAACAAGGGCAGAGACTGTCAGTAGATTACTTTGTGTTCTACTGCAGCTTCCCAGAGTGTTCCAAAGAACAACTAGAGCGCTAACAGTCTTACTAATAACAAAAGTATGGCACACCTGAAGCCATCTTGTTTGGACTAAAGTGGTAACACTTAAAACATTTAATTTACAAAGGAACAAGATGAGGGGGTTCATTTTGCCATAGCAATTATTAGTGCTTCTCAAATCCTCTTCTATTTCATAAAAAAAATTCTGACATGCAGACTGAAACATGCACTTTGGATACCAGCAGCAGACTTCCCTGGTGAGCAGTAGCTTTACTACAGTGATCTAATGAGCAACTAGAGTGCTAACATTCAGAATTTATGGCAAATATGTGACACATCTGAATGCCTTCTTGATGGAACCAAAGTAAAACACTGAAAGTATTTCCTACTGAGGAGACTGCAGTAAATGAGGAAATTAGGACCCTTTTTAACAAATAAATCTCCCAAGATGGCCACCAGAGACAAAAGAGCCCAAATGTAGCCCAAATATCACCCAGATGTAGCCCACATGTAGCCCAATGACAGAAGTGTGCAAAACACTTATTTTTTGTGTATTTGCAGTTTTATATAGTGCAGACTTGTCAGGTATTGGAGTGCTTTACATGAGCATTGGTTACATCACACAAGATCAAATTCATTTTCGTTGTAGACATGGGGAGATTAAGTGATTTGACCAGAATCACAGAATGTTGAGCTGAAGCAGAAACTCCAACCTGGTTCCCCAGTTGCAAAGTCTGCAGCTCTGGAAGTAACACCACATCCTCTCCCCTAGGTGCAACATTTATTCAAGTGGTCAACTGGATAAAAAAACATAAAGATTACAAATAATTTAAAAGTTCTTTGTCGCTATTTGAAAACTCAGAAAATATGTCCTCATTTTAGTTTTTTAGAGCACTAACCATAATTTTGATGCAAATAAGACCCTCTCATATATGTAATTTCTAAAGGAAATGCTCTAGGTATTACAGTTTTGATTACATCAAGATGACGTCAGGCGTTCCACACTTTTGTAATAAATATAGAATGTTAGCAATCTAGTTGTTCATTGGGATACTGTTGAGAGGCAGAGGCCAGGGGCACGGCCTCTGAAAATTGAAGGCAGGTAGGAGAATGCAGAGGCAACAATTTAACCACACTGGGCAGGCAGGAAGGGCAGTGGCAGCACAACAGACTATGGAGGGCAGTGGAAAGGGGGGCAGGGGCAACAAACCCACAATACAGGACTGGCAAGAGAGGCTGTGGCAATATAATAGACCATTGTGGGCAGAAGGGAGAGGCAGTGGTAGTACAACCATACATGCCAACAGACCCATTTCGGCCAATGTTTTTAAGCTCAAATGGGCTTTATTTGATCTGTCTCCTGTCTACAATCTCCTCTTTTTCAATGTACCTCAAAGGGGAAAATGAATACCCCTATTTTTTTTCAAAATCTCCCTCTTACCAAGTTCAAAATGTTCGCAAGTATGGTACATTGGATCATGGTAGGCAGGAGGAATTGGGGTAGGGACATGGACTCGGATAACAGAGGACAGGAGGGACATGGAGAGGTGCACCAAACTGACCCTACAGGGCAGGCATCAGGGTTTGCAGCAGCACAATACACCACACAGAGCATGCAGGACGGGAGTGCAGCACAACAATCCATAGAAAGCAATAGGGAGGGGACAGGACCATGCACATGGACAACAGAGAACAGAGGGAAAAGAGGCAATGGTAGCTAGCTGACCATAATGGACAGACAGGAGAGAAATCTGCAGCATAACAGACCATAAAGGGCAGGGGGGACGGATCAGGGGCATTACAATGGAACCGACAAGCCAGTAGGGAGGGAATAGGGGTCTGCACTTGGAAACAGAGGGCTGGGGGCAAGGGGGCAGGGCAGGAGCCCTGGAGGTCAGGTAGGATGGGCACTAGAAACAAGACACACCATGGAGAGCAACAGTGAGACTATGATGGCATACACACAGACCACACAGGGAAGGTGGGAGGGGCCATGGCAGCACAGAAGACCAGGCATGGCAAGCGAGAGGGTTAGTGGCAGCACAATGGCCATGATGGGCAAGAAGGAGGGTGCAGGGGCATGCACAAAAGACCATGGAGGATAGAAGAGAGGGTCAGGACCAGGGCACAGACAAGAGAGTTCAGGGGAAGGGGCCTCACAACAGACCACGCGGAGCAGGCAGGAGGAGCAGTTGCAGCACAACAGACCAGGGAGGGTAGAAGGGTGTGGCAGTAAAATGTAACATGGAGGATAGGAGGAAGGGGATAGGAGTAGGGCATGTGGGCAGGCAGGGTGGAGGTAGCAGGGACAGGTTACAGTCATCTGAAAATGCTAGGCAGGTGGGAGGGGAGTGGCAGCTCAACAGAACACTCAGAGTAGATAGGAGTGGCAGGTCCATGGTACATGGTGGGCAAAAAGGATGGAGCAGGGGCATGCACAAAGACATCGGAGGGCAGGGGGGAGGAGAATAGGGGCAGCAAGCTAAGCACAGAGGCTAAGCAAGAGGTCAATGATGGGCCATAGAATTGGGCAATGGAGGGCAGGAGGAGTGGACTGGTACATCTTGCTAAATGGAGGGCAGTGGCAGCACATCAGACCATGCATGGCAGGAGGGAGGAGGCTAGTTCATGGATTCAGACAACAGAGGATAGGGAGGAGGTGGATGGGGCAGCACGCTAACTGTTCAGAGAAGGTGGGTATTAGGAACTTTATTGGTTTTAAAATGTGTGTCTGTGAGAACTACTTAAAATACGAACAAGTATGCAGCATCATCTCACTTTTATTCAGGAAGAAGAGGACGTTTGTGACTGTGGCTCCGGGCTCACTTGGCAGAAACACCCCCTGACCCTCCACCCCCCATCGCAAAATGTAATGCCCGTGAAAAGGGTAGGTGGATGCAGTGTTATATAGAACATAGTCCTGAGAGCACGATTGAAAATGAAAACTAGATATAGTATATGGTATAAACTATGCACCAAAATGTGTGATATAAGATGAATCGGGGCGTGAAATATAATATGCAATACATTGTGCGCAATGACAGATTCATTGGAGTGTGCGAGATAGCACAGGCACTAGCGTATGCTAGCGATATGCTCCTTGGAGTGTAATATGCACAGGACAGTGTTGTGTAACCTAACTAGTCTCTAAAGTTGTAATATAAAATATGTGCTGGGGAGTGTAATGTTGCATATGCACTGCGACAAAGATATGGATCCCAGATTGTAATATGTATGCCATAGCGCTGTGCGTTATAAGATAGGCATCGAGGAAGGCACGTTAGATGGGGCAATATAACCCGTGCAAAGGCAAGTGTGGCATGAGATATTCACGGGGTGGTGTTACAGTGCACATGGGCTAGAGAGTGTCATAGCATACGCACTAGCTGGTGGAATACAACACAGAGGTGTGTGGCACTCGGCGGGCACTGGTGGGTGTAACACAGCATTGGGCTCAGCCAGGAGCACGCTGTGACTCTCAAGTGAGGTTCGTCTCCTTTCCAGAGAGTAAAATTAAAAATGTTACACATCCGGCGGTGTTTAATTAACCGTGAGGGGGGTTTCTTGCATAGTTTGGTTGAATTTTTGTCGAATCCCCTTTAAATGGCTTGGTGTGCGTGTGTATTAAATGTGCCCGTCAATAGCTATCCATGTTTGTATAAATAAATGACAAGGGTGTCTACTTGGGAAGTACCCACCGGCGGGGATGCCGGGATTAGGCACATTAGAGTGTCAGACACGTCAGAGCTTCACTAGTGGTGTAAATACATTCCACGTGGATTCATTGTATGCCTAGTCGCCTTTTAATTAATATCACGCAAATCGTCATGGTGATAGGTACATACGGTTTGTCCAGCATGTCCTAGGTGTTTCTATAAATATATATTTTTTCAAAATAATAAAAAACAAAGGCCGGCCCCGGGGATGGGGTCCCCGGGGCCATAATTGGGCTGAGGAGGGGGGCAACGCAGCCCCCCGCCTAAAGATTTTTTTTTAAAAAGGCCATGACCCGGGGGTTGGGGTCTCCGGGGCCGATTAAGGTCTTGGGAGAGCCAAATTTATTTTTTTCAACAAAAAAAATTAGGGTGCAGGCCCTGGGGGATGGGGTCCCCAGGGCCCATAAATTAGAAAAAGAAGGGGGGCCACACAGCCCTCCTTCTTAAAAAAATAAAATAAATAAAATGCCGGCATCACACCAGAGGCCACGCCCCCTCCTTGCAGCACTCCGCAAACGCACCCCCTGGCCAGTTGTAAGTTGGGGAATTAATTCCCCTTCAATACTGAGGATCCCTGAGGGCCAACTAGCCCAACAGGTATCTCCAGTATGCGCCAGGGAGCTGCGTTGCAGACAGGTGTTCTGAGGCCACGCCCCTTTTTACACCTCTATGCAACACAGCTCTGTGGTGCTTACTGGAGGTACCTAGTGGGCTATTTTGCCCCTAGGGACCCTCAGGATTCATGGGGACTTAATCTCCCAACTTAAAAAATGGCCACAGGGCGTGTTTACACAGTGGGGAAGGGAGGGGACGGGGCCTAAGGTGACGTGTGCAAACACGCCCTATGGCGCGTTTTAAGTTGGGGAAATAATTCCCCTTCAATCCTGAGGGACCCTGGGGGCCAACTAGCCCACCAGGGTCTTTCAGTAAGCGCCACTGCGCTGCGTTGCAGAGAGGTGGTCTAGGCCATGCCCCATTTTACATCTCTCTGCAACGCAGCTCTGTGGTGCTTACTGGAGGTACCTAGTGGTCTAGTTGGACCCTAGGGACCCTCAGGATTCAAGGGGACTTAATCTCCCAACTTAAAACGGCCACAGGGCGTGTTTACACAGTAGGGAAGGGAGGCGACGGGGCCTGAGGTGACGTGTGGAAACACGCCCTGTGGCGCGTTTTAAGAGGTAGTTTTAATCCCCTGCCCTATTATATACTAGGGGCTTACAGAGGAGGTCATGCCAATCACACGGGAACCCCAATGCATAGTGTTCCCTGGTGTATGTAGGTATTTTCACTGTATTCTGAGTGTCATTTAACATAGCACTGGCTCTAGGACTGGTTAGTCAGACTCAGTTACCACCAGTATCCGTCTGAAAAAGTTGAGGGTACAGGAGGATTTTGCAACAAGGCTTCTTTCTGCTCTTCTGTTTGTTCTTTTTCCTGCACTTTTCTTCGTCTTTGAGGACTTATGTTGCTTCTTTCTGCATTTCTTTTTTTTCTTTCTGTGCGTTTTTTCTTCTTTCTTCACATGTCCTATCTCTGTAGGCATAGTTAGAAATGAGCATTTAAAAAACCTTTGAAATTCACTGAAAAAACCATAGGTTTCAGGCATGTTATAGTTAGGAATTAGCATGTAAAAAACCTTAGAAATTCACTGATAAAACCATAGGTTTCAGGGGCGTTATAGTTAGCTGGACTTTTCACTCGTACAAAACCATTGAAATTCCCCCGTTATAGTTAGTTCAGCTAACTATAACTCGCGTGCCCGCAATGCATTGCTGATGACGTCACATATTACATCACTCATGACATGGTCAGTGACATCACTCATGACATCACTGATGACATCTCAAATGACATCACTGATGACATCATCATTGTGATAGAGTGGCAGACCTCCTCTCCCCCTAATATAACCTTTGATACACACATTCAAAAACAGAAACTAAAATGTTCAAAACAATGGATATACCAATACCAGTTACAACAACCTATTCAGTAATTCTAAGATCCACATACACATCCACTCATTCACCAACAGTCCTATAGAGTCACTCATACATGTACTCACTCATCATATGTACTCATACACCTATACATCCTGTTACACAACGCCACTCATCCATAGAGTTACTCACACACATAGTCACTCATGCTAATAAAGAATCAAACATCCATTTACTTGCATATATAGTTATACACACACCACCACACTTACTTCTACAGAAACTTATACATACTTAGTCTTTTAAACAATCACTTATAGAAACACATACTTATTCATATAGGTACTCTTTCAATCTCTCACTCTCACATATACTCACTTATATACACCAATAGTCACATATACTAGTTTAAAACATGTGTAGTTACTCATAAAGACACTATTGAGACAGTCATTCACTCATTAACACACCCATGCGCACACTCATCCACCCATACAGTCCTGCACACATGCTGTCTTCAACACATACGAACAGTGAGTCACTCATTCATGCACCTATGCACTACGTAATACCTCCCACCGAACCATACAGACATTCAGACACTCATACCGATACTCAAAAAACTAACTAATAACCTATATAGACACTCATGTAGCTACTCACCAACCCATGCAGCCACTTATACACAAAGTGAGAGACTGATACAGATATTTACATATTTAAACATTACTCACTAAGCCATGTATTCACTAAGATACACTTAATCAGTCAGTTATACAATCATCCATTTAGACACTTATATACCCATTTATTCTTCCATCGACCTTGAGATATACATATATAAAACATATGTAATTTTCAGAAAAAACACATTCACCGGATGATGTCATCAGTGATGTCATCAGTGATGTCATTTGAGATGTCATCAGTGATGTCATGAGTGATGTCACTGTCCATGTCATGAGTGATGTAATATGTGACGTCATCAGCAGTGCATTGCGGGTGCGTGAGTTATAGTTAGCTAAACTAACTATAACAGGGGAATTTCAATGGTTTTGTACGAGTGAAAAGTCCAGCTAACTATAACACCCCTGAAACCTATGGTTTTTAATTTTTTTATTAAGCCAGTAGACAATTACAGAAAGCATCAAAATATAGCAAACATAAGACAGAAAAACTCAAGAGAGAGATCGTCAAGTGGGAGGACATGCGAGAAACATAACATTTGTACAATCTGAAATAATAAACATATATACATATATAGGATCCTACCTTGGAGTTTAAGCCCCTTGCACATTAATTAAACTCTAGGTACCGATAAGCAAGTATCGAAAGGATAGACTAAAGAAAATAAATAGTGGTTTGCCAGTAGCCTACAAATACATTTACAGGGGGAGCATGAGACTTTAACAACCAGGCAGATTAGGATCCTTCCGAAAAGCGGAATCAACATATGATCTTATATTGCAGGTGTCATAAATTCAGTTAAGAATTGCTTTACACATTAAGCATAGTCAAGCGTTATTCAGATAATATGCGATATTCTGCTGTAAGCAACACACCAAACAGTTCGTATGCAAATCAAATTCTTTATATATAAATTGCGTCATTCATATATATAGTGTGATCAAATTAGAAGCACCGTGAATAGAGACGGCATTCCATATTGAAAGAGATATCATTGACAAGCACCGACTGATACCTGACTTGTGGTTCATTGGATATACCACTGAGGCCCCCACAACGTAATCATCCGTTTGAAGTCCTTCCAGATCTTACCGGATCGGCATCTCCACAAAGGGCCCTGTTAACTTTTTGAATCTCAATCGCAACAAGGCCGTCACTGCTTGCCTTTTGTCCTGATGAAGACCCGTACTGACCTTACATTAGCGCAGCACAAGGGTTGAAACGTCGACTATTCTTTGGACCAGTACATAGAACCTGCGCCAAAAGGAACTTTTCCATCACGCAGCTTTACTATAACTATTTAATCCGCTGGCCATTTTCAAAATTTCTCTAGATTTTAAACTATTGTACATATCACGCACATTGTCACTGAGCACTTACTTTTCACTGTGTCACTTTTTATTATTACACTGTTGCTTGACGGCTTTCCATAAAATATTGATGCATATATATATATGAATGACGCAATTTATATATAAAGAATTTGATTTGCATACGAACTGTTTGGTGTGTTGCTTACAGCAGAATATCGCATATTATCTGAATAACGCTTGACTATGCTTAATGTGTAAAGCAATTCTTTCACCCAACGGAACCACTGTTTACCTTATAACTTACTGCCCAGGTTCTGAGGGATACTGGGTCACCCCATTATTTGTACAACTATAAATTCAGTTAAGGCCCCCCAGATTTTAATGCCCTGTCTTTGCTTCTGTAACCCTTTGATAGCAAATAGGTTAGTTTCTAGTTTGCATATAGAAAATAGCCTTCCTCTCCACATCTCAAATGTAAGGGGTTCCTTCTGGTTCCACAGTGAGGCTATACATAATTTTGCCACAGCGACAGCAATATATATTAGATATCTGATTGTATACATTCCCTGTGCAGACATATCATCCTCTACCAACCCCAGCAACATAACTGTTGGGGTTATCTCAATCTGCACCCCTGTCGCTTCCGTTAGAAAAATCTGCATCCTATTAATCAATGATTTAAGATCTGGGTATGTGGCAAACATGTGAACTATATCTGCCTGATCCTTCCCGCACTGGGTACATTTATCCTCATTTATCACCCCAACGTCCAATCTTCGCCAGTGTATAATACAAATTAAACATAGTTTTACACTGCTGTGTTTTTAGGTTGGAAGATATTAGAAGTTTGTCAGCTAATGTAATATATTCTTGTAAAATATTGCGCTCTGCAGACAGCCTGGCATTCCATTTAACATTTGTTGCCTCCACATCATCCTTTTGTATTTCCATAAGTGCTTGACATATTTTACCAATTTTCCCCTGGCCCTTCACAACTTCTAGTAGATTATTTTTCCGTGCTAGGCGTGAGGCGTCCCCTCTTTAACTTAGATAGTCCTGAATCTGTAAATTTTTGAAAAAATCTGCTTTGGGAAGATCATAATTAGCCATTAATGAAGTATATGCCCTAGTACCACTACTGTCTACTAGGTTTCCTAAAATCAAAATTCCTTTGCTTCTCCATCTGTTCATGATGCCATCCAAGAAAATAGCTGGCAATAAAGCTGTGGCATCCATAGGGGTGTACTAATTAATCCTGCCGATCTTCAGATGTCACCTAATCTGAAGCCAGGCCTTATGGGCGGCCTGAAGCACCTTAAATCGAGTTTTTTTATAGTAACTGGGCTCGAGGATATTAAAGAAAGTTCTCTCTGCTGTAGAGCCCAGTAATAGCTGAAAAATATGAGGAGTGTCGTCTATGTTTTCCTCATTTGCCCCAAGTAGTAAAATTCCCACATACTGCAGTAGGCAAGCCCAGTAATAAAACTGGAAGTTAGGAACTGCCCAGCCTCCTCATTCACGCGGAAGGGTCATAAATTTCCACGCTCGACAAGGTTTTCCCTGTGCCCACAGAAAACTACTGCAGTCTCTGAATCTGCTTTCTTGTAATTTCAAGTGGGACTGCCCTAAAAAAATAAAGAATCTTTGGTAATATGTTAATTTTTAGAACATTGCACCTTCCCGGCATTGATAAGTGAAGACCTTCCATCCTATCCAATTCCTTTTTTATCTTGCATAGCAGAGGCTTCCAATTAGACATGACCATCGAGTCAAGGCATTCATTCAAGCGCACTCCCAAATATGTTGCCTCCTCCATCACTCTTGGGTCAATAAAATGTGCTTGATCAGTACATATAAGCTGTGTCTTCGCTATGTTTAGTTTGTACCCAGAGCTCCTCCCATAAATTGATGCAAGTTGTTCAGTCTCTACCAATGTAGTGGCAGGATCCGGTGAAACTATCGCTATATTATCTGCGTATGCAAATATTTTAACCCGTTCTTGCCTAGGGCCTAGTAGTGGTATGTTTAGCCTTTGTTCCAATAGGTTTAAGAACGGGTTAATGTATAGCGTGAATAGCAGGGGAGAGCAGGGGCAACCCTGCCGGGTGCCTCTTGATATGGATACAGGGTTCGATTCTAACCCTAACGCACAAACTCGCACGTTTAGTGATCTGTACATTGTTTTAATTGCCTGAATAAAGCCTGCCCCAAAACCATACCACCTCATTGTTGCCCATAAAATTTTCCAGGAGACACTGTCAAACGCTTTTTCTGTGTCCAATAGTATCATCCCACATGGCAATTTACGTGTGTTGCCGATATCCAGCATTGTCGTAACTCTACTTATATGGTTGACCGTGCCTCTACCTGGTATGAATCTGTGTTGATGGACCGAGACTAAGGGTGTAATCACACGAGAGAGTCGTGATGCTAATACCTTTGCATAGATTTTCCCATTGCAATTTATAAGCAATATCAGTCTGAATGACCCTGGAAGTGTGGGAGGTTTATCTCTTTTAAGAAAAATGATGATCCTAGCTTCATCCCAGGATGCAGGGGCCTCTTGTGCTTCCCAAAAAACAGCTAGCATGTCTGATTGTATTTCTGGTAATAGAAGTTTATATAGTTCTAATGGAAGCCTATCGGGGCCAGCAGCTTTCCCTGGAGCTAGTGAGCCTATAGCGTCTATAAGCTCTTGCATTGAAATAGGCTCCTCTAACATTCTCTGGTCTTCTTCATTCACTATTTTCCTATGAGGATCCCTATATAAATCTTCCCCTCCTCTTTGAGTGTCACAGTCTTCTGAGTACAGTCCCTCATAGAAAACCCTGGATACCTCTAGAACCCCCTCCGATGTTTTTACTATGATCCCTGCTGAATCCTCAATTGCCGCAATAGAGTTTTTCACCTCTTTACATCTGATCTTTTTCGCAAGGCATCTACCTGTTGCCTCCCCAAATTCATAACACTCTCTCTTAAAAAGATGATATTTCTTTGAAATATCTTTGGCCCATTCCTCATTTATCCTAGCTTTGCATGATACCACCTCTGTTTGTGCCTGTGCAATATCTAGCTTTCCCTGTAATACTTCTACCAAACTGCACTCGGAATGACGTAGTTCCTCATCTAGCACCATTTGGTGCTGTCTAAGTTGTTTCTGTACATGTAGTCCAAAGCTTAATATCTCACCCCTAAGTCCTGTTTTCATTGCATCCCTGACTATACCATACTTAGTAGAGTTATGATTTATAGCCAGAGATTGTGTTACCCATTTTCGTACATGACTAATAAATTCTTCATTAAGTAGTAACTTCCTGTCAAAGGAAAATGTACTTCTGGGTCGTATTAAGCCATGCATTACAAGTTTCAACAGGACAGGGTTGTGGTCCGAGGTTATTCGAGGAAAGATCTGTATGTGTGCATCTTTACGTTTTTGTTACAAAAAAATAATCTGATATAGTTAACTTTTGATGGGGGCAGGAATAGTGCATGTACCCTGGTTCTGGGTGTTTTAACCTGGGCCATACATCGACTAGGCCATGTTCATCAAGAAGCTGCTGTAAGGCTTTTTATACCTTAGGTTTCTTGCCAAAGTATTTATCTCCCCCCAACCCTTGAGTCATTTCTCCCAATTGGATAATAAAATCCCCCATAAATATTAGAGGGGTTGCCCAGTTGGCCAATTCTGTATTCAAATATTCAATGACTTGCGTTTCATCATGATTTGAGCCATATACAGAACATATTGTACATTTCTCATTAGATGTGATGCATTCAATCATGGCCCATCGCCCATGTTTATCTGCTAAACTTTTCATGATTTTTAAAAGGCCTTTTTTCACAAGTATAGCGACACCTCTAATGGTAGTCCCTTGGGTAGTACACACCTGCAACTCATAACCTAGCACCTTCAATTTACTGTGTTTGTTCCAAGGGACATGTGTCTCTTGGATACAGACTATATAGGGTGACATATTCCTTATTTCACGTGCCACTCTTTGCCATTTCCCCCTCTCATTAAGTCCCCACACATTTTGTCTTGGTTTGAGAAAGTAGATATCATTTCCTGTCTCTCTTAACATCATCTCTCTTTCCTTCATGAGTCCTGTAATTACTGCTGGCTTTTTTAAAATAATTTTTACCCTCCCAACCCCACCCCCCTTTGTGGCCACCCTCCTCCCTACACCGGAGCACCACCCCTCCTCCCCACTTCTACCTCATCTATCAATGGAGGCCCCCATATCCTCCCCAACAAAGAGGCTTATAGCCCAACGGTCTACAGGGATGGAGAGCCTCGTACCAATCCCTGTACCCCCGTGTACCCTTGAGTGCATAAAACCCCTAGCACAAAAATATAGCAAACACTAATAAAAAACGTATAAGAAAAAGAAGAAAAAAAAAGAAATCACTAGCATGCGGATCAGCATAAATCTACAAAAATCTAAAGTAATTACAAACATTACTCCTGCCGGAGTTTCCCTCACTTTTGTGTTTTATTTTCCCTAGGGCTTGATTTCTTGTAGATACTCTTTTGCTTTCAGCTCAGATGTAAAAAATCTCGTTTTCTCTTTATATATTATTTTCAACTTAGCTGGACTTAGAAGAAATACTTGTGCATCCTTATCCTGAAATGGCTTGATTAGCTGCCGTAGTTGCCATCTTTTTTCCACAGTAGTGGGACAGAAATTGGGACGAACAAAGAACTCTACTCCAGCCGCTTTTCTCTGTCTACCTGGCCTGGCTAGATCGAACAGCGCCTGCCTGGACAAAAAATGAGACAAGCATATCATTCATTCATTCATTCATTAAGACTTTATTCGGTTATAAAACAATGATAACCATAAAAGTACATAAAAAGACATATTATATCACATTTCATAATCCAAAATTCAAATTTCAAGTTTGAGCATTTCATACTTCAGATAATTTCGAGTCAATAGTGATGAAATAAAATGAGTGTTAAAAGGCACATGGGCTCTAAAATACATTTAAAACAGTATCGATTTTCTTAAATGGAAAACATTTCTTAGAAATACAGAAACCGAGGCGACCGTGAATATATCCTCAAGTTTTCGTATAATCAAAAAGGCAGGTCGGCATTGTCTAAGATTCATATATTTTATGATTGGCTTAATCCACCTTTCCCTAGGTATAACATAATAGTTACAAAAGAATAAAATATGAATGTCCGATTGGGAGGAAATGTTATCACAGGGGCATTTAATAATTCCAGCTGACCAATCATTCTTTACAGGAAAACTCACAGACCTAAAAAGAAACCCAAGTCTAAAACGTATCAGCAGGAACTTTTCATGTTCCGTCAACCGCAGGGTTAAGTATGGTTGGATATCCTGCGATATTAAAATCAATTGATGGGACATCACAATTTTCTTTGTCAGTTCCGTTCGTTCTCTTAACTTCTCTAGGTACATAATACATAACCTTTTCAGTTCCTTCCTAGAGATCGTTGCCATAGACTCAGGATCATCATAAAATTCCGGGTGGTTAATGTGGCTGCAGAAGCTTTTAATATACTTCAGCCATTTTATTCGGTGCACATTCTCCAGATTTAGGGTATCCCTCAATATGAGGCGATTCAGATGACACTCAATTGTAGTCCAAACCCTATACCACAGGAGGACAGGTTGAATTTTAATGAGGTCCTCAATATATAACATTCCAAGCTCAGCATGGACGTTAAAAGTGGATGTGCCGTCTGGGGTAGCTAAAAGAAATTTCAAAAAACTATTCTCTGTTAGCTGAATACTAGCTACATTTGAGTAACCCCAAATTCCTGCACCATAAGTTGCCACGGCCACACAACTGGATTTGTAAATACACAATAACTCTTTCAATGGTTTCTTACCCATCTTTTTACTAAAAAGTTTAAGGGCCATTATGGACTTAGTGAATTGCATGTTTCTTCCCTTAACTGCAGCATTCCACTGACCTGAGCATTCAAACATAATTCCTAAATAGGGGAAAGTAGGAATATGTTCTAATGGCTTAGACTCTATGAACATAACTTTTTTCCTCTGTTTAGTTTTGGTGCCACAATTCATGGAATAAGTTTTTGTACAGTTCACCCTCAGGTCCAAACTAGTCATGAAAGTGGAAAAGGAAGTAATCATAGTTTGCATTGCAACAGGGGTCCTTGCCATCAGAACGGCATCATCGGCATAAATTAAGGCCGGGATATGGCGTTTTATTGCCGATGGCATATCTGTGCAGTCCCTCAGCAAGACATCCTCAAGCCCATTGATGTAGATTGTAAATAAGAATGGAGCAAGGACGCATCCTTGTCGTTCTCCCCTAGCAATATTAAACATTCTGGTGCATTCTCCCTTTAGACCGAATCTAACTGTAGCCCTGGCCCCATTGTACAACTCTCTTAGGAAACAAATAATATTATCCTCAACTCCCAATCGTGTTAAAATTAACCATAATTTGCTGTGTGTAACACAGTCAAAGGCGGAAGTTAAATCTACGAAAGTTAAAAACATTTTCCCGCCCTTAGCCTTGGTATATTTTTCCAATAGGATGAATAAGTTGAGTCCTTGGTCAACAGTCCCGACCCCTTCCCTAAACCCATATTGCAAGTCGCTGATAATTTTGTGCTCGTCTGCCCACACCTGCAACCTTTCAAGAATAACCCTGCCCACAATTTTGATGGTAGAATCGAGTAGGGATATAGGGCGATAGCATTTACAGCTTTCACTATCGCCCTTTTTAAAGATTGGTACTATTATTGATTCATACCAGGTGTTAGGGAGACTTAGCTTACACGCAGCGTTAAAAAATCTAGTTAATAGGGGAGCCCATAGTGTGAGATTATCTTTAAAAACATCTACAGGTACCCCATCAGGGCCTGGTGCCTTGCCCCCCTGGCTCAAACTAATACCCTTCAACACCTCACTCAATGTAAATGTGAGGTTCAAGCTCTTAAATTTTGTGGATATGTTAGGTAAATCTTGCTTTAACGAATCACTCAAAGGGTTAACGGGGCTGTAAAGGGACTCGAAATAACTCACCCATTCATTCTCACCAATGGCTATCTCAATCCTCGCTTTGGTGTCATCCTTAAAATATGGTGCGTTTACTGCCCTCCAAAAGGCAGTCATATCTCTCCGTTCTGAGGCACTTAGTAGTTCCTCCCACGCTTCCTTCTTTAAGCTGGCCCTCCTATTCTTGATTGCCAGTTTTTAAGACTTACGGAGCTCTCTGATCTGAATTTTATCCCTTACTTGTCCATTTAATGCCAATTTAAGTTTAGAGTGTGCCTTCGTACACTCATGGTCAAACCATCCCTCCTTTTTCCTGTTTCTGTTATTATCTTTTTTCGAACTAACCCACAGACTTTCCTTAATGCATGTTACAATAGATTTAAAATCATTTACTACTTCTAGATCTTTGGAGGCAATATCCAGACAAGTGTTGAAACATGTGTTACATGTCTTAATTAGGTTTGAAAGAAAGTCAGCAGGTACAATTTTTGACCATTTTATGGCGTATCCGTTTTGTCTAGAGATAACAATATCTCTAGATTGTGGCCTGGGAGTGCTATCAAGGATAACGCGGGGGTTACTAAGTTCCACCTTAATGGGAAAATGATCACTGAGGGATAATTCTAAAACATCATAATTTCTAACACTACTCCTAAAGCACGAAGAAATCAAAACAAAATCAATTACAGAGGAGAGTCCCCTACCACAAAAGGTGGGAGTAAACAGAACTTCTGATTGACATAAAGTGTTTGCGAACCCTAAGTCATTCACAAAAAGAATCTCATTTAGGGCGTCGCCCTTACCATTATGTTCAAAATGTGTTGGTGCGGACTCTTTATCCAAAGTTAGACCACAAATTCCGTTCCTGGCTCTATTACAAATAGTGCAGTTAAAATCCCCCCCCCCATATGGCGACACACTCCTTTCCTTTATTACAAAGTATGGAGTTGATTTCCGAGCTAAGTTTTTTAAAAATTAAAGCTGAGTCTGCCGGGGGAACATTATTGTAGAAATTAATAACCAGAATACAGAAATTTTTCTTCATGTGTAGGCCAACAATGTGGTAATAAGTGGTATTATGAAAGACCTCGATAGTTTGACAAATAAAACGGTTAGAGACATATGTGCAGAGCCCACCCTTAGCTCTGCCATGCACTGAGCCAATTGCCGGAGTAAAAATAGTTCTAAAACCATTCAAATGATATACGTCTTTCGCCCACGATTCCTGTAGACATATAACATCGTGGTCTTCAATTAATTTATGCCATAACGGATTATCCAATTTTGTCCTGAGGCCGGCGATATTCCAGTAGATAATAGACCAGTTTTTTTCAGTCCTATCATGTGCCGCTTGTCCTGGGTTGGTAGTATTGGCAAGAATTTTTTCTGTAATGCCCTTTCTCTCTTCTTGAATTCCCAAAAATGTCCTGTCCACCCTTTCATTAAGTTTTAGTGTGATACTAGCCAAATCCTGTGCTGCTTGGTCATAGGGAAGCCCCATTTCCTGACTGTCCCCTACTTGAACAGGGGTGGAATATTCCACACAGGTATCAATAATCTGTTCCCGTGCTGGTCAATCCAGCCACCCCAAGCCTGATAGAGTGTCAAATCTGTTGTGCGTTGGGACATTAAATAAATTCCCTATCTGTTGATAATGGTCAGGGTTATACGGTCTGAAACCACCAAGCGTCATAGGCACCCTGTAATCCTTACGATGATTTCTAACATAGGGGGGCCTTCCTTCATAACGTATTGTAGTCAGTCTCTGACCAGTAACAGCAACAGGGGGAGCTGGTGGATAAAAATAACTTAAATCCAAAGACCGAATTCCTCCAGGGTTTCCATAATTTGGAAAGCCACGAATAAATTCGGTAACTCTTGCGTCTCTGAAATTTACGATAATACAATCCCCAATAATATCTTTAGCTGTAGGCCCGAGCCAATTTACACGGCGAACATTAATGATTTCCCCACATAAATCAGGTCTGAGAGGTCTATTTTTCCCTAGCCAAAACATAACCTTGTTTTTTAATTCAGACGTGGTTTCATCCCTAATGTTACTCCACTCTGGGACCCCTGCAAGTACAATTACATAGGGATAGGAGTCCGGTGGTAGATCAATTCTTTTTTTATGATCTTTTCCATTATTTTCTCTTGCTTTTTGTAACCCGGATGCCATATTATCAGAAACTTCATTTATACATGAATTAAGACTGTCTGTAGTAGTTACTTTTCTAGCCTTTTCATTTTGTGTGGTGTTATCGATATCCATCATCGTCATTTCACCTTCCTGTAGAGCCAAGTTTACATTACCTTGTCCAAGTTTAGTACTTAGTGGTAATGCTTGTGTATTTTTGGGTGCTACAGTAGGATTATATGTCATGAATTTAGCGTCCCCTAATTTTTTTAGCAAGGCTGAGTTCTCCCTCGTAATTTTTTCCAGAACTTCTAACTGTGTGCCTAAGCGTCTGGTACGTTCTAACAGTGGGAGAATCAAAGACCTGACTAAATGCTCAATGTTATCCAATGAGCATGCTGTGTTTCTGTCAATTACAGGTGGACTGTCCGTTATATCAACGGTTGAGTTTATGTTGTTGGGAACAGTATTTTCAACTTGTATGGGGTTTTTGTCCCTATATGTTATCCCCTTTTCGTTGTGCATAGGTAGTGTACTTTTGCTCTTTTTATTGCGCCCACCCTTATGCTGCTTTCCACCTCGTTTACGTTTTAAACTGGAGACATTTCCCTCTACTTGTTTGCGATTAGTGCAATCAGGTGATGGCTTGTTATTAATTGGTAGAAGGCTTTTTCGTCGACAAGGTTCCATAATTGGATAAGCCATGAAAGATTCTAAGCTTGTGTCTACGCCAGTTATATCCAATACTGTAGAAAGATTTTGTTGTTGGGATGATGAATGTACGTTTTGGGTCTCTATTGGGTCGGGAGACAGTACATTAGCAATTTTCCCCAAGGACGACTTTCTCATAAACACAGGTTCAAGGGATAGTCTTTGTTCAGTTAGGGCTATCTCCTTCTCTAGAACAGTCACAGCCTTCGTAAAAAAGGCGTCTATAGTGCCAATTATCCCAGTTCCAGCCCCACCAGTGAGCGGGGTATTTTTTGATACCATATTTACTAAACCTATCTAAATGACCAAGATCACACGCTAGATGTCACTATGGATGTGGGCGTCGATAGTATATACAAAATAACAGTTAAAATAACATTGTACTGAATAAAGTCTTGCAACCTTACTGTAATTAAAATCAAAAGGGGGAGGACAAGCATATCAGTATAGCTCTGGGCCTCATATTAGTTTGATTCTGTTTCACTTGAAAGAGAAATCTGTTGGCTCGTTGTATCTCAATATCCCATGTCCACTGGACCAGTTACGGGAAAGCCTCAGTAAAAAGTTTCATGACAAATTTCCGGGGGTCTGAGCCTTCGATCTCTTCAGGTAAGCCAAGAATTCTTAAATTATTCCGCCAAAGGTGATTTTCCATATCCTCAATCTTCCAGGATAGGTCATCCTTGTGTGTTATCAGTGGCTATTTTCTGTGCAACCATCTCATCCTCAAGAGTAGAAATTTGATTCTCGGCTTCGGATATCCTTTCCCCAATTTCTGAACAGGATTTAGCCACCCGCCAAATCGAATTCTGCAATTTCCTACATGTACCTTGAGTTTTATGACTTTCCGCCCGGCTTTCTTCTCTATGTGCCATCATTGTCTTATATATGACTGTCAGTGAAATGCCCTCTGGGCGTTCTGGTGAATTGTGTTGGTCTTGTCCCCCCGGTAAAGACTCATTATTTGGTCCATTACCCAGTTTCTCCTTTGGGGTTTGACCTGGAGCGGCCTGCAAATCAATCCGCTGTGATACATGTGGTATAGTTTTCTAATGTACAGTCCTGGAGCTAGAAGCCCTGTTTTCTTTCCCAGGGGTCTCCTCCTGCTGGTTTCGCTCCACCGCCCACTTGTTAAACTGAGAGGGTCCTCAGATATCTGTAGGGATTCATCACCAGATTAACTAGAATGATCCAAGAGTGAGAAGAAGGGTCCTGTCTCCAGCGCATTTACACCCTCAGTGTCTATACCATCATTAGAGCCATCTCTTTTGTTTGCAAACACCCTGCTGCCAGATGGCAACAATAGTTCTGTTTCCAAGCTTATGGGTGCTTCAGTAGTCACCACGGCTGGCAAAGCCTCCCACCTAACCTCAGGCTGTGATATCTGTCTTTGCATTACAGGACTGAAACATATCTCAGATTCCCCCTCTCTCCCTAACATTGTATTAGTCACAGCGGATCCTGTAATCCCACCATCTCCCTCGCTCCCCTTAGCAGAACTTCCTAATGCAGCAGCTTCCTCAGAGGTGTCCTGTCCCAGAGTCAGATTTTTGCCTTTCCAGGCTGCCATAAAGATTGCGGGAGTCACTCTCTTCCCACTATTGGTATTACTGACCAGGCTATTGTTACTATCTTCAGCTGCTCCACATTATTGCTTGTTTTAGGCGCTTTCCGGGGCTTGCTCAGCACAACGTTTCCTCCTGCGCTGTGGATCTTTCCGCTTCTTGCACTCTTCGGCAGCATCCTGGCCCGGCTAACAATCCTGTCTCGTCCTGTAGGCACCTGCCAGAAAACTCCTCCACAGCCAAGGAAACGCAACAATCACGGGCAACCCTCTACAAAGTATTTTGACAGAAGTAAGTTCCACAGCATTCCCGCGTGTAGTTAGTAGCTCATTAGTACTTCTTTCAGGTGTGCATGCCGATCCAGTGTTTCACAGCGGGGGGCTCAGGAAGGTCAGGCTACGAGCGCTCGCTCGGCTGAGTGACCAGCCGCTCTCTTGCCTCCATGGGCGTATATCTCTAATAAAAATTAATTTATTGCCTCTGTTTTTGTTTGCCTTTTCAAATGTGCAGAACAAAATTACCAAGGCATTTTTGAGAACATAGAGGGTGATATCCGCTCCTTTATTTGGAAACCTAAATTTCCCAGAGTCAAGCTGTCTGTACTTTATTTGATTCAAGAGTAGGAATTCTTGTCTCTTTCCTTCTTTAGAACTTTCTATCATGCAGTGCATTTACACTGGTTGTGCTTTGCTTATAAAAAAAAATATCAGTAGGGTATATATTATTTGGACAATATTTTAAAAGTAGCTAAAATTGAACAGGTCTTTATTATAATGATTCCCAAACTACCTAAGCTCACACATTAGAAGACGCCTCAAATATTTTATTTGGCGAGAATATAAGATATCATATTTCAACTCATAAATGAAACTAGATTGCTGTGCTGGCTTCGGTCTGAATCTGGGACACGCCACACATACTTGCTGAGAAAGTTTAGTCTTTCGCACATTGGGTGATTTCTTTCAGAATAATCATTTTATTACATGGAAAATGCTCAACTGTGTTGAAATTATATAGTGATTTGTTACTACTTAGTTCAGTTTAAGTGCCATTTCTTACATTTTACCATTTTCTTTTCCATCTTTTAGACAAATGATGGGGTAAGACCAATCTCTTATTACTCGCTGTCTTGCATTGTATTTTTGTGCTGTCACAAATGTAATGTCTGAAAGGTCATAACAGTCTATGACAATGGAATTACTCTTAGTAATATGTATATTGAAGCTGATGATCACAGAGTTTAATATTTGTATGTGTTTATCAGCTCCCATTAAGCACCATTAGCAAACTAGACCCTCATCTCTGCATATTTCTGTGCTATATGCACGTCATCCAAATGAATTTCTATTTTCTATGTCTTGCGGCGCAGCAATCATGAAAAGGATTGAAATTCTGTAACAGATGCATCACAATACAACCATATGATGGGCCTTGTGTAAGGAATATATTGCTCAACAATGCAACAGGTTTTTCAACCGTACAAAATCAGCACTAGCTCTATTTTTCTGTTACCTCTACAAAGCAGCATTGTGAGTCCAAAGTTCTTTCTTTGTGACTTAAATCCCATAAAACTATAGTCAAAGTACAGGAGATTGCTTTAATCTCTGCTTTTTGGATTTCTGCTTCTTTTTCTCATACTCTTTCTCTCCTTTGTTTTGTACTGAAATGTTGTTTTAAAGAACGCAAATTGGTGCTTTGCATTGTTTAGCAATCCTTTGTATTAAGAGGATGTTCATGAGTGGTACATGGGCATTACCCTGAAGCCTCCCATGATTTCTGTCAAAAAAGTAATATCTAGAGTCAACACAAGACAGAGTTTTGCATTAAAAAATACGCCTCTTTGACAGTGGTGTAAATAGTAGGCATGCTGTTCTTTCTTCAAACCTTTTGACTTTGCATGAATGCTGCTCTTTACAGTGCACTCCAAAGTGGTAAAAGTTTTAAAGTTTGTCTAGGCATATTATGGTGTACTGGAAGGGCACTCTTCCAGTATGAAAAATATGTTAGACATCATATATGCACTATGAGAGTCTGGCTCAGTATATGATGTACACTTATGTAAGTGTACACTTTGCATTGATCCAGACAACCCTTATGGTGATTTTAGAGTTCTTAGACAACCTTAGAAAGCTCTCAAAGTGGTAGCTGTGGAGAGCTGCCTTCAGGCTTTGCCCAGAAGGAGTGTAAAGCAGCTTGTTTTGCCAGCACATAATCTTAAAGGTATAGATTAAGTGAAAAAGAACCACATGGTATATTTATAAAAACATATATTTATTATAAGACTCTCAGTAACACATACAGATATCTCATAACCGGAGATATACACAATGCAGACAATACTTTGCAATAGGAACAGGTAAGTAGCACAGAATACACAGTGGTCCCCGGGGGAGACCAAACCATATACTGAAAGAGTGGTATGCGAACCAGAGCTCGTGGCAAGACAATACTCAGAGGACGTAGAAGTGCCCAAGGAACGACCTAAGGTGAGTATCTGGGAGCCCCACGGAGGTCGTTTGCTGTGTAGGAACACAACCATGTTCTCCGTCCAAATCAACGTGTAAGTTGTGTTTGCAATTTTAAAGAAAGAGGACCCTTCCCAATGGACCCTGAAAAATCCCCATGGAAGACAAGATGTTGGAGAGCCACCCACCCATGGATACCTTAGGAACCAGGAAACCTGCACCAGGGAAGCCGGGTGCATAGTTGTGAAGAGGCGTAGGAAACCTCTGTCGAATCCAATGGAGGACTTCAGAAAACGTATGCTGCTTTAGAAGGGGGAAGTGTCCGGTGGAACCCAAAGGTGGATTCAAGACATGAAGTAGCTGCAAGCAGAGAATACAGAGTATCTGCCACTCAAGAGTGGCCAGGAGGCACGGAAGACTAATGCCCACCAATGTCAGCTGTTGCAGGAGAGCTGACGGTGGCCTTGAAACTGCAGCTGTGTGGATTGGGTGATGCTGTGGAAGACACGGGGCCATACACGAGCTGTCCAATGTTGCATGTCAAGAGTTGAGGGGACGGTGTCTGGCGGGAGTAACAAAAAGCCTTGGCAATTGCAACCAACTTGGAAGGTGAAGAAGGTCCAATGATGGGACCAGCAGGGTCCAGAAGACTCACCAATGGGGGAAAAGTCAGGGTAAGCCCAAATCAATCACAGGAGCTGAAAGAATTCAAAAGCGACCCTCAGCAGAACTCACAGGCCGGAGGCCCTGGAGTCATAAGAGGATCTCGAGCAGCTCAACAAAGAAATAGTCCCACGGTGCAAGCAATGTGGAATGTTCAAAGATTCTGGTCATGGAGATGCTTGAGGTTGGGGTTTCCTGGATTCCAAAGATCTTGATGGAAGGAAGCAAACAAGCCTTTGCAATGGCAAGTCGACGAGGTGCACCTGGATTTGGTTCCTGCGGCTCTGACGAGGGGTATTGGCCTCAAACTTGGCGAGAGGACAAGGCAGATCTCGAGAGATGTGGAAAACCTCCACCTGTGTTGCTGAGCCTTTGGGACTCAATTGGAGCCTAGGATCGGCAGACAGGTCAGCTTAGTTGTGGAGCCTGCAGATACAGAGAAGTGACTCCTTCACTTCAAGGGAGATTTGTACATGTGTCTTGAATGCCCTCAGGCCTTGGAAGGCTTCCTGTATGGAGCACAGGCAAGGACATTGCAGCAGACAAGCAGGGCAAATAGATCAGTAGCAGTAGGAATCTTCCCAGTTGCAGCATTGATACCCAGAGCGAAGTCCAGTGAAGTCTAGAGTGCCCAGACAGTTGAAATTGAAGTAGTGTCTGAATCGAATTGTGTCCCATGACAAATTTAGGGACCCACCCACAGGTAATCCATTAAGTAGCCTAAAGAAAGGGTTGGGTGATTCATGGTTCCATCCAATAGGAGAGTTTGGACAGTGGGTAGGACCAAGCACCCTTCCCTCAGAATTGCAAAGGCCTGCTTTAGGGGTGACTTATAGGTTTTAAGTGCAGTGATCTTAGATATAGGGAAACCTATATCTTTCATAAGTGATGCTAGCACCAGCTTACAAAGGCTGCAATGGCAGGCCAGTAGTTACCATTTGAGTGGTCCCTAATGGGTGGACTAATGCATGCTTCTGCCCATGGGGGACCCCTGGGGTATCTATGCACTGGGTACCTTAGTACAATGTACTAGGGACTTATAAGCGTACCCCAGTATCCAATCTGAGATGTACCTAAGTACTTACCATAACAATTTAGGGGAGAAAGCAGAGAGACTTGGGGCCTGGTTCGCAGAATCCCAGTCAGATTAGTCAGAAACATCATAGCATCAGGTAAAAAGTGGGGGTAAACATAAAAGCAAATCCTACTTTCCTACACACACCTATGCACTATGGTGAAAAGATCTATGCATGGCACTAGGCAGCATAATTGTGCCCCAGTGCTAGATCGAGAGCAGGGAAGTACCATACCCTAGTTTATGTGATGCTTTCATGCTCATTCCTTCTCACGCAGTACAGCAACTTTGAGGTTTGCCTCTGATTATGACTTTGGTGAAAAAATATATCCCTGAGCATTTGCCACTTGAAAATGTCAAGTCAATGAACAATCTACTTCTAATGACCAGAACAATTAGGAAAATTGTAAATGGAACAAGTGGTAAAACTCAATTTTGATATTACTGATTGTGGTGACTTAACTAAGAGAAAGAAATTGATGCTTAATTTCAAGGAACATATAATTGAGTGTTTGTATGAGAATAGCTGAACATTCTGACTGGTAAGTTCAAGTTGGCACTATGTAGTAATGAGAAACAAAGAATATAGTAACTTCTTTCCTGGTCATTATATACACTTTCCAGCAGGGGACTGAGTGTGTTAGTCAAATCCATTCCTTCTGTTTCACTCTTTTTGTACTTTAAGTTTGTGAATTAGACTAAAACACCTGAAATCATTCATTTGTACATGAAATGCTTAGGAATAGAGATAGTCTTCATAAAACCCTAACATCATATGCTTTTTCATATTAATACTTGTATAAATCTACGCAGGGCTGAGACTTTCTTAAAATAATGATAAGTCTTGTATTCAGTGAATAATTAAAACCAACTCGCAGTGATGTATAGTTAATTTGATTCTGAAATTGAAACTCTAACATAGGCTATTGAGGCATTTTTGTATGAGATATTGATGACATTTTGCAGATGTCGGGCGAACACTATTGGTCAAAATTACATCCTCTTTAATTCAAAATATTGTCTACAATTTAATTTCAGTATGGTTCTGTTAAATAATGTTGGCTGCCCAATAATTGTTTGTCCAAGAATTGACATGCATATATTTCAATTATTCATGTTATGCTTTCAAAGGTCAATGGGCTCTGCTATTTCTACTGTGTCAGATTATATATGGCAATTTATTACTATTCCGTTCTATTAAATGCCATTTCTTACCTTTTACCATTTTCTTATTCATCTTTTAGAAATGTTATGGGGTAAGACCATCTACTTATTACTTGCTCTCTTGCATTGCATTATTGTGCTGTCACAAATGGAATGTTTGACAGGTCATAACAGGCTAGGACAATGTCAATGCATTTAGTAATATGTATATTGTCACTGTAGATCTCATAATTTAATGTTTGCATGTGTTTATCAGGTCCCATTAAGTACCATTAGGAATATTGGCCCTTTATTCTGCTATAGGCACATCATCCAAATTCTATTCTATGTCTTATTGCACAGCAACCTAGGAGAGGATTCCAATTCTGTAACAGATGCATCATAGTTCAACCATATGCTGGGCCCTCTGTGAGGAATACAATACTTAACAATCCAATGCTTTTTGAATCACAATAAATCAGGACTATCTCCATGTATCTGTTACCCCTACAAAGCAGCATTGTGAGGCCCTAAGATCTGTCTTTGTTATTAAAATCCACATAAATACAGTGAAACTACAGATAATTGCTTTACTCTCTGCTTTCAGGATTTTTGCTTTTTTCCTTGTGTTCTTTTTTTCCTTTGTTTTGCACTTGAGTGTTGTTTGAAAAGAACACAAAGCAGTGTTTTCCACTGTTTTGCAATAATATGTATTAGTGGGATATTCATGGGCATTACCCTGCAGTGGCCCCTGATTTGTGCTGAGGTCACGTTCAGTCCAGTCTGATATTCTTAAAGTAGTATGAGATTCATCGGCTATATGGATTTTATTTAAAATATAAGTCGATAAGGAAATACATAATTTATTAGGCCTCTATGGCTAAATTGAGGACTCACCTTCTGCTCTCTTTTGCAACATGAGGCAGGTCACATTATAATGGGATATGATTTTAATTAGGGGTGGGCGGAATTTGCGTAAACGCGTTACGCAAATCTCCGCGAAACGGTAAAAAATCTCCGCGAACACGCAGAAATTCCGCGAACACGCGGAATTGCTTGTTCGCGATGCTTTTTTCCTGTTCACAATTGCTGTTTGCGTGCTCGGGGAGAAATATCTTGCGAACACGCATTTTGAGAACGCGAACAAGCAAAAATTTCGCGAAATTGCGGAAAGCAGACTTTTGAGCAATTTCGCGTTCTCCGCGGAACGCGAAATTCCGCGAATTCCGCAAATTCCGCGAGCGGAACGGAATTTACTGCCCAGGCCTAATTTTAATCTGAAGAAGGATTTATCATTGGATACATCACTCTTAAATTAACATCAAAACAAACCTAAATCCATATGTGCCTTACAAGCTTTAATCCACAATTCTGCTCTTATTTTCCCTTGGCACGAACAGAATGAGGTCCTGCGACAATGCGCATGTCACTATAAGCATTATGGCACTGCATTGTGTATAGATTTCGTTTAACTACATCTGCACTAGCATTCATTGCTGCAGACATATTGAACAATATTTTCTATTTTCATTCACTTATCAGCTTAACAATTGCATGTGTAACATCCTCTCTACAAGGAACAAGATGGAGTTTAAATAAAGCACTATTAGCAGAGGAGGGTTGGGTGGAACAGATGAAGAGCAATTTGGAGGATTCCAAAAATCTCAATATAGACTCAGCTGGGGAAACATCCTTTACAACCATGCAATACATTGCCTGCCATTACAACGGGGTCATTATAACGACCCTGTTGTTACATCACATGCATTACAACGCAAGTTGTTACAATTACATGCTGTAGGGGCACAGAAGGTGTTGGATTTAAAATCCAACACCTTCCCTACTGTCACCGACTGGAGTTGGAATAGTAAATTATACTATTCCAAAATACTGCACCCTTCCTACAGCAAGTCATTGTAACGACTTGTGATGTAATGATTTGCAATATAACAACATAGAGAATGGAATGACCACGTTGTAATGGCATACATTATAAACGCATGTATTGTAACATGGTCTATTCACCCTGCTGCAGATTTTGCCCTATGGGAAGCATTAAATGCACATTTTGGAGGCCAAGTAATTGCTGTTTGGTTGCTCACAGACAGGAGGAGAAAGTACAACATACTAATTAAAGTAGGATAGTGGACAAAGCCACAATAGCATCTACCTTTTCTCCCAGTAGCAATACGCACACAGCAAAGCCAGAAGCTAAAGAGACATCCTGCAAATCTTTTTATCACAAAAGAAATTGGGAACCACTCATTATACCTCCAGCAACGTTATGAGTAAAGTGAATGTAAAGGGAAGAATCTTGCTCGATCTGCAATGTGTACAGCAAATATCAACAGTATTAAAGTAATATATGATCCTCTGAGTAAAACTACTAGAATACACCAGTTTGAAGTGGCTGAGATGTTTTACCAACATTATGCCACATTTTACAATGGTTCTCAATGTAGTTCCCATGAGGCAATTGAGAAATGGCTACAGGGTATTCAAATTCCTACCATAACTTCTGCCCTTTCTTATTTAATTATACCACAAATGAAATTGGCCGAGGTTCAAATAACGATCAAGTCACTTCCCATTGCTAAAGCATGTGGCAAGGACAGACTGCCTCCTAAAATATACAAGGTTTTTTCTCAGAAATTGGCACCTTAGTTTGGTTCGTTTTTTTAATCATATTCTTCAGAGATGCCAAGCTCCTTTACCGGTTAGTGGTAGTTTAAAAAGAAAAGATAAATCAGAGGTTGACACGAAGTCATACATGCCCTATTAGTCTCCTCAATAGCAATTGCAAGTTGTTTACTAAAATCATGGTTAATAGCGTCATAGCAGTTACATCCTCAATCATTCACAGGGATCCAAATGGCTTTCTCTGTGGTAGATGTGTAATCTCCAACACAAATCTTTTGGTACAAGATTTAGAATGATTTTTCAACCAGAATATTAAGACTACTGCTAGAATGCATGACACAGAAAAAGCATTTGATTTAGTCTAATGGGAAGTGCTCTTTGCAATCCATTTGCATTTCCAATGATTTTTATGCACCTGCTGATAGTGGCCTCTCGCAGAGGTAACGCTGTTGGGCGATGGGGTGGGCTGGGTGAGGGTGTAGTGGAGTCCAACATACAACGGCAGATATTTATTTATTTACGTTCACCTTTGCCTTAATATGTCGGAATCCACTATCTCCCACCCAGCCCGCCACCCCACAGCGTTATCTCTGCGAGCCACCACTGTCTGCTGAGATGCTGTACAAAGGGCTAATTCAACTATACTATAAAGAATTTGCTGTCTGGTTACATAAGCATTAGAAGAAGCATGCCCCAAGAGTACCCTATGTCCCTTATCTTGTTTGTACCTTTTATAGAGCCATTGGCTTGCGCTGTTCATCAAGATCAAACCATTAGGCCTCCTCTTAGTGGTACCCCAAAACTTAAAGTTTATGCTGACAATATTGTTCCTACTTAGTGGCGAATAGGGGCAATGTTCAAAGAGCTTTCAATATGATCTCTGAATTAACTGCGACAGGCGGCTACAAAATTAATCAATCAAAAGCACCTCTGAGATACTTCCATTAACTATGCAGGCGATCTTTCTGGCTCCACGTTCTATTAGATTTCTTGGGAATAAGGTGACTACAAATTTTAGTGAATTATTTGCCTTAAACTATGCGTCTCTCTTAGACAAAGCTTGAGCATTATTGAAACAGTGGGATACATTTTCCTTTACCAACATTGGGCTTATATGTCTAATAAAAATGAATTTATTGCCTCTGTTATTGTTTACCTTTTCAAATGTGCCTTTCAAAATTACCAATGCATTCATTGAGACCATAAAGGGTGATAAATGCTCCTTTATTTGGAAGCTGAAATGACCCAGAGTTAAGCTGTCAGTACTGTATTGGACTCAAGAGGAGGAAGGCTTGGCTCTTCACTTTCTATCATGCAGCACATTTACATTGGTTGAGCTTTGCTAAAAAAAAAACATCAGTAGGGGATACATTAATTGCAAAATATGTTAAAAGTAGCTAAATTCAAGCTGGTCTTTAAATTAATGATTCCTTGGCCCTACCTAAGCGCACACGTTATAAGACACCACAAGTATTTTATTTGGCGAGAATATAAGATCTCACATTTTCACTCATAATGGAAACTAGATTGCTGTATTGGCTTGGGTCTGAGACTTGAAGGCTCAGCACTTACTCATTGGGGAAGTTTAGGCTTTCGCACATTGGGTGATTTATTTCAGAATCATCATTTTATTACATGGCAAATGCTCAACTGTGTCGAATTTCTATGGTAAGTTTTACTATTCAGATTTATTTAAGTGCCATTTCTTACATCTGACCATATTCTTATGCAACTTTTAGAAGAATGATGCGGTAAAACCAATCTCTTACTATTTGCTCTCTTGCATTGTATCTTTTATGCTGTTACAAATGGAATGTATTACAGGTCATAACAGGCTACTACAAAGGAAATACACTGAGTAAGATGATCTCAAGGTTTAATATTTGTATGTGTTTAGCAGGGCCCATTTGGCACCATTAGGAATCTTGGCCCTCTTCTCTGCATGTTTCTGTTCTATATGCACGTCATTCAAATTATATTGTATGTCTTGTGGCATTGCAACCTAGGAAAGGATTCCAATTCTGTAACAGATGCGTCACTGAACAACCATATGATGGGCCATGTGTGAGGTTTATATTACTCAACAATCCAATGCCTTATTAAACAATATAAAATCAGGGTTATCTCCATTGTTCTTGTTACCTCTAAAAAGCAGTATATTGAGGCCCTAAAATCTTTCTTTGTAACTAAAATGTCAAACATACAGTCAAACTACAGGTGATTGCTACCCTCTCCGCTTTCAGGATTTTTACTTATTTTCCTCATATTCTTTTTCTCCTTTGCTTTGCACTGGAATGGTGTTTGAAAAAAATGAAAAGCAGTGCTTTCCACAGTCGTGCAATACTTTGTATTAGGGGGATGTTCAAGGGCAGTACATGGGCATTACCCTGCAGTCAGCCATGATTTGTGCTGATGTCATGTTTAGTCCACTTAAAGTAGTATGAGATCCAGCAGCTAGAAGGATTTTAGTTAAAATACATGTCAATAAGGAAATCAATAATTTAATAAGCTACTATGGCTCAATTGAGGCCTTGCCTTCTGCTCTACAAGAGCTTCACTCTCCTCTGCAACATGAGGTGTGTCACATTATAATAGGAGGGCATTTTAATCTGATTTAGGAATTATCATTGTATACATCATGTTCAAAAAGTATCAAACAACATCTAAATTCATACGTGGGCTACAAGTTTTCATCCACAGTTTTCCTCTTATAGACACTTGGCATGTGCAGAACAGTGTACTGCAACAATACACATTTCACCCTAGTGAAGAACCAGAACCTTTTGGGTCTGGCGGCGCAGGGTACGCCTTAATCTCCTAGGTTCTCCTGCTCAGCTACACAGAGACACGGGGACACTCTGTCGGCGTAAAAGATCAGATTTTATTAGCTGCAGCTAGTACGGTTATCCTAGAAGTACACAAAGTATGTTCTCAGGAGACTGCCACTTCACTCCGTGGCGCACAATCTTATATAGGTCATATGTGAAATATACATTAAGCAAGAACACACCTAAAACATATATAAAGAACCAATAAGAAAGGTTGGAAAATAGAACAGAAGCAATAGGAAAGGTTTGAAAACAAAGTATCGGGTAACTCGAAGAGCCTCTCCTCCAACTGTGTTTGTCACCCCTCCCCAAGAAAAATTCATTAACAGGTTTGTGGCCGACTCGCAGGTGACAAGATACGTTTGTGTGTTTTGGAGGACAGTTGTGAAACGAGAGAATACTAGCAGAGGACAGCGAAGGCCAGACGATAAGATAAAGTTCGAAGAGAATAGTGTGAACCAACAGATAGTTGAGACAGGGATTGGAAAAACCAGACGGGAATTAGTGTACTCGGCCAGTGCTAACATTAGCTTTGTAAATAGAGGCAGAAGGCTTATTTCGACACAAAGCTGCAGAAAAAGCAGAAAAGACTATGCCGTGCTGCCTGAGTGAGGGCAACACAAAATGGCGGCAGAGCACAAGATGGCGGGTCGATTCGATCACGATCGAAAATCGAATTTCCTCAGACCCTCCTTTTGCCAGAACTCAGGCAAGATACATAGACTCACGTTAATCTGAGTCAATGTCGATGGCCATGAGGTCATCGAGCTGTTGCTGTAGAATCATTCTAATATTCTCTGTTACTTGTGGTTTGGGTTTAGGGATGCACATAGTAGCACACAGGTCACAGACGACCGGACCACAGTGCATACAAAGGCAACAAGAGAAAATGATGGTCAAAACTACTCCAAGGAATGTCAATACCTTCCAACCCCATTTGGACAGTAGTCCCCAAAACCACTCTAATAATGACCAATCTCCTTCGTCCTGATGAATCGACTCAGAGATTATATATAACTTAGAGATAGCTTGGTATACTGTCGGAGCGTCGTCAGGTATGAAAATACAGCAACTTGACCCGATCAATTTGCACGCGCAACCACGATCCGCAAGAACAAAAGTCTAAAGCAACTCGGTTTTGTAACGTCATAAGACGATCTGCTTGTAGTTCTGCCGTGATATTACTTAAGGCTCCTACAGTGATGTCTATAGTGGTTTCTACGACACAAACCAGTTGCCTTATATTTCTGCTGTTGGCCATCGGACCCCAAAAAGGAAGAAATCCTTTGAGGAAATCTCCTCCCTCTTGTCCTGCTGTGTCTTTAGAGTCAATAATCCCTCTGCCATATCTGTTTCGATGATGATTTGCAGAAGCGGTGTATGTAGGGGGAAGAAGGAAAGCTATATAACAGGTACCAGAAAAACCAGTTGGCAACCACGTGTAAGCCCTATTGTGGCAGATAAAATATGTGCCTTGGGATGGCACTAGAGGAGGCGAGTTCTGAGAGGAGTAGACGTATGTGTGGGAACAGTTGTCTCTTTGGACGGTGTCAGTAGACGGACCATTAATTTGCAGACAGAAATTTCCCTGCTGAGGAATAGTCCAAATCGGTGGAGATTTTCCTTGTTTAACCTTATCACTAAGGCTAGTGACATAATGGGTGACGTTCCAATTGGTGTAAGCTTTTCTTTCGTCAACGGAAATCTTACTATTCTCCATGATTTTAGCCATAGCTACCATTCCCTTTATCAGTGAACTATGACTGAAATCCGGACCACCAATAAATGAACTAACGGGTCGTCTGAATTTGCTTTGGTAGGCCTTGGAGAAGATAATAAAATAAGCCCAAGCAGAACCCTCATAAGAAAACGGAAGAACTAAATACGGCATTCCCTTCTCTGTGGTATGTGGCATAAGTCCACACACCCAACAATCAGTTGTATTGATCACTAATTGGTGTTGATGTAATAACTGGACAAATGAATTGTTGTAATACTCGGTTCTTCTAACGAGTTCATGTTGAGGAAGGGTATGAAATAGATGTGGAGAGACAGTAGAAGAAAACAAAGAGGTAGAAGGAGAGACAACTTTTTGCTGCAGAGCGTAAATAATCCAATTTATACACGCCAAAAGAATACACAATAATATAATGATACACAAGGTTATACTAAAACGACTGTACATTAATCTACAGAATTCTTTCTTCATCTTATCCTTTCTCTCTCTTTTCCCTAATGTAGTTTCCATCTTTCTAATGGATGCCCACGGCAATCTTCCTCAATCACTTAATTATGATTATCTGCCGTACTATGACACTGCAAGTCCTGCAGGGCTATTGCCACTACTCAGGTCACAACCAAGACTCCTACCGTGACCCTGCAACCGGGATAGAATACTACATAGGAGAGAGAAAATCTTAAGTGTTCTTTAGTCTAGGTCTTAGGTTATAGTGTTCTTTGTCAGGTACAGTTTGGTCTCGGAACAATGTTCTCGGATTTGTCGTATTCAAGCGACGATGTGGTGTTATCGCTTCTTGAAGAATATCATCGTCCTCTTTCTCAGACAATGTCCCATTCAGGCGTGCATCACTGAAAGGTACAAATCGTGGAACCTTCTCGCTCTCAGAGTCACTAATGCCCTTACGCATCGACTGATCAAAGGGTAGGGGCAAAGGCACTTTCTTACAATGCACGCCGTGAATCCAGTTTTTCTTTCCTTCGACCTTTACTGCTGTTCTCGTGGTGAGGAGAACCAACCGAGGCTCCCTCCACCTGGGCTCCAAATTTTTCGTCCTTTGAAAATTCTTTATGCAGACCCAGTCTCCTGGTCGGATGGAATGACCTGGGTCTGTGGAGGCCTCCGGCAAAGCACTCTGAACCTGTTGATGGAGAACACGCAATTTAGTTGTAAGTTCATGCAAGTAATCAATCAACATTGGATATGGCAAGTCTGAGTATTTCTTAGGGCGAGGGACTGCCCATATATTGGCTGGACGTCCAAACACCACTTCTTAAGGGCTAAGTCCCAAACGAGAGTGTACAGCAGTTCTGGTGGATAGAAGAGCCAATGGTAAAGCATGGGGCCAATTAAGTCCTGTACTAGCCTGTACTTTCGCTAGCTTTAGCTTTAAAGTTCCATTGTAGCATTCCACTAACCCCGCTGATTGTGGATGGTTTGCCGCATGAAACTTTTGCTTGATACCAAGTCCCGCACAAACTTTTTGCATGACTTGGCCCACAAATTCGCTTCCATTGTCACTCCTGACAATGCGCGGCAAACCAAACCTGGGAAAGAATTCTTTCAGTAGAACTTTGGCTGTGGATAAGGCTGTATTGTCTTTTAGAGGGTATGCTTCTATCCACCTAGAGAAGGCGCATACTACCACCAGAACATATTTGAGGTTGTTGCATCGTTCCATGTGAATGTAATCGATCTGTAACACCTCAAATGGATATGTCGGAGGAGCAAAGTGACCCGCTGGAGTTGGGGTTCCCTTTCCTGAATTGTACATCAAACAAACAATACAATGTTTTACTACATTGTCTGCACACTTTGGGATTCCTTCATCTTGCCACACTGGAGCCAGAAGCTTGCATATATTTTTTGCACTTAAGTGGGCTGGACCATGCGCCATAGTAACTACTGGGAGTACATAGGCGTCTGGTAACAGCCAACGTTGGTGCTCAGATAATTCCACCCAACATCCCATTTCATCTAACATTCCTGTACTTTCTTTCCACTTGCTCAATTCTTTCTCTGTAGCCTCTTCCTGAATCGACCTTACACTTTCTACTGTATCCTCATACATTCCTCTCTCTCTAACCCAGTTAGCAGGACCCGCAACATACATTCGACTTGTAGCGTCTCTCGCTGTCTTTTTTGCTACTTCGTCTGCAAACGCATTTCCTCGACCAACATCATCTGTAATCTTCTTGTGTGCACTACACTTCACAATTGCAATCTGAGCAGGTAAAGAAAGTGACTCAAGAAGATAAGTCACCAGCTGACCATGTTGTATTTTAGTGCCATGTGAAGTAAGGAATCCCCTCTCTTTCCAAAGACGCCCAAAATTAAACGCCACACCAAACGCATACTGACTGTCAGTATACACATTCACTCTTTTTCCTTTTGACAACACACATGCTCTTGTTAAAGCTATCAGTTCTGATGCTTGAGCTGAATTGTGTCTGATACGGGCTGTTTCCACAACTGTATGTAAAGTAGTAACAGCATAGGCTGAAACTGAATCTCCATTAGGAAGCTTAAAACAAGAACCATCCACCCATAGAATTCCATCCGGATTTTCTAGCGGCGTATCTTTCAAGTCAATTCTTCCTTTTGTCTCTTCCTCAGTACGGAGGAAACAATCATGTTGTTTTTCATCGTTTTTATCTACTGGAAGAGGCAACAAAGTAGCTGGATTTAAAGTGTTACATCGTTTGATGTGCACATGACTAGCCAAAAGTGTCAACTCATATCCAGACAAACGCGCACTCGTAAGATGCTGTGTTTTCGTTCGGTTTAGTAAGGTATCCACTGCATGCGGCACCATAACAATAAGTGTGTTGTCTAACACTACTCCAGCAGACTGTCTAATAGAAATTGCTGCGGCTGCTGTCGCTTTAAGGCAACTAGGTAATGCTTTAGCTACCGGATCTAACATAGCTGAAAAATATGCACATGGTCGCTGTTTGTCTCCAAAACGCTGCGTTAAAACTGACAACGCACAACCTTCTTTTCAATGAACATATAGCGTGAATGGCTTCCTGTAATCGGGAGTACCCAATACAGGAGCAGAACATAGCGCAGCACGCAAGTCAGTGAAACTCTTCTGACATTCGTCAGTCCATGGAAGGGGCTGAGGTGTATCTTTCAAAGTAAGTGCCAACAGAGGTTTGGCCAACAGAGAGAAGTTAGGGATCCACTGTCTACAATAGGAAGTAATGCCCAGGAAGGCACGTACCTCCCTTTGTGTGGATGGCACAGACATTTGCGCAATCGCCTGAATTCGTTCTGGAGTTAATCGTCGTCCCTCCTTTGATAGGAGATGACCCAAGTAGGTAACCTCTCGACGAACATATAGTAGTTTGGAAGGTGAAACCTTATGATTCAGATTAAACAAATAGCGTAACAATGCAACAGTCACGTTTTTGCAAATATCTTCTGAATCAGCGGCGATCAACAAGTCGTCCATGTACTGGATAAGAACAGCACCAGATGGCAAATGAAAAGTATCAAGATGACATTTTAAAGCTTGGCTGTAAATAGAGGGACCTTCACAATAGCCCTGAGGTGCGCGCTTGAACCGGAAGCTTCGGCCTCCAAGAGAGAAGCCAAAAATATCTCTACTTTCTTCTGCAATGGGAATACTAAAGAAGGCATTCTTTAGATCGATAACAGAAAACCAAGTCGCTGTGGAAGGTATCATTGTCAACAGAGCAGTGATATCTGGGACAACAGGAAATTGTGGTACAACAATTTTGTTTACCTCCCGAAGATCAATTACAAAATGATATACAGGAGGCTGAGAAGGATCAGTGCATTTAAGAACAGGAAGAATAGGACTATTGCATATGTTTCCTCTCGTTTCTTCAACCACACCCTTCTGAATCAAATCATGAATGATTTCCAAAAGTGCTTTTTCACCTTCAGTGGAAATTCTATACTGTTGAATAGAACATAAGGTGGAATCTCAAGACAGCCCACATCATTCGGATCCGTGGCCCAAAGCGTTGCCGGAAGAGAAAGCAATTCAGGTGGAAACTGATCTTTGGACAAATACATTGGAGAAAATAATTTCTGACCTAAAGTAAGATGTACACCAGAAGGAGAACAATATATTGTAGCATACATTCTTTTCAATAAGTCCAAACCCAACAGATTCTCACCGCAACCATTCGTCAAAAGAAGCGGAGCTTTCAAATCATATGGGCCAATTGAAATGGGCAAAGGGCAAGAAAACGGGTTACGAACAGGGGCGCCAGAAAATCCTACAGATACATTTGTTAAGCCAGACAAAGGTGCCCCAGGGAGTTTTGAATGAATGATAGAACTTCTCATTGCACCGTTATCTAAAAGAAATGGCTCTGTAACACCCATTGTAGTGACTTTAACATAAGGTCCATTCTGATCTACTGGAATCGACACAACTCCCTTACTTTGTCCATAGCTGTCCTAGTTAGCATGAAGACTTTCATTCCCATGTTCAATGTAATAATCCTCATTGTAGTACTGTGTAGACCGAACGTTTTGCTGATCAAAGTAATTCAAGGAATTAGAAGTAGGAAGGGAACGCTGTTCTTGGGTCAACATACCCCGACCTCTACCTCTGTTTGCTGACTGGAGGCCAGCACGACCTCGTGAAGCAGATTGTGTACCATTTCGCTGCAATAAAACCGGACAACTATTCTTAAAGTGACCTTCCTCTCTACAATAGGCACATTGATTCGGTCCTAAAAAAGGTCGCGGAATATATGGCTCAGGCTTTTGATACGAGGTGGATAAGCCTGTTGCAAGAGAACCTTAGTTTTTAATTCTTTAGTCTTTTTCTCTTGCTTATCTCTTTCTTCTTTATCTCTATTTTCATAATATTGAGCAGTAGCCAATATCTGGGCTGAAGAAGAAACAGCCCATGAACTTTCGGAGTCTTTCAATTTATGCGACATCTCGGGAAGCAAATTAAATACGAACTTATCCACAAATAATCGCTGTCCACCCTCTGTAGTCATATCCTGACCGCTGTGATCAATGAATGTCTCCTCGAAACGAGTAAAGAAATCGGAGACACTCTCATCTTTCTTCTGTTTACACGCGGCTAGTGTATCCCAGTTAACTCTCAAGGCAGGCATAATCGTTTTCATTAATGTAATAATCCTACCAGGGAGTTCTGAAATCAAAGCATCAGGCTTCGCACCACCCACTTGGTTTCTATCTGCGGCAATGATAGCATCCCAATCTCCACCTAATTCTTGGGCATGATTTTCTTTACGAATCCTAGCCCATAATGCATGCGGAACTACATTCCCCATCAACATGTCAATATCTGCTAAATTCATGATGCAGGCTTCAACAGTTTGTGACAATTCTTTATAATAACCTGCAGGGTTCTTACGAGGATCCGGTAGAGACTGTTTAAGGCCTAAAACTTCAGTTCTTTTCCAGGGGACATGTACCCATATTCGCTGGAAGTGAGCAGGAATAGGTGGAACGTTACCTGCTGCTGGAACCTCTTCTCTCCAGACCGGAGGAACCTCTCTCATTGGATAATTTTTCAGTGTCAACCTAAATGAAGGATCGGAATCTAGAAAAGTCTGTGAGGAAAATAAGGTTCTAAAGGAAACAAGTCTTTTTACAGCGTCCTCAACCTTAGAACCCACAATGAGACCCTTATCAAAATTAGCCTGAATGTCTAACAGACCTTGAGGAACCGAACCCAAGTCCATATCCTCCCATCCTTTAATAAGAGTATCGCACATAGCATTGAAAACATATCTCTGCGTAGGCGCATTTCACTGTGAGAAGGTAGGCATAATATCAGGTGCACTATACCGAGGACCCTTTTCAATCCATTTACGAGCAAGAGAGTCCAACATTTCTCGTTCTTCGGAATCTGGGAACTGACTACGAGACTGTGTTCGAGAAAATGCCGGAGACACATTTAATGCCTCAAAGAAAGGTGATAAAAGACCAGAGACCGTTTCTGTAAGTCGTTTACGCATAGATGGAGAATTGGACATAAAATTAGGCAAATTAACTGAAAAGGAATCGGTAATTACCGGAGGAGCAGAAGGCAAAGAAGTCGAAGGCAAAGTCGGCAGAGGCGGCAATACTTGAGGGGGCAAATGTGGAAGAGCCGGAGCAGGCGGAGGCGCAACTGGCGGCTGAACAGGCTGTAACAACTGGGGTGCATTAGCACCTTGTGCATAAGGCGGAGGCAATCTCAATAGGTGAGACATCAAGGAATCCTCTTATAAATCCTTTCTTTTATCAGAGGGGGAAGCTGGCAACATCGGATAGCATTTATCTATTGTCATATGATGCTGTCTCTCTGAAATTTCCATCGCATTATCAATTTCATCATTTTTAAACTGTTGAGCAGCCTGTATAATGGTCATACCCTGTGCTTTCTTATCTCGTTTTTCTTGCTTAATTTTCTTCTGTTTGGCTTCCTTACGCCAAAGGCGGAGAGAGTCAAACATTGCCGGCCGGGCTTTTCTTTTGAATAAAACTGCTTCCAAATTATCTAGTATGTCAGGCTCAAAACTACCATTTTCTGGCCATTTTAAAACACCATCATTCTTCGTGTATCGGATCCATGCCTCGTTAAAGGTGATGGGGCCAACACCATGTTTAGAATAGAGCTCATAAGTGGGAGTTCCAACCGAAGGAATCGGACAAGAGTCCTCAAGCCGGTAATCCCTATTACAACCAAAGCAACAAATGTTTCCAAACTTAGTCAGACCAGGCATCTCGTGATTTCACCGACTGTTCACAAACATCAAGGGGGCAAACTCAGTTTACGCAGCACAAATGCACTTACCCTCGGCTTTGGCTATTGCAATAGTCAAATTAAAGAACCAAGAAACAAATAAAGGACCAAAAATTGTGGGCGCGACCCACCAAATACTTAACTAAAGATGTCTTCTTACGCCAACAGAGGCCCCGTCTATCGTCTCGCCTTACCATACATCATCGAAAGAGGGCCAAGGCAGTGCGGCAGTCAGGGCAGCAGTCGTCAGTAGCCGTCAGGAAGGAGTAACCCCGCTGAAAAAAACCTTCGGACCACTTTCGACATACTGGGTTCGCTTGACGTGGCTCGCGATTCCTCCAGAATTTTCTTGCGGGGTTCCTCACGACCTTCAAGCAGAACCACTACCTCTGAAGCCGCCCCACATTGGACGCCAGTTGAAGAACCAGAACCTTTTGGGTCTGGCGGTGCAGGGTATGCCTTGATCACCTAGGTTCTCCTGCTCAGCTACACAGAGACACGGGGACACTCTGTCGGCGTAAAAGATCAGATTTTATTAGCTGCAGCTAGTACAGTTATCCTAGAAGTACACACGGTATGTTCTCAGGAGACTGCCACTTTACTCCGTGGCGCACAATCTTATATAGGTCATATGTGAAATATACATTAACCAAGAACACACCTAAAACATATAGAAAGAACCAATAAGAAAGGTTGGAAAATAGAACAGAACCAATAGGAAAGGTTTGAAAACAAAGTATCGGGAAACTCGAAGAGCCTCTCCTCCAACTGTGTTTGTCACCCCTCCCCAAGAACTAATTCATTAACAGGTTTGTGGTCGACTTGCAGGTGACGAGATACGTTTGTGTGTTTTGGAGGACAGTTGTGAAACGAGAGAATACTAGCAGAGGACAGCGAAGGCCAGACGATAAGATAAAGTTAGAAAAGAATAGTGTAAACCAACAGATAGTTGAGACAGGGATTAGAAAAACCAGACGGGGATTAGTGTACTCGGCCAGTGCTAACATCAGCTTTGTAAATAGAGGCAGAAGGCGTATTTCGACACGAAGCTGCAGAAAAGACTATGTTCGGCGTGCTGCCTGAGTGAGGGCAGCACAAAATGGCGGCGGAGCACAAGATGGCGGGTCGATTCGATCACGATCGAAAATCGAATTTCCTCACTAGGCCTTACGGCTTTGCGTCACGTACAGATTTTTTTAACATCAAATGCACTAGCATGAGAAGACGCAGATATATTGAACAACGCTTACTCGTATCATTCAATGATCAGCTTAACAATAGCTTCTGTAACATCCTCCCTACAGGGAACAAGATGGATTTTTAATAAAGCATCATTAGCAGAGGATGGTTGGGAGGAAAAGAAGAAGAACAAATTGGAGGATTCTAAGATCTCAATATAGACAGTGTGGCAGATTTTGCTATATGTGAAGCTGTCCAAGTGTTTGCTCTTCAGCAGGGCCGGACTGGCTACCGGGCGTTTTACTTTTAAATAAACAAAGCAAAACTAATGGTTTTAAGCACACGCAGGACCCCATCAATGAAATCAGCCCCCAGCTTGGCAGCACACCAAAACGCCCCGTAGCCAGTCCGGCCCTACTCTTCAGTTGCTCGTAGACAAGAGGAGAAAGTACAACATACTAATTAAAGTAGAAGAGTGAACAAAACCACAATAGCATCTACCTTGCCCCCAAGTAGCAATACGCACACAGCTAAGGCAGAAGCTAAAGAAAAATAATGCGTATTTTTCTATCACAAAAGAAATTGGGAACTATTCATCATACCTCCAGCAAAGATATGAGTAAAGTATATTTGAAGGCAAGTATCTTGCTTGGTCTGCAATGCGTACGGCTAGCATCAACAGTATTAAAGCAATATATTATCTTCTGAGGAAAGCAACTCGAATACACCCGTTTGAAGTGGCTCAGATGTTTTACTAACGTTATTCCAAAATTTGCACTGGTTCTCAAAATAGCTACCATGAGGCAAGTGAGAAGTGGCTACGGGGTATTCAAGTTCTGACCGTGCCTTCTGCCCTTTCTGATTCAATTATACCACAAATATAATTGACAGAGATGTACATAACGATCATTTCAATTCCCAATGCTAAAGCATATGGTATGGACGGACTGCCTCGTAAAATATAGAAGGTTTTTACTGAGCAATGGGCACCTTTTTCAGTTTGTGCTTTTCATTATATTCTTCAGGGCTGCCAAGCTCCTTTACCGATTCAATATTGGTCGGATTTTAAGAAAAAAGATAAATCCGAGCTTGACGCAAACTCATACTGCCCCATTAGTCTCCTCAATAGCAATTACAAGTTGTTTACTAAAATCATGGTTAATAGGGTCACAGCATTTACATCCTCTATCATTCACAGTGATCAAAATGGCTTTCTCCATGGTAGATGTATAATCTCCAACACAAATCTTTTGGTAGAAGCTATAGACTTTTTTTCCAACCAGAATATTGAGGCTGCTGCTAGAATGCTTGACGCAGGAAAAGCATTCGATTAAGTCATATGGGAAGTGCTCTTTGCAATCCTCCTTGAATTTGCAGTTCCAGTAATTGTAATGCACCTACTGAAACGCTATACTTGGGGGCTATGGCCACTATAACTATCAAAAAGTTGTCATCTGGTGACCCAAGCATTAGATTTGGCATGCGCCAAGGGTGCCCTGTACCCTTTCTTGTTCATCTAATATATAGAACTATTGTCCTGTGCTATTCATCACGATCAAACCAATAACCAACTTTTCAGTGGTACCCCAAAACATAAACTTCATGCTGACAACATTGTTTTATATTTAGCGGCGAATAAGGACAATGTTCAAAGAGCTTTCAATAAGATCTTTGAATTTACTGCGTCCGGCGGCTACAAAATCAATTAATAAAAAGCATCCCTGTGATACTTCCATTAATCTTTCTGGCTACACGCCCTATTAGAGTTCTCAGGAATAAGTTGACTACAAATTTTAGTGATTTATATGCCTTAAACCACATACCCAAAGCTTGAGAATTAATGAAACAGTGGGAAAAATATATATTCACAATGATTGAGTGTATATCTCTAATTTATTACCTCTGTTTGTGTTTGCCTTTTCAAATATGCCGATCAAATTTACCAAGAAATGTATTGAGGCTATAGAGGGTGATATCCTCTCTTTTATTTGGAAGTCTAAACAACCCAGGTTCAAGGTTTCAGTACTTTGTTTGACACACAAAGAGGACGGCTTGGTTCTTCACTTCTTTAGAACTTTCTATCATGCAGCATTTTTATATTAGTTGAGCTTTGCTTAAAAAAAAAAAAAGCATCAGTAGGGGATATACTAATTGAACCATATCTTAAAAGTAGCTGAAATTGAGCCGGTCTTTATTTTAATGATTCCCAGGGTACCTAAGCACTCATGTTATAGGACGCCTCATTATTGCGAGACTATAAGATCTCATATTTCCACTTATAATTGAAACTTTTTTGCTGAGCTGGCTTTGGTCTGAGTCTTGAACTGCCATCACTTACTTGTTCGGGAATTTTAGGATTTTGCACATTGGGTGATTTCTTTCGTAATAATAATTTTATTAGATGGCAAAGTCTGAACTGTGTCGAATTTATATCATGATTTTTTACTATTCAGTTCTATGTAAGTGCCATTTCTTACCTCTCACAATTTTCTAAATCATCTTTTAGAAAAATGATTGGGTAAGACCAGTTTCTTATTACTTGCTCTCTTGCACTGTATTTTAGTGCTGTCACATATGGAATGCTTTACAGATCATAACAGGCTACGACAATGGAAATACTCTTAGTAATATGTATATTGATGATCACAAAGTTTAATATTTGTATGTGCTTATCTGGTCCCATTAGGCACCAGTAGGAATCTTCACCCTTTTCTCTGCATATTTATAGGCCCGAAGTTCTTTCTTTGTTACTAGAATCACATAAAACTATAGTCAAACTTCAGGTGCATCCATTACTGTCTGCTTTCAGGATTTCCACTTCTTATCCTCATATTCTTTCTCTCTTTTGTCTTGTATTGGAATATTGTTTAAAAGAACCAAAAGCAGTGCTTTGCACTGTTTTGTAATGCTTTGAATTTGCAGGATGTTCATGGGTAGTACATGGGCATTAACCTACAGCCACCCATGATTTCTGTCAAAAACGTCCTATCTAATAACAATACTAGACAGGATTTTGCATTAAAAAAGAATGCCTGTTTGAGAGTGGCATAAATAGTAGACATGCTGCTCTTATTCAAACATTTTGAATTGCATAAGTGCTACTCTTTACAGTGCATGCCAAAGAAGTAAAAGTTGTAAAGCTTGTCTAGCTAGGCTTAGCATTTTGTACTGCAAGGGTGCTCTTCTAGTAAAAAACCTATGTTAGACATCATATACATACCTATGCAGCATTATTTTGCACCTGGTTTGCATCACATTTGTGGTGCAACCACTACGTTAAATACTTTTATTCATTTACCTAAGCAATATAAAGCCAATTTGAGTGGCTTTGTGTGGTTTACTAAATACAAAGTAACACCACAGTGCTCAGCGGATATCGCTGCCTTGTGTTACTTTGCATCAGGTAGGCATTACATGGGTTTCGCATGGGCAATCCCATGCATCCACCCACGTATTTTGATGCAAACCCAGATTTACAAAGACTAGTGAACCTGGGTTTGCGCCAAAATGGTGTGCCCACCCTACAGAGGCATTTGCAAGGAGAAATATCTTTATTTCTTCTTGTTACATTCTTTAACAATTTATGCTGTGTACTGCAGCAGACATAGAAAGAGGACAATGATTCTTTGGATTGCTTTTGTGCACCAATGCATCCTTTTCTGCACAAAAACAATCGTGCCTGTTAGGCAGGCGCCCTTGCACAGTGGTTGAAGCATATATCTAACTACGGGCATATTAAGCTTAGGATGGGCAGAGAGCGAATGCATTTAGTAGCCAATATCCAACAGCACATCACAATCGGAAGAAGAGTGGAATCAGGGAGAGCATTCAAGGGGAAAGCTAAGAAATAGTACAAAATGCTGCACAGTTTGGGTGTAATGAAGCACCTAAAGCTCCAGGAAAGGAACATTTGAAACTACCTTGACTATAAAACCTTTGTAAATTGTGATGATTTATACATCCAGAACCGGTGATCTTCTTCTCTTTCACTGTTTTATTAGAACATATAGAAATTGTATCACAAATATAAATATATAATATGCTCACATTGAGCCACAACATCCCCTTGGCAGGTCATATGGGTCTGAAGAGGACTTGGAACTGGTTAGGAAACTGCATCTATTGGCCCAACATGTCTGCCAAAGTGAAGGAGTATTGTAGCTCCTGTGCAACCTGTCAGGCCTGTGGCAATACAGGGGGTAAGCCAAAGACTCCCTTGATGACCCTGCCAGTGGTTGGGACTCCCTGTGAGAGGATGAGGATGCACATTGTTGGTCCCCTAGACCTACCAACTGCATCAGTAAACAAATATGTCTTGGAGGTAGTGGAACATGCACATGATATCCATAAGCAATACCCCTTAGGAGAGTCACTTCTCCTTTAGTGGCTAGAGCCCTACTTGATGTGTTCACCAGAGTGGGTTTCCCAAAGGAGGTGGTTTACCTAGAGGCACAAATTTCATGTTTAGCTATCTGAAAGTGATGTGGAAAGAATGTGATGTTGCCTTCAGGCTCACCACCCCATATCACTCCTAGACTAATAGTCTGGTGGAAAGGTTCAATAAGACCATGAAAGAACATGATCATGGGTTTCTCTGACAAACTCAGGAGGAGTTGGGATGTTCATCTCCCATGCCTTCAGTTTGCATACAGAGAGGCCCCACAAAAGGGGTTGACTTTATCCCCTATTAATTGTTGTTTGGATACCCTGTAAGAAGGCCATTGTCTCTGGTGAGAGAGTCTTGGGAATTGCTCTCAAAGAAGCCAAGGTAAATTTTCTGGACTATGCACTAGGCCTGCGATCTCACATGGCAGACTACATGTACAAAGCAAGCAGGAAATGGAGGCTAGCCAAAAGCTCATGAAGTTCTAGAATGACCAGAAGACTATTATGCCTGAGTACACGTCAGGAAAATTAGTGTGGGTTTTGGAGTCTGTATCTCTGAGGGTCCTCCAGGGCAAGTGGACCGTACCCATCCAATCCTAAAGAAGAAGGGTGTTTTACCTACCTGGTATACTGTAAAACCCACAGTGTCCTGCATGTCAATTGGTTGAAACTCCACCAAGAGAGTGCAGACATGACTATGCTGATGGTCACAGATGAATGAGGAGAGGAGGAGTCTGAACTATTGCCAGACCTCCTCTCCAACAATGGGCAAGATGGGTCACTGAAGGGAGAGGTACTCTCTCCCAAACTGACAGACCAGGAGCACAGAGACTGCAAGCTGGTGCTGGAGCAGTTTGCTAGTCTGATCTCCTTGACCCCATGTCTCGTCGATTGGTGCATACATGATGTGGACACTGATGACAACCTATCTGTCAAAAATAAGTTGTAGAGGTTGTCTGCCATGGTCAGAGCCAGCATCATATCTGAAGTAACTAGGATTCTGGAATTGGGAGTAATTGAGCATTGTGAATGGCCCAGCCCGGTGGCTCTGGTACCCTAATCTAATCCCCGAAGGGGGAAAGAAGGAGTGAAGGTTCTATGTGGACTATAGATGATTGAATGCAGTCACTAAGAGTGATGCTCACCCTATACCTAGAGCTGATGAGCTCATTGATAGGTTAGGGGCTGCAAAGTACCTGAGTACATTTAACTTGACCTCAGGCTTCTCGCAGATTGCCCTCAGTGAAGGAGCAAAGGAGAGGTCAGCATTCTCCACACCAGAGGGACACATCCACTTCAAAGTATTGCCTCTTGGCCTAAAGAATACACCTGCCACCTTCCAAAGGTTGGTGAAGAGGGGCCTGTCTGGGTTGTAACAGTTGAATGATTATTTTCTAGATGGTATAGCTGTGTAGAGTTACACCTGGGATGATCACCGGATCTACCTGAAGGAAACGTTTTAGGCCCTGCAACAGGCAGGCCTGACTATTAAGGCCAGCTTGTGACATGCAGGGCAGAGTTCAGTGGAGTACATAAGCCACCTTGTAGAAACCATTTAGAATTGGGCAGCTCCTACAACCCAGATACAGGTCAGGGTATTCCTTGGTCTGACTGGGTACTATTGAAGATTTATTGAGAACTATCAGACCATTGTGACTCCCCTGGTTGAACTCACTTCTAAAAAGCAGCCCAAGAAAGTCATTTGGACCCCAGAGTGCCAGAAGGCCTTTGACACTTTGAAAGAGGCTAAGTGTTCAGCACCATTGCTACTGACCCATGACTAAACCAAGGAATTTGTGGTTCAGACAGATGCTTCAAAACAAGGAAATGGGACAGTGTTGGTACATGTAAATTAAAAGGGCATAAATCAGCCAATTTTCTTCATTAGCATGCAACATCTCCCAAGAGAACAAAGATGTAGTGCCATTGAGAGGGAAGCCTTTGCTGTGGTCTGGTTCCTGAAGATGTTGAGGATATGCCTGTTTGATACTCACTTCCATGTTCAAACTGACCATAGACCTCTCTGGTGTCCCATGCTGATGAGTGGATAGAAGTCTAAATTGTTGGGGTGGTCCATTTCCGTACAGGGATGGACTTGACAGGGGAACACTGATCTGAGACTGTCCATGCCAATGCAGATAGACTTTCCAGGTTTTTCTACTTAGCTGATAAGGACTACCAAGGCGTAGGTTAGTTAACCATCACCTTTCATCTGGGGAGAGGGCTGTGTAACAAAGTCATCCTTATTGTCCAGATCACCTCCATTTTTTGATTGATACTGGTGGTAACTGATTCTGATTGTGCCCTGGGCACTGCTAATCAGACCCAAAGTTTGTGCTCTGTGTAAAAGTTAGATAGTAATTAAGTGTAAATAAAATTGGTTTGACAGCCTACCTTTAAGCCCATAGTATATGGAGATTTAGAAGCCCAGCATACGTTATGCATATGAAATGCACTTAAGTGTGTACTGCTGGGTTGCCTACTGTGCCCTGTTTTTCAAGCTGCTTTCAAAAGTAAATTACATACAAATTTGACTTTGAAATTCAAGGTATTTGAAAAGTCTTAACCTACCTTTCTTTTACATACAAGTCACTCATGAGTTATTCCCTAGGTGAACCTGGTGTTGGATGCCTTGCAACTATAAGCCTTTGATATTTGAAAAGAGGTTTTATATGCCCTGGTATGGGGAAACTGCAAATTGGACGAGTGCATGTGTAGTACCTGGGTGATTGCATGAGTGCAGGTGTAGTACCTGGATGATAGGATAGCATGTGAATACTTTAATAAGGTATACATATTCACTGGAGCCAGCTAAAATATACTTCAAAGTTTTAAAATTATAGAATAAATCGAACAACTTGCCAAGGTTAGATTTATTATCGCAATCACAGAAACTAAGTTATAGAACATTATTTTCTGATGAGCTAAAATCCAGTCATCCAAATGCCTCTCCTGATTAGACAGCCTTTGGCAAACTGCTCTGATGAGGTGTGAAGTGTCTTCTATAGAAACAAAGGACATCAGGTGGGAGTATATCTGCAAGCTGCCGAGGAAAAGGCAGGAAGGGGGCTGGGTAGCCACACTGGTCTTCATAGAAGGAATGACAGCTAGGACTGGGCACAGTCTCACCTCCACTTTGTTCACACCCAGCCAGCCTAGTAATTGAATTAACATAGGGGCTGGAAACATATCCGTGCCAATAGGTTGGATTATATAGATCCTAACCTTTAGGAGGGAATTCCTCCATTATGGATTTTAAAGAAATCTTGCCTTCTGGGACATGAATTTGCCAAACTTTGGAGGAAGTTGTCATACTTCTGGGTGTTACTCTGTATCCCATTAGTCAGGGTGCACTTCTGCTTGTCACCCAGGAACACTAGATAAATATGAGAGAGCTGCCCAGTACCTCAGATTCCTGGCTGAGACTCCAAGAAAACGGATTGTCCTGCTGAACCCTGGCTTGCACTCCAAAGGATTGCACTCTGAACGACTGTTCCTGCTTCATATTTGGAACTACAGTCCTAAGGACTTTACTTTGCTTCAAGAAGGGAAACAGTTGACTCCCTGAAAGCAACAGGTTAAAAGATTTCCACCTGCATCATCTCCACCAAGAAGAACCAACCTGGATAGCATCTGCCATACATTTAAGGATTTGGATAAGTGCATTCTGGGAGATGTAGTCCCAACATCCCAAGTACCATCTCAGAGTTTTTAGACAGTTGGCGTAGTGTTGTGGACACCTAGAAACCTCAAAAGGATCTTGAAAAAGAAGATCCAGAAGTTTGGCGAAGTTTTGTCAAAAAGTTCCATAAATTGACTGACCCGTAGTCTAGACTCAAGCCGCCGAAGTCAAACCGTGACCTGGATTTCAGGTTCATCCCGCTGAAAGTTCCGTAGCTCAAAATTTCCAGGATTTCTCGGGGGCCTTGTGCTGAACCAAGCCGTTGTAGTCGACTTCACCGGGGCCTACCGCTCAATGCATCTGATCCACGCTGAATCTTGGTCAGCCTCAAACTTTAACTTCGTCCCAGTCAGGTGTGACCAGATGTCCCAAGTTGGTGATTTTCATTTTTAGGCACCATAAAGTATTTAATCTTTAAAATGTCATATCTCCGGATCCTTACATTGGATTTTTGTTGTTTTGGTGTTATTTTAATAATAAAAACATTTATAGAAAATGGTTTTGGATTTTTATTGTTTGTTGTGTATTACTTTTTAAATGTTTTTGTGTTTTAAATGCCCTGATTCCTAAATTAATCCTACCTTCTCATAGCCAGCTACGAAGGGTTGAGCAAGGGCATAATTTATTGAAATGTTGACTGGAACTTTTATTGTGATTGTGGCCTTATTACTAGTGTTAGGTGCCTACTTACTGATACTGATAAACCACATCCCTTTGCTGGGAAATTCCAATCCTTATGTCACTTCTGTTTCCGGTCTGGACTTCGGAGTGATAACGTAACACATTCTGAGTGTTGGGCCTTGTTTCACTTCAAATGATATAATTCAACAAACACACCTGATGCCATATTACATGCTCAATTCTTATGTGCACCTGCTTTTTGTACCCCCGGTAACTATGAAATTACAGAAAGTGATTCAGATGCTACTCTTTGCATCTGCACCCGTGCCAAATTATGGATGCAGGCACAGAAACAAATGTGTCCTTAAGAGGCGCACTGACAGTATACCACAAAATAATATTGTGCTGTCAGTGCACCCCCTGGGGGCAGGCCTCATGAGTTGTGAAAAGGAGGTCCCATTGGACCCCATGGGACCCCAAAGACAAGGAGATGAATATTATTATTATTATTATTATTATTAACGAGTTTTATAACGCGCCTGGTTATCCTTGGGCATCCAGGCGCGTTATAAAACTGATGAACATGATGAACTGAGCGTTGAAACCTTTCAGACACTCACCACCAGTCACAGATCTGGGTTGAATCAATCATCATTCTTTGGCTCACTTCGCCAATCCAGTTCAAACCCAGCCAATGCACATCAGTCTTGACCCTGTGCCTCATGGGAACAGTCCAGACCGAACTGCAAAGCAAGCTCTTCCCTGACCCGGAAGCAAGCATCCTGGGAACGGTTTCTGGAGATCACCCCCATAAGCCAGGCTAGCTTGAATCCAGTGCAAAGTGAGCAAGGGACCCACGTCTGGGCATACCCTGCCAGATTAGGGTGAACAAAGCAAACACAAGGAGATGATGGATGGAGCGCTGAAACTTTCCAGACACTCGCCCCCAGTAACAGATCTGGGTTGAATTCATCATCATTCTTTAGCTAACTTCGCCACCACAGTTCAGATCTAGCCAGATGCTTCTCTTTGCATCTGCAGCTGTGCCATATTATGGATGCAGTCACAGAGATAAACATGTCCTTACGAGGCGCACTAACACTAGGCCACAAAAATATTCCATGCTGTGGTGAAAACGAGGTCCCATTGACCCCCCAGACATCCCTCAGCAGGTTGGTGTGTCCACTGACTGCATCCGCCTGCCGGGGGATCTATAACACCTTTTTAAAGTGCGGGTGGGTTACGGCCTGCATGGAGAAGCATGGAGCGGCTTTGAAGCTGCCACTCTTTATTTCACTGAAGACTCTGCCCTGGAGGCATCACAAATTCATTGCAAATGAAATGTTTAGTGCCACAGATATTGTCTAAAAGGACTTGGGTTGTGTTTTACAATCAAAAAGAAATGAGAAACACACAACTAGAACATGGGGAGGTCCTGCACAAGTAATTGCATTGCCAACATAATCCATGACTAATGTAAACTTTAATTGTATGTGACAATGTTGGCTTGGCATAAGAGCAATTTTTCACTAATTGAAGTCTGATTACAAACCCAGTCTGTGATGCAGCACCTGTTTCTTGCTCAGATAATCAACATTATCTAACATCATGTACTTTTGCTTACTAATATTTGTATTGATCTGCTCAGAGTTGAGGTTGCAGCTGTTTTGTTAGGAACTTGTCTTGCAATCTGTGTATGAATGCTGAAGCCTTTCAGTGGTAGATAGCTAGACTGATAGTGAAACTGAGATACTGCAAATAGCTATTGAGGCATTTTTGATAAGATATTTGTGCAAATATTTCAGACGTTTGTGAATGCTACTGTACTGAAATAAATATTTTGCAATCCAAAATACGGCCAACATCTTGATTTCCATGTTGTCCTATTAAATCATGTCTATTGCTCACTTATAGTTGAGCTGCAAATTTGCAGATATTTATTTCAAAAGATTCATTCTGTTATTTCAAAGCTCAGCTAGGTCAGTTATTTCTACTGGGTGTTATTTAGATGGTGATTTCCCACTATTCAGTGTTACTTAAGTGACATTTCTTATTGTTTTCTGATTTCTCTTTCAGAAGAAGAATGGGGTAAGATCAGCAGTGTTTTAGTCCATTTCTTGCATTGTACTTTATGGTGTCACAAGTGGAATTCTTTTAACAGATCAGACAATGGCAATTCATTAGTGGCATGTATCGTGTGGCTGTTTGTCATGTGAAACATTGTATATAATTATTGGTATTAATCGGGTCACATTTAGCACCTTTAGGAATATTGTCTCTCTTCTCTTTGCAACTCTTGTGTTGTAGGCACTTCATCCGGATCATATTCTATGTCTTGAGATACAGCAACCTGGGAAAATATTGCAATACTGTAACAAATGCAGCACAGTAGAACCATATGCCTGGCATTCTTTGAGGAATAAAACACAGCACAAATTCTGTCCAATCATAAAAGAACTTGTAATAAGATAGTAAGTTCAGTGCTTCTGTCAAACTTATAAAATCAACAATATCTCCATTAAACTGCTACCCATCTGTTATTCCTACATAGAGGGTTTGTGAGCCCAGAGTTTTTTTTTGTTATTACCTAAAATGCAAAAGCATACTGGCAAACTGGAGGTGACTGATAAACATTCATTTCTTAGAGTTTCTGCTTTTGTTCCTTGGATTCTCCCTTTCCATCTCTCTATGTTAAGGTTAATTGCTATTGTGAAGGTTCTCAGCATGCATAAACTGGTAGGTGTGCCAATGGATCCAATGTCGGCCTTTCTCATGATGACGCTTGCTTTCGACTTTGCTCCATATTGAGATCCTTGCAGCTCATTCATTTTATGAGGGTTTCATGCCAGCTGAACTAAAGGGTGATTACAAGTTGGACTGCCAAACCTGTGGTGGCGGTCCACGAACTGCCAGACTGGCGGTCCATCACCCAAGCATATAACGAGTTGCCTCACCACCGCCTTTCCATGGCAGTGAGACTGCCATGGAAAGGCTGGCAATGCTGCTCCAGGACCTAGGGGTTATATTGTGCCCCGCTGCGAATATGCACACCAGTTCCTGCATGGTGCGGCATGTCATGGCATTCTGCACCTTGCAGGAATGTGGCACAGCGGTGTCAAAGAGGTGCCTGTCTGAAGACAGGCACCGTAGTGACACCACTGCATCACCGCCAGCCTGCCAAAGATTACAATAGTAATCCAGCAGGCGCTATGAGTACGGCTTTGGCAGTCCTCCCACAGAGCACTGGCATGGCGGCCTACAGAGGGAATGCCAAAGTTGTATTCAGGCCCTATGTGTTCTTGAAAATTTAAGTTCTATAAACAATCTTTCTAAATGCAAAGGAATGGAGAGAAGAGTAATTAGAACCAATGGCAACATGCCACCAAACTGGAGGTCACTGCTAAACTTTCTTTTGATAGAGATTCTGCTTCTGTTCCTTGGATTCTTTCTCTCCTTTTCCATTTGTCTTCTTTGAGTTTAGCTCTTATAGTGAAGAACCTAACAATGCTTAAACTGACAGATGTGCCTATGAATGCTGTGTCAGTGTGTCTCTTGATGATGAGAGTTGCCTCTGAACGAGCACCTTTTATTTAGGGTCCTTCTATGAAATGTGTTTCATTACTTTTTCATACCAGTCAAACTCAAAGATGGATGTCATTATCACTTTGGTGAAAAAATGCATCCCTTAGCCTGTGCAACTTGAAAATGTCAGGCCAATAAACAATTAGCTTCAAATCGCCCAAATAATTAAGGAAATTGTAAATGGAACCATCGGTATAACTCAGACTTGATATTATTGGTGCTGGTGACTTTATTGAAGGAAATAATGGATGCTTCACTTCTAGGAACAGCTGAAAATTCTGGCTGTAAAATTACATTTGCCACTGTGTGGTAATGTGAAACAAGAAATACAGTGACCTAATCCTGGTCATTGTATTCACTTTCCAGTCGGGACTGAGTGTGTTAGCCTAGTCCATTCTGGCTCTTTCACTGTTTTGTGCTTTTAGTGAACAAATTAGACTAAACACCTAAAATCATTTATTTGTAAGTGAAATGTTTAGGAAAGGACTGTCTATAAAAACCTAGCGTGTGGTGATCACCCTAACAAGAAACATGAAACATGCAGGTGGCAATTGTAATAACCCAAGGTGGTCCATCACAAGTTGTGGTATTGCTGTCATATTGTATAACTCCAGTGATTCAAGTAATCTTAATGGTCTGTAACTTTGTTGGGCAATTCTTCACTTATTAAAGTATTATTAAAGAGTGTTATTAAAGAGCATGCCAGTGTTGCAACACATATTACTTGTTCAGACAAATAATATCATCTAACATCATATGTTTTTGCTTATTAATACTACTCAGGACTGAGGCTGCAGCTGTTTGGAATAATGATAGGTCTTGAATTCTGTAAATGACTGAAACAACCTCACAATTATATATAGCAAATTTGATTCTGAGACACCGACAGAGGCTACTAGCACACTTTTGTCTGAGATATTTAGGCAATTTTTGCAGATGTCGGTGAACACTATTGTACAAAAATGCATCCTCTTTAATTCAAAATATTGTCGACAATTTAATTTCAGTATGGTTCTGTTAAATAATGTTGGTTTCTCAATTATTGTTGATCCAAAAATTGAAATGCATATATTTCAATATGTCATGTTGTGGTTTCAAAGGTCAATGGGCTCAGCTGTTTCTACTGTTTCAGATTATATTTGGCAATTTTTTAGTATTCAGTCCTATTTAAGTGCCATTTTGTACCTTTTACCATTTTCTTATCTATCATTTAGAACAATTATGTGGTAAAACTAGCTTCCAATTACTTGCTGTCTTGCATTGTATTTTTGAGCTGTCACAAATGGAATGTTTGACAGGTCCTGCAGGCTAGGACAATGCAAATACTCTTAGTACTGTGTATATTGTTCCTGGTGTACATATAGTTTAATATTTGTATGAGTTTATCAGGTCCCATTAAGTGCAATTAGGAATCTTTGGCTCAAACGGCACCTATAAAAATTCTTCAAACCTTTCTGCTAATACTCAACATCAACACTCAACCGCACTCTTGGGCTTTTCCAATCAAGAACATCAAGAAATTACGCTCAATACTATTTATGATGTTATAATGGCACAAAGAGCGGAGGCACAAGCAGAGAACCTCCGCACACAGACCGCGCTCAAAAAACTACAGAATTCCTTACGAAGGGTAGCCAAATCATGTGCTGATTCTGCAACAAGAATAGGGGAAGCCGAAACACGGATATCAAACCTGGAGGATGAAGTAGCGTCTCAGAAAAAAGAAATTACTTTATTGAATGCCAATAGAGATGACTATATATGGAAACTAACCGATATGGAAAATAGGCTAAGACGAAACAATCTTAGAATTCTTGGGGTACCGGAGGGAAAAGAAGGGACAGACACTCGGAAGTTCGTGGTGGATCTTCTGACCGAAGCCTTCCCCGATACTAGCAGCTGGGACTGGAAACTAGAAGTTCAGAGGGCTCATCGATTTCCGTTTTTTCAAAAGAAAACAGCTGCTCAAGAAACCTCTTTTCCCCGAGCAATCTTAATTAATCTAAATCATTTCCTTGCTCGGGAGGCTCTTTTTGATCTGGCTCGCCCTAATAAGAGAGCCCATGCTATGGGCTGCGAATTTTTTGTGAGACCTGACTTCTGTCAATCAACGGTGGATCTCAGGTGGAGATTCCGACAGCTGATCCCGAAATTCCAAGAGAAAGGGGCGCAAGTCTATCTTCAAAACCCTGCGAAACTCAAAATTATCATAAAAGGACGGTCATCAGTATTTACGGAAGAGGCTACTGCTAAAGAATTTCTACATAAGCTATAGAGGTTCTTAGCCTTTCTCAGTTTAATAGTCTGGTTGGGATGGTCTCGGTTAGGTTAGGCATGGTAAGGCACGGATCGGCTATACTCCAAATTTGGAATAAAGGGCCGGGGGGGGGGGGGATAGGGGTGGCAGCCAACTCATCACCATCTTTGGGACAGTGTCCCCTTGCTCCATGGGAAGGGTAAGGTTGGGTTGGGGAGGGGCTGGGGTGGGGGTTGATGGGTCACAGGTGGGGGGTGGAGGGGGGTGGAATGAAAAATCAGCATTGATGTTTTTGTTTATATTTGTTACTTATTGTTTGATATTAGAGGCCTGGCTAAAAAATAGCAATACAAGGGCTGTTGCATGGACTAGTTTTGATGTAGACATGATCAATCTTCTTTTGTCTAAGTTTAAAAAATTGTTATTTAATGAGGAAAATACAGCTTTGTACGTTAAACATATGTGGTCTGAATGACTTTAAAAAGAGACTGGTTTTCGCACAAATAGCCAGGGCCCTCGCATGGGACATTGTCTGTCTTCAAGAAACACACATTGCTTGGGCCAACAGGTTATGGCTTAAAAAGTTGGGGTTGGAATTGATTACTTGTTCTAAGCAGTCTACTAATACAAGAGGTGTAGCAATTTTTTGTAAACCAGGTGCTGTCCTCTGTAAAAAGCATAAAGAGGATAAATACGGTCGGTGGGCCATTATTGAGGCTGGGTTTGATACAGGGGAGGTCATAACTGTATGCACTATTTACGGCTCCAATGTAGATGATCCCGAATTATATGACTCCCTTAATTTGGAATTAGCCTTATGGCCCCACCCTATCATATTATGCGGTGATTTTAATATACATTTAGCCGAAACATTTAATATAAAGTCAGGGACTGATTATACAGGTCGGAAACCAAAAGTTTTTAGATCCTTATGCAACTTAGCAAGGAAACAAAGTCTTTACGATGCTTGGAACCAACTTAATAAATCCCAGCAAGGCAGCACCTTTTACTCTGCTCCCCATAAAAAATTAGTGCGCCTGGACTATATTTTTGCTTCATCCTCCATTTTGGCAGATGCTACTATCATGTTACTGCCTAGAATGATATCAGATCACAATCCTCTTGTGTTAAACTTTCAGATCTCTACAGGGCCATGTACAAAATATAAATGGACTTTTGATAGGAAGCTATTAGTAGACGAAGAATATCGGAACTGTATCAAACTTTGGCTCCCAAACTTTTTTGTAAATAATAATGGCTCTGCTCCAGATACAACGGTCTGGGATACTTTTAAAGCTGGTGTAAGGGGGGAAACCCTTAGATATGTACTTAAGAAACGTAATGTCATAAGACAAAAAAACGAACAAGATATGTTAAAGTTAAGCGCATTGGAACGAGAACTGGCTCAAAAGATTAAGGATCGAAAGGATGTCTCTACTATACAAATTAACCTCGTTAAACAGAGATCTTTAATTTATAATCATCATGCGGATGAAACGGCAGCTAAATATCAGACATTCCGAAGTGAATGCTTTGAATATGGAGAGCGGGTGGGGAAAACACTGGCCAATAGAATAAGGCAAAAGCAGTCCCAAAGCAAAATTGATAAAATAAAGGACATTGATGGGTCCCTGCAAAACTCGGAGCCTGGTATCTTGGAGGTATTTAAACAATTTTACCAAAAACTCTACGAAAATGGGGAAACTCTCGACCCGCGGGGCTATTTAGGTGAAATCACTACGGTGGGTCTGAGCCTGGCTGAGAGGGAAAGTCTGTCTACTCCTATATCATGGGAGGAAATTACTCAGGCAATGGAATCCTTGCCAAGGGGGAAAGCAATGGGGCCGGATTCGATCCCTCTGGAGTTCTATATCTCTTTCCAGGTTGAGCTTCAGGAAGTGTTACTATCTCTCTTCCAGCAAGCTTTTTTGGGTCTCGTACCCGACTCTTGGTCCAAAACAATCATAATCGTTTTCAAAAAGAAAGGTAAGGATGCGGTTGAGCCAGGCTCATACCGCCCCATCACACTAATAAACTCAGACAGCAAGATCTTTTCCAAGATTCTTGCTAGAAGACTTGGAAAGATCATTCCATCACATGTCTCATTACGTCAGCATGGGTTTGTGGCAGGCAGAGGCACTACGGATCATGTCCGGCGTATAATTTCTCTTCTGGACTGGTCTCAGGTCTCTAAAGTTCCAATAGGGGTGGCCCTGTTGGATGCTGAGAAAGCATTCGACAGGGTCTCCTGGGAATTTTTATGGGCAACTCTCTATTGGAAAGGGTTTCCATCTTCCTTTATTAAGGCTATACAAGCTATGTACACCTGTCCAGCTGCCACAATCCGTATTTCAGGTAATTGCTCTGGGGAGTTTAAGATCCACAGGGGTACTCGGCAGGGGTGTCCCTGCTCCCCTCTCCTGTTTGCTCTTTATATCGAGCCCCTTTTGATTAAGATTGAGCATGATCTGCAGATTATTCCAGTACAGCCTGTGACCGAGTCGGTAAAAGTTCTAGCCTATGCGGATGACGTGGCTGTGGTCACATTAGATGTCCCCAATGCAATGAGACGTATTGAATTTTTGACATCAGAATTTGGTGCCGTGTCTGGCTATAAGTTGAACCTACACAAAACCCAAATTCTTTATACTGGCTCTGATGTATTATCTGGCGTTAATATAGTTACAGAGACGACTTACCTTGGGGTGAAAATTGCGGCCAATGTACAGTCTATAGTCAGTTTAAATTTTGATCCCACCCTAACCTTAACAAATAAAATGCTAGAGAATCTGGATTACTTGCATCTATCATTATATGGCAGGTGTAATGTTATTAAGATGGTAGTCTTCCCGAAATTTCTCTATTTATTCCGCACGATCCCACTTCTGGTCCCTAATTCAATCTTTATGAAAATCGAAAGAATATGCTCCCGCTTTTTATGGGGGTATAAAAGAACAAGGAGAACCTATAAAAAACTAAGTTCAGCCAGGGATAGGGGGGGATTACATATCCCTCAATTCCAACACTATTATTGGATGGCTATGTTACAACACATGGGAACTCTGTTTTTTGGTGTACAGTCTTACAAGGATCCAGCTAATTCCCCATCTATTTATGAACTTGTTTTTGGCCCAGAAGCTAACTATATGTTCTTTAAGTTTATTGAGCCCAGCTATTACAAAAAGACACGTTTCAAGATTCTAGCTGCAGCTGTAGCAATCTGGTCAAAAATTTGTAAACATTTTTCTTTTAAGGAATATAATCGATATATGCCTGTGGGAATATCAGGCAAACTTCCTACAATTTTTTCTGATTATATAATGAGGAGGTGGAGCGCTCAGGGTGTCAGATCCATTGGTGACTTTTATATAGGAAAACAATTAATCTCATTTGCAGAACTCCAAGAAAGATTTGGGCTGCCACATACAGACTTCTTTAAATACCTCCAAATTCGCAGCTTTTTAGCCAATTTAGAGTTAAAAGGACAGATTAGCCTGGAAAAGAACTCGATACTTGAATGTGTAAAAGGGAGATGTAAGATCTCTCAACTTGTCAAAATTATGACTGCATGTCAACAGGATGACCTTGCTTTATATGAGCACCGCTGGGAGATGAGGTTGGGGATAACAGGGGTTGACCTGCAAACCGTATTTAATCTAGCCGATCGGCTATTATTTTCAGGTAGGCATAAGAGTCAATATTTCATGGCTATCTTTGACCTATACTATTCTCCAGCTAAGGTAGCTAAATGGGGGGCAAATCGAGGGGTCTTCTGTCCCAGATGCACTTTAAGGGCTGCAGATTTGGTCCACATGATATATGACTGCCCCGTTATCTCCCCTTGGCTTAAGGAGATACAAAACTTCTTGAATATAAGTCTAGGCATCTCAGTTAATCTGTCACCTCAACTAGTCTTGTTTGGTGTCGAGTTTGATGCAAATGTTAGAACCCGCTCTGCTCCTGAGAAAGGATTTCTGTTTCTATGTATGGTAATTCTCCGATTATGTATCACTTCCCAATGGATAAACCCCGATCCACCGTCTTTTAGTATGTGGATGACTAAATTACTCTCTCTGTATAAGTTGGAAACCGCTTTGTACAAACTTAAAGGCAGGGAGAAAAAGAAATTTGGACTATCACTATGGGCTCCAATTAAGAACTGGATATGATTAAATTTGTTATCCTTTACGCTGAATTTCCACTGTTTGCAGCTATGACCGACTGTCTTTTCTTTGGGTTAAAGTCTCTTTTCTATGTATCATGTAACAAATGTTAATATTATGAAACTGTTATATCACCAATGCTGATTCTTTAAAAATTCAAAAATAAAAATTAAAAAAAAAAAAAAAGGAATCTTTGGCTCTCTTATCTGCTGTAGGCACGTCATCCAAATTATATTCTAGTGGCACAGCAACCTAGGAAAAGATTCAAATTCTGTAACAGATGCATCACAGAACAACCATATGATGGGCCTTAAGTCAGGAATATATTTCTCAACAATCTAGAGCATTATTAAACAATAACAAAATCAGGATTATCTCAATTTTTCTGTTACCTCTACAAAGCAGTATTGGGAGGCATTAAGATCTTTCTTTCTAACTAAGATCCAAAACAATACAGTCAACTATAGGTCATTGCTTTACTTTCTGCTTTCAGGATTTTTGTTTTTTTCCTCATATTCCTTTTCTCCAACATTTTCCACTGGAATGTTGTTTGAAAAGAATGCAAAGCAGTGTTTTCCACAGTTTTGCAATACCTTCTAGTAGGGGGATGTTCATGGGCAGTACATGGTCATTACCCTGCAGTCACCCATGATTTATGCTAAAGTCACATTCAATCCTGTCTGAAATTCTTAACGTAGTATGAGATTCAGCAGCTAGATGGCTTTTAGTTAAAATACAAGTCGATAAGGAAATATATAATTTAATTAGCTGGTATGGCTTAATTGAGGACTCACCTTCTGCTCTACAAAAGATTCACTCTCTTTTGCAAAAAGAGGTGGGTCACAAAATAATAGGAGGAGATTTTTATCTGATTCAGGAGTTATCATTGGATACAGATCACTTAAATAAGCATCAAAACGCATTGACCTGTGGCATGCACAGAACGGGGTACTGCAACATTACATATCACTCCAAACGCTATGGCACTGCATCACATATAGATTTTTTTAACATCATATTCATTAGCGAAAACGCAAACCTATTGAGCAATGCCTTATCATCATTCACTGATCAATTTAACAATTGCATTTTTAAGATCTTCTCTACAGGGAACAATATGGAGTTTTAATAAAGCACTGTTAGCAGAGGATGCATGAGTGGAACAGATGAAGAGCAATTTGAGGATTCATAAATCTAAATATAGACTTTGTGGCAGATTTTGTCATATGGGATGCATTAAAAGCACATTTTTTAGGCCAAGTTGTTACTCTTTTCTTGCTCGTAGACAGAAGGAGAAAATACAACGTACGAATTTAAGTAGGAGAGTGAACAAAGCCACAATATCCTATACCTTGACCCCCAGTAGTAATACACACAGAGCTAAGGCAGAGGACAGAAAAAAATCATACATTATTTTTATCACAAAAGAAATTGGAAACATTCATCACCTCCAGCAAAGATATGAGGAAAATTACTTTGAAGGCAAATATCTTGCTTGGTTTGCAATGCGTACAGCTAATATCAACAGTATTAGAGCAATATATGACTCTCCGAGTAAAACAACTTGAATACACCCATTTGAAATGGCTCAGATGTTTTACCACCATTATGTCAACATTTACCCTGGTTCTCAATGGAGCTCTCATGAGACAATTGAAAAATGGTAAGGGGTATTCAAGTTCTGATCTTGACTTCTGCCCATTCTGATTCAATTATAACACCAAAACATTGGCAGAGGTGCAAATAATGATTGAGTTACATCCGAATGCTAAAGCCTTTGGCAAGGACTGAAATATACAAGTCGTTTTTCTCAGCAATTGGCACCTTTTTTTTGTTTGTCTATTTAATCAGATTTTTCAGGGGTGTATTGTTCCCAGATCCTTTACTGATTCAATAGTGGTCAGTTTGTTAATAAAAAGAAAACCAGAGCTTGAGCTGAACTCATACTGCCCCATTAGTCTCCTCAGTACCAATTACAAGTTCTTTACTAAAATCATGGCTAATATGGTCTCAGCAGTTACATCATCTATGATTCACAGGGATCAAAATGGCTTTCTTCATGGTAGATTTATAATCTCTAGAATATTAAGGATGCTGCTAGAATGCTTGACGCAGATACATTCATTTGATTTACTCTAATGGGAAGTGCTCTTTCCAATCCTCCATAAATTTGCATTTCCAGTCAACTTTATGCACTTGCTGAGAACGCTATACTTGCAGCTAAGGCAACTATAATCATGAATAATATGCCAGCTCGAGACATAAGCATTAGACACGGCCTGCACCAAGGATGCCATATGTCCCTTATCTTGTTTGCGCTATTTATAGAGCCATTGACCTGCGCTATTCCTCAAGGACAAACCATTCAGCCACCTCTCAGTGGTGCCCCAAATTTTAAACTTTATGCTGACATTATTGTTTTTTACTTAGCTGTGAATAAAGACAATGTTCACTGAGCTTTCAATAAAATCTCTGAATTAACTGTGATCAGAGGTTACAAAATTAATTAATCGAAAGCTCCCCTGAGATACTTCCATTAACGATGCAGTCGATCTTTCTAGCTACACACCCTATTAGATATCTCGAGATTAAGGTGACTACAAATATTTGTGATTTATATGCCTCAAACTACGCACCTCTCTTAGCCAAAGCTTGAGCATTAATTAAACAGTGGGATACATTTCCCTTTACAATCATTGGGCATATATCTCTAATAAAAATACATTTATTACCTCTGTTTTTGTTTGCCTTTTCAAAAGTGCGGAACAAAATTACCAAGGCATTTTTTAAGACCATAGAGGGTGATATAGGCTTCTTTATTCGTAAGTCTAAAATGACCCAGAGTCAAGTTTTCAGTACTTTATTTGACTCAAGAGGAGGATGGCATGGCTCTTCTATAGAACTTACTATCATGCTGCGCTTTTAAATTGTTTGAGTTTTGCTTAAAAAACATCTTTAGAGCATTTATTATTTGCACAATATGTTAAAAGTAGTTAAAATTGATCAGGTCTTTTTTTTAAATAATCCCCAGGCTACCTAAGCTCACACGTTATAAGACATCTCATATAGTATTGGAATGCTTTAATTTTATTTGGCAAAAATATAAGATCCCATACTTCTGCTTATTGCTGTGCTGGCCTCGATCTGAATCGTGGATGCGTGACACTTACTTGTGTGAGTTTAGGCTTTTGCACATTAGGAGATTTCTTTCAGAATAAACATTTTATTATATAGCAAATGCTCAACTGAGTTGGACTTATATATCGATGTAATACCATTCAGTTCTATTTAAGTACCATTTCTTACCACTCACAATTTTCTCATCCATCTTTTAGAAGAATGATGGGATAAGACCAGTTTTTTTTTACTTGCTCTCTTGCATTGTATTTTTGTGCTGTCACAAACGGAATGGTTGACAGGTCATAACAGGCTATGACAATGAAAATATGTATATTTTCACTGATCATCACAAAATGTAATATGTGCATGAATTTATGAGGTCCCATTAAGCACCATTAGGAATCTTGGCCCTCTTCTCTGCATATTTCTGTGCTATAGGCATGTCATCCAAATTATATTCTGTGTCTTGTGGAACAGCAACCTAGGAACGGATTGCAATTCTGTAACTGATTCATCACAGAACAACCATATGAAATGCCTTATGTAAGGAATATATTGCTCAGCAATGAAATCCCTTATTCAACCTTATAAAATCAGCACCATCTCCATTTGTCTGTTATCTCTTGATAGCAGCATGGCGAAGCCCTTAGTTATTTCTTTGTAACTAGAATCCCATAAACTACAGTCAAATTACAGGTCATTGATTTACTTTCTGCTTTCAGGATTTCTGCTTCTTTCCTTGTATTCTTTCTCTTATTTGTCTTGCACTGGTATGTTGTTTAAAAGACCGCAAGGGAGTGCTTTGCACTCTTTTGCAAAGCTTTGCATTAGGAGGATGTTCATGGGTAGTACATGGGCATTATCCTACAGACACCCATTATTTCTGTTAAAAACATTCTTTCTACGAATAATACTAGATAGGGTTTTGCATATAAAAATAATGCCTCTTTGAGAGTTGCCTAAATAGTAGACATGCTGTTCTTATTCAAACCTTTTGACTTTGCATAAGTACTGCTCTTTACAGTGGTGCCAAAGTAGTAAAAGTGGTAAAGCTTGTCTAGGCTTAGTATTTTTTACTGGTAGGGTGCTCTTGCAGTTAAAAACCTATGTTAGACATCATATGCACACTTATACACTATGGTGCATAGATCAATGCATAGAACTAGACAGCCTAATTGGGCCCCAGCAGTAGAGAGAGCAGGACATTGCCATACAATTGTAGTTGTGATGATTTCCTGCTCATTCCTTCTCCCACAGTGCAGCAACTTTGAGTTTGCCTCTGATTGTGCCCTTCTCATGGAGGTCCCAGCATCCTGTTCATCTCAGAAGTAATAGCTACACTCAAAGATAAAGGCCCAGATTAAATTGTATTGTGCACCTGGTTTTCATCCTATTTGTGGTGCAACCCCTATGTAAAATAATTGTATCCATAGCAATATTAAGCCAATTTTGCTGGCTCTGTGTGGTTTAGTAAATACAACGTAACACACGCAGCACAGCACATAGCGCTGTGAGATGGATTAAGCCACGCCCTATTTACAACACTAAGTTAGCATAACCGGGATCATAGTTAACAAGCAAGCTTGTCGTTTATGCTGCGCTGCACACGACACTGTTGTTATGTGTTATTCATTTTAGAAATGCTGACTCGACTTTGCCTTACAGGATAACAAACTATTGTTTCACATTCTTAACCATGAAATGTGCCCTTGGTCTGTACATCATGCAAAGAACGCGTCTGGGTCACTAGAAGGTACAGAGTGTTGTGTTTAGATTGATCGTAGACACTTGTTAGACATATCATGCATACCGCTGCCAATATCCGAAGGACAAGCGTCTTTAATATTGCAGAACAGTTTAGTTTTACATTCATTCTAACAGAAGAGCTGATGCATGCTGTATGAGCTGATCCTTTGATGTGATTCTACTAAGCTGATCTATACGGTATGGGGTCCCCCCGTTAGCCTAAGAGACCTTCTAATAGCCTAATAATAATAATGTATTAGATTATAGTGAAAGGAGTGTGGCCGTAAACCACTGTCATTAATAGTAGGATTGCTCCTTTCATTCTATATGGTATTGTAATAATGCTAATGATTCTGATCTGTATTGTTAGTCTGCTAGTGTTAGCCAAAGTACTGCATCTTAGGACGCGAGGTTTATAAAATAAACTCTTTAAACTTTACTGTGTCTGTATTATTATGTTGTGGACTAACAAATAAGTACGAACAGGTATTTCGGATTCCCACCACTCCTGAGAAATATCTAAGTCGCTTGTTCTGGTTTGTCTATACATTGGGACCACCTAGCTAGATCTAGGTTAACGAATGTGATACTAAGCTAGTCGGATAAGGGGTTCTGGGTTCTGAGGGGAGTTTTCTGGTACACCACAATTCTCTGAGGTCCTGGTCTCCTGCGCATAGTTCTGAGCAAAAGCAGAATTCCTGCAACAGTGCTTACTTGCATCACTTTGCATCAGGTAGGCATTACATGGGTGATGCATGGGCAATCCCCTGCATCCACCCACGTATTTTGATGAAAACCCAGATTTACAAAGACTAGTAAACCTGGAGCAATTTTTCACTAATTGAAGTCTAACTACAAATCCAGTCAGTGATGCAGTACCTGTTTCTTGTTCAGATAATCAATATTATCTAACATCATGTAGGTTTGCTTACAAATATGTGTATTGATCTGCTCAGGGTTGCAGTTGCAGCTGTTTTGATAGGAACTTGCCTTGCAATCTGTGCATGATTGATGCAGCCTCACAGTGGAGATAGCTAGACTGATAGTGAAACTGAGACACGGCAAATGGTTATTGAGGCATTTTCCTGAGGTATTTCTGGAAATATTTCAGATGTTTGTGAATGCTATTGTACTGAAATAAATCTTTTGTAATCCAAAATGCCGACTACATCTTAATTTCCATGTTGTCCTATTAAATAATGTCAATTGCTTACTTATTGTTGAGCTGCAAATTTGCAGATATTTATTTCAAAGATTCATACTGTTATTTTAATGCTCGGTTGGCTCAGTTATTTCTACTGGGTCTTATTTAGATGGTAATCTGCCACTATTCAGTGTTATTTAAGTGACATTTCTTACCGTTTTCTAATTTCTCTTCTTGGAGAAGAATGGGGTAGGATCAGCTGTTTTTTAGTCCCTTTCTTGCATTGTACTTTGTGTTGTAACAAATTGAATTTTTTAACAGATCAGATAATGGCAATTCATTAGTGGCATGTATATTGTGGATATTTATCATGTGAAACATTGTGTGTAATTATTGTATTAATCGGGTCACATTTAGCACCTTTGGGAATATTGGTCATCTTCTCTTTGCAACTCCTGTGCTGCAGGCATATCATCTGGATCATATTCTATGTTTTGATACACAGCAACCTGGGAAAAGATTGGATTACTGTAACAAATGCAGCACAGCACAATGTGAGCAATACATCATAGCACAAAGTCTGTCCAAATAAAGAAAAACAAACTTAGTAAGTTTGATGCTTTTGTCAACCTTATAAAGTTAGCAATATCTCCATTAACCCCCCAACCAACTGTTATTCCTATAAAGAGGGTTTCTGATTCCCAGAGCATTTTTTCTTTATTACATAAAAACAGACTGGCAATCTGTAGGTGACTGATAAACTTTCAGTTCTTAGAGTTTCTGCTTTCGTTCCTTGGATTCTCTCCCTCCCTTTCCATTTATCTGTGTTGAGTTCAGTTGCTATTGTTAAGGTTCTCAGCATGCGTAAACTGGCAGACGCACCTATGGATACAATGTTGGCATGTCTCATGATGATGCTTGCTTCTCATTTTCCCCTTATTGAGATTCTTGCATCTCATTCACTTCATGGGGATTTCATGCCAGCTGAAGTCAAAGATGGATTCATTATCACTTTCCTTTAAAACTCCATGCTCAACACTATGGGGGTGATTACGAGTTGAGTGCCGAACCTGTGGTGGCAGTCCACGAACATCCAGACTGGCGGTCCACTGGCTGTATTCCGAGTTGGGCAGTTGGACCACCTGTGGACTGCTGTGGCCACCGTGGATCCTGGATCAAGGGATCCCGCAGTGGTGGTGCAGCAGTCAGGCTGAGTAATATGCTTGCAGTGCCACATCGGCACCACCAAGTATATTACGAGTTGCCTCACCACCAGCCTTTCCATGGTGGTGAGACTACCATGGAAAGGCTGGCAATACTGCTCCAGGGCCTAGGGGTTATTTTGTGCCCACTGCGAATATGCACCTCATTCCTGCATGGTGCGGCACGTCACTGCTTACCGCACAATGCAGGAATGTGCAATGGCGGTGTCACAACGGTGCCTGTCTGAAGTCCCTCTATGGGCCTTTAGATAGGCACCACGTGAAATCACTGCATCACCACCCGCATGCCAAGGGTTACAATTGTAATCTGGTGGGCGGTATGAGTACTGCTTTGGCAGTCCACCCACAGGGCACTGGCATGGCAGCCTGCAGGAAGACCCCCAAAGTTGTAATCGAGTTCTATGTCTTCTTGAAAATGTTAGGACTATAACAATCTTTCTAAATGCCAAAGGAAACGAGAGAACAGTAAATAGAACAAATGGTAAAATGCCACCAAACTGGAGATGACTGCTGAACTTTCTTTTGACAAAGAGCTTGCTTCTATTCCTCAAATTCTTTATCTCCTTTTGTATTTGTCTACTTTGAGTTTAGCTGTTATAGTGAAGATCCTCACAATGTGTAAACTGACAGATGTGCCTATGAATGCATTATCAGTGTGTCTCCTGATTAGATTTGCCCCTGAACGTGCCCCTTTTGTTGGGGTCCTTCTATGCATTCTTTTTCATTACATTTTCATTGCAATCAAACTCAAGATGGATGTCATTACCACTATGGTGAAAAAATATATTCCTTGGGATTTGCAACTTAAAATTTATGTCAGGCCCATAAACAGTTAACTTCTAATTGCCAAAATAATTAAGAAACATGTAAATGGAACCATTGGTATAACTCAGACTTGAGAATATTGTTGTTCATGACTTTACTGAGGGAAAGAATTGATGCTTTACTTCTAGAAACATATAATTGAGTGTTTGTATGAGAATATCTGAACATTCTAAAAATCTATCTGCTACTGTGTATCAATGTGAAACAGGAAATGCAGTGACCTAATACTGGTCATCATATACCTATTCCAGTCGGGGACTGATTGTGTTAACCTAGTCTATTCTGGCTCTTTCACTCTTTTTGTGCTTTAAGTGAACTAATTAGATTAAAAGACCTAAAATCATTAATTTGTGATATGTTTTGGACTGGAGTAAGTGTCTATAAAAACATAGGGAGTCATTATGATGGCTGAAGGCCCACCCCTTCCAGCAGTGCTGTGGCATGCCTTCCGCCATCGGAAAGCAATTTTCCCACTACCACATTACGATGGTGGGGGAATCTAACTGCGACTGTAGCAGGCGCAAAGACCACCCGCCACAAATCTGCCACAGGCAATCGTTACGATTGCCTGACGGAGCGGTCAGCATCAGTAAAATGGTGGCGGTGCCTAGCAGGCAACCTCCGCCAGATTAGGATGCTGGCTGCAGCCAGCCTTTCCGCGGTGGGTAACCTCTATTGAAAGGCTTGCGGGGATCTGTTTTGGGGGCTCATTGCAGGCCCCCCTTGTGTTTGGTGATCACCCTATAAAGAAACAGAAAACACACAAGTGCAACAACCCAAGGAGGTCCATCACAAGTGGTGGTATTGCTATCATATGGTATAAATCCAGTAATTTAAGTAAATTTAATGGTCTGTAACATTGTTGGGTTTGTATACAAACAGATTTTCACTAATTAAAGTCTTACTAAAGATCATGTCAGTGTTGCAGCACCTATTCCTTGTTCAGACAATTAATAGCATCTAACATCATGTGCTTTTGCATATTATTACTTTATTAATTCACTCAGAATTGAGGCTGCAGCTGTTTGGAATAGGGATAGGTCTTGTATTCTGTGCATGATTGACACAACCTCACAATGATGTATAGCTAATCTGAATCTGAAACAGAGACACTGACAGAGGCTACAGAGGCATTTTTGTCAGAGACATTGATGCAATTTTTGCAGATGTTGTTGAATAATATTATACAAAGAAACATCGTCTTTAATTCAAAATATTGCCTACAGTTTAATTTCTGCATGGTTCTGTTACATAATGTTGGTCGCTCAAAAATTTAAATACATGTATTTCAAAATGTCATGTTGTTCTTTCAAAGGTCAATTGGCTCAGCTATTTCTACTGTGTCTGATTTATTTGGCAATGTGTTACTATTCAGTTGTATTTAAGTGTAATTTCTTACATCTTACCATTTTCTCATTGAAAGATATTGGGTTGTTAGTTGGCTGGAGTGTAAACCTTATTCAAACAGCAACTACAATCCTACTCAGCGTAAGTGTCAGGCAAACCCTAAATTAACACTTGGTTACCCTCTGGTAGCTAGGTACACAGCAGTCAGGCTTAACTTAGAAGAAATGTTTAAAGTATATATATTATCTTTTATTTCAGTGACCAAGCCATAAAACTTGTACACAAATTAAAACAATAGAAGCATTTATCACTTACAGAATTATTGCAAATGCAAAGATACAGATAAAACAGTTTTAAGAATAAAAAGATGACATGATTAGAAGGTTGTTATTAATATTGCCAATCATATCCATGTCACTTCTATATAGTAACTCTATTTCTCTATCAAATAGGCATATATCCTCTCGTGCAAAGCAATCTTTAAAAAAGTTCAATGTAGTTGTATGTAAAACGTGCAAATATCAAACAGTTCATAAACATATGGCTTTAATCAACATCTAAGATAAAAATTACAAGTACACTGAGCGGCTTATTCAGACTTGCGCTGGCAATTTAACTGTCATAGTTAGGAGTTTTCTAAGGCCTTCTTCCTTTTTTTCCAAGCACAGTGCAGGTACCGTGATACCGCAAATGCAAGTTGTTCGCTGATGTCACTCTTTAAAAGCCTGTGACTTCTCAGTAATGTCTCAAACCCACAAGATTGCATACAGCTAATAGTCATTTCTCTCGTGTGTACCTGTATAAAGGGCAGAATAACATAAAATGGTCCTCCAATTCTACAATATTAGGGCAATTTGGACAACATTTTCAAAGAGTAGGTTCATTTGCCCATTTCGAGTTATGGATTCTCAGGGGTAGTAGCCTACATCTGAATTGCAAGTATAGGCGTTTGGACTGAAATTAATACATTCTGTCCATATAGGGTTCTAAACTTGCAACACACTTGTGATTGAGGAACTGGCCTGTTGGACTGCTATTCGGATAAGCTTCCCACGTTTGCAGCAAAACTGCCTCCCAGTATAGCTGTTTAACTTTTTGTGCATCTCCCTTAACAATCAACTGAGTGGATGTCCATAATTCATTCATACCTATTCTGTGTGATGTTTCTTTAATGTTCACAGTGACCTGTCGAGACCTAGTGGGTCTTTAACACAATCCATATAGATTCTGAGATCTTGCGTAGACCACAATCTAATCCAATATAACAAAAGTTTTATTAGAACTGTTAGGTGTATAGGGTTGAGGGCTTAGTCCAGTCTCAATGGTGTAATGGGTGAGCTTTGGGGGGGGGGGGGGGGGGTTAAATAAGGCCTTAATTAACTTATTTTCAATCTTAGTTAGATACTCTGATATAACATATCCCCATATCTCTGCTCTGTAATTTTGCAGATGTTGCGGTACTGCTCTATATACTGTAAGGAATGGGACAAAGCACCTCCTGAGGCGGCCCTGTATTTTCTCCATATTGCAGATGCTTTATGATGGAGAAAGTATTTGTGCAACATTTCAAACAGTGAATACACTACACAAAAAGATTCCAGGTATGAATTTTTAAAGAATCAAGTGTAAAATAGCACTCAACAGCAAAAAGTGCCAACGAGGGATATCTGGTCGGAATAGGCCACGTTACAAAGCATGACATTACAACGCGGTCATTACAATGACTGCTCTGTTATGATGCATACCATTACAACGCAAGTCATTCCAATGACTTGGTGCATGGTGGGCGCTGGATTTTGGAATAGTATAAATTACTATTCCAACTCCAATCTGTGCAACAGTAGGGAAGGTGTTCGATTGAATAATCAACACCTTCTGGCCCCTACAGCAAGTCGTTGCAATGTAACAACATGGTCCTGGTAATGTTTGTGTCATAATGACATGGGATGTATCAACATCGTTGTAAACAATGTTTACCATTTGGTCAAGCTGGACCAGGAAAAAGTAAAATGTTCCGGCTGACCACAATGGAGCATGGGCCGGCTACAGGAACCAAGCGTGGCCCACTAAAAAAGTACCTATTGGTTGTGGGTTCAAGTTGATATTGATATATTTTATTAAGAGTGACAAATGCCCGAAGGCATGGTGCTGCTGACGTCAGTACTGGTAGATAGCACCCAACAAGGCGGGCTTTAAAAAGAGCCCGAAAACAGCCAGGTTTTAAGTTGCTTTCAAGTGATATGGGCCCAGTCCTCTTCACCCAGGCAAGTAGGGCAGCAGGTCAGCTGAGCAGGAGTCTAGACAAGTAGCAGTCCAGCAGAGTGGCAGTCCCTATAGCAGTACAACAGTCCTTCTTCCTTGCAGAGTATCCACAGGTCCAGAGGTGTACTGAACTGGTGGTGTCTGAGGCCCAATCCTTTTACTCAATTGTGTCTTTGAAGTGGAGGAGGCTTCAAAGATTTGCCTTTGAAGTGCACAGAGTCCCTGCGTTGGACCAGATTCACTACAGGGGGGTATGCAGCCCTTTGTGTGGGGACAGGGCACAGCCTTTTCAGAGGTAAGTGGAGCTGAGGCCAGGTACTCCATCCAATCCCGCCAGGATGGATAATCAAGGCCCATCAAGTCACACCTAAGCTCTTATTGTGTGTGGCTGTCTAGTGTGAATAAACAAAGCCCAGCTGTCACCTACCCCAGCATAGTGATCAGAGACAGGCAGCTGGCACCAAATGGCTTAAGTAAGAAAATGTCAACTTTCATAAAAGTGGCATTTTCAGAATTGCAATTTAACATCCGACTTCATCATAAGTTTTGGCTTTAAATTGTGATTCCAGAGACATCAAACTCGAAAGCTTTACATCTTCCAGATCTCAAATTACACTTAGAACATGTAATTAGGTAATTCCAATGTTATCCAATAGGAGAGATAGGCCTTGCTGTACTGAAAAACAACATTGGGAGTTTTTCACTATCATGGCATGCAACACTTTAAAGTACATGTCCTGCTTCTTAAACACATTACACTCTGCCATCTGGGATGTCCAGGGCCTCCCTTAAAGGTGACTTATATGCCTAAAAAGGGAAGGTTTGGGCCTGGCAAAAGTGTTCTTTTGGTAGGTCAACATGGCAGTGTAAACACTGCACACACAGGCTGGGCAATGGCAGGCTGTGGACATAGTTGAGGGGCTACGTAAGTGTGTGACACAATCAGTGCCGCAGGCCCACTAGTAGCATTTATTTTACATGCCCTGGGCAGACGTAGGGTACTTTACTAGGGACTTATAAGTACATTAAATATGCCAATTAAGAATAAGCCAATATTACCATGTTAAGGGGAGAAAGCAAAAGCACTTTAGCACTGGTTAACAGTGGTAAAGTGCACAGAATCCTAATACCTGCAGAAACAAGTTCAGAAAAAAGGAGAGGGCCAACAAAAAGTTGGGGGGAAGATCACCCTAAGGCTGTTTCATCTGAAATGTATTCATATTTTAGAAAAATGATGGGCTAAGATTGTCTTCTTATTACTAGCTTCCTTGCATCATTTTTTTGTGCTATCGCAAATGGAATGTTTTACAGGTCAACAGGGGGGATGTTCATGGATGCTACATGGGCATTACCCTGCAGCCATCAATGATTTCAGGTAAAAAATCCTATCTGCTAATAATAGCAGACAGGGTTTTGCAGAAACAAATAATGCATCTTTGAGAGTTGCATGAATACTAGAAATGCTGTTGTTTCTACAAACTTTTTGACTTTGCGTAAGTGCTGCTCTGTACAGAGATAAGCCAGAGTGAACAACTTTTAAAGTGTGTCTAGGCATACTATTTTGTACTGGAAGGTTGTCCTTCCAGTATAAATCCTGTGCCAGACATCACACACACACCCGTGCACTATGGTGCAAAGAACTATGCATGGTGCTAGGCAGCCTAATTGTGCCAGGATGAGTGCAGAAGAGTGCCATACCTTAATAGTGCAACAACTTTGGGTGTGACTCAGATTTTTCCCTTCTCATTGAGGCCCTTACATCCTGTTCATTTCAGAAGGGTTTTGTAATAGCCACAATCGAAGATAAAGGCCCAGGTTTACTATTATTTTTTGCCTGGGTTGCATCACACTTGTGGTACAGCCCTGACATAAAATCATTTTTGCATTCACTAAGCCGAAGGGGAAATTACTCTTTGAATTGTTTTTTGTGGAGGAAGGCTTCCTTTCCTGAACATAAGCAATCATGCCTATAAGGCAGGCACCCTTACACTATGTGTGAATGGTGCCTTCATTGGCACTAGGCAGCATACAGTTCACCATAGTAAGGAGAGAGCAGAAATGCTCCATATATTTATAAATATGGAAGATTTCTGCTCTGTCCCTTTCACACAAAGCAGCACAGCAAGTTCTCAAGCTGCACCGCGTTGTGTGAAATAATAGTAAATGTGCTCCAAAGTCCTTAGCACTATGCTATACAAATACATAGTAACGTAGCAGTTAGAAAGGCATTTTCACACCTCAAAATTCTCTTCCATTGTCATTCAGCTTTTTGCCACTATACTGGGAGGGACCGCTGGGGGTAACGTAGTCAATATATTTAGATGGGTGTGAGTGTGAGATTTCTTAACAAGCATTGAGGTTTACCCAACTAAACACGCTAGGGTGGTCTGGGGCAACTGGGCAGTGGTAATGGACATGTTAGAGGCATTACTTTTCAGTTATTTGGAAATGTAAGGCCAGTCAGCGTAGGGTCATTGTGAGCTAGTCTGGACTATGTTGTCCATTCTTACTCAGGTCCTCCTCAACGCAACGTAGGGTAAAGAGGCCAAAGAGAGCATACTAGCATAAGCCCATACTGAAAGTCAGAAGACCAGGCTTAGGATAGACAGGGGGAGGCAGACTTTAGTAGACCAGACCCAGCAGCAGATAACAAGTGAAATCAGGAAGAGCACGTTCGATTTGTATTTTGCATCATGACAATGACCAAAAAAGGGCAAACAACAAAGCAGACATATGGATAATTATAAATCATTATATTTATAGTCAGGCACATAGCAGGAGAGATGGACGTATTCTGACATTTATGAAGCAAGAAGTTCAATCATGCACTGGGGGAATAGATGGTGACATCTAGTTGTATACATGTGCAGTAGTATGTAGGATAATCAATATGGAAACATATACCCTTCATTGGGAAGGTACTTCGCAACTCACATCTGATGTATCTGATTCCAGTGTTAGCAGATAGTCCTGCAAATGTCCTTAGGTCACAATGAGGGGTTTGTAAAGTGGGGTACACTTTGATGGTGTTGTTGCAGTAAATCATAGATTTCAGCCATTGAGTGTACGTGGAAGCTCTATAGCTACTCCAGTGCATCTCCAGGCTGTGTTTTGCTAACAGTATCATAATGGCTGTGAATCTACGTATGCCCAGCGAATGTTCGACGTTACTTAGCATGCCATTACTACGCATGCTTTTAGTGCGTTGTTTTCACATTGCAAATGCCATTAGTATACATATTTTTACTGCGCTTACCATTACTTCGCAAATGCATTAAAAATATAAGAAATGTCTTTTAATGAGCAGACCATTACTTCACATACCACTACTTTGCGTACATGGACCATTTTAAATAATTTTTAAATAAAATAACCTAACCCTAAACCCTAACACACTACCCCAAACACGACACCCTACACTGCACAAACACCACTACACTACCCTAAACCCAAAATCACTGCCCCCAACACGACCCCCCGACCTCCACTCCTGTCCCTACACTCATTCACTACCCAGCATAACCCCCTACACTTCCCTAAACCCTAAATCACTACCCTACACTACACATGCACAACACTACCCTAAACCCTAAAACACTACCCCCAGCACAACCCTGTACACTACACAAACACCACAATACTGCAATAAACCATTAAAAACTACCCCCAGCACGATGCCCTACACTACACAATCATCAAAACACTACCCTGCTGCCTAAAACACTACCCCCAGCACAACCCCCTACACTACACATACACCAAAACACTACCCTAAACCCTAATACACTACACCAGCACAACCCCCCAACCCCCACTCCTGTCCCTACAATCCAACACTACCCAGCACGACCCCCCTACACTACCCTAAACCCAAAAATTCTACCTTACACTACACATACACCACAACACTACACTCAACCCTAAAACACTACCCCCAGCACAACCCCCTACACTACACAAACACCACAACACTACCCTGAACCCTAAAACACTACCCCCAGCACGACCCCTACACCACAACACTACACTCAACACTTAAACCGTACCCCCTGTACGACCCCCTACACTACAAAAACACACTACATCCACCTTACCTCACTCTCCTCGTGGTTCCTCTCTCCTCCTGGGACCTTCTTAACATGGTCTCCGAGAGGCGGTACACGTCGTTGTGAGGAAACAGCCTCAGTTTCCTCACAATGACATGGATCTTTTTTTAATGTTCTTTAGTGCACACCATTAAAATGCATGCATTGTAACAACGCTTGCGATGTAACAACTTGCGTACTTATGATATGTGTCATAACATCGCAAGCATAGTAACGCTTGCGAAGTAATGGTATGCGCAGTAGCAGCCGTGCACTAAAGACTGTTTACCAAGCTCAGCGGGATGTCCTTAACTAATCCCAGCAGAACTAGCACAGAATTGGGTGTGAGGATTTCTGTCCAGTAGTCCTAAATACTTGGGCAGGACCAGGATGGATGGAGGAAGTTGGCATTATCTGCATGGTACTTTAGACAATGATGGGAGCAGGTAGGCTCAATTATGGCCAGGCTAAAAGGCATGGTATAAGCTCAGTGCATACATTTACAAATGATAAGCTTGTGACTGTGGTTGGGAGAGCTGAGTTTTGTCTGGGGGCAACAATATTACCGGGTTTGACTGGTAGTGGATATCCCAAGTCCCGCTCCCTTGCTCCCTTCAACCTGCCATTGCACTGTGGCTGAAGAACAATACATGCCTGAGACAGTCTGGAGACCAGTTGCCTCCTCATTGTTGTTGTAATCACTAATATCAATGGAGGGAATTCCAGAGGTGGGTAAGAGAAAATCTTGGCCCACAGAGTATTATGAAGGTGTAAGAGTATAAAACAGTCCATGTTAGTAGCATCAACATAGTGGATATGGTAAAGATAAGAAATTACATGGAAATCCGGGAAGAGGTCCCCCACTGTGTGTTAGCTGTGAATGTGAAGTGTGCAGTATTCTAGTTTCTCTTGGGTGAGGGAAAGCCGTGGGTTACATGTCAGAGTGACCACAGGGGAGCAGAGTAGCCCCCCTCATGTGCCATTGCAGCTTACCCCAAGTCCAACTAGTAGTGAACAGGGTTTGAATGTCAGCAGGGTCTCACGATATGCCCATAGGGAAAAGAGAGGACAGTGGCATCTACTCTAATTGATTTTTCTCTGGTCTAGCATATGGTAATCAAGAATTAGGATGGTTCCAATGGTAAGCAAATTGGCACTGTACCACTGGGAAATAGAGCTGTAGGACTGGTATGCCAAAACCACCCCTACCATACAGGAGCATCAAGGGGTCCCATTTGATACAAGGTCTATATCCAGCCCAAATGATCTGGGTCATGAGGCTCTTCAGAGTGGCAAAGAAAGTGTTGTTCAGCGAAATTTTGATATTCTTGAATAGATACAAGAAAAGGGGGAGGGCAACCATTTTTATAACGGTGATGCTACCTGCTATAGAGAGTGGTATTTTGATACAGCACTCAACCTGCTTGGTTGCCGGACTGTAGTTTAAATGAAAAACTTTTCTTTTTGTTTATTGAGAGTGATTCCCAGGTATTTGGTACAGTCTTCAGTGAGCAGAAGTAGTTCGGACTTGGCTAAATTAATATTGAGGCCAGATAGGCCACCAAAGCGAATAATTTCACATAAAACAAGCAGAAGGTTATCCACTGGGTTCCTTACAAAGAGAAAGAGGGTCCAACAAGATGGTTTGCATAAATATTGCCTTTGTACTCATTTAGTCAGACCACACCAACCTCTCCAAGAAACTCTGTTATAGCTTGAGTGTTACCCGAGGAGTGTGGGGTATAATACAATTCATTGTAATGCTAGAGCTGATTATCTTGTTAACTGACACACTCCCGCCTCTGTCTACTAACAACACGATTATATATTCTGCCTGTCGATTCAGATGCAGTAGTCTGGCCAGAGGGAGGCTAGGGCACTCACCTTCTCCATGTCTCCACGCCAGGGATATTTCCCAAGCTAAGCCACCTCTCAATCAGCGAGGTCACAGAACTCCATCATTAAGACAAATCTTTGATACATTGGGTCCTCAAGGTCAGATCTCGCAATGGCTTGAGCAATTACAAGCAGCGTGGTTTCTTTATGACACAGCTTGGCACGGGTATTGCAAAGAATGCCTGAGTGTTTAGCCATGCACTCCCTCAGTACGTAGGCTTTAAAGTCCTCCTACAGTGTGGCCTGCGTGCTCACTGAGTCAGAAGTTCTCGTGAAATATTCTGTTATGAAGTCCCATAACTCTGATAGAAAAATTGTGTCATGAAGTGCTGTATCCAAAAAACACCATCTCCTCTCCAGACTGAGAATACTTCCGGGAAATGCCAGCTCACGATCATCCTTGAAGGACCAAAGGGCAGCACTTAAAATACTGAAAGGGAACATTGCCAGAGACCAAGAAAATGCAACCTGGGCAAAACTCTTACATGACACAAATCGCAATGACTGTGCCTGCTTCTGGAAAACCGTGAAAGGGATTTGTCCACCCTCATCATGAGGACATCGCGTCATACATCTCAGAAGCAATCTGGGTGGAATGTCTTACTACTCCCTGTAACCACCAAATGGGAGGCGTCGGAGCACATACTCTTAATAGCTGGCAACCAGAAGAAAAAGCTGGAGCATGTGCCACTGAGACAAGAGAGAAGAAGTTGCCAGCCACAGGAAACATACCATCATGTGTAGCTAGCAGCCCCCTGTCACTCCTAATAAAAAAGCAGATCGCCAAAGGGGGGAAAGAAGGGGCTCCAGGACCGAACAGCATTCCACCTGCACTGTTCAAAGCAAAGACGGAGGACTGGTCTGACATCCTGCAACCTCTCTTTCTGGAAGTCAGGCTGCTAAACAGAATACCCGAATCTTGGAAGGGCTCGACAATTGTGCCAATTTACAAAAAAAGAGATAAGGCAGAACCTGGCAACTATTGCCTAGTTGTAATGAAGTAAAATACTTTGCGGGCACCATACTAGACAAGCTCGCATCTTGGGCAGAGGCAAACCAGATAATACCACTGAACCAGACCGGTTTCCGCAAAATGGCCGGCACATCAACAAATATCCTTACAATCTCTTTATTAATCGACCCAGCAAAAACCTCTAACCTACCCCTAAATCTATGTTACATCGACTTTAGTGCTGCTTTTGACAACGTAGAGAGGGGCAGATTGTGGGGTAAACTGGTGCTATGGGGCATTCCACAGCCTATCTTAAACATTCTGTCACTTTTACATACAGACATCTGGGTGCAGGTGAAACTAGGTGGTGGTACCCACCTCTCCCCTAAAGTCCCTACAACAAAAGGACTGAAACAGGGTTGTGTGCTCGCACCAACCCTGTTCAATCTATGCATGGCCGACCTCCCAAAAGCGCTCGATGCCTGTAATTCACACTCACCCAAGCTAGGAGGAAAAACATTGACCAATCTTGTGTATGCAGATGACGTAGTTCTGCTTTGTCACACTTACGTTGGTCTTCAACATCTCTTAACGGAAATGCAGAACTACGCTACAGAAAACAACTTAAAAATAAATCTGAATAAGACTCGGACAATGACAATAAACAACCAAAAAAATCTGCAGAGGAACTGGTTCCTGGGTGGCACTAAACTTGATTCAGCTCATGAGTACAAGTATCTAGGAGTTATAATCGACAAGGAAGGGTCTTTTAAGCGCCAGAAAGAGGAAATAAGAAGGAAAGGATTGTTGATATCTATATCATTGAAAAACCTTGCAAATAAATTGATGGGGCCATCATTGAGCCCGTTGCTGAAGGTAGTCTAGGCTAAACTACTCCATTTGATTGCCTATGGCAGTGAGGCAATGCAGGAAAGTGACTCAAAGGATCTGGACAACACACTGGTCATACCATACAGAACCATGTTCTGCCTCCCACCCTATACTTCACCAGCTCAAATAAGGCTGGAGTTTGGTCTTTTTCAACAAGTCTTGGCCTGGAACCTATCCTACATCATCTGCTGGCATAAGATCAGAAGTGCCACTACAAACACGTTAAATCATCTGCTGTGGCACGACATCCAGCATAGGGAGTCCTCCCAAGCTAGAAGCTACCTTCAGCCAGCCCTGGAATCTATCAGACTTAAAAGACTCTGGGACATGCAACTCGGCTATCTAACCTTTAAAAAACTAGTCTGGAAATGCATAAAACAAATTTCCTTGGAGGAGGACAAGGCAAGCTTCTCAAATAGATCTCACACCTAAATGACCTTGAACTCCTACAAATCACTTGCCCCACAAACATTCTTTAATCAGGGATATCCCAAAGCCATAAAAATTAACTTTCTAAGGCATAGACTGGGGATCTTTCCGTGTGCTCAGCATCTTCCACCATGGCTGAGGACAACAGCACAAGACACATGCAGACTGTGTAACACCAAGCAAGGAGATATTTTACACCTAACCTGTTCATGCAAGGAACTGCATCAAGAACTGCAACAGTTCCTAAAAGAACCCCTTAAGCAGAAAGGCACCCGCACCAGGAAGCAAGCAGTGCTGGCCTGCCTAAATCCGGAGAACACACAATTGAACTGTAGATTGGTAAAATTCCTTATGCTGGCCAAACAAAAAATACCCAAAATGCCGAAAATGTTATATATCACACACAAAGCTCTGATGCTGTATGACGTCCTGTAGATAGGAAGAGGCCTTTGCTTAGACAACACCAAGGACGTTCCACCTGCACTTTAGTGAATAAGCTTGCAGCCAGTCAAGAGAACTTGAACAACATACACAATACGAAACTGGTCTATTGGCAAGTCCAGTTGGAGCCAAAAATCTGTGACTGCTCTCCACCCAGCGAACTAATAGTCATTTACCAACGCCACTATTATTAACTTTGATCTTAAAATTGTACAGTATTTTTCTACCTTTGGTTTTAACTGTTTTATTTGAAGATATTTTTCTATAATGTAGTGCTCAAAAAGGTGGTAATGGTTGATAATATTATATTGAACATTTGTCTATATTTCTTTTCTTTTTAAATGCTAATATTGCAATGGTTTTAATTAACTGCAAAATAAAGAAACTTGAACTTGAACCTCTCCAGGCTCCCCATAGGACAACAGCAATACCATTTTTACGAGGGCAAGGTCAGACATTCTGCAAGGTAAATGTGCTATGCCTGCCAGCCACAAAGCAGCAGCTGAAGCTGCAGAGATGAACCAAGAGTCTATACTGGTTGAGACAAAATGAGGTGCTGAATAGAAGGTGGGGCGTAGCTATGAAGCCAACGATGGCGGACGCGTGAGCAGAGTGCTCCGCACCAGTCAAGTCATTATTACTGATTCAGCAGTGTTCCTGCCTGGGCCTGGGGGCTCCTTCCTATGCTCTCTGCGAGCGGACGGGTTTGTGTGCCCAGCGCTGCACTTGGGGGCCGGAATATCAGCGTAGGGCGTGGGGCCGAGAAACACTAACAACGATCTATGTGCAGAACCGACGGATGGCGGCCTAGACAGAAGTAAATGACCTGTGTCATGGCAGCTCGGTCTCCCACATCCAGCTGAGCCAGACTGCACAGAGGCCTTTGTGGAGCTGAAGACGATCGGACCCCTACGGCTTGCCTCTGAAGCTGGTGAGATCGGGTCCCGCATCTCGTAGACGCCGGATCGGGGGTGTGGAACGACAGAGCCCAGGAGGAGCAGATCGTGGTGAGCTGATCGGCTCCTTGTCGGAGCGCGGGTCCCGAAGAGAGAAATTACCTTCCTGAACTGCCTTGAGCACCGCGACTGTGAGTGGGGAAGAGGAGCCACGGGTGGAACCGGGTGGTGCCACTGGCGAGCACCTTCTCGGATTGCAGGTGCCCCCGTGGCCAGACAGTATTACGGTAGGTATGTGTGCCAGTGATCTGCCTCACTATACTCCACTTTGAGGAGACACTGCAGGGCATATTTGGACCCACACTGTTTATCCACAATACCGGCGACCTCCCAGTGATAGAGGGGGATTTACTGATAGAACTGCCTTGGCCTGCATTCCTCAAGACAGATGTGCCTCTCTGTTGACGCAGACCCCTTGATCTGTCATGCACAGGGGCAAAGGGAGTTGAGCCTCTAAACAGCCCTACATCCCACGGTCTGAGCGTTGCATTAGCAGGGGGGCCCCACCCCTGCAACCGATAACTTGGACTTCCGATGACTTGGTAGGTCCTGTTGTTTCTTTGAGTCTGCTGAGGAGGTGGGGACTGCACTGCTTGTGACCTGTCTACCTGTGGGGGCGTGGTGATTGTGCTGGGATCAACCTAGAGGAGACCTGAATTAGGTTACACCAGTTTGCTGCTGGAGGGATTCACCGGTGATATGGGGAGCCGCACTGCGGCCTGAAGCTGAGGTGAGGCCCCACTGGCGCTTTACACAGAGGGAAGAGGTCGCAGTGGATCCCCCATTAGTGACCCGGCTTGTGGTCCGCATTGCGTCCACTCCATCACTCCCTGCCATCCGGCTGTGGGTGCTTCCTGTTGTCTGGGGCTGGCGCCTTGGTGTGGATGCAGACGTGATCAGGGTACTGGCACTGTGTAAGCAGTCGTGACTTCCCCACCTTTTCTGAAAACTGGAGAGGCACGTGCTGGAGACACCATGCATGGCTACGTGCCCACAGAGAGCGGGCCACACGAGATCTGAGGTCGTAGAACATGCTGCACTTACCATGGGGAAACCTAGGGGGAGGCTGATGGGTCCTCCTCAAGAACACGACAATAGTGCTGTGGACTCAGCGACTCAGGATCCTGGAACTGAACATCTCGAGATGCCTGTCCAACAGGAAATTGCCAAGATCCTGGAGGCTATTGCCAACACCAAGGTGACGCTACACCAGGACATAAGTACAGTTGCGGTGGGATTGGGTCTGTTACGGGCCGAACATGGTAAGCTGTCGGACCATGTGAAACATACGGAGTCGACTCTTGTGGAACTGGCCCCCACGCAAAAAGTTTTGCCCGCAAAGGTGGAAAACCTGTCAGATCGAATGAGTGTGCTGGAACGTAAAGCAGAGGATGCAGAAGGCTGCAATCGTCAAAAGAACGTGTGAGTTGGGCGCACTGGCGGCAGGGAGATGGAGAACCACGCCTCCGCTCTCACCTGAGGCTTGCTGATTCCCGGCCCCTGGCTCCTCCTTCCCTTCCCTTGACCCATGCAGGCGGACGCAGGTGGACGCGGCGGTCAATGGCGGACGGCACCGGACGATAGCGGAAGACTCGGCGCCCGGATTCCCTTTCTTTCTGACCGTGACAGCGACCGCAATCCTTCTGAGTGTGCTGCTTGCTGTTTGACGGCTCTGGCAACTATTACAGCTCTGGGCTTCGTGGCTGACGGCGATGCTGTAAGGTGATGCGACGCTGTGAGTGAGGCGGCGGGTGATTCAGCCGCGTGCAGACTGTATTTTCAGCGGCGCTGCCCTGTCACAGGCTCTTCTCAATCTGGGGCTCTACAACGTTTTCTAAACTGCTTCCTTCAGTTGGCTATTCTTCTACGGCAGCAGCAGCACGCAGTGAGTTGGTCATGAACTGATTATCCCTGTTTATTTCTTCTTCGGATCTGCCATCTTGTCGGCTCGTGGCTTCTGGCTTTTGGCTTGGGACTTGCTGGGCAGTAATCCTGCTGAGGGAGGCGTTATCCTCATTGTTTTTTTTTTTTGTTTTTTTTTTGGACTTTCAGACTTTGCGGGTCCTCCCTTTCAGGAGAGGCGAAGAGAGGAGACGAGGCCCGTAAGAGCGGGCCCTTAACTTTATCTGCACTCTAGTCGGTCCCTGTAAGGGTTTTTTTTTTGCTTGGTTCAATATGGGCAAACTGCTTAACACACGCAAGGCCAAAGTTCTCCGTCTTCAGGCTAGAGAAGCCAAAAATGCAGCCAAATTATTGGGCCATAACGCTGTCAACAGTGCCAGTTCGGATGCTGCTGCGGGAGATGTAAGAGTTAGGGAGAGTTCTGAGAGTTCACAGGAATTGGAGGTATCTCTGGGCGAATCTCTAACTCTGGACGCAGAGCCATCGCATACTGCAGAGGTGGCTCCTTTAACTCCCATTCCAGGCCATTCGTCTAAGCAAGACAGAGCCATGGATGCGTTGAAGGGGACCAAACCATTTCCTCTTTTCGACAAAAAGAATCCAGTGCTCTCCTCAGACTCTGCACTTCCAACTTCCTCCTCTCATTCCTCAGACTCCCCAAATAACCCCAATCCTCCCGTACTTTCAACAGTTTCATCATCATTATCAAAAGAGAAAGACAACTCCTTGACGCACATGCATAAAGTTTCAGAGGCTTTCTCCCTGGAAAGTACAGCCCCATTACTGACCGACAAACCGCTAGATACTCCTGCCCATTCTGTCAATCTGAGTCCTCCCGGTTCTTCAAGCCCCTTGTTAGATCTCGACACTAAGACTGTTGGGGAGATTCAGATGTCAGTTAAAGACATGTTAAATTTGATTCTTGATGAAGTTCGAGAACTTAAGAGGGCTCAAAGGACAGAGCTAGCTTCAATTAATCAACGGCTAGAGAAAATGGAGGCTCTCTTTTCTACATTTCCGGTTCGTCTCCAAGAGGCTGAAACTCGTATCTCTAGTCTGGAGGATCAGATGACGGAGGTTAAAAGAGATGTTAAACATCTTTCTGTGTGCACACGTTCGTTTGAACACAAATTGGATGATTTGGAAAACTATAATCGCAGATCGAACCTTCGGATAGTTGGGGTTCCAGAAGGTCTTGAAGGCTCCAATACGGTGCAATGGGCAACATCCTTTTTAAAATCTAAAGTGATCCCCGACTATGAAGGCGACTTAACTATTACACGCGCTCACCGCGTTCCTGCTCAGCCTTTTCCAAACTCCTCCCTTCCTCGAACAATGCTACTTAATTTTTCGGATATCCGGGTCAAAGAGACTATCCTTTCAGCGGCAATTCAGAAAAGACAATTTTTTGTCACCGAGACTGTCAAATGCCGTATCTTCTCAGATATGTCTGCCTCCGCTGCCCGGAGAAGAAAGGAGTTTGTTCAAATGTTGGGACTGTTTAAAGCTAAAGGGGCTCAAGCGACGATAGCCCAGCAGTCCAAGCTTAAAGTGCTTGTTAAAGGCAATTTTTTTATGATTTCCGATATATCAGCGGCACAGGATCTCCTCAAGGAGATTTCATCTGTATAATTTAAGGTTTCTTCCTTTTCCCCCTTTTTTTTTTTTTTTTATATATCCGAGAACCGGGCACGGGGTCAGGGGGGGGTCGGTGGAGTCTGCGGGAGTCCGCAACTCAGGTAGCCTAGGGGGTGTCAACAGGTCGCCCCAATGATGTGGGTTAGGATCCTTTGGTCAGCGTGGAGGGAGGTAGCTAGGCCATTGGAGGGTGGGGTTTGGGGGGGTGGTGGGGGTGTTGTTGGGGGTGTTCGGGTTGTGGGTGGTGGCTGGGTTGAAACTAAAAGGAAACTGATGGTGTCTGACTATATTTACTTATTTTGTCCATTTGTTAACATGTATTCATTGTATTCAAGGGGCCAAGAGCAGATAATTCTCTATAGACAATTCAATTCCGATCTCAATGTCTAATAAGGAGAGTTTGAAGTTTTTTCAGTATTTTCAGATCACGCTATGCTTATTCGGGAGTTCGTTTTAGGGGATATTAGAAGATCCCCTAAAAGATGGGTCTTCAATAGAGCTTATCTCAATGATGATAAATGGGTCTCTGAATTAAAAAACAAGATTAAAGACTTTATAACTCTTAATATGGGCACTGCCCCCATAAGTATAATTTGGGATGCCCTAAAGGCTTTTATTCGCGGAATCGTCATAGGGAAAGATGCGGCTATGTTAACGGTATCCAGGGCTCAAATCAAACTATTGGAATCTCGTATACAGACACTTAGCGTCCAAAGGCAACAAAACCCCTCACGATTGGTTAAAGAACAATTAATTGAAGCTAAACAAAAATACACTACTTTTTTATATGAGCAGGGCGAGGCATTTTTTCGTGCCCAATATCAAAAAATATATGAAGAAAGTAATTTCACTGGGAGATTCTTGGCCTGGCAGGCCAAGGAACAAGCTGCATCTAATTTAATTCGGGAGTTAAAATGTCCGGTCTCACATCAATCCACAACAGACCCAGATAAAATAGGTGCGATAATGCATTGCCATTATCAAAATATATATTCACACCAGCTTAAAATCAACCAGTCTAAATTAAACTCCTTTTTACGGCAGGCTGAGATTCCTTCTCTTTCCCACCCCGAAGATTTAACCATGGCAGATAGATTTTCTTTGGAAGAGATAGAGGGGGTGGTAAAAAATCTTCCATCAGGGAAAGCTGCCGGTCCGGATGGACTGCCTGCAGAGGTTTTTAAGGTTTTTTTTTCTTCTTTCTCTAATTTGTTGTTACTTTTGTTCAACTCTATGTTGTCTGGAGCCTCAATCCCTGACTCTTTTCGCGAGGGCACTGTGGTCAGCTTCTTGAAGAAGGGGAAAGATGCTACTGATCCTAATTCATATCGCCCCATTACTCTTCTAAATTCGGATTACAAGATTGTCACTAAATTATTGGCTATTCGATTTAATCGCATCTCTTCTGATTTGATCCATACAGACCAAAACGGTTTTATTACCGGTAGACAGCTTATGACTAACACTCACTATCTGGCAGAAGCTTTGGATTACCTGGAGACACGGAGAATCCCTGCACTTATTTTGTTATTCGACGCAGAAAAAGCTTTTGATTTGGTGGTTTGGGAGACACTTTTTATTATTTTGCAGCACTTTCATATTCCAGGTATCGTTATTAACTTCATTTGTAATCTTTATTCTGGTGCTAAAGCTAATATTATTATTAATTCACATTCGGTTGGATCTGTTGCAGTTAACCGTGGAACTCGTCAGGGGTGTCCCTTATAACCGATTCTTTTTGCCTTTTTTATCGAACCCCTCGCAATAGCTATTCGAAAGTCTGCAGAGATCTCACCCCCAATCCCATTTATGTCTAAGATAAAACTTTATGCTGACGATATCATGTTGCTCATTAAATCCGATTTGCAGTCTCAAGCTCAGGCATTTCAGATTTTTGAGCAATATGAATCTTTTGGGGGCTACAGGATTAATAAAAAAAAGACCGAAATATTGATTTGTGGCAATCACATTCCAGAATTATATCCGGATCTACGCGGTTGCATAAATAATAAACCTAAAAGATATTTGGGGGTGTTTTTTTCTTCTTCAGTTACAGATCTTTTCGGTTTGAATTTTGTTCCCCTTCTCCAAAGGGTTCGCTCGATGTTAACTCGCTGGAATAAATTACCTTTATCATTACTAGGTAGAGTCGCCCTGATTAAAATGTCCATTTTACCATTGTTTAACTTTCTGTTTTCAACAATTCCGTGTTTTCTCCCAGGGTCTTTCTTATCTAAAATAGAATCCTTATTCTCAAGCTTTCTGTGGTCACATAAAAAGCCCCGGATTGCGTTGACTACCCTTTATGAGGGTTTAGATAATGGCGGTCTTGCACTTCCAAACATTAGAGAGTATTATTACGCCTATTTTGCTCAGTACTTAACTCATTTCAAGGTCCCTACTCCGATTCCAAATGATTATATTAGTTTTTTTTTCGATTTAATTTTTTCAGAGAGTCAAATATCCTCCCCTCTTCAAATACCCAAATCTCCAAAATTGGTTAGGTATAAAATAATTGCTTGGTTTTTTATGAAGCGTAAGGCTATGATTAGTCGATACTCTCTCTCTCTTTTCAATACCTCCTCCTCGCTGATTAATTTACTCTCCTCAAGAGGGCAGGGGGTAAGCCCGCATTTAATGGGCTATTGGTCTAAAGCCGGCTTTAGCACAGTAGGCGACTTTTTACATCACTCTAGGTGGTTAACTCCGCCCGAGATGCGCCTACTACTTTCAGGCAACTTTTTGTTAGCCGGGTCGTATCATATAATCTATAAACTTTTACAGCCGTTTGCTCCCACCTCCTTTACTCAGATTTCCCCTTTTAACAATGATCTCTTGTTCAATAGTACTTTAATAAGGAAACCTGGTGAGTGGAAACGTCATCTTGCCCAGATCAAACAAGACGATTTAGGATCGAAAGCAGGTAAAAAATGGTGGGAACACGAAAAGCAGGTTCTATCTTTAACAACGTGGCGGACTATTAATAAATATAATTTCTCCACTTTACGGGGAGCCAATTGGCGTAGAATGATATTTTTTGGGAAATGGCTCCTCTACTATACCCCGGCGGTAATTGCCAAAATGTTTACTAATTATACACCGATCTGCTTTCGTTGTCAAAGTTTTGCCCCCGCTAACTGGACACATGTCACAGTTGAATGTTGCATGATCAAAGAGTTCTGGAGAGATATTTTTGCTTTTTTATCTTCTATTTTTCATATCCAGATATCTTTAAATTCCAATTTGATGCTGCACGGTTTGGATCAGAATCTTAATATCTCTGTCTCACATGCTAAACTTCTGTTTATTTGCATGGCAGTGGCAAGATCATTGCTACTTCAGAATTGGCGTTCAACTCAGACTCCATCCTTTCATGAATGGTTGCGTAAAATGCAAAGAGTTAAGATTAGTGAGCGTAACTATGCAGCGAGGATTGGAGGGGGGAGAAAATTCGAAAAAATTTGGGAAAACTTTTTTTGACTCTCTTTTCATTCAGGTCATTTTCAAATTGCTTTTGTTAGTGTACAAAGATCTTGGTTCATTGTATCTGAGATGTTTTGGTTTTTGTAATGCGATACTTTCTGTATTAACTTGAATGTTGTATGACACCTTCAGTTTCAACAATAAAAAAAAAAAAAAAAAAAAAAAACAACGTGTGAGTCGTGGGGCTGCTGGAGAATCATGACATGGTAACCTTTTTAGTGAACTGGCTGAGAGACGTGGTGGCGCTGGAGGTCTATCACAGTCCTACACCCGGGAGAGGACCCACCGGCGCCGGGTATAGCTCCGAGACCAGTGGTGACCAGATTGCTTCATTATCATGAAAGAGACTTGCTGCTCCAGAAAGCACGATCCGATGGTCCTTTCATGGTGGACAATAGCAAGGGGTCTCTGTTCCCAGACTACTCGCTGGAGGTGCAACAATGCCGTGCGTCCTTCCTAGAGGTCAAGCGAGCGTTACGTGAGGACTGCATTCAGTTTTCACTGATGTTCCCAGCTAGACTGCAAATTATATTGGTCGGTAAAACACACTTCTGCGATGATCCTAAATCCGCCTGGGAGTGGATCGAAACCTATAGGACAGAGGGCCAAGCTCCACTTAGATCTAAACGGCCGGAGACAGGAAAGGGGGACTCTGGAAAGCAACTCCATAGACCACAACGCCGGAAGGCCACAAAGAGGCCGAATCCATCAAGGACGGCTGAGGAGAGAGAAAATGCACTGAAGGCTGTAGCGGAGCTGTTGCGTGGTGGAGATTCCACTCAAGCGAAAGGCTCAGACGCGAATCATGGAACCAAAGAGTCAGGATCGGACACTTCACGAAGTGGACAGAAAAGCCTGCTGGATGTGACTCCACAGACTGACGATGAGTTCTTTGGATAAGTGGCGAGATAATTCTCCCCCTGCTCTTTTCCTCCCCCCTCTTATTCTTGCTCTCCTCTTTCCCCTTTTCCCTTCTGTCGCTCTCCCCATCCTTTTCACTGACATACTGTTGAATTGAGCAACCTGTATAATTTGTATACGTTTCTATTGCTTCTAAGGTCCTTTCATTTCCTGATGGAAGAGGGGGGGTGGGGGCTTGGGGTAGCCTCTGAACGCGGGTGGGGACGGCCTGTTTTGGCTAAGTTGCCATGGGAACTACACTGCTTTATTACTAAACTTAAGAAACTTCGGTCACGCTCTCCTACTAGGCCCTTGGCTAGTTGCCTAGGACCTGTTGTCTTGTCGTAAGATTGTGCTATGCACTTGAGGTGTACATTTGGGCAGCTGACCGTTGTCAGTCCACTCAAAGGTGTGGGAGTTATTTATTTGGGGTTGATGTTACTCACCAGGTGGTATTTGGTACTTTATAGGGCTGCTGAACAGGGGAGGGATCCGGGTGGGTACTATTCTTTTGCTTAATGGCAAATCAGACAACTAGGCCCAAAGGGTTCAAAATCCTTACCTGGAATATACAGGGTATGGGCTACCCTGCTAAGCGCTACTGTATACTGAACTATTTACGCCACAGAGGGGTCCATGTGGCACTCCTACAGGAGACTCTCCTCATGGAGACTGAGGTGGTGCGATTGAAAAGAAGGTGGAAAGGACAGCTGTATGTGACCACTTACTCTGCCTATGCGAGGGGGCACTACTGTGGATTAGACCATGGGTTCCCTTTCAGCTCTCCCATAAAGTGGTGGACACATAAGGGCGATATGTGGTGATACAAGGGAAGTTGGAGTGGAGGGAGATCACACTGGGTAGCGTATATTCCCCCAATCGAGAACAGATCCCTTTTTTGGAAAAGTTCTCAAGTGACTTAGCGGGTGTGGATGCTGACAATCTGATATTCGGTGGTGATTTTAACTGTGTGTGCGATGTAGACTGGGATAGATCTACCCCACCATTGAGGGGAACGCTGGCCTCCAAAACAGCACAGGGGCTTAGACGAAGGGCTGAGGGATGGGGATTGGTGGACTTGTTGAGACTCCAAAACTGTCAGCAGAGAGTATATTCCTATTATTCCCATCTATATGACCTCCACACTCGATTAGATATGTTCTTTTGCTCCACTAAACTGACACACATGCTGTCTGAAGTTGAATACCTGGGAAGCGCTATCTCTGACCATAGCCCATTGATGATGCGGTTTGCTCCTACCGCTGTGAGGACAGTGATAGCCTCATGGAGGTTAGATCCTACCTTGTTTGAAGATGATGGGTTTTGACAGTTGTTAGCAGCAGCACTGAACACTTACTTTTCAGAGAACCGCGGTACGTCTAGCTCCCTGGTGGTGGAATGGGAGGCGTTTAAGGTGGACACCAGGGGACAATGCTTGGGACAGATGAAGGGCCTCAGATGAGAGATCACCAGCGAACTGGGGGTTTTGGAGCAACAACTGTAAGAACTGGATAGCGAGAGGTTTAGGAGTACATGATAAGATGGCAGAGTTCAGAAGTCGCTACAACTCCACGTGGGATAGATTACGGACAGTGGACTTGACAAAATATAAAGAACATCAACATGAGGAAGGAGTAAAGCTTGTAGATTGCTGGCCTGGCTGATTAGACCGGAGAGTCGGGGGGTGCCCACCCCGAGTATTACTGATGATATGGGACAAGTGCTTTGTTCTCCAAGCGACATTAATGAGGCATTTTGCAGTTACTATGCCAACCTCTTTCGGCAACCAGAGACCAACCCACCAGAGGAGATTCAGGTATATCTTGATACACTACGGTTGCCAGGTTTAGAGGCCAATATTAGCGACTCTCTTGCTTCAGCGCTCTCAGTGGGTGAAATTAGGGAAGCAATTAAGGGTATGGCGAGAGGGAAGACCCCTGGGCCAGACGGCTTACCTGTGGACTTTTTCTTAACATTCATTGATATTCTAGCCCCACAATTGGAGCACCTGTATGTGACTGCGCTTGACAAGGGCAGACTCCCATCCTCTATCAGGGAGGCCCTAGTGGTCCCCCTACCAAAAACCAAGACTGACCACCCGAGAGTGATGGATTTCAGATCCTTGTCAATGTTAAACACTGATTTTAAAATTCACAGCAAGGCATTGGCCACTAGGCTCCTGCCCCATATGCAACGGCTAATCCACACAGACCAGAATGGTTTTATACCCATGCGGTCCACGTGTACTAACTTGCGCAGACTGTATACTGTAATGTTCCATAAGGACCTGGGAGAATACCCTGAGTTGGGACTTCTTACTGTCAACGATGGGGAGGATGAAGATGGGAGAGGGCTAGCTAAAATGGGTAGGGCTATTATATGAGGAGCCCAGTACATAGGTCCGCACAGGGGCCATTATATCCACACCTTACAATATTTACAGGGGGACTCGGCAGAGTTGTCCCCTGTCGCCACTGTTGTTCGCTCTAGCTATGGAGCCCTTGGAGGAACGTATTCGACAGAAAGGTGGGCGTTTGAGGATTAGATTAGATGGGGCCACAAGGGGGCCTTTCCGTTGTGTCCCTCTTTACCGAGACCACCAACTCTTCCATCATTGGACTTAGATTGGGCCCCGATTGTTTTTAAATATTTGGGTGTCAGAATTTACCATACACAGGCTGATCTGTTGGAGGGTAACCTCGAAGGTACCTTACGGGGCCGTCAGCAGAATGTCACTTTCTGGCACTCCTTGAAACTTTCAGTAATGGCTCGGGTAGCGCTATCCAAAATGGTGATGCTGGCTCGCCTTTTATATTACTTTGTCAATCTACCAGTACTAATACCACATAGTTGGTTTAAGAAATTAGACTCTATATTAAGAGATTTGGTGTGGGATGGGGGCCGAAATAGAGTATACTTACAAACGCTGTGGCTCCTGCTCACTAGCGGTAGATTAGGGGCCCCAGATTTTGAGGCCTATTACCTGGTGGCCCAATTGCAGTGGTTGGCCCGGTGGCTCGATGGGAGAGGGCTGGATACTTTACCTGTCACTCCCAGCTTCGTGACGGCGATCCTTCTGCCTAGGATGCTTGATCGGTGTAGAAAGATTCACTCTGTGGGGGTATTACTTTCTGTGACCATAGCATGTTAGGATAAATGCGTGGCAAGGTCTCAAGATATGAGACTTTACTCACCTTGCATTCCCCTTGTGGGACTTCCTCAGTCGGGGAGGCCCACCAGTCACATGCCGCTATCTAGAGGGTTGGGACGATTCAGGGGTCCAGATAGTGGGAGACTGTTATGGAGACGGGAGCTGTTACCACTTATGGATTTCTTGGAATACCACGAGTTGCCTCCTGGGCAGTTCTTGAACTACCATAAAATCAGGGGCGCTCTAGCAGAGCTTTGAGGAAGAGAGATGAATGAACCGGGCACACACCCAGTCATGCATGCAATGGTATCACTGGGCTCTGCCAGACACCTAGTGAAATGGCTCTACCAGGCTATCATAGATATCTCGAACCATCCTCTATGTCGGTTGAGGGGAAATGGGAAGAGGTGCTTGCTAAGCAGCTCACAGACAAAGAATGGGACAGGGCCCTGGAGGGCCCCAAAATGCCTCCCAAAACGCAGCATTTAAATACTTGCAATTTAATTACATAGAACTTACCTCACACCACACCGTTTGAATGTAATATTTGGTTGTACCGACCAGGCATGTACAGCTGCATAATCTAGTGGATGCGGACTTTGACCATATGGTCTGGTCCTGCCCTAAGATCAGTGACTACTGGACGACAGTGGTTGAGTTGCTAGCTGCAGTAATGTCATTGAGTATGGTATGCACGCCCATAGCTTGCCTCCTGGGCATATTCTCGAGGCATAAAGCCAAAAGGCTTAGATTCCAATTCTTAGATTTAGCCATCCTCTTGGCTAGATGGCGTATAGCACTTGGGTGGAAAGCAAAACAGGCACTGTTAATGACCAAATGGGAAGATGATGTGACATGTTGGGCAAGAGCTGAGGAACAGGCTGTGCTCAAAGAAGATAGAGTGACAAAAAGACGCAAACTGCTCGCAGAACCCTGGTCTTAATTAGTGAAAGCTTGGGATTAGCGGCATGCACCGCCACAGTCCTCTGATATAGAGCTGACTGACTCAGACACCTAGAGCTGGACATAGTCCTGATTTGGCATGGGAGGCACCCAATACAAGGCATGAGCACCTCTTACACTGTAAAGCAGAGGGAGAACTCCTTCCCCACTGCGTTCATCCAACATGGAAGGGAGGTTTTGTAGCCCTTCACCCCCCGGGCCTCCCTCGTTGCCCCACGGATGTCATTAGCCCCATAATAATAATAATAATGATAAATCGTATAAGATATATGGATCATGACCCCTGGTAGTTAGTTTTCATGGTTTTGTTTAAAATTAGGAAGAAACACAGACCCTACACTTGTGTTTCATTAGCTATTTGCTGGATTACTTAGGCGCTAGTTATCCCCCACAACCAGACTGTTCTTCTTTTTATGTTTTATCGGATGCAACTGGGAATTGTGGGATTGATAGTACAGCGCTCTTTCGAAGCCTGGCCATGTAACATTGCCACTCCCACATGGACAACAGGCTCGTACCATTGGAATTGCTTGGTCTTCCCTATTGTTATATGTTTTGACCTTTTTTTCTTTGGTCGTGTGATAGAGGAAACTGTAGGGCTGTGAACACTACAAGCTGTTATGGTGTACCTGCGATGCTTATGATTTTTGATGTAAAAACCAACGCATAACATGAATTTAATTTTCGATGTACTTGAGCCTACTTGCTGAACAAAGGGATAATCATTGTAAAGATGTATCATACACATAGCAATATGTGGATTGTGGAATGTATGTTTTGGAAAATAACAAATGCCAGTGGAGCTGAATAGAAGGTTTAGGCTGAGATCATGTGTTGGCCTAGGCACCATGCGTATGCTAGGGAAAAGGTGTTTCACGAACGACTTGCAATACATGGGGTTTTAAATAGGGGTGGACGGAATTTGCGTAATCGCGTTACGCAAATCTTCGCGAAACGGTAAAAATCTCCGCGAACACGCAGAAATTCCGCGAACACGCGGAATTGCTTGTTCGCGATACTTTTTTCCTGTTCGCGATCGCTGTTTGCGTGCTCGGGGTGAAATATCTCGCGAACACGCATATTGAGAACGCGAACAAGAAAAAAATTTCGCGAAGTCGCGGAACGCAGATTTTTGGGCAATTTCGCGTTCTCCGCGTAACGCGAAATTACCCAAATTTCGCAAATTCCGCGAACGGAACGGAATTTACCGCCCAGGCCTAGTTTTAAACCTACTCTGGAACCGGTGGAGTTGCCTAGGGGATTGAAAACTAGCCAGATTGAAATCTCCTCCCCATATCCCCAATTCAGCCTCAACATGGCCCGTAGGTAGTAAAACTTTTTGGTAGAAGTGAGGGACGTCTACATTAGGGCCATAAACATTGACCAGCAACACTCACGTACCAGCTGTGGTGCCTGCGACCACCACGGAGCACCTGGCTGCATCAGCAAAGCTAACTGACTTGCTAAAGAGCATACTCTTGTGGATCAGAATACAGACCCCATGGGAGTAAGAGCTGTTAAAAGAGAAATAATGACCATCCCCTCATGTTGAAGCAAATGTCCCTGTGGTTCTAGGGAAGAGGGATGTCTCTTGGAGAAAGGACACTTTGATGCTATGTCGTGCTAAGTAAGCAGGCACCTGTATACCCTTGCGGGGATTCTTGAGCCACATCATACAATTGAAGCTCTATCACCTGCCTCACTCCAGGCTGGGTCCCCATCAATAGAAAATGTTGATGTGTCCTATCTCTGGTGGAGGGGTCAGTAATAACATAGTGTAGCCTGACAATAAATTACCAGAAAACAGTCAAACAAACAGGTAACATCCCACCTCCTACCTCGACAAACTGTAGAACATCTAGTGAATCTGAACAAAACCAAAACAAAAGCCACATTCTCAGTAATGTGGTATACACCATGGAGCACATGTATCAAAAAAGAATTTTGTGATTACCAAAAAGCATTTTTTACTGAATCGCTATTTGGTAATCACCAAATGCTATGTATGTGAGGAATAACCAAAGATTTAATGACTCCTTAATATTACCAAATAGCAATTCCGTAAATAGGTAATCGCTAATAGGTAATACTGCTCCATTTGTACCTATGGGTATAAAGGTCCATGGTTGTGAATGGTTTTGCATTAGCTCATTTGCAATTACTTAAATGATAATCTCAAATTAGGTAATGCAAACCCTAGGGGCATGTGTGCACTACATGGCATGTTGAAAATTTCATTTTTGCGCATTTTTTAACATTTGCAGATGGTTACTAATGACTTGGAGTCAATGGTAAAAGCATTTTCCTAAATGCACAGTTTGCATTTAGAAGATGCTTGGCACATATGGTAAGAGAATCTCAAATTGTGAGCCCCTATCTGTAGTCACAATTTTAGGTAATTGTTATTTTTGCGATTACCTAAAATTGTGACTATAAATTAGCCCTCACAGAAAATTATTTTCAATTCGAAGGAACCCTATTTGGGCAATGCCATGGAACTTCGATGGGCAGTACATTTGCTCCTAGTGTAGCAGGACTGTACGTGAGCAATTTCGAACAAGAGCATATACAAACTGCCACTAATCCATTTGATAAGGGCATCAAATTTTGGCGACGCTACATAGACGATGTGCTCATGGTATGGGAAGACAGCCAAACAGCCTTAAATAATTTCCTAACATGGATAAACACGAGAGACGATTGTCTCAAATTCACATCTACAGCAGATAAAAAACAACTGGATTTTCTGGATGTAACCATCTTCTCCAAGAATGGTACACTGCACACCAAAACTTACTACAAACCGACGGCAAGGAACAGCATCCTTTCCTATAACAGTTTTCATCCCGACCCCTCAGAGACAATCTTCCTTACAGTCAGTTTTTACGTCTAAAACGTAACTGCAGTAACCTAGATGACTACAAACAACAGGCAAGAGGTCTAGAGGATCAACTCATGAAGAGGGATTATCCAATCAAAACTATAAAAAAATGTCAGAAAAGAGCCCGCAATCAGCCCAGAGAGAATCTACTATCTACTGTGCAGAGAGAAGAACCAAAAGATCTCCTGACATGTGTCACAACTTACAACACTGAATCAAACGCAGTGAAGAAAATTATTAACAAGAACTGGAGAATCTTAACTTCGAACACATTAAAATGGCCTAAACCAAGATTTGCCCATAGGAGAACCAAAAATATCAAAGACATCTTGGTCCACACAAGACCTAGAAGCATCACCTCAAGGGAAACCATAACAAAGGTATGGAACTTGAGTCCAATAGTGGGACATTACCCATGCGGCACATGTTCGGTATGCAAGCTCACAAAAGTGACTAAGACCTTACAATTACTCCCTAACCTAAAATGGGAACTGCGCAACCATACGAACTGTAACACCACCCATGTGGTGTACATGATCGTTTGCCCCTGTGGTTTGAGATACATAGGGATGACGTGCTGGAAGATCAAGCAGCGGATCATTGAGCATCGAAGTAACATCACATGCAATAGAGTAACAACACAAATGAGTAAACACTATATTGAAGCAAATCACACCGCAGAAGACTTACACTGGGTAAATATAGAGACCCAAATGTTTAAAGGCCACAATGTGGAGCGCGTACTTTTTGAAAAAGAACAACGCTGGGTCCATCGTCTCAAGACAGACAAAGAAGGTCTGAACGATACCATACCTTGGTGCGCCCTTAACAAGTGACAATGACGACTACCCATTAGGACCACACTTTTGTGGAAAGAACCATTGAATACAGAGGACCCAATGAATAGGTTCCTGACAACCCCTAGACTCCGAACACAAATTTCGAAGTACATATAATGACATCATTGCACCCAGTACGAGTAAGAATCATTTTTGAAACATTATGAACATGGTAATCAAGATGGAGAAACTCTTAGTTTCAGTATTTGCACATACTGTCCGTTGTACACCACCAACACATACACGTATTACCATTGTACAAATCGCCAAGAGCCACGGTGCCAACCACCAGTGCCATCAACAATGCTAACTAAGACTGAGAAATTCTTATTCTGCATGCGCTATGCAATATGACATGAAGATTAAGTGTTTTAAAAATTCCAATCTTCACACTTGTACATCACCCACACACTTATCCCTAACAAGCAACTATGCCAACCACGAGTGCCACCATCATGGCCAACCAAGACCGAGTAGTCCTACTTTGATTTTAGGAGCGCCGGTCTATGTAACGTGAATCCAACCGGGCGTACGTTAACCCAGGGAATACGTCAGAGTCAGAACAAGCGATTCTGCCAGAGTAGCCGGTAAGCGACGCCGAGGCAAGTCTCCACGCCGCGGTAAATAGTGAGTAAAATAACCTAACTGTTTCCCCCTTTCCTACAGCAAAAGGCTCTCATCTAACTGACAGATACCCTGAAGGAAGATGTCCAACTTGTTAAATAAGGTAACTGACTATCGCTTTCTGATATTTACGCTTTGTAGACAAACGGCGACGCTGTAAGTCCACACGAGTTCACGTAATTACCGTCACACTCACCACAATTAATCGTTTTATCATCACACGACGAGCCATTTATGAGAAGAATTTAATGATAGATTAATCACATATCCATAGCGGCCCGCTTTAACACACATTGGCAAACGTGCACCATGCTACTAAGAGAACTGAGATAACGTTTGCTAAACCCTTCCGTATTTAGCTAATTTAATTAAGTATACACCCTATGCTGAGAAAATAAAGGCGCGAGTAATGCGCACGACAATCCACCATCAAGTTCGGTGTAAACGGGGCTAATTGCACTTGAATATCGTTCTAGCACGGTACATATACCAATAATATGTTAGGTTGTGATAATATTCATGATTGTCTTTGCAGGAACAGATACTATGGGTCTGACTCCTTACATCAAAGGTGGTGAGTAAAAATACCCACCTCCAGAACACTTGTGGTGAGCTAAAAATTGCACCCCAATACTCCTTTTGGTCCTGACGAAAGCCTCTAGACCCTGCACGAGGCTGAAACATGTTGACCAGATCACATTAGACCCTTGCCAGTGCATTAAACTAATAATCAAGTTTATTCATATGCACGACCACTACTTTTTAATTTCCCTCTGTCATGCATCTCAAGAATAAAGGATACGGGATTTGACATAAGGAATTTTAAATATCACAGTTCACGGAGCACGAGCACACCCTCGTCCTAATATTTCTGACCACTACTGCACAACCAGTTGGTCTTCCTCCATGGGGAGGTTAGCATTTGGACAAAAAAAAGCCCAATGATCATGCTATTACGATACACGAAGGCAGAGAATCAAGATATACCGCCGAACGCCTGTGTACGTATATGAGGGTTTTTAACGATGACCAACCACGTTAACTAAAGACCCTGGTGCACAGGACAAGTGGTCCATTCTCCCCCACCCTGATATTGTTGTACTAACCATTGGAAGCTGAGTGGATCACTGCTTCTTTTCCCCCCCCCATTGATATATTACAGCTATAAGCAGCGCACAGCTGTGGGAAAAATTTAAAACCAAGAACAGGGAGAACGGTCCCCCAAAGCCCTGCTTTACCCCACAACCGGCCTAAACGGGCAGAAAAAAATCAGCTCAGATCAGAACACGAAGGTGATCATGGCTGAAATACAAGGATTGAGCTATACGGAGGAAGAAGTGAACGCTATCCTTTCGGAATCTTCTTTGTTACAAGACAGAGACCTGGCACAAACATTAACTCAAACAAATGAGTGGGACGAACTCACAGAAACCAAGAAAGAACTAGTCAGAACAGCTATTCACGGTATCATTATGAAAGAATATTTACGCGCAAACTCAGCACCCAAAGGCCTATGGGTACAAAATGCCCCCCGTATTTTTTTGAAAGATGTACTCTTCCGTAAAGATTGGTCATCCATCTCATGGAAGTGTACCAGAGACTATTTAGTCCTAATCATTAAAACAGCAACACGGCTAGTTGAAGCCTTAACGATTAGTATACAAACTAGTGAAGCCAAACTCAAGACAACGGTGCAGATCTCAGTCTTCAAGAAAAAACTTGAGGAAATAAACAAAGAAATGAATGAAACTAAAGAGTATATCACTCAAAACAAAATTCAAAAATTGAATAAAGACCTAAAAAGATTCTCAACAGAGAAGATGTACCCCTACTCAAGAGAAGACTATATCACCCCTGAGGAAAGGGAAGACGAAGATTCCTCAGCCGAGAGCTCCAATAACAACTCTGACTGGAGTAGCGACGAAGGCACCACCATAAGGAGAGGGAGAGGCCAAAACAGGAGAAATCGACGCCAAAGAGGAAATAATTGGCAAATGCCGAGGTACTATGAACATCCACCACCACTCTTCCAACCCTATATGCCTAACTATCAAGGATGGATGAATCCTTATTTCCAAGGCCCACCACACATGGGCCCGATGATGAATATGCAACCACAATCTTCCTCTTTTTTAGGGAGAGGCCCTGGACGCCAGAGGGGAAGAAGAAAAACAGTCACCTGGAACGAGCCAGAAAGACAAATGCATACCCGGAGTATGACCAAGGAACAACCAGGAACCAGCTCGACCAGTCATTGGTAGTCAATCTGACTGAAGTTACACTGACACAAAACCAAGAAAACGTTCTTAACAAAGGCCTTGGCTTTGTTCCAACTCCATCACTCGACATCTTCAAATTGAAATGTGAATTAGCAGAATTCTGCAGGAAAATCAAACTCAAGGCCTTTTTCAATGAGAAGGAGACACAACCTAATGAAAGCGATACACACCTGAGACCCAAATCTACTTTCAACCCTCCAATGCATCTGATACCGGTTGAGATACAAGCTTTTGAACAAGCTATAATGCAGGAAGCAGACAATCTAGGTTCCACAAATAAGAGACCCTATATGAATCTACCCAAGAAGGAACAAAGAGCGATGGACGAATTACGCAAAAATGATAACCTAATAATCAAACCAGCGGACAAAGGAGGAGCCATTGTTCTACTAACTAAACAAAGTTACAAGCAACAATGTACTGATCTTCTCTCAGATGAAAGATTTTACATCAAACTTACTAATGATCCAACAAAGAGATTGCAAAGAACCATTGAATTAATGGTAGATGAGGCAGAGATCAACCAATGGATTTCGAGCCATGAAACTGCTTTCCTAAAAACGAAATCACCAAGAATCCCGTATTTCTATTCCCTACCAAAGATTCACAAGAACAAGATTCCACCTCCAGGACGCCCCATAGTGTCAGGAATTGGTTCCGTACTAGAACCACTTTCTAAATTTGCCGATCAATTCCTGAAACCCCTGGTACAAAGGACGCCCACTTACTTGAAGGATACCCGTGATCTCCTTAACCTACTGGAAGGACAGACCTACAATGAGAACACCTTGCTCCTGGTAGGTCTAGATGTAGAGAGTCTTTACACTAGCCTACCCCAACAGAAAACCCTGGACACTCTTGAGGACATCCTTTTCACAGGTGACTGGACCTACAGAACACCGAGACATTTTGTATTGGAATGCTGTAAAGTAGCCCTCACAGAAAATTATTTTGAATTCGAAGGAACCCTATTTGGGCAATGCCATGGAACTTCGATGGGCAGTACATTTGCTCCTAGTGTAGCAGGACTGTACGTGAGCAATTTCGAACAAGAGCATATACAAACTGCCACTAATCCATTTCATAAGGTCATCAAATTTTGGCGACGCTACATAGACGATGTGCTCATGATATGGGAAGAGAGCCAAACAGCCTTAAATAATTTCCTAACATGGATAAACACGAGAGACGATTGTCTCAAATTCACATCTACAGCAGATAAAAGACAACTGGATTTTCTGGATGTAACCATCTTCTCCAAGAATGGTACACTGCACACCAAAACTTACTACAAACCGACGGCAAGGAACAGCATCCTTTCCTATAACAGTTTTCATCCCCGACCCCTCAGAGACAATCTTCCTTACAGTCAGTTTTTACGTCTAAAACGTAACTGCAGTAACCTAGATGACTACAAACAACAGGCAAGAGGTCTAGAGGATCAACTCATGAAGAGGGATTATCCAATCAAAACTATAAAAAAATGTCAGAAAAGAGCCCGCAATCAGCCCAGAGAGAATCTACTATCTACTGTGCAGAGAGAAGAACCAAAAGATCTCCTGACGTGTGTCACAACTTACAACACTGAATCAAACGCAGTGAAGAAAATCATTAACAAGAACTGGAGAATCTTAACTTCGAACACATTAAAATGGCCTAAACCGAGATTCGCCCATAGGAGAACCAAAAATATCAAAGACATCTTGGTCCACACAAGACCTAGAAGCACCACCTCAAGGGAAACCATAACAAAGGTATGGAACTTGAGTCCAATAGTGGGACATTACCCATGCGGCACATGTTCAGTATGCAAGCTCACAAAAGTGACTAAGACCTTACAATTACTCCCTAACCTAAAATGGGAACTGCGCAACCATACGAACTGTAACACCACCCATGTGGTTTACATGATCGTTTGCCCCTGTGGTTTGAGATACATAGGGATGACGTGCCGGAAGATCAACAGCGGATCATTGAGCATCGAAGTAACATCACATGCAATAGAGTAACAACACAAATGAGTAAACACTATATTGAAGCAAATCACACCGCAGAAGACTTACACTGGGTAATTATAGAGACCCAAATGTTTAAAGGCCACAATGTGGAGCGCGTACTTTTTGAAAAGGAACAACGCTGGGTCCATCGTCTCAAGACAGACAAAGAAGGTCTGAACGATACCATACCTTGGTGCGCCCTTAACAAGTGACAGTGACGACTACCCATCAGGACCATACTTTTGTGGAAAGAACCATTGAATACAGAGGACCCAATGAATAGGTTCCTGACAACCCCTAGACTCCGAACACAAATTTCGAAGTACATATAATGACATCATTGCACCCAGTACGAGTAAGAATCTTTTTTGAAACATCATGAACATGGTAATCAAGATGGAGAAACTCTTAGTTTCAGTATTTGCACATACTGTCCGTTGTACACCACCAACACATACACGTATTACCATTGTACAAATCGCCAAGAGCCACGGTGGCAACCACCAGTGCCATCAACAATGCTAACTAAGACTGAGAAATTCGTATTCTGCATGCGCTATGCAATATGACATGAAGATTAAGTGTTTTAAAAATTCCAATCTTCACACTTGTACATCACCCACACACTTATCCCTAACAAGCAACTATGCCAACCACGAGTGCCACCATCATGGCCAACCAAGACCGAGTAGTCCTACTTTGATTTTAGGAGCGCCGGTCTATGTAATGTGAATCCAACCGGGCGCACGTTAACCCAGGGAATACGTCAGAGTCAGAACAAGCGATTCTGCCAGAGTAGCCGGTAAGCGACGCCGAGGCAAGTCTCCACGCCGCGGTAAATAGTGAGTAAAATAACCTAACTGTTTCCCCCTTTCCTACAGCAAAAGGCTCTCATCTAACTGACAGATACCCTGAAGGAAGATGTCCAACTTGTTAAATAAGGTAACTGACTATCGCTTTCTGATATTTACGCTTTGTAGACAAACGGCGACGCTGTAAGTCCACACGAGTTCATGTAATTACCGTCACACTCACCACAATTAATCATTTTATCATCACACGACGAGCCATTTATGAGAAGAATTTAACGATAGATTAATCACATATCCATAGCGGCCCTCTTTAACACACATTGGCAAACGTGCACCATGCTACTAAGAGAACCGAGATAACGTTTGCTAAACCCTTCCGTATTTAGCTAATTTAATTAAGTATACACCCTATGCTGAGAAAATAAAGGCGCGAGTAATGCGCACGACAAACCACCATCGAGTTCGGTGTAAACGGGGCTAATTGCACTTGAATATCGTTCTAGCACGGTACATATACCAATAATATGTTAGGTTGTGATAATATTCATGATTGTCTTTGCAGGAACAGATACTATGGGTCTGACTCCTTACATCAAAGGTGGTGAGTAAAAATCCCCACCTCCAGAACACTTGTGGTGAGCTAAAAATTGCCCCCCAATACTCCTTTTGGTCCTGACGAAAGCCTCTAGACCCTGCACGAGGCTGAAACATGTTGACCAGATCACATTAGACCCTTGCCAGTGCATTAAATTAAAAAATCAAGTTTATTCATATGCACGACCACTATTTTTTAATTTCCCTCTGTCATGCATCTCAAGAATAAAGGATACGGGATTTGACATAAGGAATTTTAAATATCACAGTTCACGGAGCACGAGCACACCCTCGTCCTAATATTTCTGACCACTACTGCACAACCAGTTGGTCTTCCTCCATGGGGAGGTTAGGATTTGGACAAAAAAAAGCCCAATGATCATGCTATTACGATACACGAAGGCGGAGAATCAAGATATACCGCCGAACGCCTGTGTACGTATATGAGGGTTTTTAACGATGACCAACCACGTTAACTAAAGACCCTGGTGCACAGGACAAGTGGTCCATTCTCCCCCACCCTGATATTGTTATAAATCCTTTCCTACATCTTGAAAGGTTATTTTGCATTCTCAAATGGATGAAATTAGCGTATCGAACCATTTGCAAATGCAAAATTGGTTGATACATGTGACCACATGCGAGGTGCGCAATGCCACTGTAGAGGGTGCTCTCAGGAACAGAGTTTACTGAAATGGATATAGTTGCAGGTTTCCACCTTAAAGCTATTAGCTTTAGCTTAGGCACATGCTGAGAATGTCTCATTGAGATCAGGCTGCTGGCGGGCATTACAGGAAGGGCAGTACCTCATGGTAGCACAAGGACTGTGGTCACTCAGGGGTAAGGCAGGCAGAGTCTTCAGCGGTAGTTGATGTGGAGGTTTCTGGCTTGGCGTGATGGGACGAGTTCGCCCTCCCCACCTCATGTTGTTTGCAGAAGCTCACAGTCTCTGCTGAGTTTGCAAAAATCCAGTTTTTTTCATGTACATCTACTCTCAGCTAGGCTCAGTACAGCATTCCGAATTAAAATTCTTGTTTGTGGAGTGTGTTTTTGATATCCATAAACTTTCGCCATGCCTCTTGCACCGCTACTGTGAAATTGGGAAACAAGCACACAGTAGAGCCTTGGAACTGCAGGGGGATTTGTTTTCTGGGCCAGTTGCAATGCGTGTCCCTGTCCTGGTAGTTTAGCAGGAGAGCTATCAGTTGTTTTGGGGTGTGCCAGGAGGCAGGTGAGGGCCCCAGGACATGTGTGCTCTTTTCATCACAAAGGTATTGGTGAAGGACTGTCTGTCGAAGCTGCTCAATGAAAAGGTTGGGTCTGCTCATATCAGTTGATTCTGCCACACGTCATTTCAGCATAGTTGTGCCTCAAAGTCTTCGTTCTTGGTCAAAACAGCTTTAAGTTATTTCCCTACTTTTTGTAGGCGCTTCGTAACAGAGCTGGTATCGTCTTCAACCTCCTAGATTTGTTTTTCAGTGCCATCCAGCCTAGAGGAGTGACAATGTAGCTGCTCCTCTACCTGGTCCAGTTTAGTGGCCAGAGAGTCAAGTTGGGCATCTAGACCTATGCGAAGCTCTGTCATGATTGCAGATGTGACATTTGAAGGAGCCATCATGGCATCTCCAGTGAAACCCTTCTCGGTGTCCAATTGGGGTTTCTGTCACTGAGGTGTCTTGGCATGGTCAAACATGAGTTTCCTTTGTTTGTGGTCTCCGTGCCCATAGCTGTCCTTGGTCGATTTGTGGATGGAGTAGGGGGGATGAGGCAGAGAGCCATCTAGAACTGTGCAATCATGATCAACTTTAAGCAGCAATGTTGGACCTTGCAGAGTGATAAAGTGTGCCAATGTATCGTAGAGGAGGCTCTCAGTAGTATCACTGGAGTCTCACCATTTTAATAGAAAATATAGAAATTGTATCTCAAGTATAGAGCTATGAATAATCTGTGGTTGGTTAGTGTTCTGAAGGATGTGCAGTTTGTGTCATTCTATGGGGGTGTACAATTGTCAATTGCATAGTTTCAAGAACATTTTTCAGGTGCCTTTCCTAATTATGTGCCTTTGATTCTTTCTAAGGGCCTGATTATGAGTCTTGCTGTCTTCGGCTCACCATACTGTAGGTGACGCGGCAGTGGTGGATCCAGCTACCTCCACACAGGCGGTACTCAGGTAGTTGGACCGCACTAGGACCGCTGGCACCCCACAGGGGAACCGCCTTTCCCTGGCGTAGGGGCAGTGGTCAGAAGGCGCAATTTACCTGACGGGACCACCACGGACCTGCCCAGCATATTTTGAGTTTCCTATCAAAAGCCTGGTGGAGAGGAAACGAAGAGGGCCCTGCAGGGCCCCACTGTGCCTCAGACATAAGTGGATGCACACAGGGGGGTATAACATGTGCCCCCTGTACGGTAAACAGACATAATATCGAATTCAAAATATCGACAGGACAGAATATCGAGTTTTTAATATAGAATGGACAGAATATCGAATTGCCAAAATATAGTGGTGAAGAATATCGAAGATCAGGTAAGAAATAAAATATCGATTTAAATAATATACAAGTAAGTAAGACAGTCATAATATAGTTGTTAAAAATATCCAATTTTGTTATAGTGTTTTAAGTGTTAGTATATGTGTTAAAAGTATGTATACATTTTGGAATGTATGTTTGAATATTTTTAAAGTAATGAATTTTATGTTATTTAATTTTTGTGTAATTTAATTCCGTAGCGGGTTGTGGGTTTATAGGGGATTAGTGTGGGAAGTAATTTAATTATAGTACATTAAATAATAATTTGTATGAATTATTAATTATTTGTAATTTAATTTTGCGTTTTACTTCTGTAGCGGGTTGTGGGTTTATAGGAGAATAGGGTGGGAAGTAATTGAATTGTTCTTTGGTAATTATTAATTGGTATTGAAAATTAATTGGTTGTTGATTAATTATTAATTGGTAAATAATGTGTATTACTTGGTAATTAATTATTATTAATTGTTTAATTGATAATTATGTTAATTGTATTCATTTATTATTTGTAGAGGGTTGTGGGTTTATAGGGGAATATGGTGGGAATTAATTTAATCGTAAATAATTAATTATTGAAATTATTTTTGTATATTGCTAATTCATTTATTCTTAATTAATTATTAATTGGTATTAATTTTATTTATTAATTTTTGGTATTGAAAATTAATTGGTTGTTAATTAATTATTAATAGGTTATTAATAAAAAAACATTGGAATTTATAATAAATAAATTATTACATATTGTGTGATTGGTAATTAATTTTAATATTTTAATTTGGTATTAATAATTTATTTATTTTTAATAAAATATTAAATTATTATTTTCCCTACTATTGCACTCACTGGAGTGGGAATAGTAATTTTTACCCCTACGCTATCCAACACTTTCCCTACTATTGCACTCACTGGAGTGGGAATAATAATTTTTACACCTACGGTATCCAACGCTTACCCTAGAGTTGCACTCACTGGATTGGGAATAGTAAATTTTACCCTCCCGCTATCCAACGCTTTCCCTACTGTTGCACTCTCTGGAGTGGGAATAGTCATTTTTACCCCTACGCTATCCAACGCTTTCCCTACTGTTGCACTCTTTGGCGTGGGAATAGTAATTTTTACCCCTACGCTATCCAACGCTTTCCCTACTGTTGCACTCTTTGGAGTGGGAATAGTAATTTTTACCCTCCCACTATCCAACGCTTTCCCTACTGTTGCACTCTCTGGAGTGGAAATAGTAATTTTTACCCCTACGCTATCCAACGCTTACCCTACAGTTGCACTCACTGGAGTGGGAATAGTAATTTTTACCCCTACGCTATCCAACGCTTTCCCTACTGTTGCACTCTTTGGAGTGGGAATAGTAATTTTTACCCCTACGCTATCCAACGCTTTCCCTACTGTTGCACTCTTTGGAGTGGGAATAGTAATTTTTACCCCTACGCCATCTGACGTTTTCCCTACTGTTGCACTCACTGGAGTGGGAATAGTAAATTTTGCCCTCCCGCTATCCAACGCTTTCCCTACTGTTGAACTCTTTGGAGTGGGAATAGTAATTTTTACCCCTACGCTATCCAACGCTTTCCCTACTGTTGCACTCTTTGGAGTGGGAATAGTAATTTTTAGCCCTACTCTATCCAACGCTTTCCCTACTGTTGCACTCTTTGGAGTGGGAATAGTAATTTTTACCCCTACGCTATCCAATGCTTTCCCTACTGTTGAACTCACTGGAGTGGGAATAGTAAATGTTACCCTCCCGCTATCCAACGCTTTCCCTACTGTTGCACTCTCTGGAGTGTGAATATTAATTTTTACCCCTACGCTATCCAATGCTTTCCCTATTATTGCACTGTCTGGAGTGGGAATATCATTTTTACCCTCCCGCTATCCAACGCTTTCCCTACTGTTGCACTCTCTGGAGTGGGAATAGTAATTTTTACCCTCCCGCTATCCAACGTTTTTCCTACTATGAACTTACTGGAGTGGTAATAGTAAATTTTACCCGCCCGCTATCCTACGGAAAAAATATAGCATTTTTTTAATTAATATTACGTTAATATATATATGTATTATTATTTATTGTTTTACTTACATTAATTAATTATTAATTTTAAAGTAATTTAAGTATTTTTAAGTATGTTTCAGTTAATTATATGTTTTATTTCATTAATTTTAAATCAATTTTAAGACATTTAAAATAATTCGATAGTGTGACTAACTATAGTTTTTTACAACGATATTTTGGATTCTATATTTTTGTACTTACCTGTTTGGAGATAGGGCTTCGATATTTTGGCATTCTATATTTTTCCTTTGATATTTAGGCAATTCCATATTCTTCTTCTCGATATTTCGTCAGTGATCCCCCTGTGTGCATGCACATGGGTTCCTGCACATCATGGACTTTTGAGTCTAGATCATGCAGGAACCCTGTGAAGTGTTCCCATTGTGGTACCCTTTTAAAAGGTACCGCCACCTTTTAAAGGGCACCACAGGGGGAACCGCCATGCTGCTCACCTGCCAGACCACTGAAAAGTAGTACTCTGGTGGGTGGGTGGGCAACGATGACCTTTGACTGAGCGGTGGTGCAATGGTTTGCATGGCCATGCCACCTCTCTGAGGTACGGTTGTAATTAGGCCCTAATTGTTGTAGATGTAGTAGGTTTAATACAGCTAAAATATCCTTTGTCAGTAGCCCTTGAGGGAGCAAACACTTAGACAAATGTATCACGGTATTTCGTAAGGGGGAATCATGTGGTGCCTTCACAGGACCATCATTAGAACAAACGTATCTTTACTACATGTTTTTTCAGCACACAAGTCGTTATAACGACTTGCCTTGAGATGTGCTAGATTTTGGAATAGGTTTATTTACTATTTCACCTCTAGTCTGCGCAACAGTAGGGAAGGTGATGGACCTTAAATCCAACATAATTTCACCGATGCACCCCCTATGGCAAGTCTTTATAATCAGTGGCGTCACTAGGGGGGTATGGACCGCACCGGGTGACACCATCACATGGGGTGACACCAATCTGGTTACGACCGTTACGCTGTGATACACAGCTCTGCAGCCTCGCCTCTGCTATGCAAGCGCACCTGCTGCTTACAACAAATACTGCAGTGCACGCCATGCACGCACCACCTACTAGCATAGTGGTGATGGTGTGATGCGTGGCATACACAGTTGTGGGTCCCAGGGCCGTCAGTCTTACAGCGCTGCCAATGACGGCCCTGGGCCAGCCCCGCGCTGTGCTCCTCTGACGCGCGCCACCCCCACGTGCTTAGACTGAGTGGAGACAGTCTTGGCAGGGGAGTGCTGCTGGGCGATTTGCAGAACCCCTAGGGGCCCAGCCACCACCACAGTGGAGTCTAAAGAAAAGGTAAAGGCGAGTTTATTTGCAGCGTCCTCGTGCCACTGCATTCCTTCCCCAAGAACACACAGAGTTGTTATCCTTCACAGTGCTCTGCTCACACTCTTCTACTCCTTTGCCTGAACTTAAGTCAGTTTCCCACCATGAGCTGTATACTTCTCCAGTGCTCCCCCCTTCCCAGCGGGCTTCTCGCGTCTGCCGTACTTCTCCGGGAGCCGGCGCTGGTGCCACCAGGAGCGCTGCTCTTGCTTGCCGCTGGTCTCTGTCACCAGTGTTTATCTTGTTGCACCTGTCATCGTCCTCTGCTCCAGTCAGACAAAAGCACATTCCATCTCACAATGATGTGTTTGCTCTTTCCGGTCATTTCTTTCTAGGTCTATCTTTAAAGCCATGCCGCTCTCGCCCTCTTGTTGGCTCGCTTCCTGTAATCTTCAGCGCAATCTGTTAGTTTCTAAATATGCCCCCTCTCACCCTTTTTCTTTACTAGTCTAACTCGAGGGCCGTGTTTCTCGGTATCTCCGCAGGTACTCTACCTCTCTCTGCCGGGATCCGTCCCTTTCCTGCCTTTTATCCTTCGGTGATAAAATGTGTACATATGAGTCGTGCAGTGAGACAATTCTGTGTGTGTTGGGTGCTGGTAAAACGCTGGCTGTTCTAAAAGAGCAAAGGCAGGAAAAGCTGGGAGAGGGCAGTTGTTTGGAGCGAGCAGGACATGACAATGCTGCTCGGATGTATTAAACAGGGGGATATTGAAGCGAGACCACGAGGGCTGTAGGAGGCTCGGGGGCAAGAGGCTGGGTTCAGGTGCCGCTGTGGCCAGTAGCAATCTGCCTCCAGCATCTGTAAGCAGGGCACAAGGCTTAAAAAAGAAGTGGGGGGACTGACCAAGTCAGGCAGTATGCAAGTGATATCATGATGTGTGCTAACAAAGCACATGACGTCATGACGAGTGACATTCCACGTGGCATCATAGGAATTGACCTCCCTGGAAGTGATGCTCTGATATGTGTATGTTATAACATATGCCAACTGAAAATGCAATAAAATATGTGTTTTTTTAAAGTTGTCTCCTGCAAAGCATATCATGTAACATGCAGATCACAGATTTTTATTTTATGTAGATAGGTAAGTGTATTACTGCTATGAACACAGAGATCCTTTTGTTACTTGCAGTTAATAAATTGTGGTCCTTCTAGTAGACCACAGTGAGCTATGAAGTGTATTTGACTCCTGCACCTTGTAACCCTGGCTGTCGCATGTAACACATCTTGTACATTAATTTACACGCTTACATGACTTACTTGGAATGGATAATGTGCATGTTATGTAAAGTGTTCTAACACTCTGCATTGGGATGAGTAGCGCTCTAAAAGAAATAGACCAACCCATCTGACATTCTTACATTCTTACAGTGCGTGCACTTATATACAACAAAGTAAAAAGGATGCATCTCTTAAGTACTTGTGAAGAGATAACACAAGCTGTGTTTTTTTTTTTTTCTCGCCAGTGCATTTGCATTTGTGAGGTTCCAGGACGCCTCCAGTCCCATACTCGATCCAAAGGAGGCCAGATGGCCCCTTAACTTCTATCTTTATCGTTGCCCAGCTGGAGGTGGGAAAAAAAGCCCCCTCGCTTCCTGCACGTTGCTGCTGGGAATCGAAAGCAGATAACATGCACGAGCTGATGAACGTGTCCTGGTGTTTCAAAATTATACTGGGAGAAGTTCAACATATTTCTGTGCGGCCATACTTCTTAGCAGGGGGGACGGAGTCCACCCTGTAAAAAGAGTGGGCGGATGCTGTGTACCCCAGACTCCGACCTTGTTGAATTCAATTTTTCTTCGATGGCCTTTGTAAATATAGGACCTAAATTTACAAACGTTACTAAGGATTCTGTATGGTCCCGTTATTTGCCAACTGTGTCCACTGGTGGACTCGGAGCGGAGGAGGTCCATGCGGTAAGTCGTGAGGGGGTGACACCATGAGTTACCCACACCGGGTGACACGAACCATAATGACGCCACTGTTTATAATGACTTGCTTGCTCAACGAATTTGTACTTAAGACGTGTTAGTTCTACTGCCGGTGCTGTGAAGGCACAGCAGGATTCCAGCTTTGTTCTAAAGGCCATCTCCCCACTTAGATAGCTGTATGACTATGGGCTCTATTGTGCACATGTTTGTGACAGGGTTAGTGCCTGTACTGTTGTGGGAGGGGTGATGTTTTTGAGTGTCTTGAGCTGGATGCACTTTGGATCTAGCAACACTAAACCATCTTGATGGCATGTAGCTGGTTGATTGCCCCAGGAGTTGTCTCCTCACTCATTGGCATTTGGAAAGACATCACAATGCAATCACTTGAAGGTACATGCTGATAGAAAGTGGTAGAGGGAATCAGGCTGAGGCATCAAGGGGATGAGAGACACTGAGTCCAAGTCAACACCTCTGCCAACAGCAGATGATGAAAGGCCTTTAAGCAGGCCCAGAACAAAGAAAGCAAGTGGGGATAAAGGTTAACATAGGATATCTGTAACAAAAGCATTTACCCACTAAGCTATGTTAATTAAACTACAAACTCAAGAGCTAAAATTTCATGCAATGCTCTTGTAAAGGTACATTAACCTTCCAAGCTATTTTGAGAGGACTGGTTTGGGCAGTGTTTTCATGCCAAGTCAGATAAAAAAGCCATCCAAATCATGACAATCTAATATTTTTAGGGAGACAAAGGCATAATTGCTATGCTAAATAAAAACAATAGAGAGGATTTTTGACAAACTCCTATTCAATCACCAACTCCTGATCCTTCCATAACCCCAGGATTCATAGAAATGTTCAATATTTTGCTCAGAGAAAGGTGTCAGGTTGGGGCACCACTGGATCCTTACAATTCGAGTTAGACCCACAGGCAGATGTTTTATGTGTTGAGGGCTATAATAATACATGCGTAAATGGATGGAGTAATGGATGGGAGTGTTAGTTAGTAGACAATTGGTTAAGTGGGAGATAGGGTCACTCATAAATTTAAAGTCTGATGAATGCTAATAAGTGTTACACCTTAGCAATAGAATATTCTATACTAACGAACATGATGTCTTACATATAACATGCTGGCTCTAAGGGAAGCTCCTAACAGAAAAGACTAGCAGTGAACCATCTCAGAATAATGTGTAACATGCAGTTGACATGTACGTCCAGTTCTAAGAACTTATATGCTACTGTGACTTCCGCAATAGCGTTAAACTTGGGCACCAATTTATGAGAACATACATTGTTTGCAGCTCTTCAAAGTAACACTTAATAGAAAGTTTACTTTTTATGTAGAGTGCCAGAGAAGTACCCTACTGTTAACCCTTGCTGGCTTATAAGGCTTAAATGAATAATCTCAAATGCTCCTTTTTGTGGTAGTTTGATTGAGCAGTTTAGGCTTATTTTACTTGGTAATGTTTTCATATGGAGACAGAACATGTAATGCATACAGGTATTAGCAATCATATTCATAGTCAGATTGCAGAGGTTCTGGACGGGTTGGTAGCCTAGTGTGCTACATCATCGCCGAAGAAGGGGGGGTCACATAGAAACAGTCTAAAAAGGGTAACATGGGTACAAGTTTAGGAGCTCCTATTGGGGGGCTTGGTTTGTAAGGGTCTTGGGAGCAAGGGGCAGAGTCAGTGTTTGTGGAACCAGGTCATTGTTTCCATCGTCCCTCAGTGGGCAGGTCAGTCTATGCTGTGGTGGGTCTGGACTAGACACACAACAAGCCTTGGTTGGGGCAAATGCGCCGGTGCTCCAGGTATTGGTGCTGTGAGGCTCTTGGAGGTCGTAGCATCTCCAATCTCAGTAGGGAGATGGATCTGACATTTTAGAGCATGAAGACCACCTTATGTGGTGCTGTTCCCTCAGTGGACCCCGGGGTCAGCAGAATGGTGTAGCAGGTAGATGCAGTAGGTGTTTGTGGACCCGGGTCAGGGAGCTCTGGTGTAGACGGGTTTAGTCAGCTGTCCCTTTCTGTCGTAGGCTCTCACAGTTCTCAGCCAAACCTGCCGGGGGTGGGGACGAAACAGGGAAACTGGGCAACTCTTGGGGTCAGCCTCATCGGTTCTGACATCCTTCAGTGGGCAGGCCGGTCTTTGCGGCAGTGGGTCTGGACAAGACACAAAACAAGCCTTGGTTGTCGCAAATGCTCTGGTGCTCCAGGTATTTTTTGCTGTACGGTTGCTAGAGGTCCAGACATCTCCAATTTCGGTGGGGACATGGATCTAACCTTCTAGTGCATGAAGACCTCCTTCTGGGGTGATGCTCCCTCAGTGGACAGAACGGTGTACCAGGCAGACATGGTTGATGCCCTCAGACTGCAGGTAAATGGCTCCTCCACTTCAAGAGGGACGCTAACTGGTTGTTGAAGTACTGGGCCAACCTTGGACCAAATGTACAGCTTCTGGATGAGTCAGTCTTTGCAATTTTTGAAGTTCCAGCTGTTAGAGAGGGTTTTGCACCACGTTCATGGTCAGTCCTCTGTTCTTACAGTCACAGCTCTTCTATTGTCCTCTTCAGTACAGAGGACGTTGAATATAGGTCACTGGTGTCAGGTAACCACTTAAATGCACAATTTAGGGATGTTAAGGGCAGTGTAAGGTAGTAGTCAATGGGCTAACTACCTCTGTGCTAACTACATCCCCTATATGGCCACCTCTGTGGGGAGTGGGAATAACCCTGACCCAGGGTTTCTAGTTTCACCAAAAACAAGATGGTAATACCTTTTTTTGACTGTTCACTTCAGGCTGCCCACCTTAGGGGTGTGCTCAGCCTGTAAGTGAGAACCGCCTCATGACTATCTAATTATCTCACCTGCTCTGGTGCCACATGGCTGCAGGGCAGTGGGTAGCATCTCCCAGGTCTGAAAAGCCAGGGTTACATATCAAAGGCAGCAGACCTGGCTTGGCAGTTCCTGTCCTCTGAGAGTGTGTGCTGTCACCTCCAGGAGGTCAGAAACATGTCTGTGGGGGCAGGCTGGTCGACACTAGTCAGCCAGCACTCTGGACGACTGGTAGGTTTTCAGGGGGCATCTCTAATGTGCCCTCTGGTTGCATGTAATAATAAATCCAAAAATGGCATCAGCATGGATTTTTATAAGACAATGTGTTTGAAAACAAGCACCATTATTTTAAGATGGTTTCCCTGTTCACTTGCAATATCTAGTAATAGAATTAGACATCACAGAGGCATATCTGCTCATGCATATATGTCCTCACATGTAATATAATGCACCCTTCCTTACGACTCTTAAGACCCGCTGTAGGGATGACTTACATATAGTACATGCTCTGTATAGGCATTGCACACTCCCTATGTGCAATGTTGTGTTTCCAGAAGGGCTTGCATCCTTTCACGCATTCTGCAATGACAGAGTGCTTGTTATTTTGTATGGGTACCATAGGGTGGCATAATACATGCTGAAGCCCGTAGGGACCCTCGATTGTGCCCATGCCCTAGGGACTTACAAGGGTGCTAAAGTCCTATCCAATTTGGATACAATGAGACATTTCATTTTTCAGGAAGAGAACAATGGCACTGGAGTTTGGTTAGCAGGCTTCAGTGCACTGTCAGAGTTGAATAACCAGCATTTTGTCATTCAAATAGGGGCACAAAGTGGGGGAACATCTACAAAGAAGTCCAGCTTCCAACGTACAATATGTTGCGCTATTAGAAATAATCATATGGATGCTAATGAACTGTCAGTAAAGTGTACCTGTTTGCGATGCTATTCTCATAGTAGACGTGGAACCTCCACAAATACTCGCCTCATGATCCGCTGTCATTTTGAGAAACAGATATTGCAATCATAGTGGTTTTAAAGGCCCGACTTCAACATTGTGACAGCGAACAATTTTGTATTTTGTTAGGACCCAGCAGCATAGGATAACATTACTGTCGTACTCTAGAATTTGGGACCGCGTAGGAGGCAGGGCCCTACCCCTGTCTATCTCGGTAATAGTGAACCGCGAATGGTTAATGCGGTATGTAGGAGTGCTTTGCGTAACGTTCTAGCTATGAATGCACTGTGTATACGCTATTTCACATCACTACGTGGGTTCCATTTTGTATCGGTGGCCATCTTATGGTTGCCCTCACATAGGCTATATAGCATGAAGCGAAAACGGGCCTTTTAGAGCACATGTGCCTTTCTTTGACTTTTCTGTGACCTGGGCAGCTTGGCTCCGCTGCCCCGGGTCAAACTGGTCTCACGAGTTCCCCGTCCTCTGGCCGCCTGTGATTAGCATCAGGGCTTGACCCACCATAAAGTATTTTCATCCTACACGAGCCTCCAGCTAATCTCTTTCACACCTGGCTGTTCCTGCTTTATGGCTTGTTTCCCAAAACAGGAGATGCTCATGTTTATTGGGGCCTATCGATATCTGATGTGGGATCTGAGCTTTACTGTGTAAATAATTACGGGCTTGCTTAACTGGAATGTGGGATGGTCATCATGACTCTGCTTTTTCGTTTGTAATGTATACTTTGAATGACCATGCCATAAACTTAGGAATGTATGCCTGAGGCAGGAAATTCTGTATTTAAGGAGAAGCCTGTTTCTGTGATTTTCAGCAGTCTCCTGAGAACATACACGCTGTTGTACTTCTAGGACGCCTGTAATTGGTCTGCAGCCAATAAACGATCTTTGACTTCACCCAGAAGACTCTGTGTTTCTGTAGGTCTGAAACAGGAAGAACCCCGAAGTCATAGGGTGTGTTCCCCTGCACCGCTGGGCTTAAAATACCCAGTACTTCATTACTAGCATGCAGAACCTATATTTCATAATTGTCATATAATCCAGTGGATTCAGATAGAGGAAAAGCGATGCCCCATCAGTGAACATATAATTTTAAGTTCACTTGATGAATTATTGTGTGCCAAGTGCCCAAACACCAGACTTAAGGCCAAAGAGGGGCATTAAGCTCCAGTGCTGTGCTTTGAGCAGGTTACTGTGGTCAGTATCCAGGGAGTCCAGTGCTTTAAGAGGGATGAGAAAGATGGGAAACTCCTAAGCGGCATTGGCAAAGAAGTGTATCCGGGAATCCGTTCTCAGGGGTTTGGCATATGTGATTAAGGGTGTGGCTTAAAATAGGAAAACTAAAATCCTGGGCATTACAAAACATGCCTCCTGGGAAGTATTTGAGTGCCTCTTAGCAAGTAGTAGGTCCTTGTTTCCAGACACATAACACAACAACAGACATATGCCTAAAAACGCAGCCAGGCCTATTGGCTTTGCCAATGCTATTTAGAAGTATCAAAGAAGTGAGTATCAATGAGTGAATAATTAGAATTGAAAATGGTTGAATTCTAAAAATTGTAAACTGTATTAAACAATGATAAGATCTGTGGAGGTCAAAGTGCTCTTCATAGTGTTTCAATCATCTCTGCTCCCGTTTTCACTACTTTCTATTTGTTGCCCCTAACCCTGTTGGACCACGGCTCCCTTTTCCTCCCCACATCTATCTGATATCTTCCATCTGCATATATCACACATCATCATGGTTCTCGTCACACTGCCTTGCCACTCTTTTCTTCTGCACTTATTTTTGTTCATATCTTCATCCCCATACATACAACCCACCAAATCAGCTTTAATCACTTCATTCTATTTTCCTCTGGGTCATGTTGACATTTTCAATCAATCACTAGAAGACCCTCACGCTGTGAGAGCAAAGGCGGAATAGACAGTTGTGGATTGCACTGACACCCATGTGTCCATCACTGTATGCACTCTGCAGAGAAACTCTGGATTGCATGTAGGAAAAGCAACATAGACTGCATCACTGAAATGGATTTCTGCAGTCGTTGATAATTCGAGCATTATTTTTTCCTGTACAGCACATAAATTGAGCACCCAATAGGTACGTATTTTAATGTTTGTTTTAAATTACTGCTACATTGGGACCGGACAAGACCCAATCAACTTAAAGCCCTACAGGACCCACCCTGATGAAGAGCTGGTGACGGGCAGGGGCCAAATCAGATCTGTGCTCTCAACCCTGCCTGCGAATCACACACATCTTCGTAGGTCACTCTACCACTATCATCGGTGGTCCGGTCTTAGAGGTGGGTGAGCCTCTGAAAGCTTCAGCCAGATGCCTGGTTCTGGCTCAGCTCAAGGTCTTATTGGACAACTTGAGCTCAGCTTTCATGTGGCTTCTGCCTGCCACCAACAATCTAACTCATGCACCATGAATTAACAACAAAGCAGTTACCTTTCATGTAAAACAGCGAGGAAAAGAGATACCCATCTAGTACATAAATTTTACAATGTGAAACAAGAAACTCAGGAATCAATCTCAACTTCCCCACTTGAAAAAATCGTGTGATCCTAGGCAAAATAAAATTCCTTCATTAGCACGTGATACCACCTTCAAATGCATGCATTTTGGAGGTGTGCTGTAGAAAGTCATCTTGTGTTTGATTTAACAGACTATAATATTGCTCAATCTATAATAGGAATCTGGGCCACATAGCTAGTAAACCTGACAACTGACTTACCTCTGATTTCACTGGTGGCCTTATCGTAAGGGAAGTAGGGCGAAGCATCAACATTTGTACGTTCTTGTTTTAAAACTGTCACTTTGAATAAATACCTCTCAGTGCAGTGATATATTCTGAAGTACTAATGTGAAATACATCTTCATGTAACAGAACTATACTTTTCTTATAATGAAGCGACATTTACCTACTTGTACATGACGTTTGTTGCATTCTTTACATGGTGTAAATTTTCATGGGTCAGTGAGTGCATGGCTCTAAGAAACAAGTAAGATCCTTGGCTGAACTCACCCTGTTAATGTATTGGCTTGACCACGTCTACCCAGTCTGTGCAACAGTGATTTGAGTCATGTTGCTGCACAAGGCTGATCGGACTTTCACTGTCAGGCCAAGACCCAACAAAAAAATTATTAGTTTAGGGGTGTGTCTATCACCTTTATATCCCCCCTCAAATCTACGTCCCTGGTGACTGCACTGCTGGGGACTTGGGATGACACTCTGAGTTGGGTGGATAAAAGAATGGACTACGTTCATGTCATGCTGAACCTATCAACATCTTTATCTACAGTGAAAGATCAAATTTACTACACAGTATCTCGGATCCTTTTTTACAACTCAATTCTTAACTAGTGTGCGTGCAATAATTTCCACCTACCCCATTTTTAAAGTTGTGTGATGTTATGCAATGCCCCCTTTATCTCCAGCCCGATTCAATAGCCTGTGACCCCACTGTTCCATGTGTTAAATGATTCTGATGTTATAGTCCATTTAAGTGCAAACAATACACAAGTGTATATTCTGGAAATTCAAGAACAAAGCCGTTTTCTGCAGGATCTTGAATGTGAGACCCAAAGATGGATGCACTAGATACACCTCCGAATGAACAATAACAAAACAGAGTTGAACATCTTTGGGGAAAATGTTTACAGGACCAAAGGGAAATTTATGTTCTCATTAACTAGCCTATAGCTGGATTCACTTTCAAAAATCTTGACTTTAAAGTTGGTGGTAGAAATTCACTATGGCAGAAAAACGTTTAGTATAAAGTGGTTCCATCAGTTAGGAAAATTAAAGAGTATACTTCCATTACACTTCATAAGAGTTAAAACACAAATCCTTCACAGTGGGGGTTCTGATGGATTGAGTAGCTTCATGCATTACAACTACAGAAATAGGTCAGTTGCAGTGGTTTCAAAGTGCAGCGGTGTACACCACAGTAGGTCTAAAATGGAGTGAATTTCTTCATTAGCGCCCAGGGGCTGCCAGGACCAAGTGTAACCGAGCTTGTTGGAAAATCACATTCTGTTTTCAATCGAGTGTGTAGTCTTTAAATCAGAGTGTAAAAAGTAATGGCCCAAAACAGGCTAGGTGCACTCAAGACCATGTTCTACTTACTGTTCCCATGGTCAAGCTTAAAGCTAGGAACATCATAGCTTTTGCAGGTTTTTAACCATGGAGCTATTTTCTTCTACATCTTGAATCTGTACATTCCTTTTTCAAGATAGTACCTAAAATCTATGAGGAAGTGCACACTTTAAACAGCTTTGTGTTGAAATGAGAGGAAGCTGTAGCTGAATTCAGCTGGAGATGTTATGTTTCGCTCTCGGGTCATCAACCATGGTTTGGCTAGTTGAAGCATCAAGCTGTGAGGCACAGACAACAATGTCACATGTCGAAATCCTGACAATTCTTAGCTTCAGGCTAGTTAATATTTGTGGTAGTGGCTTAATCAGGAAACCATCTGAATGCTTCACTTTTCTTTCACGCAGCTTGGGTGTTTGTATCAGATTTGCTGAAAATTCTGGTTGTGAAGTTTCATGTCCCACTACATTAGAAAGGAGAAAAGTGCAACACCGCTCAGTCTTTTGCAAGAGGTTGCATTTCCATCACAACATAGGAAATTCCAGTTATTCTATTGTGATACACTTGTTTAAGTGTGCATCATTTATTTCTATGCCCAGCGAGGTTCCCAGAATGTTTATGCACATCTGGCTGCTAATGTGAAATGCAATAGGCCATTCGTCCTGCGTGGACATCAGCCTGGCGGTGCCAGGATGGGTAATTCTTCTGGGGTTTGTATGCGGACTGACTCCAATAAATCCTTGTTATAATTTCAGCTGCCTCTGACTTTATATGGGATTTGGGAAGAATTCCGCGCAACACAATAAAAAAAAACTCTAGGGTGTGTTTTATTGTATAGTTTGCATAAGAAATGTTTGTGACTCCTAACAGTTTGATTAAAACTATGCAAGATATGCGGCATCATAAAATCGGTAGTATCTGACATTATGTGCCATATCATGTTTATAAATGTTGTCCATCTACTTAGGGGTGAGGCTGCAGCTAATGCAAATTTGCAGAGGGACATGTCTGCTATTCTGTACTTGACTGATCTCCTCTCTTAGTGACAGCTGTAACGTTGTTGAATACAAACATTGGTAAATGCTTTAGAGATTTTTTTATTTAGATATTGAAGCAATTTTGGAAGCTACTGTTGAGTGCTAGTATACAAAGATAATTACGTGTGATCCGAATATGGTTTAATATTTAATTTTAGTGTGATACAACAGAAATACATTTGTTGCTCACAGGATGTTGATCTAAAAGTTTGAATGAATGTCTTTCAATGTTTCATATTGTTCTTCAGAAGCTTAAGGGGCTCAGTTATGTAAAATGTGTTTAGGTTATATGCTGATTCCTCTCTCTCTGTTTTGTTCAACCATCATTTCACCATTTACCATTTTATTATCCTTTTGTCAGGGTGGCCTTCTGGTAAGATCAGCTTTTCACCAAAGTTCTCTTTTATTGTATTTTTTTGTGTTTTTGTGTAAACTCGTAATAGTATGTGGTACATCATTTTTTCAATTATTTTCATTTTTCTCAAAATGATCCCTCCCAAAGAAGTATCAGTGTGTTATGTTGTGCTTTGCTGGAAAACAACTGCTTTGACAAAATAAATCCTACGTTATTCCTGATTGTGACCAGGTTACAAAATCAGGGTGCAAATTGTACACCAATAATTTGTGTTATCTCCACGTATTAAAATGAGGGCCAGATTTACCCACATTTTGTGCTGTGCTAGTGGCACAAATGTGGTGCACACCAGCACATTTTTTTATATCTACTTTCCAGGGCAAAACAAGTTTTGTGTTGGAAATTGCCTAAAAGTAAAGCAAAGTAGCACAAAGCACTGCTCTGAGTTACTTGGCATCAAGGGGGCGTTACATGGGCGTTCCAATGCAACCCCCAATGCTTTTTGATGCAAAAACCTATCTACTAAAAATTTGAGACAAGGTTTTGCGTCAAAATTATTGCCATTAAAAATCAGGCATTAAAGGGAGAAATGATTTTATTGTGATACACTTGTTTAAGTGTGCATCATTTATTTCTATGGACATCGGGGTCCACAGAATGTTTACATACATCTGGCAGCTAATGTGAAATGCAACAGGTCAATCATCAAGAATGTTGCGTTGCATGGACATCAGACCCTCTTTGCCAGGATTGGTTATCCATGTGGGCTTTGTATGCCGACTCAAATAAAACCTCGCTATAATTTTGCCTGCCTCTGACTTTATATGGGAATTTGGGAAGAATACCGCACAACGCATTCTCATTTTAGAGTTAACATAAGAAATGTTAGTAGCTCATAACAGTTTGACTAAAACCATGCAAAATATGCAACATCGATTCATTGTTCGTACAATAGGTAGTATCTGACATTATGGGGCCGATTATTCTGTCTGTCAGAGTTACCTTTGCCCAACATCTCTGCGGTTTCGGAACCAACCAACCTCGGGTGAGTAATTTGAAGCCGCACTTATGATCCGATCGCACACGGTGGGGTCGCAAGCTTCCATTTCCCTATAGGACCTTGTGGTGCAGACAGAATCCACCCGCAGCACAAGCTCCCATAGAGAAATGGGAGTTTGTGTAAATCCCTGCACTGTGAGGCAGGCACCTCTAGGTGTCTGCACACAGTGCAGAGATTTTCAGGGGGCACCATAAGTGCCCACCAGCCCATCAGCCAGAGGCCGCAGAGGGAAAGGGGCCCTGTTGGGGCCACCAAAGTTGTTTTCAGACAGGCTTCCCATGATGGAAAGCCCAACATGGAACGCCTGTCTGAAACTGACATCATAATCCCAAAGGTGGAGACGCCGTCCTTTCGGGAATATTTGCGGTTTTTAAGACTGACTGACGGGCTCCTTGTTGGTTTGAACAGCTGTTTTAAACTCCAACCACATTATTTGCAATAAGGTGGTCAGTGTTTAAACCAAGGATGTCAGTCAGAAAGCCTCCGACCTGTGGTCGGAGGCTTTACGACCGACACCCTTATCGGCCACTTAGTGTAATTTCATGTTTGTAAATGGTATCCATCTGCTGAGGGCTAAGGCTGCAGTTAATGCAAATTAGCAAAGGGACATGTCTGCTATTTTGTACTTGACTGATGACCCCTCTTAGCCAGTGGTGGCTCCTCTGCTAAGGCAGTGGAGCGTTGCCACACTGATTTTCAGCACTGCAAAATATTAAAATAAAATGATACTAACAGTACGTTATCATCATTTTATTCTTCTATGAGGCACTCGGAGCAAAGTCAAGGAGGGGATGGGCTCTGTTACCAGAGCAGAGTGAGGAATAGTTTGCACTCCTCTAAGTGCGCATGACGGTTTGGCCTGCCTTCTTGGGCCAGTCAAACCTTCATGGGCACTTAGCATGTTCTCCACGGGCCTGTGTTACACAGCGCCATGGAGAACATGCCCAATCTCCCAGGCCCTGCCTGAGAAGCCTAACATTGGTCCTAGACTAATTTACTCAGGAAGGTGTTCAATAAGTCAAACTCTGTGAACATGATACACATAGAACTCAAGTCACATCATAAGTGTACCCCAGTAGTTTCTAATTTCAATTGAGAATATCCTCAAAAAGACACACAAGCACCATAAATAACTTCAATAGTGACTGTTTAATCTCACAGTTATTATAACAGATCACTGTAGAGAATGTTTCAAAACAGAAAAGAGGGTTGCTCCAGGGGGAGTGTGGAAAAAGGATTGTGCTTGTGAGAATGTAGCAGATATATAGGGAGTGAAATCAGAGAGTGGTTAAAACAATCAATTACACATAGTAACGTCCTTAGTAAACTGGTCGAGGTTTACAGTAACACCTGTTTTACAATGGGGCCTGTCTCTCAAGGATTCGAAAGTACTTTTCTGGTTTTTGATGATGTACAGAGTATAATCTTCTGTAAATTGGTAGGGATGGGGTGAAGTAGGGTTCAGGGCCACTAGGGGGAGTTCATTGCCCACTTCAGGCTAGTTAATGTTTGTGGTAGTGGCTTAATCAGGAAAGAATCTGGATGCTTTACTTTTCTTTAACACAGTGTGGGTATTTGTAGTAGATTGGCTGAAAATGGCTGGCTGTGAAATTTCATGTCCCACTGCATAAAAACTGAGAAAAGTTCAACACCGAGCAGTCTTTTGCAAGAGGTTGCATTTCCATCACAACCAATGTTCCCTCTAATTTTTTTCCTCTATGTGCGGCAGTGTAAGGTCTCTGTGCGCTGCAACCAAAGCTATGTGCACCGGGAACCAGACCGCGTGTGTCCGCTGCAATTAACATGAATACTCCAACACTGCCAAGTAGCACGCATAAGGCGCGGTCCGCAACACCACACTAAAATGCACTAATCACGCATTTTTAGCACCATGACAATGCCTGTTTAATAGGAGTCAGTGATCATGAGTGTCGGGCTGAATTTACAGCAGTGCAGCAAGTGTTGGGCATACAGTGCTATAGGTGGGACAATGGAGAATTGAACGAGGGGCTTCCTGCTTGCGTCATTGTTTCAAGTAAGCATTTTACGTCCTGTCCGATTACTCAGCTCTGATGTGAGACCGAGCGTGGGAAGCACTGTACTGTGCATGTCTGCCTTGGAGAAGGTTCCTGGTAAACGCTGTATGAACTCACAGGTAAAAGCATGTGAATTACGCACGAGCCCTCAATCGTCCTGTCTGGCATCAGGCACTGACAGGTGTGCGTTGGCGCATGCGCCCCACGGATCCCAGGTCCAACGTGAGAAGAGGGAAGGGCGCGGCTTGCATCCACAGGATGTGCACTGGCAGCAGCTCAGGTGTGAACAGGTAACCTCGGAAAGCAGTCTCCCATCTGTGAGGGGCGAATGTAAGGGCTCCTGCATGCACAGGAACAATGAGGGGAATGCAGGTTTGTAAAGAAAGGTTTAGCTTTAAATACAACAATATGTGCATCCACAGGAATGCTGAGGGGGATATGCAGATTTGTAAGGCATTGTACTTTAAATACAACAATATGTGCATGCAGAAGAATGTCTGAATGTCGGGTTTCGTCTATGCACAGTATAATGTCAAAGCGGACTGGGGAAGGGGATACACAGCAGAACTGAAGCAGTGCACGTGCGCAGCTTGTTTGTTGCTGTGTGTCTTCTTTATGCTGAAGGCCCAGAGCTGCCCTGCTCAGCGATGCTGCATGTGACTCCTCACTATGGCAGAGGCCTTTAGCAACAGCGGAGTGTGGCAGTGAGACAATAGGAATTTATAGGATTAAAGCAGAGGAGCTGAGGGGGAGGCCTGATGTCTCGTGCTCCCACCCACAGATCCCAGAAAAGGCGCTTTCAGCCTGCCACTCCACTGCACTTGTGTTGTGTGTGTGTGTGTCTGTCAGTCTCAATGGTGTGCGTCCTCCCCACTCCCTTTTGGCTGGGCATTCTTTGGTGCCTTTTCTCGCCAGGGTACACAGTCACAGTTGACGCCGTGATCTGCACAAGGAGGTGTACCGGGGCCCCAATGTAAACAGTAAAATAGCACCCAAATAACACCCACAGCTGGCGCTGAGCCCTTCCCAGCCCTGTGTGCTGGTGTCACTGCACCTGCTGCACTTCTGGTAGCTTCGCCCCCAACATAAATACAGTAAATGTTCCCATTTCCGGGACACCTATGCACCTCCTGCACTTTGAGGAGCTAGCCTTCTCTGGCAGATAAGACCAGCTTCTCTCTGATACCTCCTTGCCAGTGCTGACAGGGACTGCGAGTTGTTCTTCTGGTGAAGGAGGGGGCTGCACAGGACAAACAGGGCACACACTGCACAAATATCCTTACAGGACCCGGGCGAGATCTGTGTGGACTCTCTACCCCCCTCCTCACCCAAGCAGCTGTTAATAACACCTTTATCAAAATAACTCCTCTGTAGTTTTCAGGTAGGCTCCCTTTGCCTTTCATTTGGAATTAGTTTTAAAGACTAAAACAGCAAGAAGGTTTTGCGGTTTTCGATGTGAGAAAGATGGTAACTACTTATCTTTTGTGATGGCGAGAACATTTTGAGAAAAGCGTGGGCAAATGGTGCATTTTCAAGTAAATTTGAGAAAACAAGAAGGTTAATAAAGCAATTGTGAAAGTGCAGTTATTACATTAATGAAGAGATGTTATATGACATAGGTAGCTGCTTATTCAGTATAACCACAGAGTTTCATAACATTGGTGGAGTATTTGGGGGTAGGGCTGGGGGGTGGGAGTCAAAGCATAACGAAGTGTACCTGGCTAGCAGATTGGCGATTTTTGTCAATGATGTGTGTTATTGCAAAACAAAACAATACCACCCTTCACATGTGACAGAAATTGTTATTGTGTCCCTGAATAGGATGTTGAGTGGACCAGGAAGCATCGCCACCTGACAGTTACCCTGCACCCCCGCCCTGGCTGGCACATAAAGGAGATACATAACGTGTTGCTCTGATGGTTGCACAGAATGAGCAGTGGCTCGACATGAAACAGCGGAGGAAGGGGAGGGCGAACTTCCTGTCTGTGCCTGAACTAGACCCCCCAAACTCCCACCCTGGATGGAACACCCTATCATGAAGGAGCGGAGCTCCCCGCCACCGCTCACATGGTCACATGACTTGTTTGCACCTTGGAGGGTCCGGGCGGGGTCGATAGGTCCAGGGACCGCTAGAGTCAATGAGCTGACCGTAAATCACGTAATAGAAATCCTCTCACTGAAAAGAAGGGTCGAGTGTTTAAGTGTAATAATTTGTGTCATTGCCTTAGGTACAACAGCTGTTGCCTAGGGTGAAACATCGAAGCAGGGCACCCTCACCCCTGTTTACCCCACATAGAATGAAGGTTTTCTTTCCCCATTTGGGCTTCTGAAACGTTGGGTGTATGTGGCTCATATTAGGGATCGATCTTTAAGGATTAGCTCAGCGCTATATAGACTTGGTAGAAAGAACAGAGGGGCATATTATCAAGTCAGGCGATAAAATTATCGCTGCTTTAGCGGCAGAAAACTGCCGCTAAAATGGCAATAATGGGCTTGATAATATGCCCTAGAGAATTCCCATAGAAGCCCATGTTAGACGTCCTTCACATTTAACATGGGCTTCAATTGGAATTTCAAAGAGCATATTATCAAGCCCACGCCATCATTTTGTCGAATGCTACAATAAAGATTACATACATCAAGTGTGATCATTATAAAATCTGGTTCCCAACATGTATGTTGAATCTGTCTTAAGAAATCTTTAGTGTCCCTGGTGTACAAGGACAGTTGGGTAACAAAGGGGACAAGAAAGTAAGCTATGAATTTAGACATATTTTCTGTTAATCCCCCTATTGAGGACACAATCGGTCTACCTGGTGGTCTAGTGGAGTCCTTGTGAATCTTTGGCAGGTGATAGAAGGTTGGGATTCCTGGGTGTTTGTTCTCCAAAAACAAAAATTTCTCCCGTGTCAAAATTCCTTTACTGTACCATTTTCCAAGGAGATCAGCATAGTTGTAAATACTCCTCAGATAGTTCTCTTCTCTGGTCGGAACATAGTTGTCCTTGTTTTGCAGTTGTCGTAAGGCTTCCTTGCAGTAGTTTTCCCTAGTCTGTAAGGCAACATTCCCACCTTTATCAGATGGTTTTATAACTACGGCAAGGTCTTGTTCTAAACTTTTTAGTGCCTTCCTTTGGATAAATGTAAGGTTCCAATTTATCCTTTTTTGTGTGCATCCCCTCCTTGTTACGTAGAGTTAGATGTTCTTTATTTAAAATTTCAGAGAAGGTGTTGATTGCATCTGTCAGCATCTTGGGACAGAATCTCGAGGATTGTTTGAAGGGGCTTTTTTCCCCTATTTGTGACACCCCCATTTCCTGTGCTCTTGTGATGTTATCTCTTTCCAGTTCTTGCTTGTGATGAGATCCCTTCATTTCTCAGTTCTTCAAGAATTGCCAAGGTATCTAAATCGCGAATATTTATCATGTCAGGTTCCTGGGATGTTGTTGGAATACTTCGCATAGTTTGCCCAGTATTTTGTAATTTGACAAATTTCAATAATTAGATTTTTCTTATAAACGTAGATAAGTCTATAAGTGTTTGGTGTCTTCATAGTTGCTTGTGGGGCAAAATGTCAGACCCAACTTAAGTACTGATTCCTCTTCCGGTGTCAGTAATTTCGGTGTTAAATTGACAATTGTTAAGTTGCCTTCTGGTTCTTGAGGTTCCTGCCCCTGCGATTCCTGGTATTACTCGTTACGTTTCCCTTATATATATATATATATATATATATATATATATTACCTACTGGCGGTCGCCAGTAGGTAGTTATAGTTAGGACCACGTTTCCATAGGAAAACCTCAACATTCTATTTTGAATAACTTTGGCGCCGGTCGACGAATCCTCGCAAATTTCTCAAAATAGGTGGGGCGCTACGCTCCGCTCCTACCCTGAAAGTCTCGGGGGGATCCGTGAAGCGGGGGCTGAGATAAAAGGGGGGTCCCAAAACGCGTTTTTCCCATGCATTTTTCCATAGGACCTTTAGAACGAGCTACAGCCCGAACGGCTGAACAGAATTACTCAAAATTTGGCAGAGAGGTAGTCCCTAGGTCAAGGAAGTGCCTTTTGTAGGTTTGGTGTAAATCTGTTCAGTAGATTCTGAGAAAATAGCCTTTAAATCAATATATATATCTGAGCCCGCTTACGGTACGCTTACCGTACGCTTACGGTAAGCGTACGGTGGCGTGCGCGAGCGCGATTCTGATTGGCTCTTAGATCTTAGTAAACATTCGAATCGGCCAAAACTAGGAAGCGGCGGCCGCCATTTTGTGTATTTCACTCTGAAAAAAAAGAGTGAAAACAAGGAAAGGGGGCAATGAGGAGAGTTACAGACCCCCTAACAATTGTAAGGGGGTCAAAGAAGGACAGAAAAGTACAAAAAAAACATTTATTGATTTTAAAAAAAATCACGGGGTACGCGTACGGTAAGCTTACGGTAAGCGTACGGTAAAAAAAATAAAAATAAATAAATGAAAAGCAGATTTAAGAGTTTAGAAATTAGGGAGCTCTAAAAAGAGCTGTTGTGTTTATGAAGTCATTTTTTTAGTGGTACCTACAAGTAAGTACCGATGCAGAGTCTAAGGTTCAAGAGGAAGACTCTGTTCCCTTCATCATTGAAGTGCACACCATCTCCTCTATAAATGTCTTGCATGTCATAACGCAAGTTGTTGTGGTAAATGGCACCCATACCATAGTCACGGAGGAAAGCAGAAACAGATTTGTTGACGTGCTTTCTTGCTTTGTCAATCTGCGGACAGAAATGATTGGACCAGTTCCATTTTTGCCTTTGGCATATGTTGGAAAACACAAAGGCAGTTTTAGGGAAAAGTGTAAACAGTTGTGCAAAGGTGTCCTTCATAAGCATTTCCAGACCTACCCCAGTCAAAGTGCCTAGGTCATTGCCACCACAGTGCACTATTATGAGGTCAGGGTGTTGGATTTGAATGAAGGATTTCACCAATGCCATCAATTGGTGCCACTTTAATCCTCTCTGACCAATCCATTTAATGTCTACATTTGGCAAAGCAAGGTCTCTCACCATATCTGTTTTCTCTGCATACTTTTCACTCCAGAAGACATAGCTGTGCCCTACAATCCACACTGTGAACATCTTCAAAGGAGAACTGGATGCACTCAGGAGGTGTCTTTCAGTAGAATGGCAATATGAAAAGAAAGACAGTTTGGAAATGGAGGCATACATATTTTTTCAAAACAAAAAGAACTGATTGGCTGTTTCATACCATTCCAGAATAAAAACTAGGCTGTATGTGAAAATTAATAGAAGCATGTTTTGTATTGGTACAAAAAAATGTGTAACCAAAGAACAGTACTATGGATTTGCTGTTAGGTTTGAAAAGTCAAGCACTCTTGCTCTGTGGAATTGAAACATTGTGTGTCGAACTTCTGACCTAACTGCACACAGCAGTGTTCCATGAGCTGTTGCTATGGTAGCAGGCAGAAGTCAAGTTGGGGGAAGGGTACTAGGCAGAAGTCAAGTTGGGGGCAGGGTACTTTTGGAAAAGGGTTGGTTTTCAACCAATAGAAATGTGTGATTACATTTGAAAAAAAGGGGGAGGCACTGAGATTTGAAACTTACATGTATATGTGTGGAAAAGGAGAGGGAAAGTTTGCCATTATCTGGTTCTGCTGAGAGGAGAGAGGTGAACACAACAGAGATCTTGCCGTGTATAGTCATGCACAGTATTTACAAGCCAGTGGGGTTTTCAGGTTTAAGTCTGTAATGCAAATACATTCAGCATCACTAAGGCTGGTTGCCCTTGGTGGAGTGTAGGCAGTCACAGAGAATGCACATGGTGGTGGTCTGAAAAAAAAACAGCTTGGACACGTGCAATTAAATAAATCAAAAATAGTGGTTTCATAATTACAACCATTTTAAAAACTATTTTTTAAAAAAACAAATGAATAAATATTTTTTTGAGTGAGTATGGTAAGTCAATAATAATAATTGTAGTCTCTCAAGGACCTTGTAATGTGATAAAAGATTTTTAGTGTTTTTTTTAAAAAATAAAAAAAAAGGTACGCTTACCGTACGCGTACGGTAAAAAAAAAAAAAAAAAAGTTTTTAAAAACATGTAAAAAAAAGATGAAAGATAAGGTTGGCTCTTAAAAGAACCGTTGTGTTCATGCAGGGACAGAGGAAAGGAAGCATGGGAAAATCATTCATAGCTACAAATGTGCTGATCTATTTTGTTGTTCACTAGGGAAACACTGGTCTCCCTATGACAAATTAGACCTTTACAAAATGTGCAATGAATATCAACCTTCCGAAATCGAAGGTTCATTTCCAGAGGGCCAGCAAAAGGAGATTCTCCCCCCACAGATGAAGGGCTCACCTGACCTGCAGAAGAAGGAGTCAGCCCTGCAGGTGATGGTCCAGGCTGAGCTGCTGTGGATGTACTGGCTCGTCTTTCTGAAGAGTTACCTCCAAAAAGATGACCATGTGTCCTTCTGTGTACATCCTGGAGGTGTCTCTTCATGGTGTGATTCCCAAAGGAATACTTCCTGTTAGGATTACCTCTAGAAAGTACACGCTGACACAGCTTGCAAGTAACTAAGGGTGCATTCACCTTTTGCTGGCCTTCTGGAAAAGTAAAATAATCCCAAACATAAGAAGGCTTTTGTTTCCTCGATCTCTGCCTCAAGACAGTGCTGCTGGTGCTAGCCTCACTCTCAGAAGAGCTCTGCTGTTCTGCCATCGTATCCCAAAGACAAACCAGCTCCTTCTCCCAAGGGATCACAAGCAGAAATGAGGGGAATGGGTGTGGTGTAGGAGAGTTCTAGAACTGAAAGTAGTTTCAACCAATCAAAAGTTGTGTTTCAAGATCACATGACCTACCGTACGCTTACGGTACGCTTACGGCAAAAAGTACGCGTGCGCGTAAAAAAGACACGCGCTTCCGCGCATGCGCATAACAGTCACTCCCCGGCACTTCCGCGTAACGTGCGCGTGTGGCGTAAGCGCGCACGCGTCCCACGCGCAGTACGCGCGGCTACGCAAAGTACGTAACTATACGCAAGTAGCGTAGATAGATTACGGACGTTGCGTAAACCGTACGCTTACCGTGAGCTTACGGTACGCGTACTATAAAAAAGAAAAAAAAAAAAAAAAAAAAAAATCTGGAAATAAATTTTACATGTTTATTTTAAAAAATATATATAAAAAAAATATTTAAGGATTTTAAAAATTTAAGCATAGTCTTTATAAAAGGTAAGAAAATTAAATTAAAAATATGTTTGAAAAAAATGAAGAATAAAAAAAAAAAATAGCATTTAAAAAACCTTGCAAATTCACTGAAAAAACCATGGGTTTCACACACGTTATAGTTAGGAATTAGCATTTAAAAAACCTTGCAAATTCACTGAAAAAACCATGGGTTTCACACACGTTATAGTTAGGAATTAGCATTTAAAAAACCTTAGAAATTCACTGAAAAAACCATAGGTTTCACACACGTTATAGTTAGGAATTAGCATTTAAAAAACCTTAGAAATTCAGTGAAAAAACCATAGGTTTCACACATGTTATAGTTAGCTGGACATTTTACTCGTAAAAAACCAATGAAATTGCCCCGTTATAGTTAGTTCAGCTAACTATAACTCGCGCGCCCGCAATGCACTGCTGATGACGTCACATATTACATCACTCATGACATGGTCAGTGACATCACTCATGACATCACTGATGACATCTCAAATGACATCACTGATGACATCACTGATGACATCATCCTTATGATAGAGTGGCAGACCTCCTCTCACCTTAATATAAGCTTTGATACACACATTCAAAAATAGAGACTAAAAATTTCAAAACAATGGACATACCAATACCAGTTACAACAACCTCTTCAGTAATTCTAAGATCCATATACACATCCACTCATTCACCAACAGTCCTATACAGTCACTCATACATGTACTCACTCATCATATGTACTCATACACCTATACATCCTGTTACATAATGCCACTCATCCATAGAGTTACTCACACACATAGTCACTCATGCTAATAAAGAATCAAACATACATTCACCTGCATATACAGTTATACACACACCACCACACTTACTTCTACGGAAACTTACACATACTTAGTCTTTTAAACAATCACTTATAGAAACACATACTTATTCATACAGGAACTCTTTCAATCTCTCCCTCTCACATATACTCACATATATACACCAATAGTCACATATACTAGTTTAAAACATATGTAGTTACTCCTGAAGACACTATTGAGACAGTCTTTCACTCACTAACACACCCATACACACACTCATCCACCCATACAGTCCTGCACACATGCTGTCTTCAACACATACAAACAGTGAGTCACTCATTCATGCACCTATGCACTACGTAATACCCCCCACCGAACCATACAGACACTCAGACTGATACTCAAAAAAACAACTAATAACCTATATAGACACCCATGTAGCTACTCACCAACCCATGCAGCCACTTATACACAAAGTGAGAGATACACTTAATCAGTCAGTTACACAATCAATTTTTCAAAAACAAATCATCCATTTAGACACTTATATACCCATTTATTCTTCCATCGACCTTGAGATATACATATATAAAACATATTTAATTTTCAGAAAAACACACATTCACTGGATGATGTCATCAGTGATGTCATCAGTGATGTCATTTGAGATGTCATCAGTGATGTCATGAGTGATGTCACTGACCATGTCATGAGTGATGTAATATGTGACGTCATCAGCAGTGCATTGCGGGCGCGCGAGTTATAGTTAGCTGAACTAACTATAACGGGGCAATTTCATTGGTTTTTTACGAGTAAAATGTCCAGCTAACTATAACATGTGTGAAACCTATGGTTTTTTCACTGAATTTCTAAGGTTTTTTAAATGCTAATTCCTAACTATAACGTGTGTGAAACCTATGGTTTTTTCAGTGAATATATATATATATACATACACTGGTGATTAATGTTGCTCATCGAAAGATTTGGGGTGATCCATCAAGCGGGGGCCCGAGAAAATGGAATGTCAAAATAAGTGTGTTTCCCATAGGAGTTTTGAACACAGCTACCGCCCCAACCTCTGGACAGAATTACACTGAATTTGGCTGAAAGGTAGATTTGGTTACGCAGATCACGCTTTCAGTTATTTAGTGTATACTGATAAGCAGTTGTTAAGAAATGAAAGGGAATCCAAATCTGTCTATCTGTGGCCATAATGACTTTTGAATAATGATGAGCTCATGCAGAGATCTACAGAGCTCGGATTGGCAGCCAACTCTTCAACCAGGAAGTGTTGGCAGCCATATGGGACTCGAGAAAAAGAGAAATAAAGAAAATGGGCAGGGTAGGAATCCCCAGACCCTCTAGCTCTGGCACTGACACCAGGGCAAAAAAGCATTTTTTTATGTTCACTGTGATTTTCGTGAAATATTGGTGAATTTCGCTGTGAATTTTGTAAAAAGCAACAGTGGTCCCCCTAGCCCCCAGGTGGGCCAGGTCCCAGAGGCATGCAGTCTTTAATTAAAAATGGAGGAGTGCCCAGGGCACCCCTCCAAGAGCTTAAAAATGCCCCGGGGACCACCATCTCCCTAGAGCTCATTTTTATAATAAGTGGGGGCTGCTCGGCCCCCCCGGCCCTGATGACCACCATCTCCCTGGGGCTACAAATTACAAATGATATGGGGGTTGTACGGACTCCAGGGCTCCGAGGACAACAACCACCCTGGGTCTAAAATAAACACCAAAGATGGGGTCTGCTCTGCCTCCCCTTCTCGGCCATATATAGCCCTGAGGACCACCACCCCCTAGGGCCAGCTCCTGCTATTTATTGAGGGGCCCACCCACAGGACTTAGCTGTTTGCCTTTTGTTTGGCGGGAGGTGACAGCTCGTGTCATGCAACACAAACGCTCTGCTTCCAGCAAGCGGTAGCTGTCAAAGTGAAAGTGGAGGTTTCATCTTTTTCCCTGCCTGCAGACATGAGGTCAGGAAAAGAGATTAAAATATTGCTCTCACATACATAAAGCTGCTCTGGAATGCTCTGCATGGAAGAGCAATGTCAGCTCCCACAGGAGGGGAGAGCCAGCTGTGACCATGGTGGCCTTGAGACTCCCACTTGGGTCCCCATCCTGCACAATGGGTGCCTTGGGTGGGACCAGTGCCCCCAGGGACACATGGCGGTGCCCTGGAGATGGGTCACCAAGACCAAAATCCACCTAGGGACAGGGACTGGGCACCCCTCTCCACTATTTAATTTAATATATCTATATTAAGGCCAGGACCTGGGAATGGCTTCCTAATGGCCACTTTGACCCTGAGACTCATTTCACAAAAGTTAAACCTCAACAGTAAGCACTTAAACATGTATAAATATAGCAGGTGCCCCAGTGGAAGCTCCACATCTGTAAAGGACATTTCCCAACTCCTGGGCTTTGCGAAGGCAAAGGAAGTGTGTTTTCCCAGCAATTCCATATTGAAAAATGATCTGAAATGCTTTGTGGAGGTGAATGCATTGTTGATCTATTGGAGCATAATCTGTATGTGACTGTGACGAATAGGTTCTTTTGTGTCCTGTCCTGGTGAGAGGAGAGTCTGAAGTTCGCCATTTAAACGACTACGAGTATGGAAATGTGCAAATTGCTTGGAAGCTTCATCTGTTTGGCCCCCCACTTTAGTAATATGCATTGGTGTTCCTGCCTTTTGCGAGGAGGGTGGAGAGCTTCATAAGCGGCCCCTCAGTGAGTTTCCCACTGGTGTTGGTAAGGATTTCATGATGTAGAGGAATATGGGGACATCTCCACCAAACAAAGAACTTACTTCATATTGTTAAAAGGAAGGACCCTTATTTGGTAGAGATTTACCTCTTCGTATGCTTTGTACTCTTGTTGTCATCTCTATAGTAAGATTCATGTTATCACATAATTCTGGATTAAAATGCATGAGGAACAATCACATTGCTAATCACACACAAGATCTCTGGTTTCCTGTTGACCCATTATGCAGCTGTAGCACAGAATAAGTACTGGACATTTACCCAAGGAAATAGCTCTGAGAAATTACCCAGAAGAAAGTACTCCACTTGAGTAGATACTTTGAGCAAAACTGTGGACTCTTTGGCAGCCCTGGGCGTAGTGGGCTTAGTGAGGCTACGTGAAGCATTACGGAGTGGGGGCAAATCTACGCCCACCCGCACACTTCGCGTAGCCCCACTACGCGCCGCCCGCCTCCCTGCCGCCCTCATTTTACAATTACTTAGAACATTACATATAAAGAAAATTTACTTACATGAGCTGCCGCGTCCCGGGGCTGCATTTTGCTGCTTCCTGGCTAGCTTCTTCCTCACGAATGCGCATGCCATTTCCAAAAGCAATGCCAGCTCCTGCAGATGCGGGAAGCCAGCAGTAACCAAGGCGGCCTTGAAGCTCCCTCCGCAGTTCCCAATCGGGAGGCCAGCCCCGAGGGATATGGTCCCTGAGGCTGAAATTGGCCTGGGAGTTGGCTGCACAGGCCACCACCCTTTTTCTAAAAAAAACAGGAGATCGCATTATGATAAAAATATAAAAAGGCCAGGCCAGGTCATCCTTGGGGGCCAACTACCCCTCCTGTTACCTTCAGTAAGTCCTACACTGCGGGATTCATGAAAGGTCTTCATGGCCCAACCCCCTTTCTCCATAACTCTACAAACACACCTCCTGGTGCACTACCAGTTGGGGAATGAAGTCCCCTTGGCTGCTGAGGGTCCTTGGGGGCGAACAACTTCTTCTGTTATATCCAGACCCACACAGCAGGATTGCTAAGAGATTTTTGTGGGCCAAGCCCGTTTCTCCACCACTCTGCCATCACACCTCCTTGCACACTACTGGATGTGAAAAGAAGTCCTCCTGCTACCTACAGCAAGTCGGACACAGCAGGATTCCTGAGAGCTGGTCGGAGGGCCCACCCCCTTTCTCCACTACTCTGCAAATGAGATTGCTATTTAAAAATTCATAGAAAATCGCTGAGAAAAACAAAGGTTACAGGGTCATTATAGTTAGGAATTAACATTTATGAAACCATAGAAATTCACTGAAAAAATCAAAGGTTACAGGGACGTTATAGTTCAGAAATGGAGTCAAAATAAACTTAGAAATTCACTGAAAAAGCTGAAGGTTATAGGGACGTTATAGTTAGGCTCAGATTCCACTCGTAACAAACCAATGAAGTTCAGCAGTTATCGTTAGCTGAGCTAACTATAACTCGGAACCCTGCAATACACTGCTTATGACCTCACATAATACATCCAGCCGTGGTCGGTAGTAGGAGTTCCTGCAGGGCGATGATGTGGGGAGGGGGAGGGGCAGGGTGGGGGGTAATAAACTATGGATTACGGAGGTTTACAGGTAAGTAAACATATAAATTAATAAAACGAATTTCGTTGCGTGCACTGCATCGCATTTGGGGATGCAGTGCACGCAACGAAATTCGTTTTAATAATTTATATGTTTACTTACCTGTAAACCTCCGTAATCCATAGTTTACTACCCCCCACCCTGCCCCTCCCCCTCCCCACGTCACCGCCCTACAGGAACTCCTACTACCGACCGCGGCTGAATACATCACTCCAGATTAGGATAGTTACTGATACATTCTGTAGGAATTGTCTTACCTGCCAGGCTAGTGGGTAAACTTGGAAAAAGCTTAAAGCTCCCTCTGCTCCCATGCCTGCTGTTGGGACACCCTTTGAAAGGGTGGGCATTGATATTGTAGGTCCCTTGGACCCTAATACATCCTTGTGCAAAAGGTTAATCTTGGTGAACTATGCCACTAGGTACCCACAGGCCATCCCCCAGTGCACCATCACTACATCTGTAGCAGCTAGGGTACTGAGTGGGTATCAGACAGGGGCCCCAACTTTATGTTCACGTACATGAGTCTATGTGAAAGGAGTGAGGGGTTACATTCTCCACACCCTACCATTCACAACCAAATGAGCTTGTTCGAAGTTTCAACAAGACTATTAAATACATGATTATGGGCCTATCCGAGGTAGAAGTGGATATCCTCTTACAGCGCCTGCTCTTTGCTTATAGGCTTTTGAGAACTTGGAGGCTAGTCATGAGGTAATGAAGCAATAGTATGACCAAGTGGCTACCATGCTGGAATTCTAGCTTAGATTGAAGCTGTAGGTGATGGAGGCAGTAGAGCCCAAGGTTCTCCAGGACCTGTGGGACTGGGGCCTATGAGGTGGTGGAGTGGAAGTTGGAGTCCACCTACCTGGTGGACCTCCAGACCCCAAGGATCCCCTTAAGGGTACTCCATCTCAACCGCCTAAAACCCCACTATGAGAGGCATGAGGCACAATGTTGCTGGTAAACAATGATGGGGAGGACGAAGAGAGTGAACCTCTTCCTGATCTTCTATCATCTAAAGAAAAGAATGGGTCAGTGGAGGGTGTCAACCTCTCCCTTACCCTGACCCCAGAGCTGCAGATGGACTGTCACCTGTTACTGAGCAGTTTGCCTCCCTATTTCCCATCACTGCTGTGCTTACACACCTGTGTACTCAAGATATAGACACTGGGGACAGCCTGCCTGATCAAACTAAAATGTACAGGCTGTCTGGCAAGGTGAGGGCCAGCATCAAGGCTGAATTGGGGGTCATTGAGTCCCCCAGTAGGCCCTGGTCTAGAACAGTTGTGCTGGTACCAAAAGATGCTCACACCGAGCACCGTTCTGTGTTGACTACAGGGACACAACTCAGCCACCAAGACTGATGCACACCTCATCCCCTGGCTAATGAGCTCATTGATAGGTTAGGGGCTGCCACCTTCCTGTGCACTTATGACTTGACTTCAATGTACTGGCAGATTGCCTTTGACTGAGGGGACTAAAGAGATATCAACCTTCTCTACCCTGTAGGGCCATTTTCAACTTAATGTGGTGCTCTTTGGACTAAAGAACACCCCTGCCACCTTCCAGAGGCTGGTGAACCAGGTCTTAGCTTGGATGGAGGCCCTCAGTCTAGCATATTTATATGTTGTAGCTATCTTCAGCAAAAATTGCCAAGTAAACCTATTTTACCTGCAGGTTTTTAGGCGCGGAAACATACAGGACTGATTATTTAGGCCAGTAGGTGCCAGATATGTCAGGGGTCTGTGGTGTACCTGGGACATCTGGTGGGCAGTGATAAGTTGTAGCCCCTCCAGTCCAAGATAAAGACTATTCTGGCCTGGTAGTCCCAAAGACTAAAGTGAGGGCCTTCCTGGGCTTCACTGGCTATTACAGAAGGTTTGTCAAGTGATATGGCACCATTGTTTCTTGACTGAGCTAACTTCTAAAAAGCAGACTGAGGGGCCTTATTATGTATACAGCGCATTTTCCCAGTTAGCACCCTGTGATAACAAGGAAAAAGCACCACAATATGGTCAATGTGCTGCCCCAGGGCAGCCTCAGACTTACGCTGCCCCCAGGGCAGCACATTCATGTGATAAAAGGATTGGCTGCTGTGAAGCGGCTCCATTTTCTCACAGTGCAGGTGGCAACCCACCTGCACTTCTAAATGAGATTAGAGATCCCATTCCAGGCAGGTGGATTGAGTGACTGCATCCACCTGCAAGGGGATGTCTGGGGTGTCCATGGGACCCTCTTTCTCCCTCCAGAGGGCTGTAATCAGGTGGTGCACTGACAGTGCACCACCTTTAAGGTGGCATACTGTCAGTGCACCTCCTGACAGCTTCTTTGTCTCTGATTCTGCATCTTTAATATGGCGTGGGCATGGAGGCAAATGAATTCCCTCATTTGCATGGGGCCACGCTCCCATGCAAATGAGGGAACACCCTCTGAAGATAGTCCTGGCTCTTTAAGTGCACCAGTACTATCGGTATTACAGAAGGAGACGCACAAGTGTCTACAGCCTTTTCTGCAATACCAAAGTGCTCCGTGGGCATGCAAAGCTGGCTCAAATGTCTGCTGCACGCCAGGGCACTTTCACAATACAGCCCCAAGAAGATTATCTGGACAGAGGCCTGTCAGAAAGCTTTTGACTCCTTAAAACAGGTTGTGTGCACAGACCCTATGCTCAAGGGCCCTGACTTTTCCCAGGAGTTTATTTTCTAAACCTTGGAGCATGGTATGGTGGTAGGAGGCTACTTGCCAGGGAACAGAGGTCGAGTGTAATTGAGATGGAGTAGCCTTTGCTGTGGTCTGGGCACTCAGGAAGCTAAGACCATACTTGTTTGGGACACACTTGTGGGTTCAGACAGACTACTGACACCTCAGATGGGTAATGCAAATGAGAGGTGAGAATCCAAAATTGTTGAGATGGTTCATCTTCCTACAGGGATTAGACTTTATGGTGGAAAACCATCCTGAGTCAGACCACACTAATGCTGATGGTCGATCCAGGATTTTCTGCCATAGTGAAAGAACTCCCAGGGGGTTGGATAGTTCTCCCTACCTTCAGGAGGCGAGCACTTGTAAGGCCTGTCAGCCTAAGAGTGGTCTTCTCCCAAACATTTTGCCTCTCCTCTTCCATTAACTGGTGTGAGAAATCAGGACCTGTTTGCATTGTCCCCCCATCTTTGCCCCCATTTTGACTACTAGGTGCTGGTTTTCTGACTCTCTTTGTGCGCTGGGCTCTGCTAACTAGACCCAGGGTCTGTGCTCTGTTTAAAAGTACATGGCAATTAAGTTTAATTACAGTTGGTACTGACAGACTCCTGTAAGTCCCTAGTATATCATAAGGCAAAGGGGATTTAAACTACATATACGTCCGTAGGATGTAATAGGGAAGGGAGGTTTAGAGGCACAGCATATTCCCTGAACTAGAGTGTGCACCACTGTGTTGCCTGCTGTCATTTTAAAAGCCAGATCAGCCTTGGCAGCTGGTTTTAAATTGTAATTATATGCAAATACGACTTTGGAAATAATGGAACTTCCCATGTAGTATTCTATCTTTATTTTTACATATAAGTCACGCTTAAGGTCTCCCCTAGGTGCCCTAGGGGTAGTATGCCTTAAAACTATTAGCAGGGACAATATAAAATATGTGTTATAAGCCCTGGTCAGGGAAAAACTGTCAATTTAGTTTTTTCGCCATTGTAGATAATTAGCACCATAGGCTAACATTGGAATATTTCATTCACTTCAAAGACTTAAAATGATGGTTATGATAATTCCAACAAGTTGTCACTATTAGATTTATAATAACTATAACAGAAAATAAGTTGTAAATCTTTATTTTCTGTAAGCCAGAGTTCAGCCTTCCAGCTGCCCTCTCCTGATTGGCCAGTCTCTGCTAGGCTGAGCTAAGCTGTCTTAATGAGGTGCTAATTAGACAGCTAGAGAGACAATGAATTTCCTGTGGGAGGAGATCTACAGCTGGAAGGGAGTGTTATGGAATGTTAGTCACGCCAGTGCGTTGGCTTAGCTTGCTCAAACCTCCAAGGAGAGACTTTCTCAATCTTGGATTTTGGAAGAATAGTGCTTTGTGGGGCAAGAATATGCCACACTTTGGAGAAAGTGATCATACCTGAAGCAAATCAGATCTGCTGCCTGAAACTACAAAGAGAAGAAGGGCTGCCCTGCAGAAAACCCAATCTGCACCCGAAAATGCTGTACTCTGAAGGATTGCACCTACTGCACATTCTGGTACTGCAGCTCCAACTACTTTGCCTTGCTTCAAGAAGGATTAAGGAGTGAACTTCTGACAAGCCACAGGTCAACTGAGCCCACCTGCATCATCTCCATCAAGAAGTCCCCTTCCTGTAGTATGTACAGTGGACTTTTAAGGTTTTGACCAGGTGCATTGTGGGAATTGTAGTGCCAACATCCCAAAGACCATCTCAGAGATTGTAGACCCTTGAATTGGTGGTGTGGACACTTTGAACCCCCAAGGAGACCATCTGGAAGAAGTTACAGAAGTTTGTAGCAGCTTTTGTAAAATGCCTCATAGGTTGACCAGGCACATACTGGGAGATGTGGTCCCAGATCCCAAGAGGAAAACAGGGGCGCTGAGCCCTTGGCTGGTTCTGTGGACCGCTTTCCTCAATCAAGAAACGCTTCTGCAAGAAAGTGTAAAGATCTCTAGTCTTTGCCACAGCCAGCACAACCTTTTTTATCCCTTTAAGCACTATTAGTTTCTAATAACTAGTTTAACTTTTTATCTTTAAAAATTCACATCTCTGGTTCCCTACATTGGATTTATGTTATTTTGGTGTCTATTAGTTCAGAACAATATAGTAAATCTTGTAGAATTTGTGATGGATTTTTCTTGTGTGTTGTGTCTTACTTATTTAATGAATTGGTGCTTTTAAATGCTTTGCACACCTGCCTCGTAAGTTAAGCCTGCCTACTCATCGCCAGCTACCAAGGGGTGAGCAAGGGATTTATTTATTGAGACCGTGATTGTGTTTGTGGCCTTATTACTAGAGGCATAGGGGCCTGTCACACCAAAGCCACAGAACGCAGCTATTGAGCCACAGCCACCGGCGCCCACTGCCAAGGCAGGCGGCAGAGAGAACAGCACTCCAGGTGCCACGAGGCCGAGAGCAGGAAACTGTCATGTCATGTCGCCGAAAGCAGATGTGAAAGGCCCAAGCATCGCCCCTGAAGGCAACCAGGTGCTGCCCATTGGCATGGCGAGAGAAAGCGACCTGCCCAGAAGCACAGGATGGTGCTCCGACGCCGAGACCCGAACCCGGAACCTCGCTCCCGAGTCGGCATCTCCGCAAGTCGCGCCACATCCACTACCCACAGGAATCCAATGGCTCCCAAACACACACCCCAGTACAGAGGAGGCAAGGCAGGACACAGACAACATGTGCAAAGAAGGCACAAACTGCCACCGCTATGCGGAACTCACCCGGGAGGGGGGCCTGGAGACAGACATAAACAAGGCCCCCACCCTCCCACAGCCCAAGGCACACCACCAGAAACGCTGCCAGGGCCGGGCAGATACTTCCAGGGAAGCACCACGGCACGTCTTCCACTTGGCCAGGACCCAGGAAGACACGCCTCATGACCCGGAAGAGAGCCGAGGCCGGCACACCAGCCGCAAAGCACCGGCCGGCACACAAGAACCGGCAATGAAGAACTCAGCCTCCCAGCAAGCCCGGCAGGCCAGGAGGCAGGAGAGCAGACACCCCAACCGAACAGCCAGGCAGCCCGAAGGGGAGTTCCAAGTATAAAAGCCACCCAAGCCCAGCAGGAGCAGCACCAGCAACCACCACACACTTCCGTCGACAGACAGAAAAAAAGAACAGACGGAATGCTGGGTAAGTACTGCTTATGTACTCACGGTGGGAGGGGCAGTATTATGGTCCCAGCATGCCTCTGCTCTTTTTTTCTGTCGGGAGATAGTTATCTCCAATATGTAAATGAATGGGACGAGGACATGAGGGACCTGGGGGTAATGAAAGCCCCTCACTTTAGAACTGGTGGTCTAAAAGAGTTCTGCATCTGGGCCCTGTCACGTAGTGCACTGGCTTGTTACTAATTATTTTTTATGCTCGCGGCCGCCCGCCATTTCCTTTCGTTTTCATTACTTTTGTTACGATCTGAGCACCAGCACGGGTGCCACGATTGCATCAAAAGTAAGAAATAGAAAAAGAAGTCCTTTTTTATTTCTTTACATTTGATGCAATCGTGGCTCCCGCGCCGTGCCAAGATTATAACACAAGTAATGAAAACGAAAGGAAATGGCGTGCAGCCGTTTTCAGCATGTGAATAAATAGGAAATAAAGTAGCAGTCTTTTCTTTGACAGCCGTTTTCTTCAATATTTTTCTCGTGCAATAAAAAATAAAATGTTTATTTGTTGCGAGCACAATTTAAATCTTACAGTCTTTAACAGGAGTGAGAGGGAGCTACAGTATTTTGATTCCTACTTCCTCTATCTTGTTAGCCTAATTGTGAATGTAGTGTTCAAAGTATGTACATATATCTTGGGAGTAGTTATATGTTCTGCACATGATTGCTTGTTGCACTGATGGGGTTACACTTTTATATGTGTTACTCACACACATTCTGCCTCACATCTCTAGGCCACCAAAAGGGGAAACATTTGCCCATCAGTACATAATACACAACTTAGTCTTGACTTGTGAGGAGATTATATTTTATTTACACATATTCACTCACGATGATATATTTGCCTTATGATCAAGGGGGGTCATGTTTGTGACTTCTCAAAGTTGGTGTTGAGGATAGCTGTGAGTGAGTACGTTTGTGTAGTCACCGAGGTGCATGTTTGTGTGGTGTATCTGCCTGTACAGGGGAAAGTTATTGGACAGGAGGAGCTGATGGTTTCTGTACAGTTGGTGGGGGTGCCTGGAAAGGGGGGGATGTGCAGGTGGGGGGAGTGCTTGGACAGGGAGTGGTGGTGGATGTGCAGGTTGGGCAGTGCCTGGAGAGGGCATTTGTGGTGGATATGTACTCCTGCAATGAGCCTGTGCAGTTTGTGGTATAGGTGTGTGGGTGTGATACTCTGCATAGTTCCCTAATTTTGGCTTCACTTTCATCCCACTTTACACACACATTGATTTTAAAAACATACTCATTTTTCTTTTGCAACAGACTGTTTCATTGTCCTGATGAAGACCCTACAGTGATGTCAGTGATATCCACATCATTATGGGGGTCAAAACTTCAACGTTCATTAATAAGCAAACAACCAGACTCATACAATAAAGGAGGTCTAGCTAGGGCTTGTGAGATTCTGTTTATAACGCTACTCAAAAAAGAATTGATGTTACATGTATTTGGTTTGTTTGTTTGTATCGTTGATATATGTACAGGCACTGTCTATCGCTTTTTATATGTCACCATTTTAGATAAGCACTTATGTTTGTTGCGTAGTTTTTGATATGTGTCCAGTTATGTCATTATCTGAAAATATATGATTTGTTTCAAACACACCCTTAAGTTGATTTTCTTTTTGTTGTAAATATCAGTGTTGTGCTTTTGTATATTATTGTTGATTGTTCCACCTTTTTAGGGGCACAGAAAATGTAATGTATTAATGTGACAGAACCACTGTTCACATAGGGCAGCAACTATGGCACAAATGTCCTGCCTAACATGAGCCTGCTGTTGGAAGATGTTAGAAATGAGGGGGCTCTGGTTGACGCAGGTGTGTACCCACAACAAGCAGGGACCCTTTACTTCTTGTCAGGGCGAAGGATGACGCCTCAGAATAACCCCTGCTCACCCTCTAGGTGCGTGGCGCGAGCAATCTAGGCTAAGTCTCAGGCGTACACGGTTAAGCAAATGCAATTACGCATACAGTAAACCCCTTGCATGCACCACAAACGGACACCAATCAGGAAGTATATAAAAATAAGCTTTTATGTAGTTTCAGCAGATTCAGATACAAGGCCCAGTAACGTTAAACTGAGGGGGCCACAATTCTTAGGAATACGGTAAAGTTCTCTTTGTCACGGAAAGTTCTTTAGGCGGGCAAAAGGTAACTGTAGGCCTCAGCGCACTTCGGGCTGAGGCAGCGCCCAGGAAGCACGCGGCAGATGACAGGGAAATCAGAACGTTGCGGACCCTGGATCCGATGCGAGCTCACGGTCGAGTTCGTAAGTACAGTACCTTGTTTCTTGACGCAAAGGCGGGTGCGGGATTTCAGCGGCTCTTCGACAGAAGAGCGAGGCGGCGTCCGGGGCTCCCACACTTCACGATGGGGGTCTGATCTTCAGGCTCACGACAAGAGCGGGGTGTTGCAGGTGGCGGGTGAACAAAGCGGGGCAGCCGGGCACGCAGATACGTCCGGGCCGTCCGAGGCTTGGAGATGCTCACAAACGCCGATTCCGGCGGGAGGGTGAAGGTGCACAGCGAGCCTCCAACGAGCGAGATGACAGGGGCAGCCCAGCACAGCGTAGGGGGAGCGGCTCCGATCGAGCGAGGCTCTTCCCAAGGCGGGGGCGGCTAAGCAGACCTGGTCACGGCTCAGGGAGGGACTGGGGCACGAGGGTCACAGCTCCGGCGAGGGAAAGGACACCACAGTCCAGCGGCAGGCGAGTGAAGATAAGGTAGAGCCCAATGGTCCTGGGGCTCAGTTCAGGGGGCAAGCTCAGTTCCAAGCCCTTGGAGATCGTTTTGGAAAAGCACAAGTCTTGAAAGTAAAAATAAAGCAAAGTTTTCAGCAACAGTTTCTCTTCTCCCCTTTGGCAGCAAGGTCACCACTGCAGGCCAATCCCCCAGGATAGGGACAGTCTTCCTCCTACAGCTTTCCCGGTGCCTCCTCCTCAGGCAGAGATTCTTCTTGGTCAAAAGCGGATCTAGTTTCTCAGGAGCAGGGCTCCTCCATTTATACAGCAAATCTTTTGTTCTCCCAGGCCAGGGGGGCCCTTGCCTAGTTCAGTCCGGTTTCTGAGCACTTTGTTTACGCGATGCAGGCTTCTCCTTTCAGAGTGCAGGGCAGAGTCCTCAGATGCTCCACAGGCGGCGGAGCCGGCATTGAGGTGGCAGAGTACTGTCCTATTCAGAGCCTAGGAGCACTCCTCCCACCCATCTACCTGTCGATCGTCCTATTCACCACCAGGCTACCTAGCCCTGCCCATCTGCGTTCCCCCAGCCCTGTCACTCACACCAGCCAGACATCAGATACACATCACACAGAGGCGGCTGAAATGTTTAGGCAAGCAAAGGCCAGCTTTCTAAAAGCGGCATTTGCAAACCCGGAATATTAAAATAAACCTTGCGAAAAGATGTACCTTATTATTCCGAGTTCAGGCATACTAAACTCGATCTTCTACCATGTTCCCTGGGTCGGTTAGGATCATAGGGTGTAATAATCCAGGCCGCCCATACTGGCCTATGAGAACAGGGTAGCCTTGCAGTAGTGAACAACAAGGTGGCGGTCATTCACTACTAGGACATGCCACGCATCCAGGCTTGTCCTACCTTAGGCTTACAACGCACCCTGCCCGTGGGCCTACCAGAGGGGTGACTAACATGCAGCTAAGGGAAGGTTTTAGGGTCCTGCAAGTGTGGGCACCTGCCAGTCAGCATGTCAGTACCAGACTGCACGCAGGTTCTGCAATGGCAGACCTTAGACATATTTTACCGGCCGCTTCTGTGGGTGGCACAACCAGTGCTGCAAGCCCACCAGCGGTGTCTGCATTTACATGCCCTGGTGCTCCTGGCGCACTTTACTGGGGTCTGATAGTAAATCAAACAATCCAATCATGGAATCCAACCAACATATACAATTTACAAGGGAGCACTCGTGCCGCGACACTGGTTGGCAGTGGCAAAGCGCGCTGAGCGGCCAACACCATAAAATCACATGAGGCACAGCAACAAAAAGAGGAAGGGAGACTCACGCCAAGGTGCCAGGTCTAACAGAAGACTTACTCCTCTCACTGGCTACCATGGCCATCTGCTGGTCCTCTCTGCAGGGGACGACCACGTCTAAAACCAGCAGGTTCACCAGCAAGGGGAGGGTGGCAGGTGGCTTTCTGTGGACAGGAGATTGGTGCCCAGGGGATACCTTCTCCAGACCAGGGGTGGTACCTCCCTTAGATGGTGGAGAGAATGTTTGGGATGCACTGTATAGGGAGGAGTGTGTAGGGGAACCACCATGTCTGTCCTGGAAGTGAGGGCTGTGAGGGAGTGATGTCTGTGTTGAGGTGTGTGAAAGCTGTGGCTAGTTAGCACAATGCTGAGGACAGGCAATCTTGGGTTTTGTAGGCTGAGGCACTTTGCTGGGTTGAGGGGGTATTGCCTTGCCAAATTTGTCCATTGTGATAAATGTTCTGGGGAGGGCATTTGAATCCTCATCCTCTGTGAAGAGGGCTGTATAGTGTCACTCATCACCAAATTCAGCAGTCTTCTCTGGTGCTTTTTCCTCCTCCTCCTCCTCTTGCGCAGTACTTGCAGCCAACACTGCTGCTTGCAAGAGCAGTGGATTCTCTCCTTGATTGCCTGTTGCCCATCACTGGTGGAAGGGCATCCTGTCAGCAGCTGTTATGAGACATACATGTCCATATTTAAGTACACAGGATGGTAGCTATGAGTTAACATGTACATGGCATTTTCTAAGACCATTGATATGCTATTTCTGGCCAGTGTGTGGCATGTTTACCTCCTGAACATTACATGTGGGACACTGCTCACCAACATCAGTTGCCAACTGTTACCTCCACACAACATTGACATCAACCAGATGACCTATTAACAGACACGTGTATGAGAAGGGAACTGAGATTTGAAGGAACGGGATAATTATTCGGGGATACCTCCGCCTACTTAGGATTACACCTTCATCGTTATGCCCCTAATGAGTATGATGTTGTCTGTTGACAAATCTAAAGGAGGGTACATCATCATGCTGATCAGTTTCACTTTTGCACATCAGATCATATCATTGCATTGGAGAGTCAATATGTGAGATGTCCAACAGTCTGGTACATTTTGTGGCTCGTTTGTGCTTCCCTCCCCATGAAGACACAATGCTCATTTTGGATTGTGAGATCACGCTTGTGTTATGTTTAATCTTTTTGTGTCCTCTGCTCCCATTATAGATGTACTACATCATGGTAGAACAAAACAATCAATGGATGATGTCTTGTACTGCACACATCCCAACCTCACATATTATTCTCTCACTTCTATATGAGAATACAGTCAAAGAGGAGGCAACATTTGACTAGGATCCCACATTGTGGGATAATGTAGACGCTTGGATGGTTGCCGCCTACACTGAATTTGCATTGTGCATTTCAGCCATCATATATATATATATTTCACTTCCTCAACATACTCCATAGCAGCCCATACGCCCCTACCAAAACCACACAACTTGCATCATTGCGACCCTCATCCATGCACATTTTAATACATGTTCTGCCTTGTGATTTTCCTTGAGAGTTTTTATATCATTGACTTACAATCCAGTTCTGGCTACTGCACTTCATATGAACCAATATAGTCTTTTATGTACATAATGCACTCATGTGCCATACATTCAGTGTCATCCTTTCACTACCCACTATGGTGTGATATGGTATATGGTAAAATGTCATATGCAGGGATATTGTGATGAAGGACAACAGTGATGTAGAACACATACAACATACTGTGGACATTAAAGCCATATTTCATGAGCATTCAGGGACATAATTCTTGGGTTTACTTACCAGGGTCCGGCATCTGCACAGTGTGTGGTCCCTGACCAGATGTCACAGCCAACCTTGTAGCAGTTGTCTCTGTGGGTTTTGGAATCCGGGACAACATCATTAGACCTACAATTATATGTGTGTTTGCCAGTTAACATTCCAGCTGCCACATGTGATGCACTCAATTTCAGACACAAAAGATAAGCACAAGCAGTGTGGGCCCTACTGTTACACGAGTGTATCATACGAAATATCATCAGTGATCCCACGCTCAACTTTTGATGGCCGCACTGTCTAGAAGCCACAACTATTCAATTTGCACCATAAAAATTCCAAAAGGAGGGTCCATTATATTGTTTTGGTTCCAGCTCAATATCAGGCAATCCAATGTCAACAAATATAATGTGCTAGGCTGACTGAACAATTTCATGTATTGAAAAATCAATGAAAGATGGATATTGAACGCATTCTTAAGACTCCTGACAATTGAATCTCCCTTCTTGTTCATCATTGTTATATTTGTTAACATTGGATTTACAGATTTTTGGCTGGAAACAAAAACATTACAGTGGATAATCCTTTTTGAATTGTTGTGGCACTCGATTCCAGAGTTCATTTCACAGTTCTGGCACTGTTGATGGAATACATGTAATGGGCCCAAATCACAAGGGTATACTGAGCCAAAATATCTTATTTTATGACTTTCGTTATTCTCAAAGGGCATTTACTGCTCATAAATGTCATTTCTGAATACCGAAAGTCGTAAAGTTAGACTTTCATCTCAGGTTACCTTTGTGAATCAGGTCCTATATCTCTATCAATCAATCAATCAATCAGGGTACTTGTAAAGCGTGCTACTTACCCGTGAGGGTCTCAAGGCGCTGAGGGGGGGTGCCGCTACTGCTCGAAGAGCCAGGTCTTGAGAAATCTTCTGAAGGCGAGTAGGTCTTGGTTCTGTCGTAGGTGGGTTGGGAGGGTGTTCCAGGTCTTGGCGGCGAGGTAGGAGAAGGATCTGCCGCCGGCGGTCATACGTTGGATGCGGGGGACAGCTGCGAGGGCGAGGCTGGCGGAGCGGAGCTGGCGGGTGGGGGTGTAGAAGCTGAGTCTGCTGTTCAGGTAGGCTGGTCCGGCGTTGTGGAGTGCTTTGTGTGCATGGGTGAGGAGCTTGAAGGTGATCCTCCTGTCCATGGGGAGCCAGTGCAGGTCTCTCAGGAAGGGGGTGATGTGGCTGCAGCAGGGTGCGATGACGATCAGTCAGGTGGAGGCGTTTTGGATGCGTTGTAGCCGCTGTTGGTGTTTGGCTGGGATACCTGCGTAGAGTGCGTTGCCGTAGTCCAGTCTGCTGCTGACGAGGGCCTGTGTCACTGTTCTTCTTGTTTCGGTCGGGATCCACTTGTAGATCCGGCGGAGCGTGCGTAGGGTGTTGTAGCAGGAGGAGGAGACGGCATTGACCTGCTTGGACATGGAGAGGGAGGAGTCGAGGATGAATCCTAGGTTGCGTGCGTGGTCGGTGGGTGTCGGTGCTGTCCCCAGAGCGGTCGGCCACCAGGAGTCGTCCCAGGCTAAGGGGGTGGGTCCGAGGATGAGGACCTCTGTCTTGTCTGAGTTCAGTTTCAGACAGCTGCTCCTCATCCAGTCGGCGATGGCCTTCATACCCTCGTGGATGTTGGTTTTGGCGGGGTGAGGGTCCTTGGTGAGGGAGAGGATGAGCTGGGTGTCGTCGGCGTAGGAGATGATGTTGAGGTTGTGGTGGCGGGCCACTTGTTTGAGGGGGGGCCATTTAGATGTTTAACAGCGTCGGGCTGAGGGATGAGCCCTGGGGGACGCCGCAGATGATGTCGGTGGCTTCTGACCGGAAAGGTGGAAGGTGGACGCTCTGGGTTCTGCCGGAGAGGAAGGATGTGGTCCAGTGTTAGAAGGCGACCCATACGGGAGAAGATTCCCATCAACGCTAGGCCCACCACGGGGGCTGTGACGGTGCACAGGGAGATGGCTTCAGGGTATCGGGTGGCATGATCCACCAGGACGAGGATAAAGCGGTGCCCTTGGGAGGTTGGGGGGTCCAGAGGCCCCACGATGTCGATCCCGACCCGCTCAAAAGGGGTACTGACAACAGGGAAGGGTTGGAGGGGAGCCTTGCGCTTTCCTCCGCTCTTCCCACTGGCCTGGCACGTGGGACAGGACTTGCAGTGGGCTTCTACATCTGCTTTCATCCTCGGCCAGTAGAAGTGAGTCACGAGGCGCCTGTAGGTTTTGTCCTGGCCCAAGTGGCCTGCGAGGGGAACATCGTGGGCCAAGCCCAGGAGGAGGTCTCGGAAGTGTAGGGGTACCACCAGCTCCCGGGCGGACCCTAGCTCCACCGACTTCTGCTCGCTGTACAAAAGATCATTCTCCCAATACACCCGGTGCGTTCCAGTTTGGTCGCCCGCGGCCTGGGCCTCTGCCTGTTGCCGGGGCCCGACCAGGGAAGGACAGGTAGCCTGCTCTCGGCAGAACTCCTCTCGGGAGGGGCCCCCCTCGTGGCGCCACTGGGCCAATTCGGGCAGATCGCCTAACTCAGTGACCTGGGCGGAGTCGGAAGGTGGGGGTTCGTCACTGGCGACCGACCCTTCTTGTGGGGGGATGTGGGGACCCTCGGCGGGGACCATCCTATCTTCAGTGGTCGGGGCGTCATCGACTTCCCCCAGGGGGGTCAGTCAGGCCGCCATGTATCGGGTGGTGGCGCACACCCACTCAGGGAGACCCATCATCCCTAGGTGGGTCTTGCACTCGACTTGTTTCCTGGAGGAACTTTCCAGGTTGTTCCCCAGGAGACAGTCGACTGGCTGGGAGGTTCTCACTGCGACTTTTAGTTTACCGAATCCACCCAAGCTTTCAGTGCCTTCTGCATATCTTCTTTGGTGTTGAGACCAGTGGTAGCGATTTTGAGTTCTTTGCAGAATTGCTTCAATTCTTTGTGTGTGTACTCCTCCAGTTGTTCCGCCTGGAACCCGGTACTGGTGTCGTTTTCTGCGAGAACCACGGCGTTTCCTTCTGCCATCTTTGTCGGTAGTGCGTCAGCCGTTCACGGTACGATCTCTAGATTATGGGCCCGAATCCCGTCGCTTGCCACCAATGTTAGAAGGCGACCTCAGAGGAGCCCGGAGGGGGGCCCTGATTATCCTGAGACCAACCCTCGAGGTATCGTAACCGGGCACTGGCGGGAGACTCCTCGGGGGAGGAATCTCGTATCTAGGATCGTACACTCGGCACCACACGACAAAGGGACACCACACCGAGAGTTCTTAAGAATAAATCTTTATCAGATCGGAGTTGTAGGATCTTTATGATCAGCAAGGCCAATATATACAAGTGGCGCGCGGGCTCACAGAGTCTTGGAGGAGGGTAGGAGGTAGCGGGACAGTCTTTGGGGATATGGATCAAATGCAGGAGCGTACCCGGCGCACAGCTCACAATCCTCGAGCTGGGGGATACGCTTGTCGTCGTGGGGTCCGGCAGGACCAAGAGAGTCTGGGGGAGCCGCGAGTCACTCAGCAGGGCTCAAGTACAAGTTTGGAGGTCTTACGATCTTCAGGGAGCCGCGAGTCACTCAGCAGGGCTCAAGCACGAGTTCGGAGGTCTTACGATCTTCAGGGAGCCGCGAGTCACTCAGCAGGGCTCAAGCACAAGTTCGGAGGTCTTACGATCTTCAGGGAGCCGCGAGTCACTCAGCAGGGCTCAGGTGTTTCCAAAGGCGAATCTGCCGGACAGTCCCAGAGCACCCCTTGTTATAGGACGACTCCTCTTTGATGTCCGGAGTCTGTGTAGGCAGGGGTCTTGTCACCTGGGGGCCGCTTGTCGGGGTTTCTGCCATTGTCTTTTGATCCTTTCAGGGCCGGGTTGGGAGGAGTCCCAGACACCCAGCAGGCGTGGAGCCAGCCCTCGGGGAAGCCGGCGGGCCGATCGAAACCCACCTTCCCAGGGAAGCTCAGAGGTGTGATGGAAACTGCTCCTCCCTCTCTCATCCCAATGGGAGCGTGATGTCCCCCAGCCGGAGTGGCGCCTCTAGGCCAGGGTCGCGCTGGGGCCGGGCGGCCATCTTGGTGCATGAAGTGGGCACGCGGGCCCGGTGTGGCCGAAAGGAGGAAGGCCGTGGACCGGGAAGTCCGGTTCGGGTGTGTGTGTTCTGGTGGGAAGGATCGGCTAGGCCGTGGGCTCGGGGGCTTGTGTGAGGTGCAGGGGTCAGGTATGGCTATGTTATGAGGGCCGGGTCTAACATCCAGTCAATGGCCTTCTCTTGGATTCCGGCTTATTGGAGGCGTGTCTTTTGGGTACGGTGGCAGACCGTGTCGAATGCGGCTGACAGGTCCAGGAGGATGAGGGCTGATGTCTCGCCGTTGTCCAGTTGGCGTCTGATGTCGTCTGTGGCGGCGATGAGGGCTGTCTCGGTGCTGTGGTTTCGTCTGAATCCGGATTGGGACGGGTCCAGGACGTTGTTGTCTTCCAGGTGGCGGGCCAGTTGAATGTTGACGATTTTCTCGATGACCTTTGTCGGGAACGGGAGCAGAGAGATGGGTCGGAAGTTCCTGAGGTCTTTGGGGTCCGCCTTGGGCTTTTTGAGGAGGGCGTTGATATCGGCATGCTTCCAGCTTTCTGGAAATGTCGCTGTTTCGAAGGAGATGTTGATGACCTTCTGTAGCTGGGGTGCGATAGCCGCGTCTACTTTCTTGAATACGTGGTGTGGGCATGGGTCTGACGGAGATCCTGAGTGGATGGAGTTCATGATCTTGCGTGTCTCGTCATCGTTGGTGTTGGCCCAGGAGGTCAGGCGGTTGGCGCTGTTGGTGTTCACGGGGGGAATGGAGTCATACATCGTCAGTGCGGTCGTGGTGTTGAAGCTGTCGTGGATGTCAGCGATCTTGCGGTGGAAGAAGATGGCCACTGAGTCGCACAGTTCTTGTGAGGGTGGGATGTCGTTAGGATTGGAGAGTTCTTTTACGATGCGGAAGAGCTCTTTGCTGTCGTGTGCTTTGTTATCCAGGCGGTCTTTGAAGGAGGATCTCTTGGCTAGTCTGATGAGGTGGTGATGTCTGTGGGTGGCGTCCTTGTGGGCTGTGTGGTTTTCTGGTGTTTTGTTTGTGGAGCCATTTCTTCTCCAGCTTACGGCAGGCACGTTTGGGGGTCAGGAGCTCGTCGGTGAACCAGGTGGTTCACTTGCTGGCATGGCTGTTGGAGGGTCTCTTGAGTGGGGTGAGGGGGTTGGCGCAGTCGTCGATCCACTGTCTGAGGTTTCGGGCTGCGGTGTCAGGGCAGGTGGGGTTGATAGGTGGGTTCTGGGCGAGGGGGGTGATCAGCTGGTCTTCGGTGACTTTGTTCCAGGAGCGGCGAGGCAGCTGTTGGGTGCGATGGTGCGTGGTTGGTTTTTTGAAGGTGAAGTGGATGCAGCGGTGGTCGGTCCAGTGGGGTTCGGAGGTGTGGTCGAAGGCGACATGGGTGCTTGTGGAGAAGACGGCGTCCAGCGTGTGGCCTGCAGCGTGGGTGGGTGCAGTGACGAGTTGTCTGAGGCCAAGGTTGGCGAGGTTTTCGATCAGAGTAGCAGAGTTGGCGTCGTTGTTGTTCTTGAGGTAGAAATTCAGGTCCCCAAGGAGGATGTAGTCCATGGAGGCGAGTGCATGGGTGCTGGCGAAGTCGGTGATGGAGTCGCTGAACTGAGCCCGCTGTCCGGGGGGTCTGTAGTGAGGGTGGGCGTAGTTCGCGAAGTAGCACTTCGCGAAGCTACGCAAAGTGAAGTTCGCACTACGCGAGCTACGCGTAGCACTTCACGAACTGCCAAGTAACATGTTCGCACTGTGCAAGATGTTGTTTTCAATGATTGCACAGTGCGGACAAGCAACCGGCACTGTGCAATCATTGAAAATGGCATCTTGCACAGTGCGAGCTGTAGTTTTCTGCTGCTCGAGTAGATTTTTCCTCGAGCTGCAGCTTTCTCAACGCGAACTGGTAGTTTCTCATCGCGAGCGGTCGCGAGCATACGCGACCCCTCGCAATGAGAAACCTGACCTTCTCGCATTGTGAATCTCGCCGGGAGGTTTATTTTCCATGCTCACGATCGCGAACAAGGAAAAAGTCTCGCCAGGATGTCATTTTGCTTGCTCGCGGTCGCCAACTTGACGTTGAGGACCGCGAGCAAGCAAAAAATGACCGCAGCACTACACAACACTACGCTACGCGTGTTCGCACTGTGCTACGTGCAGTTCGCGTAGTGCGAAGTAGCGCGAACTTCGCAAACTACGCGAGCGTAGCGTAGTGCTTCGCCCAGGCCTAGTCTGTAGATGAGTGTTCCTCTGAGGGTGGTGTTGGGGTCGGTGTGGATCCGGAAGTGCAGGTGTTCGGCGGTGTTGAGGGTGTCATCTGCGTGGGTGGTGACCTTGAGGGTGGACTTGTAGATGATGGCTATTCCTCCTCCGATTCCGTTGGCGCTGTCCCTGCGGGTGATCTTGTAACCATCCGGGATGGCTATGGCGATGTCGGGTGCAGAGGAGTCGTTCCACCAGGTCTCGATGAGGAAGGCCACGTCTTGGGCGGAGGTGTCGAGCAGGTCCCAGAGCTCGACGGCATGTTTGCGTGCGGAGCGGGTGTTGAGCAGGATGCAGTGGAGGTTGTTGGGTCAAGTCCTTGGAGGTTTGGTGGCTCTGTCGCAGGTGAAGCTGCAGGTGCGGCAGATGAAGGGACTGTGGGTCCGTTTCAGGGTGGCCTGGAAGCAGGTGTTGTTTCAGCCGGCGTTGAGTGCGTGGAGAGTGTCGGCATCATACCTGAGTCTGGTGTTGTGGCGAGCGTGTGGTCCAGGGGTTCTGGCGCTAGGCGTGGTCCAGCCACGGACGGGCGCAGACGGGCATGCCTTTGGCGCGCCTTCGGTGCGCCAGCGGCGCGACGCTGCACGCGGCTGCTGCGCGGCCCCCATAAGAGGGGTAGAGGGAGGGAGGAGCAGCTGGGAGGCAGGAGTGGGGTGGCCAATGGGATGTTCGGGGGTGGGCTGCAGGGGAGCAGCGGTGGGAAACTGAATGGGACAGTGGGAGGCGGGCGAGGGGAGCAGGAACCAGGCAACAGGGATAAGGAATCAGGGACAGGGATCAGGAATCAGGGACAGGGCAGGAAAAACAGCGCAACAGGCAGGAAAATGGAGCAAGATCGAACCTGGCGGCACACAGAGGGGCTGCGCAGTGGCTGGGGAGCGACCTAGCGAGGCAAGGTCCGCTCTCCTTGCCGCTGCGCGGCCTCCATAAGAGGGGTAGAGGGAGGGAGGAGCAGCTGGGAGGTGGGAGTGGGGTGGCCAATGGGATGTTCGGGGGGCGGGGCCGCAGGGGAGCAGCGGCAGGAAACTGAATGGGAGAGTGGGAGGCAGGCGAGGGGAGCGGGAACCAGGCAACAGGGATAAGGAATCAGAGACAGGGATCAGGAATCAGGGACAGGGAAGGAAAAACAGGGCAACAGGCAGGAAAACGGAGCAAGATCGAACCTGGCGGCACACAGAGGGGCAGCGCAGTGGCTGGGGAGCGACCTAGCGAGGCAAGGTCCGCTCTCCTTGCCGCTGCGCGGCCTCCATAAGAGGGGTAGAGGGAAGGAGGAGCAGCTGGGAGGCGGGAGTGGGGTGGCCAATGAGATGTTCGGGGGCGGGGCCGCAGGGGAGCAGCGGCGGGAAACTGAATGGGAGAGCGGGAGGTGGGCAAGGGGAGCGGGAACCAGGCAACAGGGATAAGGAATCAGGGACAGGGATCAGGAATCAGGGACAGGGCAGGAAAAACAGCGCAACAGGCAGGAAAATGGAGCAAGATCGAACCTGGCGGCACACAGAGGGGCTGCGCAGTGGCTGGGGAGCGACCTAGTGAGGCAAGGTCCGCTCTCCTTGCCGCTGCGCGGCCTCCATAAGAGGGGTAGAGGGAGGGAGGAGCAGCTGGGAGGCGGGAGTGGGGTGGCCAATGGGATGTTCGGGGGGCGGGGCCACAGGGGAGCAGCGGCAGGAAACTTAATGGGAGAGTGGGAGGAAGGCGAGGGGAGCGGGAACCAGGCTACAGGGATAAGGAATCAGAGACAGGGATCAAGAATCAGGGACAGGGCAGGAAAAACAGGGCAACAGGCAGGAAAACGGAGCAAGATCGAACCTGGCGGCACACAGAGGGGCAGCGCAGTGGCTGGGGAGCGACCTAGCGAGGCAAGGTCCGCTCTCCTTGCCGCTGCGTGGCCTCCATAAGAGGGGTAGAGGGAAGGAGGAGCAGCTGGGAGGCGGGAGTGGGGTGGCCAATGGGATGTTCGGGGACGGGGCCGCAGGGGAGCAGCGGCGGGAAACTGAATGGGAGAGCGGGAGGCGGGCAAGGGGAGCGGGAACCAGGCAACAGGGATAAGGAATCAGGGACAGGGATCAGGGACAGGGCAGAAAAAACAGGGCAACAGGCAGGAAAACGGAGCAAGATCGAACCTGGCAGCACACAGAGGGGCACCGCAGTGGCTGGGGAGCGACCTAGCGAGGCAAGGTCCGTCTATCTGTTTTCTGCTGACAATGTAGCCTTTTGGACCCTCTCCTGATCAGTTTTCCTTACCAGTTTGTGAGGGTGGTATGCCTTGCTCTGAATGATGTCATTTCCTCCCAGCAGATGCAGGGACTCCTGCTACTGTGGTTGACTGTCCTCTGGCTGAATGTGTCATTAGGGGAGAAGAGAGGGAAGTCAGCAAAGCAAAAATGTACATGTGCAACTTGTCAGAAATGTCCTCAATACTTCTACATGCTAACAGTAATGCTAGGTTTACCTGCGGCCAGTATAGGTAGGAGCAGTGGGGTGGCGGGGAGGCATGGCGGGGGCAGGGTGAGAAATAGACAGACAACGGAATTGGGAAAATCAATGTATTAAAAATAATAATTCATTCACCTTGTGCTTATCGATGCGGCGAGTACGCGGTAAGTGGTTTTGTTTGTTAATTTTACTTTATTTTCCCTATTATGGTGTCTGTAGATATTCCCCTGCCCCACCCCTGCGCCACTCTTGACTGCCCCTGCCACAGCTGGCTGAGTGGAAGGGGCCCTTGTCAATTGCTATTTATCAGTTTTATGTACATACGGCAGCAGGACTGGGCCCCTGTTTTCGATAGTAGGAAAGGGATTTACCATTTCTATCTCAAAGGATTCTGGGACTTGTGGTCAATATACAGTGGGATACACATGAGGCTCTGACTCACTATACATTTTATACATACATTGGACAACTTTCAATTGGGGTGCAACACAGGCAGTCATTTTATATACATGTTCTTGTCATCACATTTACCTGGTTCGAAGTTGTAGACATCACTCACAGGCAGCCCATGGAGCATGTGGTGGTATATTGTGTTGAGGACATCCTCATCAAGTGTGGTGAGATGGAGGCGGGGTCCGGATTACATACCAGGGAGAATTCTGGCCACCTGAATCCTGACTTACTTCTCCTTTACCCGCCTCTTTTTGTCCTGCCACTTCTTCTTGATGTCATTGACACTGCGCACTTCCTCTCCCAATGCTATGTCTGCAGCGGCTAAAGCCTGCCATAGAGCTTCCTTCTGTGTGCCACTGGTGCTGTAAGTGGGAACCATGGTTGGTGGTGCATCACAATGAACTCGAAGATCATGCTGGTCTCCTCATATGTGTAATTGTTCTTCCTCCTCTGGTGGAGTATTTTCCTAATGTGATGAGCATAACAGGCAGGCAGAAACTCTGTGTAGACAAACCTGTTCCTTGTTTGAGGACTGCTTTTACAGTGCTTTTTGGTGGATGAATCTTTTGATATTAGTGCCACATTGACTTTAGTCTAAAGTCCAACATATTCCTACTATCACAAGTGGGAAAGTGTACAGGAATACTCAACAAAGTGAATGGATTGCACATAAAGGCGGAAATCAGTTACACCATTTCGTACTGGCATCGGTGGGTGTCTTGCCATCCGATCTTCCTGGTTGTTTCCTTGTATGTCCCACCCTATGTCGGGTTGAGGCATCTACAACTGCAGGGTCCCAGGTGTCTGAGGATTCCCCCTTTAACAAGACATTTCACCATATGCCTGCCACATATGTAGAAGGGACAGATGTAGTGGTGCCACAGGGAGGGGTAGGTTCTTGTGCAAACGCCCTACAGAGGGGGGTATTAACGTTCCTAAGCCCTCCATGACCTGGTCCATTTGGTCATTATGTCTCTCCATTCTGTGGTCTAAGTACCCTGCAGTTGCTTAATGTCCCAGAGTTCCTCAAGTACCTGGCCCATTGCTTCCTGGTAATCCTCATATGCACCCATGACTCTGGCAAGATTAGCCTGGGCATCCGTGGCAACAGAAGCCTCAGGTTGTGGGACAAGACTTGCCCTGACACTACCCTTGACCCCAAGGGCATGTACCGCTGTTCATGCCTGCCCCCTCCCACTGGCTCCTCCATCCTCGGTGAGTGGGTTGTGGCTCCTCACCTACAGATTTTGGAGAGGTGTGCAAGAGATGTTGCCCAAGCTCGATTGTCTGGTTGGTTGGGTGGGGTAAGCTGTGATGTTGAAGCTGTGGTGTGAAAATGTAGCTGTGGACCCAGTTGGACTCACTGGTGCAATCTGCTCAGGAGGACCAGATGGTCCAGGTTCCTCCTCCACATCCATGTTTCCAGGAGAGCCTGCATCTCTGGAGGCTTTGAATCCGGAGTGGAGTCTGACCTTGGGTGTTGTCCTTACTCTGGCTGGATGTAGTACCAGATCGACCTGTTGGGACATAGATTACATTGTAATTTTTATAAGAATAGTATGAACATCCACATCATTTAAAACATTTTTTAATTAAATTCATGCAGTTACACAGCACTCATAAACAACCATCACATTTTAACAGGAAAGTAGATTATGACTCGTTTTTCCCCTTTCAATCTCAGACCTCAAAAGCCGATCAAATTTGATTGTCATTGACATCGGTGGTATTTCGTTCTTCATATGACCTGCTCCCACAGACGAAGGAGGGGATACAAACATTGCCTCTATGGGTGTTCTATTTACCCTATATCCGGTCCCACTTCAGGGGGGCACCCCCTGCTTTTATAGACTTCCTTTTCTGTGATCATACACCAGTCCATGTCCCAGTCCCACTCTGTTAGGGTTGGTGACTCAGCCAGCCCCCACCTCTGGCTATGTTTCGTTTTGCAATTATGAGTCCCATAGTGATCCAAAGTTGCACCATACGGGTCATGTCGGTTGCCTCCTATATGTTAAGTAAGCATAGTTTAGAGGATAGTTGAAGTGCTCCACCTGTAGCGTCCTTCATACATGTGATTATTGCTTCCCAATATACATTGACCACTGGGCATTCCCAGAGTGTATGATAGAAAGTACCACCCCACACATAACCTTCTGTACCCTGCCTCTTCACTCCTTCCCATTTTGACCAGGGTGGCACAGGAAATGAATGATCTATGAAGTAGTTTTAGTTTAATTAGTCTCAACTGAGAAGATATTGCAACTTTACGTAAGGTGAATAGTGCATCATGCCAGTCCTCTTCCTCCAGGATCCATATATCTGAATGCAAGCACTCACAAAGATGCTGAAGTGGGTCTGATAAATTATTTATTATTTTTTGGCAGATCAAGGAGATGGCCCTACAATCCATGTAGTGTGTCCAGAGTCTGACCTCCAGTAGCGACGCCTCAGGTATTTCCTCCTCAGCTTAAACCGCTGCCCTTAGCGCATGGCTTATTTGTAAATATCAAAAGGTTTCACCCTCAGACAGCTCATATTCTTTCTGTAGGTCAGTGAATGGGATTTTTTCCTATTTGCCCACAAATCACCCACTTTTGAAATGCCAGTAATATCCAATTTATCGAAGCCCTGGTAGCGGCCTAGTCTCCCTAGTTGCCCTACCTGCCAGGATGGGGAGTGGTAAGTGTCACCCTTGTTATTCAAGCCTAGTTGCTTTGTAACTCTGTGCCAAACGGCGACCATTTGGGCCATTGGTCCAGTGAGCTGCTGCTTATTTGGATTCCTATACAGTGCTTCTCTGCCCCCCCATTCCCATCAGCCACCTATCCATACAAAAGGATGGTTCATCCTGTGTGTAGTATATCCACCTATTTGTGACCGATATTTGTGCTGCCCAGTACTATACTCGGATATTGGGTAGAGTGATCCCCCGTCATACCACCCCCTTATAAGTTTATGGGCTGCAATTCGAGTAGGCTTGCCGTCCCACAGTAGGGTTCTAACTGCTCCTTCTGTTAATTTAAGATATGCTTCATGGACTCTGTATGGTATATTTTGAAGGGCATAGAGGAAGCGCGGCAAAGCTATCATTTTAAATAGTGCCGCTCCTCCCAGTAGGGACAGTGGCAGTGATCACCAGTGCTGCACATCTCCTTGCAGACGGGTTAATGTGCCAATGAGATTGCCCTCGTAGAAGAGTTCCGCTCTTGCCATGGTGAAAATCCCTAGATAAGTGAATCCCTTCTTCACAATTCAGCCGGCAGGACTAGGGCCGGGCCTCGCAGGGGGTACACTACAGATTTAGACCAATTAATAGTATATCTGGAGTAGTTCCTGAAATTGGAGCAGATCTGCAGTACCCTGCTTATGGAGGACCGAGGTGACACTACATACAACTGTATGTTGACTGCATAAAGAGAGATTTTGACTTCACAGCAGGCTGTCAACCCTAAACCCCAGATCAAAGGATCTCCTCATATCCAGCAAACATATATGGCCATTCGATGGTGTCGAAGGCCATGTGGGCATCTAATGACAGTATTGCCCCATCCTACTGAATAGTATCTCTTTTTCCAAGCACCCCATTCTACAGCTGTAAGTTGAGATCTGTGTTCCGATCCGGCATAAATAAGGACTGGTCCAGGTGCACTAATTTTGTCACGATTGAGAGCCAGGATTTTAACCTATGCATTAAGCAGATATATTAGATGATAAGAATTACAGTCCTCCGCTGCAGGCTTTCCACTCCTATCGATCACTATGAGGCCACTCTCTGATCTCTCGGCAGTATACCCACTTGTTTGCTTTCTAGGTACATATTGAGCAAGTGCAGTGCCACTTAGGCTGCAATTATTCCAAGAAACTCTATTGGGAGGCTATTTGGCCCCTTAGCCATTCCTGACTGTATACTGAGTATGGCAAACATTATTTCCTCATTCGCGGGGTCCGCGTCAAGCGCTTGTAGGTCCTCCCATGACAGGGTCAGTACCCGTAGGTCCGTTCGGAGCTCCTTTGACTCCTCTGTCGTGGCTAAGGCCATGGGTAAGTAGAAAATTGTAGAGTAGTCTGCAAAAGCCTCTTAGATGGCCTGTGGGTCTCTCAGCAACTCACCTTTTTCTCCCCGTATAGTTGCTACCCAGCGATCCACCCGTTCTCGCATATCCAACCAATCAAGTAGTTTACCTGCACGGTCTCCTTGCCACTTCTGTTGTCAGATTCCTATACTCCCGGTACTTTAATTCTAGTGTATGTCTGGCTGCCTCATCTTGCATGTGTGTTGCTGTCTGTTCCATGGCCAGAATATCCTGCTCCAACTCCTCATTTTTTTCACCTTCTCTTTCCTATGCCCCACCATGAGGGAAAGCACATGTCTCTTTAACACCGTTTTGTAGGCCTCCCAGATAATTTGGGGAGATTGGACTGATCCCACATGCTCTTTGAAATAGTCATCTGTGGATTTAATGAGGCTGGTTTTAATATGTGGGACTTTAGTGTACCAGGGGTTAATAAATATTGTTCTATGGTTTGATGTGGCTCTCAGTATGTATTTAACCCATAGTGGGGCATGGTCCGAGATACCCCTAACTCGGTGTTTAACTTCTGTGAAGTGTTGCTTATTGTCAACCAACGTGAGAATGTGGTCAATTGTTGTTGTGTGCTTCTGAGTGAAATGTGTATTGTTGTTCTTGGAGCTGGGCTTCCCACTAGACATCCACAAAGCCCAGGGCACCCATGAAGTTGGCCAACGTGTTTTTAGTGTGTGGGGTGTTTCTAGGCAGGAATCTGTCTGTCTGATCACATAGTGTCATGTTCAGATCCCGTCTTATCACTAGCGTCCCCTATGGAAAGTCCAGAATCATCTTGCTCATATCAGGTAGAGCCATGCTGTTCAGTGCTGGGGGTAAATAAGCTGACATAATATTAACAGATCTGCCCTCCCACGTGCCGGTAACTACCTCAAAGTGGCCCTGTGCATCTGTGCGAGAGTGTTCTACTGAGAAGGGGAACTTTTTACACATAAGTATCCCTGTCTTCCTAGACCCGGAGATAAAAGCCTGAATGAGTAATTAGTTTATAGCCCCATCTGTTGAGTGCCTTACAGGTATTCCCGACCAGGTGGGTTTCCTGAAGAAGGACCACATCTGGTGCCTGCCATTTAATATATTGGAGCACTATCCCCTCTTAAGTTTATCCCCTAGCCTGTTGGCATTCCTAGACAGTAGTTTAAATGACATCTCAGCCACCCTGCCCAAAGTAGACATGTCAGTCACTGGTGTGTTTTCCATCCGTGGCAGTGCAACTCGCATGATGGAAGTGTCTATTCTCTTTTTGTTTTTGTGTGAGTTTGCTGGGTTTGTTTTACTTGATGTGAGAAATGTGTTATTTTACTTCGTAGAAAGTTTGGTCTTGTACGTATAAGGAAAGGAACTACCTGCTGTTTCCCCTGAATAATACAACATAAAGTACATCTAAACCCCCAATCTTATTGTACCCCCGCCTCCATGCATGATGGTTTTTGAACTGCCCGCCTCCCCAACATTTCAGAGTTCCTATTGCCCTCCCCTCCCTGTATCGGGGGAGCCGTGGATCTGTTCTGCCCACACCCCTCTTCATATTAACTAGGCATAATACATCTACATTGTACAGGTTCAATCATATAATATACTCAGACATTCTTACTTCGATGGTGCTTCATAGTGGAACCAACCCTGCATTCATTACTTAACAGCAATTGACAATACTCAGTTCTGACCATTGTCTGCTGGTCTAATCTCGAATGCTCCAGGAAAGACCACTTCACTCAACAGTTGTTAACTTCCCTTAGTTGCTTGGTTGTGAGAAGTTCAGAATAGTGTACTATGTGCCTTGGAGCAGATCTTCATTGGTGGGGTTTCTCGCTTCTAGACAGGAATCTGTCTGTTTCAGAGGCTTCACCATCCACCGCCTGTGCCTGTCTGGGTTTTCTGGATCACGTACTCTCCACCAGCCTTTCAGCCACTCCCAGACTGCATCTGGCTCAGAGAAAAAACAAGTTTTACTCTCTACCTCAACCCTGATCTTAGCATGAAACAGTATTGCATATTTCCAATCTTTCCCTCTGAGGGCATTTTTGACTTCCAAAAAGCTGCGTCTTTGCTTCTGTACCTTCATAGTGATGTTATGGTGTTATTTTCATTCAGAAGTGGTGGTGCAGTACGAGCAGTTTGTAGGATAACATCCCTGCCCCTGTAGTTCAACACTCAAGCCAGTATTGGACTTGGGGGCTTTCCCGGCTTAGGTAAACCTTCTGGCACCAGTGCGTCCGTTCAATGGAAAAGTAGTTGGAGAGATTCCAAGGCTGCAGAAATTTAATGAATTCTTCCATGAAGAGGTCTGTAGCAGGCCCCTCTGCTCTCTCTGGCACCCCCAAGATTCTGACATTGTTCCATCTGGACCTACCCTCATAATCATCCAGTTGTGCTGCCAGATTTTTGCTGGTGGCTTGTAGTTCACTGACTTGTTTTCCAAAAGCCTTCGTATATGTAACCAAGCCATGGGTTACTTCTTCTACCTCTTTTACTCTGGTGTCCATTTTTCTCAGGTCCATGCATAGCAGGGAGATGTCAATGGATACCGCGTCTATACATGCTTCAAGGGAGGTGTGCATGCTGTTGATGGACATCATTATGAGTGATTGCCCCGTCTTGAATCTTTTGCCATGAGAACTTTTCTAGCTTTGGCTAATGTGAGACACGCCCTCCTTTGCTGCCCAAGGCCCTTGTAGATTCAGATCAGTGGATTTTGTGGATGGCGTAGAGCCTTAGGTAATCACTGCCGCTTGCCTGGGGGAAGCCTCTGCGGCCTGTTGGTTATCCCTTATCGGGCTCACGCACTTATGTAGTCATCACCAGTGCCCTGGTATCTGTGGGCAACAGTTACTGCGGTGGGGCGTTCTTTCATTACCGCTGAACCCAGTTTCTTATTCTTATGCTCGGGTTTTAAAAGTGGGATTGGAACACGGATTGGGTGAGGTCACCACCTCACTGACTGTTAAGAAGCATGCCGCACCAGCTCCCATCCAACGTGGTGCACTATCTTGTTCATGTTCCTCTGCACTGATCAATTCAGATGTGGGCTGCGCTCATTCACTGCCGACTGCCAGGTCCCCTAGCTCCTTTCATCCCTGGCCCACAAAACCCATTCTTAATTAGGACCTGGGTGGCCTTCCAAGCTCACCTCTCTTTTCCGATCTTGCAGTCAGGTGGAGTCTGTAGCAGGGTGGTGTCGGGAGACTAGTCCTCCTCGGTCATGATGCGGTGGAAGGCGGAGCGCCTATCCGATCGTCCCCCAGGGCATCTACCTGCTTCGCAGCTGGGGACGCAACTGCCTCCTCAGGGCAAACGCTGATGTCACCTCATGGCTTCTCTCTCCTTACCAGCTGCAGGTCTCAGCGAGCTCTGCCTGACTCAGCGGGCGGTTCTTTTTTGGCGGCTTCAATGTTGTACCACTTCTGACTCAACCCGGGCTTAGTTGCATGCCATCAAGTCATGGATAAATGCCGGATGTTTTGGGGAAAAAGGAGTAGGAGGCCGGAGCCGAGCCAGTGTGTGATCATCTTCTCTGGCTGCTGGCCATGCCCCAACATCCACATCATTTGAGTCACAGAAATGGTTTTGATGTAAACATTGGCAACTATATCCATTATGTTTGACTCAGTTTCATGACATTATTGTACCTCAGTTACACAAATTGGTATGGCCTTGCTCATTAGCTGTGCAGATATGGTTATTTTTGCAATGTGGAATAGAAAAAAACAAATCCCAGTGACCATCATTAAATACACTGTAGACATTACATGAGGATTAGTACATTTCAATTCCAATTCGTTCCAAATTCAGATATAAACACAACTTGAGATTAGTTTATTTGTTGCTATTCCTCTGTGCTGTGCATTGTCAATGTTTCACCAAGCAAATTGAAGTAGCGGGGTTACATTTATGCATTTTTGATAATTCATATACACACTTAGCATAGTGTCATTGATAGACTCATTATTTCTCATCATAAAGCCCTGGGGACATCCAGGCTAAGTAGGCAGATGTGTATGAGCAGAGCATTGTGTGTGTCCATATGACCTAACCCTCTGTAGTGACATGGCTAACAAACGATTCTGGAGAAACTATACAGTTTCCTCTTGTTTAGAGGTCAAAGTAGACGGTCTGATGGTAGTTGTAGTGATTTTCGACACTCTCCCCCTCCACTGGACCAATAGCTCCCTGCCTGTGAGTGGAGCTTCAGTTAAGACACAGCAGACAAGTGAGTCTGGAGGAAAAACACTTGAGCCTCCAGTTCAGAGTTAGAAGAAGAGGGCCTGATGGTAGTTGCTGTCATTTCAACCACACCACTTGACCAATGCTTCACTGCCTGTGAGGGGAACTTCAACTGAGACAAGGCTGACAATTTGGTCTAGATAAATGACACTGGTGTCTCTTGTTTAGAGGTAGGGCAGAGGTCCTGATGTTAGCTGTAGGCCTTTCAATTTACCAATTCTCAACACTTGACAAACTGCTTTATGTCACATACCTGTTAGCCTAATGCAGTTGGGCCATACTATTGGATATTAGTTCTTATTATTGTTGCTTGGATGATGATTTCATGGTAATACACTTATAGCCAACATTTTCACATGTGAAAATGTTATTGCTATTGATATTTGTGATTTTATGTGCAGGTATGTTGATTGTCATCATTAATTACACATCTCAGATACTTTGGCTACTGCATATTGAACACATAGATGTACAAGACTTTGGCAATTACTGTGATGTGTGCCAGGGGAACATTGATATATTCATACGGTTGCTGAGGTGTTACGTACCAGACTCCATTCCCCCAGGTATTCCTAGCAAGCCCTCCAAAGGCAGATGGCATGCACTTTCTTCTGCCAGGCCCAGGAGGCTCACTGCCAGTCTTCTGTGTGGCCAGGTAGTGCCTGTTGACTAGCTTGTTGACCCTGGCCTTCAAGTCATGCCACCTCTTCCTGATGTCCTCCTTTGTACGCAGGGCTGCACATACAGCGCTCACTTTGAAGACTATGCTGTCCCACTTCTTATTTTTCATGATGACAGCATATTAGAAATGGGGGTCTCTAGTTGTCAGGCTGTTACCTTGTCGAAGTAGGGACCTTTCTTCCTAGTCATGATAAGGGGAATACACTTCAAAAATAATCACTTCTGAACCCCTTGGTAGCTTTGAACAAGCAGCAGTCTTATCTCAGAGGCTCTGTGTAAAGCATTTGTACATAACATACAGTAATACATTGAAAACACTACAAAAGGCAAATCCAATCCAATATTTTATCTATGCAACCAAGACAAAAATTATTTTAAAAAATACACCATACTGCAAAATTAGGCTTAAAATACAGTTCCTTAAAGACGATTGCTCTGTCGGGGGCTATCACGGCATCATAAATAACAAATGCAAAAAATTCTGGCTGACCGCAGGTTCACGGGCCAGCTACTGTGTCGGGAAGACCCACAAAACAGTACCTTTAGAAATGCAGGGCATCGGGGACCTTGTGGTGAGCTCTTAAGAACCCGCATAGGCAGGCGTCAGTTCCTATAGTCGATGTCAGAGTCATCAGGCCCTTGAACATAAAACTCCATCTGGTTGAAGTTGGGAGTAGCGGCATCGGTGGGTATCGAAGCTGCAGTGCGAAATTCAGCGGTACAGCATCTGGTGCCCTCAGGTTGCAGTGCAGGCAGTGGCTCTGTGACAGTTGTCCAGCAGCATCGGTGAGACCTGGTTTTTGGTGCAAAGTAGTGAGGTGCTCGTTCGTGCTGACAGGTCACAGTGCAAGAAGTGGCGTCATCATTGCTGAAGCAATGTAGTCGGCTGATGAACCTGAGTTGATGGTGCCGGCGCCAGTAGGCCAAGGCTGCAGTGTGGGATGGAGCAGTGCGTTGTGTAACTTAGGAGCGGTGCCCTCAAACCAGGGTACAAGCAGGGTGGTGCCTTGAAGTGAAGCGATACAATGTGCGGTACCCACAGGCCAAGGTGCAAGCAGCAGCTCGGTGGCGGCATCGGGTGTTGTCGTTGATGAATCCAGGTTTGCAGTGCAAAGTTCAATGGTGCCCTCTGCGGTGCCTTTCAGGACAAAGTGCTGGCAGAGTTGATGGCATCGGGTTGCTTTTTCTTCTATTGCAGCACAAATTACACAGTTCCCAGTGCTGGTAGTAGATAAACTTGAAGTCTTTGATGTTACTGAGACTTCTTGAACAGGAAGCAAGCTCTACCTCAAGCCCTTAGAGAAACTCAAACAAAGAAGTTGCAGAACGATCAGTCCATTTCTTTCTCTGCCCAAGACGCCGCCACTGCAGGCCAACACAGCAAAACACACAGCAAAGTGGTAGTTTCTCTTTACATCTTCTCCAGTTCTTCTTCTTGGCAGGTTCCTAGATCAAAAAGAGTTCTAAAGTTCTGGGGTCTGGATCCCAATATTTATATCACATTTCCCTTTGTTCTCTTGTGGCAAAACATCTCTCAGCTTAGTCCAAACCAGTTCTGTCTACTCTGGTCCATCTTTCTGGCAGGGAGTGGAGACAGCATTGTGCTCAGGATACAGGGCCTATTCAGGTGCATGAAAAACTCCTCGCACTACTCTAAATGCAGCCCAGGTCTATTCAACTCAGCTCTGAGTCACTAAGGCAGGGCAGGATGCACCTCAACCCCTCCAGTGGTTTGCTGCAGTCAATGCATATCCCCAGCTCCTGACAGTCCAAAACCGGACAGTCAATAACCAACCCAGCAGAGGTACATAGCTCAGCAAGAAAATGCCCATTTTCCAAAAGTGGCATTTTCAAAACACAATTTAAAAAACATCTTTACAAAAATATGTGCTATTAAATTCTGAGTTTAAGGAAGCCAAACTCCATTTCTCTATCTTGTTCCAATGGAAACTTATATTTGTAAGATGTTACAAAGCAACTCACATGTTAGCCCATGGGTCAGATGGCCTTGCAATAGTGAAAAACACAACACACAGTATTTCACTTCAAGACATATCACCCACACCAGGACATTTCTTACCTTTCACATATGTTGCACCCTGCCCAGAGGGGTACCTTAGGCCTACCTGAGGGGGGTCTTACATGTAATGAAAGGTAAGGTGTGGGCCTGGTAAGTGGGTGCACTTGACAGCTCAACATGGCAGTGTAAAACTGCATGCAGACACTGCAGTGGCAAGTCTGAGATACTTTTACAGGGCTACTCATGTGGATGGCACACTCAGTGTTGCAAGCCCACTAGCAGCGTTTTATTTACAGGCCCAGGCACAAATAGTGTACTTTACTAGGGACTTACCAGCAAATCAAATAAGCCAAACGTGGAAACACCATTCCATAAACCCAATTTACAGTAGGAGCACTTGCACTTTAACTCCGAACAGCAGTGAGATACTGAACCAGCAAAACAAATTCCAACGTTCCATCAAAAACAGGGGGCCAGCAAGCAACACAACAGGGGAAACACATCATAAGATGTCAGATCTAACACAGGAGTTTGTTGGACTTGGGTTCCAAAAACCTGTAGCCCTACTAATGATTTCTTTCATCAGCACTGAAAACTCAGTGTTTGAAAAATTGGGTTGAATTGTGTGTGACATTGTACAATTTAAAGTGAATGAGAGTGCGAAATTCTCAAGTGATTTAAAGGAAAATAACTGAAAGAATCATTATGTGAGTGAATGGTGTGATGAAGGAGTTTGAATGTGTGGAAGACCTGGCTGCTGAGAAACCAAAGACAAGAGACAAAGTCAGTCCTGCTATGCTGAAGGGTGGTAGCCAAGGACCATGGTCTGGGAATGTGGTGTTTTTTATTGTTGAAATGGTAGGCGTGTCCACTTTGTAATTTGACTTCAGCTGTGCCATTTTTTGTACGCATACAATGGATAGTTGTGAGAAGTTGGCCTGGTATATGATGCTCACTAGTTCAAGTGATCACCTTGTACCATGCCAAGCAACCCTTATGGTGTGGTTGTAAGTCAACCTTTTCGGACTAGCTGCCCTAGTGGTAGCGTAGGCTAAGCAGTCTTTGAGGCTAAACTCGTGAAGCGTGTTAAGCAGGCTGTTTTACCAAATGTAACCCCCTTTTATACCAATGAAAGGACACCACACAGATATATATTGAAAATATATATGTATTTATTTCACAAAGTAACCCCTAGTCTCTTTATGAGCACAGGAGCACAAATCGACAAACAAGATTACAGTAGAATACACAGAAGTTGCACTTTATATGGATAGGCCCTGGTGGCCGCTCAAACCATATACTAAAATAGTGGTATAAGTACCACGAACAGAAAAGGGAAAAGTCCTAGGGCCTCTAGAATCGCTGGGCCTACAAGGAGCTAACTTTAGTTAGTGACCAGGAGGTCCACGGGTTGCGTGTGCAGAGCATATAGTCACACGCGTGCTCCCATAGGTTTTCAATGGGTGCGTAAAAGTTACAAAGTTACTGCAAAAAGGATCTTCCGGATGGACTATGAACTCAAGATTGGAAACACAGACACTAGAGATGTTACTCTACACTTGGGCACCGGAGTGCCAGCTTTACCTCACCCACAGGAAGCGGGTGCATAGGTGTCGAAGTGCGTCGGGTTTCTTCTATCTGTTCAGTGGAGCCTGAAGACAAAGATGCTGCAGGCGGTCGGTCCGGGAGAGATGCGGTGGATCCAAGAGTGGATCGGAGTTGTAGAAGACCTGTAAGCAGAGGGGACAGTGTTCACAGTCACTAGCCAGTGACCAGCGTGGCACCAGGTGATGTCGGGTGCAAACAGGGAGAAAGGTGTAGCTTGTCTCTGCAGCCACGTGGTCCCTGAAGGTTGACGACGTCCAGGAGTCGGTTCACGAGCTGTCCCACGCAGGCTCTCGCTGTCGGCGGTGTCGGCGACTTGATCGAAGCAAACAATTCTTGGCAAAAGCAATTGCTGTGGAAAACAAAATAAGCTGATGGTTCTGACCAGCAAGGTCAGAGGGACTGCTCCTTTGGAGGGGAGCAAGGGCCAGTCTGGAGCAACCAGACCAGTGGTGTATTTCTTGAAGTTCGTCGCCAAGATGGCCACTAGCCAGCGGGCCAGCAACCGGTTAGGCGCGTCGAGTGGCAATATGCAGAAGGGCCCCACGCAGATCGTGGAGATGCTGGAGGGCTCACCTTTGGTGCAGATGCTGCTCGAGGGTTGGGCTTCTCAGATCCCAAAGCACAACTTGGAGGGAGCCTCGGTTGTTGCACTTGCAGCTTGTCGTGGTCGTTTCAAGATGGCTGGCTCCACGTGTCTCGTTGCCTCCACGGGTCTCTCTTTTTCAGGGACTGTGGATCGGGCGGTGAGAGGTCTGGAGGTCCAGGTCTTGTCAGTCTCTGGGCTCGGGCTCGGGCTCCGGCGGGAGGCGGCGGCAAAGCAGACGTTGATTCGCTGGATGGTGCTTGCGTTAGCAAGGTGGTCACTCCCTGACCACAGGGGAGATTGGCTTCAGTCCTCTGTGCGGCAGAGCATCGAAGTTCCCGTCTTCTTCTTAGTTTCAAGTTGATTCCAGGATGTCTAAAGTCTTAGGACACAGCTCCTACCTTTATTCGGATTCTAGGGGCCGGACTACCTGCTAGGTCCCTCCCTAAGGGTGGGACCAGGAAGAGGGGTTGGTTACATCCCCAATCCTTTGTCCAGCTCGCCCCAGGCCCGGGACTGGTGTGCCCCAGGACCGGTTTGAACTGGCATATGCACCGAGGCTCCTTGTGAGCCTCAGGCATGTCTGGTTCTATTCAAGCCCTACCTGACCAATACACAAAATCCTGTCTGGGGTGGTGCACGCACCTCCCCTGGCAGGAAACCCTTTGTCCACACCTCCCAAGCTGGAAGGACTCCCAGCAGCAGGAGGGCAGACTTGTGTCTGTGGTGGCAGCATCCATTTTGTGGAGCTGAGGCTATGTCTGATTTTACCCGGGTTTCAGGTACTGTACATGTCGTGTCCCTCTAGAAGGGTGGAATGCTAACCCCGTCGCCAGAATTGGCGAGGGGTTAGTATTCCAATTCGTATGACACCTTACTCAACATGTTTTGATAAAGCCAAACCAAAGATAGCATTTAACCGCGAGGTTCATAATGCACTTAAGAGTATATGGTATGACGATATCTGGAAACAGTAGAAGGAAGTGGTTCCGACCACTGCAGACAGGCTCAGCTCATGCCAGAGCACCATCTCACATGGAACCAAGCACTCTGCCTTCAGGATTGTTAAGGCCTGCCATAGGAGTGACTTATAGGTTAACATGTGTCCCATTTAAGGTTAGGTATAGGTATACTACACCTAAGTAAGAGGTGGTTACACCAACTTACCCCAGCTGAGTTATCAGCCAGTTGTGTCAAATTTGTTAGGCCAAGCCTGGGGTGGCATAATACATGCTTCAGCCCCTGGCAGGCCTTAGATACACCAATGCCCTGGGTACCTAGTGTACACTGGTACAGGGGCTCACAGGGTGATCCACTTCCAATTGGTTATGCACCTAGGGTGCATAGTGTAAATTTAGTAGAGAGAACAGCAGGCTGGGGGTCTGATTGGCAGGCCCACAGCCTCAATATGTCAAAAACCAGTGAAGCAAAAAGCAAAAATTTGGGGTGACCATAGGATAGCAGACCCTACTCTCCTAGTGTTGTTAAATTTAGCAGTAGCGGTACCATGGCGGCCTTGCGATGAGGTGCAGGGATTGACACGGAACCGCCAAGGTGTCAGAAGTATCGTAATCTTCTCAGTGGTACAACTGAAGCCACGGCGGGATCGGATCTATATCGGCATCCTTTTTGACTGACACCACTGTGGTCAGAGATTTGGCTTGAATGCGGCAGAGGGAGAAACTGCAGACTCGAAAGTCGGAATCGAATCGCAGCCACAGTGGTCAGATGGTTGATCCAACCGGTATTGTAATGAGGTCCTTAGTCCTTCTGTTTCATTTGGCCTTTATATACCAGATTGCATGGGCACCAAATAGCATATACCACATCCTTGGAGTGGCAATGAGGGAAATATTTGAGGTTGAATTTGACATTATCATGCATAAACACTTTAGTTTCAATACAATACTTACATGCTACACAAGAACCGCATTTGATGTGCTGTATAACTGGTGGTAGACCCCATTGTCATTGTATTGTAGGTTTGATTATATGAGGGAAGGCAGTTCTAACTAGGGAATCCCTTAGATTGTTGCCTCTTTAAATGGAGAACAATGATATAGTCTTGATGGGTAGCTGGTATTTCAATAAATTCTAGCGCTTTAGAATGATCTTTTTATCTCATTACTGGCTGTGTTAAATGCACTGACAAAAATAATACGGTCAATCTCAGGTGTGCGTTCATTAGGTTCAATTAACGTTTGCCTGTGGATTGTACCATACCCTTTTGCGTGCTTGCTTGACCACCTTAGAGTATATTCTTTCAATCATTCTGGTAATCATAGAGACAAATTCCCTAGAATAGTCAGCCTTTTTATTGCTGCTCCTGTGGATGCAAAAAAACTGGCAAAAGGGTAAGTTGTCTCTAAGGCTCCTGGGGGTAACTCCCATATTGTAATGGGGAATTGTATAGTGTGGCCTTTCTGTAAAGTGAAGTGTATATCTTTCTGTCTTCTAATCTCACTCATAGGTCTAAGAAAGGAATAGCTGTACGGTCAGAGTTCAAGGTAAATTAAATATCAGCTGCTAAATTGTTAAGCCATTTGTGAAATTCCTGTAGTCTGGTAATGGACCCTTTCCAAAACTGAAAAACATCATCTGTATACCTCACCCAGTGTCTGGCGTTGTCTGAAAAGGGGTTGTGAGTGGAAAAACTGTAAGATTTTTCTAAGTCAGCCATGAATAGATTATCCAGGTCTTTAGCAAAGCCAGTGTCCTTCACAATGCCTTTGGTTTGAAAATAAATTTGGTTGTCGACATGAAAGTAATTATTACTCAATGCCATATCAGTTAGTGCCACAATGAACCACGTTGGTACTTGGACAAGTTGTGCTCTTAAGTCTAAGGAACCTTAAATAACTCTTTTGAGAAAATTGGTAAACAGATTTTATATCCATACTTACCAGTGATTCTAGGGTGTCATCAAAATCTTTATCTTCCAGTAATTTGAAGAAGTGCTAGCTCTAACATAGGATATGAACTTAGGTACTCAAGGTTTAAGAAATACATCAATATATTGGCAAAGGGGATCTAAAATGTACCCTGATATGATGGGCCCACCAGGTGGGTTTTACTGTCTCTTATGAATCTTAGGAAAGGTATAGCTGATAGGGGTTCTAGGATCCTCTCTATTTAATAAAGCACATTCATTTTTATTGAAACCTTGTTCCAAACCTTTGCGTGTGAGATCCCCTGTGAGTGCCTTGATATGGATCATGAGATCATATGCAACATTCATGTAGCTAATTGGGTGAGGATCTCATTACGGTAATCATCGATGTTTTGAATGACAATGCCTCCCCCTTTGTCAGCTGGTTTTATCACCACCTCACAATTATTCCTCAGGAGGCGATTTGCCTGACTTTCAGTGTAACTCATATTGTAGTGGGTAAATCTATGTTGTTTACTTAGGGAGTCTGTCTCCTTCATAACTGTTTTTACAAACGCCAAAATCTCAATGGGTATAGAGCAGGCAGGGTTTATGAAGGAGGATGGTGGTCTAAGACCTGTCACGTTATAGTTGAGCTGAGATGGGCTTCCACACAAAAAATGACTCAGCCTAATCTTGTGAAAAATGTGTTTTATTTCTACCTTAATACCAAAGAAATTCAGTATGGTTGTAGGTACATATAAGAGACCACAGCTTAGAACTCAAATTTCGCCTGTAGTTGTTGAATACAGGCCCCAGCCAGGCCCGCAGGACACAAGGGTTCGCTCTCCTGTAAATGGAATCTATAAGGAAGTTGGCACGGAAACTGCAAAGTACAAAGACAAAGTTTATTAACCCTTAAGGGTGGTCCTACAATCCATACAACACCCTTCAGTATTGCATAGAGTAGCACAAAGAACTTGCGTACACGGCCCCCTTTTATACACAACAGAGGGGCTCATAAGTGGGTAGATACAACATAGAGCAAAATTCATTACCATTTAAGGACATTTTCGATACAGGATCAATATGTGGGCCGAGTCAACAATTTCCTGGGCCCGCTAAAACATGGTCAAGCGAGGACTAACTGATAACAGATGTGGTCAAGTCTGGGCATGCGCCAGACGGACAAAGGAGCTATTTATAGACTGTTACTAGGCAGATTGCAAGAGCAACTAACACGAAGATAGGACTCTTCTCGTGTTGAGCACGTGGAGACATGACAATACAAAATGGAGTCCAGACTTTAGTCAACATAACAAAGGAGACATGTTCTAAGGAAGGAGAATGCATGTCTTTGGTAAATGCTTAATCACATTGTCGTTTCAATTTACAACAGACGACCCTTTCAGCATTTACTGAAGACATCCGGTTTGTTAGGATAATCATCGTTTATGTCAATCGTCATCATTTCCTCTACTTCTTTAGCCAAATGTTTCTGATAAGTGACATCGGCAACAGCTTTCTTATCGGGAATACAGAATGATACACATAAGGAACAGAGCAAAGGACCACATTGGGCACAAATGCAACAAGAAAACAGAATTGCTACAATAATACAGAGACCAGTTAAAACCTTCCACCCCCAAGCAGTGATCAATGCCCAAAACCATCCAGAAAAGGTCCAAGTGCCGTTTTCTGTATGGATTTCAGCTGCAATTTTGTGCAACCTGTTGATAGCATTATAAACTGACGGCGTGTGGTCAGGGATAAACACACAACAACTACTTCCGATAATTTTACAAGCTCCACCTCGGTCAGCTAACATAACATCTAACACCATACGATTCTGCAATGCAACAATTCTAGTAATCTGTAATTCTTCCGTAAGATTCCCAAGAGCAGCAGCGGTCTGGTTTGTCACAGCCTCTACCACTCTTGTTAACCTTCGAACTTTCCTACTATTTAGGGCAGCTCCAACGAAGAAAAACAATCCTAAATTAAAATCAATATACTGCTGCAGACTAGTGTCAGTCTGATCCACATCATCAATTGATAGAGTACGTTTATACCTATTTACAGTCACATTATTTAACAACTTCAAATCCTTATGATAAGATGCAGGTGCCAAAAATACAGGGGGCAATAGAAATGCTACATAACATACTCCAGACTAACCGGCTGGCAAACGGTAATAACCTTTATTTCCACATACGAAGTATGTATTATGGGATGCTAAAAAGGTACTGTTATTCAACCCGTCGATATTTAATATAGTAATGCAATCACTAACACCAACAGGAATATAACCCACACTCTGGACACACAGGTCCGCTTGAGCTTGTGCCACTTGAATCACAAATCTGTCTTTTCCCACAGTGTCTCTGGTGTTCGTGAAAATATAGGGAATCGATTCATTGTCTGGTCGATACTCTTCCCATTCCCAAATTGTCCCATTCGCTTGCGGATATCCATCCTTATCCTGATGACATTCTTTATTGAGTCTGAAGAGTAATCGTCCCACTGTGGGTTTCCGGGTGGCAAAAAGCAAAGTGTACCATGCTCTGCAAGAGCCATTATGAGAGAAAGGAAGAGGTATGAATGGCGTTCCTCCTTTCTTCTGGTGAGCTGGCATCATACCACATTTCCAACAGTTCGTAGCATTCGTGGCAACGTGGGTATGATGCAACATCTGAATGAAAGTGTTATTCAAATAAGACTGACGATGCTTCAATTCTTGATACGGAAGGGTATAGAAGTAGTGCTCCTCAGGCACTGGAGTAGTCAACACAAGTAACTTTCGAGCAGGAGTCACATCCTCCACAAACCATGTGGTTATCCCAACAATAGCTACTGTGAGCATAAAACCTGTTGCACAAAGGATTTTCTTTTTCTCCATGTCAGAAATAAGAATCAATATCTTCCTGAAACTAAAAGGTTTGTCAGAACTCTTCCCCTTGGGCAGCGGTCGATTTCTTCACCAGCGGGCCAAGACGGGTGTCGCTACACTAATGCAGGGCTGATCCCCCCCCCCTTGCCTCATTGGCTCTCCGTTTCACTAACCCAAGGGTCGTTCTGACAACATGTCCCGGTACTGAAGAATTCACTTCCTTGGCCTGAGATGATATCGCTTTCCTCCAGGAGTCGCGTGGTCCGGGAAGAGCTCCTCAGTGTCGTTCGGTTCCCCAGCACGGCCTTTCTCTGCGGCCAGAATTTCTCGTTGATCGGTCAATACAGCAGACTCCACCAATCCGGGCGGTACTTTGTGGCAGTGCAGAGAATGGATCCAATTCTTTCTGTTGGAAACTCGCACAGCCGTCCTCGTTGCAAGTAGGACCTGCTCAGGACCAACCCATCTCGGCTCCAAGCTGTTCGTCCTGTCAAAGATCTTCACCATGACATAGTCGCCAGGCCTGAGACTATGTCCTTCACCGGTGGACCGATCAGGGAGCGCCTCCCGGACCTGTTGATGAATAGAAACCAAGTTATCCGTTAACTGCGCCAGATAATCATTCATCATTACACAAGGTACGTCATACACAGTCTTAGGTTTTGGTGGACCCCAATTATTCATTGGGCGTCCAAAGACAATCTCGTACGAGGTAAGACCGGTTCGAGAGTGCGGTACCGATCTAATTGACAATAACGCCAGCGGTAGAGCATCTGGCCAAGTCAAAGACGTCGAAGCTTGGATTTTAGCGATCTTGAGATTCAGTGTACCATTATACTTCTCGACTAGTCCCGCAGATTGAGGGTGAAACACTGCGTGAAGCTTCTGGGTGATGCCCAGACCCTTCAAAACATACTTTATAACATCCGCTATAAAGTGGAGTCCGTTATCACTCCACAGAAGTCTACAAACGCCATATCGAGGGAAGAACTCCTTCAACAGCATCTTGGCGGTAGTCATTGCAGTATTGTCTTTCGTAGGGTATGCCTCAACCCATTTGCTAAAGGCACAAACCACTACTAGAACATACTTCAAATTGTTACAGCGCTCAAGCTGGATGTAATCCATCTGCAAAACCTCAAAGGGTGCAGTAGGTGTTACAAATCCTCCTGCTGGAGTTCGAGTACCCTTTCCTGGGTTGTACCTCAGGCAGATCATACAGGTCTGCACCACCCTCTTTGCCGTGCTAGCAATCTCTGGATGCTCCCAGACTTGGGTAAGCAATTTTACAATTGCGGAAGCTTAAACATGTGCTAGCCCATGTGCCATCTGAACCATAGGTTGTACAAAAGCAGTGGGTAACTTCCATCTATCCATCTGCTTATTTCTCCAGCAACCCTCATCATCCAATTCTCCCTCACTGGACCATTGCTCCCGTTCTTTATCAGAAGCGGTCCTCTGTATTTCTCGCACTTCTTCCTTCGCATCGTGCCATCTTTCTACTTGCGACTTCACTACATACATGGCAGTAGCACCGGGCTGCATCGCAGTCTCCCGTGCCACCCGGTCTGCTAACGCATTCCCTTCTCCAACTTTATCAACTACTTTCTTATGGGCACTACATTTAATGATAGCAATTTTCCTCGGATATGTCAATGCAGTCAAAAGGTTATGAACTAACTCTCCATGCATTATTTGTACTCCATGCGACGTTAGAAACCCTCTCTCCTTCCAGAGTAGGCCGAAATCGTGCGCTACTCCGAAAGCATAGCGGCTGTCTGTATAAACATTCACACACAATCCTGTACTGAGCTCACATGCTCGTGTTAATGCTATCAGTTCCGCTGCCTGAGCTGATTTCTGTGGTATGCGTGCTGTCTCCACTATTGTTTGCAGTGTGGTAATTGCATACGCTGCTGAAGTCGTACCATCTGGTAGCTTCAGGCATGATCCGTCCACCCACAGTTCTCCATCTACATCTGTAAAGGGTGTATCCTGGAGATCAATACGACCCTTTGTCTGTTCCTCCGTCACAAGAATACAGTCATGTGCTTTCCGTGCTTCAGACTGAGTCTCGGGGTATGGCAACAATGTGGCCGGATTTAACGTTACGCACCTCTTTAACGTAATATGAGGAGCCAAAAGCGTCAGCTCATATCCCGTTAAACGGGCACTGGTCAAATGCTGCGTCTTCGTCTGATTAAGCAGGGCATCAACAGCATGGGGGACTAATACCAACAGCTTATGAGATAACACAATTCCCTCGCTTTGGCGTATTGACACAGCTGTCGCCGCAACCGAGCGAAAACAACCAGGCAATGCTCGGGCAACAGGATCAAGTACAGCCGAAAAATATGCACAAGGGCGCTGCTTGTCGCCGTGCATCTGCACTAAAACTGATAATGCACATCCATCTTTCTCATGCACATACAGCGAAAAAGGTTTGGTATAATCAGGGGTCCCTAACACTGGTGCTGAACAAAGGGCCTGTCGTAATTGCTGAAAAGCAGCGTCACACTCATTTGACCAAGGAAGCGGAATAGGTGTGTCTTTTGTCAAAAGGGCTAATAATGGTTTGGCTATGTGTGAGAACCCTAATATCCATTGCCTACAAAAAGAAACAAGACCCAAAAATGCACGCACGTCCTTCTGCGTGGAAGGTACTGGCGTGTCCAAAATTACTTGGATACGATCTGGTGTGAGTGCACGCCCCTCCTTAGACAAAAGGTGACCCAGATAAGTCACCTTTGGTCTACAGAACTGCAATTTCTTCCGAGATACTTTGTGATTGTGGGATGCCAAAAAGGAAAGCAAGGACAACGTACTCCTTTCACACAACTCCGGAGTGTCGGCCGCCAGCAAGATGTCGTCGACATATTGAATGAGGGCGACACCCTCGGGCAGAACAAAGGAGTCCAATTGCCTTTTCAAAGCTTGACTATAAATGCTAGGGCTTTCTGTGTAGCCCTGAGGAACTCTACAAAATTGATAAGACCTATTATTCAGAGTGAAACCAAAAAGGTATCGACTATCGGGATGAATAGGAATCGAAAAGAAAGCATTTTTCAAATCAATGACTGAAAACGTCGTCGCCGTAGGCGGGACCAAAGTAAGCAACGTCGTGATATCAGAAACCACTGGATACTGAGGTATCACGATCTTGTTTACTTCTCTCAAATCAATTATAAACCGATAAACCTTGGCATCCGTATCCTTTTTCAAAATGGGTAGAATCGGGCTATTACAGACGTTGTAGGGAACTTCCTCCACTACTCCCACCTTAATCAAATCCTGAACAATCTGTATAAGGGCCTCCTCCCCCTCCTGGGAAATACGATACTGCGGGAGGCGTGGTAACATTGCCCCCTCCTTGACACTAATATGGACAGGCGGAATCACCATCTGTCCCACATCAGTATCCGAAGTGGCCCACAAAGCACGAGGGAGGGTAGCTAACACAGCATCCTCTGCAACCACACACATCCGTTCAGACCGAGGGTAATTGTCATTTAATATCACCCGCACTCCAGCAGGGGAGCAGCGAATCGTAGCTCTGAAGTGCTTTAACATATCAAGGCCCATAATGTTGTCCGGCGTGTTCGGGGCAAGCAAAAACGGACAGGGTGCAGAAAAAGAATCAACCTGAAATGTGAGGGGCCGCGAAAGAGGGCTTCGGGAGAGTGTACTGTCAAACCCTACCGATGTAACCGTTAAGCCAGATGGGGGAGCCCTCGGAACCAATTGTTTAGACAGCGCACTACGAGTCGCTCCTGTATCCACTAGGAACTGATCAGTAGAACCCAAAACCTCAGCTGATGCATAAGGACCCTTCTGATCAACCGGCACCTCAACTGATTCTAACCCCCATCCAACGCATTCCTATGCATGCTGAGAATCATGGTACCCAGAGCGGTCAATCCCCGACACTTGATACTGGTTTTGTCGATCGAAAACATTAGGCCTATCTCGTTGCTGCCCGGCAGGGTCAAAACGAGCGTGATCGTTAGAATTCCCTCTAAAATTCGAGAAACCCCCTCTACCTCTCGGGCCACCCTGATTGTGTCCCTGACGCGAAGCATGCAACGCCGGGCAATCTCTGGCCCAGTGTCCCGATTGCTTGCAATACGCACATTGATTCCTGTTCAAATCAGATCGGCCCGAGGGAGGACCATAAAATCCTCCCCTACGTCTATTGACACCCCGACGGGGCGGACCATATACTTGCGCTAACATCACCTTTGTTTTTAAATCTTTCGATTTCTTCTCCTCCTGTCCCTTCGCTTCTTACTCCTGACGCTCATAATACTGAGCTATAGTAAGGAGGGCTGTCGGGGTCGCAGTGGACCAAGAACTTTCACTCGCTTTTAGGCGGGCTGTGATCGCCGGTAGTAAATTCGCCACATATTTATCAGCAAAGAGGTGTCGACCCGTATCATCCGTAAGTGACTGACCACTAAAATCATGAAACGTCTCCTCAAAGCGCGTAAAGAAATCTGCAACTGATTCATCGACTTTCTGCTTACATGAGGCTAACATGTTCCAGTCAATCTTTTTAGGGGGGATGATTGTCTTCAACTTAGTCAGAATAGCAGCGGGGAGATCTAAGATAACCTGAGGTGGTTTCTGCGTGGGCTTCCTCTCCCTATCCTCATCCTCAAGCTCAGACCACCGAGCCTTAAAAGCGGCAACATCGTCCACCTTCCGCACAGATCGCCACATATCTGGTGGTAAAATAAGCCCAAAGAACAAATCTATATCTGCCAAGGTCATAGTACAAGAATTCAAGGCCCCCTCGACTTCTTCGTAAAAGGCCGCTGGATTCTTGCAGGGATCAGGCAACGCATTCTTTAATGCCATGACTTCAGCCCTATGCCAGGGAGTATAAACCCAATTGTACACAAAATATCCCTTAGCATCGGCGGAGGTAATATCCGAACTAGTTCCCGCTCCTTTAGGAGGAACATACAAAGGCGCCGCCTCTCGCATTGGTTTAACATGCACTAGATCGCTCTTATCTGAGTGGGAGGTAGATGATTGGTCATCACCGACACGTGAAGCCGACTGCTTTTCCTCCTCAGCTTTCTGGCACGCTTTCTCTTTAAGGTCACTCACCGCGTCTCGTAATGCAAACAGCCATCGAACCGCATCAGGCGCCTTAGAGGGAGAGAAAACACCATTACGCAATGCTTTAGCATCTGATACCACATCATCAGGCTCAAAGACGCTGGAATATTTCCGGAAAGCAGCAATCACTTCATCAGAAAAGTGGCCCAAAAAATACAACTTCTCTCTATCCTGCCACTTCTCCCAAGAATTCAACAACTCAGCAAGGGATAACTTGCCCTTAAGTGCACAATAGGAAACTTGCCGAAGCTCACCCATTCGGCCAGCCGATAACATGGACCGCGTGTCTACCTTACCCGACACCGATCCAGAATCCGGTGGCCCCGGGGCAGACGCGCCAACATAAGGGGGCGGAGAGCGATCTAGTAAGTAAAAATCATCGTCAGGATTATTAAGGACAGGATAAAGTGACTGACGGACAGCATATTGACCCGAGACTTGCAACCTACGCTCTTTCTCTTGTCTCTCCGTCTGTTCTCTTTCCTCCCGACGCTTCGCTTCCTGTGCTCGCATATGATCATTCTTCCGTTGTTCTTTATCAAACAGCGCTTTCTCACGTTTCTCTCGCTCACGCACTTCCTTCACCCATAATCGCACACATTCAAACATGTCTTGACGAGCACGCCGTTTACACATACACTGTTCCACATACTCAATCTTACGCATATCAAACGATCCATACAAAGGCCATCGTAACTCAGGATCCTTTCTGGTGTATTTCCTCCATATTGTGCTGTACATTATGGAAGAAAGACCATGCTTCACATACATATCCCTATTAGGAGTCCCCTCTGGGGGAGCTGGAGCAGATTCCTCGAGGTTTAACCGGTTTCCAAAGCAGCAGCACCACTTACGGAGTGCGCTAAAAGCAGGCATGCTCAAAAATAATGCAAAATATGCAGTATTATCAAAAAAATGGCACTTAAACGTTGTGCCGTTCAAAGTTACACAGTTCCGGAGAAATATCTCCACATTACCTGCCTATATGTGTTGCAACGCATATATTCTCACAATAATCAATACAAGATATGACCGGTCATCACAAATCAAACTCAAATAGCCAAACCAGGCTTCAAAAACTCGGAGCATGTACCGTACAACGGTTCTTATCAATCAAGAGTCCAGATTCCAACTGCCAAGCTCCCAAAATTCGCCCAAACGGCTGTCACGGCAGGACCGACAGAAGAGGTCTCAGTCGAGGACCGGCGCCACCCAGATGGTCAGCTCGGAAGGGAAGGAAGAAAACCTCGGGATGCCAGGACTAAAGTGCCTCTGGCAGTGATCACATCCCCGGCCAAATTCCTCACCTTCGTCGCGACCAGTCCTTCGAGCATCCGAGTCGCCGATGAGCCCCACGTGACGGGCGCCAATTGTTGAATACAGGCCCCAGCCAGGCCCGCAGGACACAAGGGTTCGCTCTCCTGTAAATGGAATCTATAAGGAAGTTGGCACGGAAACTGCAAAGTACAAAGACAAAGTTTATTAACCCTTAAGGGTGGTCCTACAATCCATACAACACCCTTCAGTATTGCATAGAGTAGCACAAAGAACTTGCGTACACGGCCCCCTTTTATACACAACAGAGGGGCTCATAAGTGGGTGGATACAACATAGAGCGAAATTCATTACCATTTAAGGACATTTTCGATACAGGATCAATATGTGGGCGGAGTCAACAATTTCCTGGGCCCGCGAAAACATGGTCAAGCGATGACTAACTGATAACAGATGTGGTCAAGTCTGGGCATGCGCCAGACGGACAAAGAAGCTATTTATAGACTGTTACTAGGCAGATTGCAAGAGCAACTAACACAAAGATAGGACTCTTCTCGTGTTGAGCACGTGGAGACATGACAATACAAAATGGAGTCCAGACTTTAGTCAACATAACAAAGGAGACATGTTCTAAGGAAGGAGAATTCATGTCTTTGGTAAATGCTTAATCACATCGTCGTTTCAATTTACAACATAGTAAGAGTATATTTTGAAATGTAGGTTGGAAATATAGGTGCCATGTTCCCTCCCCTGCCTCAACCTCTCCCCCTCTTGCCTCTCGGTTGGCCCGGATAGCCCCGGCATCTCCCTAAAAAAGTATTGCTATTTTGGTCATTAGGGCCTGGTGGATTGGATAGGGAACTGGGCCCTGGAGTGGACTTACTGTCTGAGTAATCTGATGCTGAAGTGTCTGAAAAGTTAATGTGGCATTTGTATATACCTTTTCCCTGATTGATTGATGTAATGACCTAATTCATCTTGCTTGCAATAATCATCTTTCAGATATAGAGAGGTTTGGAAATTGTTGTGTTTGCTTATATATTTTAAAAGTTTATCTAGTTTGTATTGCCGGGTTATATAGATAAATTCTGATATTGTTTATTATAAAGTTTCTATTGCTTCCTTGGCATTAATAAGTGTTTCGTCATCAAAGATTTCTCTGGTCAATTCTTAAATTTGTCTCTCAAGTTTGTTTATGTGTTCAAGCGCTGTGTATAATCCAAGAACCATCCAGTGTTGAGAACACTGTTTGGCTACAAAACTAAAGTCAGTACAAAATGTAGCGTCTTCGACAAAAATAGCGGGCTTGTTGTTAATTTGAAGGGCCACAGGTATTATATTCAATTATAGATATTATTTCATTAAATAACAATGGATTTTTCTTCTAGTTAGCTTTCTTTTTTCTAATTGAATGATTTTCACCTCTGGCTGGGGTTTTCTCAAGAAAGAGGAACCTTTCAAAAGTTTGACAATATATTCTTAAGTATATTACAGTGTGTCTTTCACTGACATATTACAAAAAGAATGAATCATAAAGAGAAAATTAATAAATCCACAATAGCCCTCACAGTCATGTGATTACCAAGTACATCACAAATTGTTATGGGGCAACCCAGTAACCCAGGGAACCTGGGCCAATGAATACAAGAAAAAGAAAATAGTTCCCTTCAGTTGGCCTAACTGCTAGGGTGGTTCACCGCGAATCTTGGGAACTGGGTTCGAGTCTTGGCAATGACGCTGAACATCCTCTGATTCTGGGCAAATCACTTAAACTCCCCATGCCCAACAAAAATGAATGCCCTCATGTAACGCAACTTGTGCTATGTAAAGCACCCTGATACCAGATACCTTCGGGTCAAGTTTGCGCTATATAATTCTCTGTAAAAAAGAAAAGACTCTCAGGCCAAATAATATGATTTAGAAACAATCAGTTACACTCAAACAGTTAATTTAATTCAATTTATCATATCACATTGCAGGTGCTCTAGAAACGACGCAGTGAAAGTGAATGGTGATATCAGTGAAAAAGTTGTGCAATGGTGATGTACAAAAATATAAACAACATAAATGTACATTTGTTTCTAGGGGCTGATAAAGCTGAAGATCTTTAACAAGAACTAATAAGAGTACAACGTGTATATCTTGATAAATCAAACGAGTCCACTCGTTCCTTCATCAACGTTTCACATTCAAAAGGGCATGGTACAATCCAGGTAAACATTACTTGAACCTCATTAACGTACACCTGAGATTGATCGACAAGTTCAAAAAGATCATTCTAAAACATAGGAATTTAGTGAAAGACTAGTTGGCCAACAAGACTGTATCATTTTTCTCTTTTAAACACGGAAAACAATCTAAGGGGGTCCCTATCTATACCTTCCTCCCTCCAATTCCCAAACCTACAATACAATCATAATGGGGTTTACCGCCAGTTATAAGGCACTTCAAATGTGGTTCTTGTGCACCATGTAAATATTGTTTACTGAAACAAAAGTTTTTATGATTTTTACTGTCAAATTCAATCTCAATTCTTTCACTAATTGCAACTCCTGGGATGTGGTATCTGCTAATTAGTGCTCATGCAATCTGCCAAACGAAACAGATGGTCAAAAGCTGTATCCTACAATGGTTCATTGACAAAATATCACCAAACAAAATATTCTCATTCCCAAATATCTTGACCAAAATATCATCATCGTTAACATGCTTAGCTATATTCCGATTGGCTGGTAGGTGGTGTGATGGTGACGCGGTGAAGCAGCTACAGCTCTCTACACTGCTGATCCCCCCACCAACTAAGGTGGGTTACACAGCAGGGGGGGCCAGCAGCAGCCCACAGCAACTGGACCGGACTGTATTACGTTAACGCTGCAGCGACCGTAACACCTGCTGCTACTACGCAGTGGTAAGGTGAAGTCTGGTGGGTGGCGAGCACGGCTGCTATTAGGGGTGGCCACTGAATGGGAGCCCAGGCGGGCCCATGGTATGAAGCCCAAACTAGGTTAGGTGCAGCTTGCAGACCCACCCGAGTACCCCGCTCACCTGGTCCCGAGCCGGGAACAGCAGTTCTCTTGGGGGATCAACAGCAGTCTTGGCAGCAGTGCAGTGTGGTAGGAAACTGGGCTGCACAGGTAAAGGCAGCTCACCAACCACAGCCTATACATCCCTACATCTCTCTACCCTCCGTCAACCCTCCCGACACCTGCACAGTGCTATCCTCCCCCTGACCTACCTGCTCCATCAAAAAGACCATCAAACAGACCTCAGGGCTATTTGTAGCCCCGAAAACACTTGAGGGCAACGAGGACAGTCAAGCCAAGGGCGGACAAAGATTGGCTGGGGAGCCAACTGAGCCAGAAGAGGCAGTGGGCAGAATTAGATGTAATGGCTCAATCTAGTAATTAACAACCATCGGCTCACCTGCATCACAACCAGAGACTCAGATCAGCACAGGGGGTGAGGGGGCCAAGGGAGCCATGGGAAGCCAAGGAAACAGGGAATATGGCCCAAGAAAACAATGAGATCTGGCAGGGTAATAGGGTGCCTCGCTCAGAATAAAAACAAAGATATGCAAACGAAGACCCCAGTCACCTAAGGTCATTATGTCTGAACCTCACACTAAAATCAGACCGGGCCCTGATTCGGACTGCTCTATATTAGGGAAAGTCCCCACCACAGGGGACTAACAAAATGGGGAAAAGGCCTTTAAGAGCTTTCCTTCACTGTCACAGCCTAAGATCTACACCAAATCCAGTTCCTGAAAATTGCGGGTGCTACTCTCCTCTCTAGGACAAATGCAGGCCAGGGACTCTAAACACCGCTCAAATCATTCCAACTGCAGGGCAATGGAAGTGTAGGGCACAGACTGACCCGAAAATCCAACTCGGACCTGAAGGCAACCAATTTACTGCAATAGTTTCTGGACAGGGTTCACAGCATCAAGCTACACTCTTGTTGCAGAACCCTCAGCATCCTGCTAAGCTGATCATGGCAGAAGTAATAGCACAGGGGCCAATAACGGTGAGGTCATCTCCCCCTAGGGGGTCGGCGGAGGAAAGACAGACCGCCGGGAAAGAGGCCCCACAGCAGCAGCATGAGGAGTAATTGTATCACACACAAGGAACTATCAATAACAGAGCTGGGTAACCCGCAGACGCACAAACCAACCTGGTCTCCCATTAACAAAGCAAAGCTTAATCCAATCTCAATGTCAAATGAACACAATACAGAACTTCAAACTCCACCGAAACTGACCAGATCAGAATGAATATCAAGACACAATACTGGAGACTCTGAACAGTACTCTAACCTCGACACAAAAAAATGGGAGGAACTGCTGGCAACTTACACACGTCAATCGCCAGCAGAGCCTACGAATAACTCTTTGCAAGATTTCAAAGCACAGGAGTACCTGGAGGCAAGAGGGAAATTGAGGATCCAATATGAGGAACAGGACCCGGAAGTCTAATCAAGGTCCAGCTAAAATGTAACTCTGAAAGTGCAAGTTTACTCAAAACAGTGTAACTCCTGGTGGAAGTCCTCCAGTACCAATCAGACAAAATGGACACTCAGCTAACCTTATTGAACACCTTGCCGGCTTTTGTAGTAGCGATCATTCGGAAACTAGGAGCTCTAAATACTTTCCTCCAAAACACACAGGTAACACTCAAGACAGCAAATCAAGCTGCTGGTGCTGTCCAATCGTCAACAAACTAGCCTCTCTCCCCTTAATGGTCAGCAACCTGTGCAAGCAAACAAAAACGCAGCCCAGAAACCCGGTATGCCCCATCTAGAGGAGCAATCCACTATAGAAATACAAAATTGCATGAGAACATATCATGCAGAGTGCTTGGAAAAAAAAGCTTTCCCCCAAAACAGCAACAAAACGTGAACAACGACGGATGCAATAAAACAACAACATAGGAACCAACATTTGGGCTCTTTCTGGGACCCTGGATGGATCCAGACTCTCAGGGAACAAAAAACAAAAAAAAACAAAGATGCGCCCAAAGGAGGAAAGAATCAAAAGCCCAGCTCAACCCAGAAAGACCTTGCTCGCCTATTCCGGTTGACACCATCTGAAATGCCAGAATATACAAGTCAACAACTTACAATTGTAGCGGAGGTCCGTAAAAAAAAAATGTCTGTCAAAATGGGGGTATACTTAAAATGTAAGGAACAAACTGCCACTCCAGGGACACTATGGGAAAAAAAGCAGACTGGGGACAATAGCTGATAACTCAAACAAGGTTGGAAAAACCCTCATATTTATACCAGAATCTAAATCAAGAGGGCCACAAGACATAGTGGATCGAGGATGTCGTGCATACCAACTCTGAAAGATTTAACTACTTTAGACTTGGACTTAGTCAAATTTATTTATCGTAAAGTCCCCACAGGGGGGAGAGGATACAAAGACCACATGGAGACAGTCGTCTGCCACACAAAAAATATTCTCAGAAAGCTCTGTATTTAAAAGTTGGGGGATAAACATCATCCCCGTTATTGAACCTGGCTATCCTATTGCGCTGACTTTGAAGCACAACAATAAAGTATCGGCTGCCCAAAATTACACTGCAAGATCTGTATTGAAAGGAGCTAGAGTGCACTTGTTAACCAAAAAGTAGCATTTACAGGAAAAATACAGAATCCGTCCAGAATATGTACATCGACTGCGGATATGCTCATGGAATATCAATGGACTGTCTAGTAAGATGACAGATTCAGACTTTATCAACCATCAAATGACATTTCATATCATCGCACTGCAGGAAACTTGGCTGATTGAGCCACCACACTTCCAAGGATACCTATGCTTTTTTGCACCAGAGGGGCAAGATATGGGCACTTGCAGGGAGAGCTTGCAATCTATGTCACTAACACAATTACAACTTCAGCATATACTGTTGGCCCGTCAACATCAGAAACTATCGCAATAAAAATATCCGCTCCAAGGGTGTCACCGGGAAATGGGAGTAAGGACATTGTTATAATAAACGCCTTTATACATCCAAACAGGAAAATTAAGACAGCAAAACAACTGACCAACTTCTTAGAGTCATGCATAAGTTAGGTAAACACAACAGACATGATCCTCACTGAGGACTTTAATTTACATCTAATAGGTTCCTCAACTGTTGATGAAGTGTCCATACAAAACTCGATATGGAACATCCCATCACAGGGGAAGAGTCCATTAGGTCACCCAACAAAAATTGGGCAGTGTCTTTTAGAGGACTTTGAACACCTCAACTTTAGAGCAGTAAATGGCAGTACCACAGGCAACAAACCCCCCTGCAATCACTCACTAGTGATCATCGCCCCCAGGAATTCACACTCCGCACGAATATGCCTAAGTTCGAGAAATCTCACGTTCTACAAGGAGAGAACTTCACAATCAACTATAGAAAAATCAAATTTGTGCAAGCATCATAGGGGAGCTTTTTGCAAACTTCAACACTTCTATTTCAAGCACGGGTTGGGAGCAGCGAAAAAGAGAAATGCACTTTACTACCACAATGGCAGAGTCTTTTGTCTTCCCAATCAAACTAAGGGCAGACTCTAGCTACCACAGCGTGAACAATATTAAAAAAGCGCAAACAATTAAGATAAGGTTGATAAAAAACACAATTTATCGTACATTGAGACACCTTTGATGCAACCCAACCGACATAACTCAGTTAGCCCTATTACAACAGCAGAAAGCTCAGCTAAAGCGAGTGATATGGCCGGCCAAGAGAGCCTCGGAGGAAGCGGTCTGGGTGAAACTACATGCCTACATGAAACAGAGTGATAGTGTAAGTTTTTGAGGGACAATAAACCGACTCACATGCCCCACAGATGAGGGATTATCATCTAACATATCAGAAGAAGATTGGGTAATGTATCTCGGTAACCACTTTCATCAAGACCACAACTCGCTGTTCACAGGATTGAGAACCATAGCAATACCAAGGATAGCCCCACTTGAGATCCAGCATGAAGAGGGGAGAACTTTAGTACTCCAAGCAGCAGAAGGCAAATCACCAGGAACCCCACACGTAAGCCACTACTCCAAAGAAATCAAAAAGCAAATAGGAAAGGAAAGGAGAGAAGGGGCCCCAGGCCCTAACGGAATCCCACAGGTCCTCTACAAACAAGATGCAGACTACTGGGCAAAAGCACTCTTCACTGAAATAAGGCAGACTGGCCTAGTAGCCCCCTCTTGGAGAGCCTCGATAATTTTGCCAATCCTTAAGTCAGGTGACAAATCCCTGCCAAAAAATGATCACTTAGTAACTCTCTTGGATGACAAGGCAAAAATCTTTGCAGGAAGAGCTCCAATCTTGGGCTGAAGGAAAATCAATTTTTCACTGAAATCAGACTGTCTTTTCAAAGTCTGTTGGAACAGTAACAAACATCATGACCATGGCTTTGCTCATCAATAAGGTAGAAAGAACAAAAATGGAAATACATCTATGCTTTATCGACTACAGGGCCACCTTTGCCCATGTAAACCGCAAAAGACTGTGGGCAAAACTGGCCAAGTGGGGCATACCACAGTCACTGCTTAGCTTGCTAATCAATCTGCACACAGATACATGGATCCAAACAAAACTGGGAGACGGATCACTCCTGTCAAGATGTATACCAACAACAAAGGGACTCAAGCAAGGTTGTGTATTGGCTCCGACCCTGTTTAATCTGTTCCTAGCAGACCTCGTCCCGACACTAAATGCCAGCAACTCACATGCCTCAAGATTAGGGAAATTAGCACTACCATGCCTTCTTTACGCAGACAACTTAATCTTAATTAGCCAGACGAAGTTGAAACTACAGCATCTTCTTACCACCACCCATGAATACAAGACTATGACAATGAGGAAGATTTCAAAGAAATCAAGTGCCTGGCTCTGGGGGAACATATTAATTGAATCTGTATTCATATGCAAATAGGAGTAGTCATTGACAAGGGCGGCCACTTCACTGCCCAGAGGAACTCAATCAGGAAGAAGGGCATAGCCCTGGCGGTTTCACTAAGAAATCTTAACTTCAAATTGGGCTGTCCTTCGCTTCTTCCCCGAGCTCAAGTCATATGGGCAAAAGTCCTACCAACATTAGCCTATGGCAGTAAGGCACAGAGGGGCACAGAGTCCAAATTACTGAATAGCACGGTCACAAAAGTGTACTGAATTATTTTCAGCCTGCCAAAACATACCTTGCCTGCACAGATCAGGCTAGAGTTCAGCGTTCAAAAACAGACCCTGACAAGAAAAGGAGCATATATCATCTTTTGGGACAAAGTACGAAAATCTGCATTAGGAACTCTTAACAGCAAACACATTCACCAGCTGTAAAATATTTTCAAACAAGTCATATCAACTTGGGGCTAACTCAGCTCTGGGAAACGCCTACCAATCACTGCATATTCAGAAAGCTAGTATTGAAAGCAGTTAAACGACTATCTTGGAGGGAGGACAAAGCTTCCCTATAAAAAAGGATTCACGGCTGTATGACTCTGAGTACCTACTCAACCCTTGCTGCTCAAAAATTCCTAGCCTTGGGATATGCTAAATCTATCAAAACCTAATTTTTAAAATACCAATTAGGCCTGTGACCCTGCCCAAAGCACTTTCCACTTTGGCTGAAGGTTCCAGTTGACTCCACCTGCTGCTTATGTGGCACAGCACAGGAGGACATGATGCAATCCTCTACTGATGACGTCAGATATTACATCACTGATGACATATGTGTCTTTCTGAAAACAAAATATTTGTAATATATGTATAGCTAAAAATTAATGGAAGAAGACATGGGTAAATAAGTGTCTAAATACAGTGATGTAATATCTGACGTCATCAGCAGAGGATTGCGGTCGCGTGAGTTATAGTTGCCTGCACTAACTATAACGGGGGAATTTCAATGGTTTTTCACGAGTGAAATGTCCAGCTAACTATAACATGTGTGAAACCTATGGTTTTTTAAGTGAATATATATATATATATATATATATATATATATATATATATATATATACATATTATTGCCAGTAGGTAGTTATAGTTAGAACCTAGTTACTATAGGAAAATGGCAAGATTCTATTTGCAATAACTTTGGCGCCAATTGATGAATCTTCGTGAAATTTTAAAAATGAATTCTTTATTGAGATCGGCTCCTATGTTGAAAGTTTGGGGGTGATTCATCAAGGGGGGGGCCGAGAAAAAAGGGGGTCCCAAAACGTGTTTTTCTATGTTAATTTCCATAGGAAACTTTAGACAAGGCTACAAGTCGAACGGGTGAACGGAATTACCCCAAATTTGGCAGGGAGAAGGGTCTTGGTCTAGAAAGCACGCTTTTGTTTATGTGGTGTAAATCTATTCAGTAGCTTTTGAGAAATATCGAACTTTACAGTTATCGATATTTGGGAATTCTGCCATCTGATTGGCTGAGGCGTTACGAGAACGAGCATGCTGCTGATTGGCTGCGAGCGTTTGCAACTAGGAAATGTTGGCCACCATTTTGTGATTCTGTTGAAGCGAGTAAGGGGGGAAAAGGGCAAAAAATGTGGGAAAGAGGAGGTAGGAGCACTGTAACCTTTGTTGGGTGTTTAGGGTGTGCTATAGAGGGGTTGCAAAGTGAACTAATCATACCAACTGGTGTGAAAGGTCTAGCCTACGAAAATTAAATGAAGTATTGGCTAGTGTGTGATGTTTCTAAGGTGAGCTTGTGCGCGACTCGAGGATTAAAGTGTGAGCTCACACTGTGTGTCTTATGTTGTGAAGTCATGTGCCCTGGTCGCTGCAGTACAGTTGTGGAAGTAGTGTCAGCATGTGTTTATACCTACTAGGATGAACTACTGACCCGTAGTGGTGTGAAAGTCCTGGGTACGGAAAATATGTGACGTATTGTCTAAAGTGTCATGGAAGGAGGAAGCGTTGGCCACCATTTTGTTATTCCGTTGAAGAGAGTAAGGGCATAAAGGGTGAAAAAAGTGGGAAATAGGAGGGTAGGAGCACTGTAACCTCTGTGGGTTGTTTAGGGTGTGCTATAGAGGGGGTGCGAAGTGAACTAATCATATCTACCGGTGTGAAAGTGCTAGGCTACGAAAATTAAGTGAGGTATTGCCTAGAGTGTGATGCTGCTAAGGTGAGGTGGTGCGAGACTCGGGGATTAGAACGTGAGTCTAAATTGTGTGTCTTATGCTGTGAAGTCATGTGCTGTGGCCGCTGCAGTACAGCTATGGAAGTAGTGTCAGCATGTGTTTATATCTACTAGGACGAACTACTGACCCATACTTGTCTGAAAGTTCTGCGGTACAGAAAATATGTGAGGTAGTGTGTAGAGTCACATGCTTCTAAGCTGAGCTGCTGCCGGACTCGGGGATGAAAGCGTGAGCCCAAACTGTGTGTCATATGCTGTGAAGTCATGTGCTCTAGCCGCTGTGCCACATCTGTGCAAGTAGTGTCAGCATGTAGTTATAGCTACTTGGAGAAACTTTTGTTTCGAACATTGTAACTTGTGTATGGTGCTTAGGGAGTGTTATATAGGGAGTGCGAAGGTAAATTTGTGTGTATGAAATGAATTTGGTATTTGGAAAGTGGAAAGCACTGACTCCTATGGGTCTGATGGCGCTGGGAGCGTAAATTGAGGTGCTGCTGGAGTTGGGAATAAAGCTGATGAACTACTAACCCCTATTGTGAACTTTTAATGTGCACGTGCCGTTGAATGTTCGCTAAAATGTTGCAAAAGTACATCTTTAAGTTAAAAAACAAATGATGAACTTTTAACCTGCAGGTGTCCTAGCGTCACTGTATGTGATGCGGAATAATAAGTAGCTTTTCGGAAGGAAAATTAAAAAATTAACCAATGGAGGTAAGTTTTGGAATGTCGTTGAAGGAATTAAGTATTCTGATTTGTTCTTTACATGTATTTATGTGTGGAGCGACAGAGAAATTGTGCCATTCCTGGTTTCATTCTTGATGAAGTCAGAGCTTTACATGTACTATGTGAGAAAGAGAGAATTGTATGCGTGTGTCATTTGAATTCTGGATAACAACTACAAAGGTGAGTTAGAAATGAACAAGGTATGTTATGTGTTTTATAGTATTGATTAAGTATTTGAGGTGATATTTTTATTTTGAAAATATTTTTTATTTCAAAGTAATGTAGTGTTAGTAAAGTGTGGTGTTTGATATTGGTTATGAAATATGCATACAATTTGAGCTGTTGGTATATAAGTATTTTATATATGTTTAGGAATTTTTCACAGAGAAGAAGTGTAGTTTGTCATCTTTATAGGACTGTATTGTTTTGAAAATGAGGTACAGCGTTAATTTGAGTTTGTAATGTATTTGGGGAGATAAAGAAAGTGCCGCACGTTTGCAACTGACACTTTTTGTGGAAATAGTGGGGTGGGGTGGTGGTAGGAGACATATGTGTTATTAAGTTAAAAGCGATAAAACAAAATGCAGAAATGTTATGTGGGCAGGTTGTGGTCTTATTTTTGACACTGAGAGGTAGGTTTGAATGTAAGTCAGGGTAGGTTGTTGTACAGTGGGGCCGTGTACAGTGTTTGGAGATTACATGGAGAGGAGATGGAGATAGTAAAAGTGATACGTTCCTTTTATATGTACGCATAGTTTGAATCATGTAATCCTAAATTGAGATAAATATGAATATGGTTTCTGGTTTGCATTTGGATATAGTGAATAGTTTTTGTAGTTTCTGACTAGTGAATAATAAAAAGGTAGATATACTAAAATATATGGTAGTAAACATATTGATTATTATCTGTTCTTATGGAACAGAAGTAGTTGGGGAGTGCTTCTTTAGAAGAGATGTTTTATAAATGTGTGAGAGATAAAAAATGTAACTGTGCGGTATATTTTCTGTATGAGTTTGTTGACATTAGAGAACTACATGTGTTTATAAGTGATACTATTTGTCAGGCTGTGTCGCTGTGGCGGATATATGTAGGTGTTGAAGTGGTTCGTGCTTTACTGATGGTGAGCTTCACTATCCCTTTTGAGACACTCGTCAATTTATTCATTCCATTTAATATCTTTAATATAGATACAGTAAAGGGACTGTATATCAAAAGTTTGGGAATTAGAAATTTGTTTTCTCTCCCCATGCCCTGCTATACACTCTACAGAGTGTTTAAACGACTTTCGTAACATATAGATGTCTAGATAGTAAAGGTGGTGTAGTTCGACTGGGCCCATTTATAAAATGTGCTATGGGATGGTTTATGTTTTACACGCCAATTTGCATACTTTTTGCTGATAAGTGTTCCTGCAGACACCTGCTAAAATTAACGTTGTATATGGGTATAGTGGCGCTACTGGGAATGATGGGGGTTTCTATTTGATTTCATACGGTTAAGTAAGGGCGAGGGTGGGTGTGGGGAAGGTGGTTATGGTTGAAACACAGAATATAGTAACGTGCAGATGTCGAGCTACTAAAGGTGAACTAGTACCAGTGGGAGCACTTATAAAGCGCCCTATGGCATGGTATATGTTTTACTCGCAAATTTGCATGTTTTAATACGTTTTGCTGATGAGCGTTTCGGGAGACATCTGATGAAATTAAGCCTCTGTTTTGCTATAGTGGCGCTTCTACGTTTGCTGGGGCTCTTTCTTTTATTGCGTAAAGTTAAGCAAGGGCGGGTGTTGAGGTGGTGTAGTGGTACTGTGACTATTTATAAACCGTCTTATGGTATGGTGTATGCTTGAGTTGCAAAATTGCAGGTTTTAATAGGTTTTGCTGATGAGCGTTCCAGCAGAAACCTGTTGACATTAAGTCTATGTATGGCTATATTGGCGGTAACAGTGCTGGGGCTCGTTGTTTGATTTCGTAATGTTAAGCAAGGGATGGGTGGGGGTTGGGGAGGTGCATATGTTGCTGATTATAAAACGGATATTTGTAACGTGGGCATGTGTAGTTACTAAAGGTAATGTAGTTTCATTGGGCGCATTTATAAACAGTGCTATGGGATGCTTTCTGTTTTACCTGCCAATTTGCATGTTTGAATAGTTTTTGGTGATAAGTGTCCGGCAGACACATGTTAAAATTAAGACTCTGTAGGGCTATTATGGTGCTACTATGACTGGTGGGGATCTCTGTTTTATTTCGTATGGTTAAGGAAGGGCGGCGGTGGGTGTGGGGGAGGTGGGTATGTTTCTGATAAAAACACAGAATTTAGTAACGTGCTGATGTCGAGCTACTAAAGGTGATGTATATGGTGAACGAACACATAAAGAATGCTGAGGAGTTAGCAGTTCAAACATCAAGTAACTGGGAGGAACTATGTGAATTACTGCTGGACAAATTCCCAGCAAAAATTGTATCCAAAGGTAATTACGGGTTTATCAAAGAGCCATGGTATACAACACAGATGAGAAACAAAAAAAGAAATATCGCCAAAGAGGTAAGACAAAATGCGCAAGCAATTAAAAGGGGAATAAAAAAAGATAGCGGGAAGATCCAAAAACTAAGGAAAGACTACAAGATGGAATGCAGAGTGGAAAAAAGAAAATATAGAGAAAAGTTATCGGAAGATCTGCTGTGGGCAAGCAAACTTCCAAATAGTAAAGAATTCTGGGGTATAATCAACAAATTAATGAAAGGTCACGGAAAGCAAAACACCATCGGAATCAGCGAAAATATTTGGCTCGAATACATCGATAAATTGTATAACCCCAAACTGGGATTAGAAAAGGTGGATGCAGTAAGGTCACCGAAAGTAAAGGAAAAAGTACTTAACACCAGGGTAACCAGCATTAATATTGAAAATGGGAAAGATCAGTTCAGCTGGGAAGGAGATGACCAAATTTTGACAACGGTTAAACGCTTAAAAACACTGATAAAAAATCTGAAAGCGGAAGGAGCAGCAGGTCCAAATGGGCTACCAAATGCCCTGTTCAAACGAGATCCAGAAGTTTGGGCAAAATACCTAACACCTCTTTTTAATCACATGTTCCGTAACAACAAGATCCTGCAATCCTGGAGCGGTAACCTGTTCCACCCAATTTACAAGAGCAGTATTAGAACAGAACCCGGGAATTACAGGTTGATCGCCCTGATCGACGTTGAGGCCAAACTCTATGCTTCATGCATCTTGGAACATCTACAAGAGTGGACAGAGGAAAACAATATTATCCCTAAATTCCAAACAGGCTTCAGACGGGGAATGGGCACCATCACTAATCTAACAGCCTTGACAATTCTGACGGAAAAGGCTGAAAGGAAAAGGGGAGCATTAGTGGCTTGCTATATAGATCTAAAAGCGGCTTTTGATAGAGTGCCGCGGGACCGCTTGTGGAAGAAACTGAAAGCACGGGGACTGCCACAACTACTGATACAAGCAATACAATCATTATACAGTGAAACATGGGCCACTGTAAAATTAGGGGACGGACAAAGAGTCTCCTCAAAAATAAACATTACAAATGGATTAAAACAGGGCTGTGTCCTTTCTCCAGGTTTATTTAATTTATATCTAGCTGATTTGAACCGCCACTTAGAACAAATAAACGGACACCCACCAAATTTGGCAAAGGAGCCGGTTCAATACTTACAGTATGCAGACGACATTGTCTTGGTAAGCCAGACTTCGATTGGGCTATAAAGGGCAATAAACAAACTAATAGACTACTTGGACGCTCAAGGTTTGGAATTGAATAAATCAAAAACCAAGGTGGTAAGACTAGCAGGCCCAAGACAAGGAAACTTTAAATGGTTCGCTAAGAACTCTCAAATAGAAGAGACAAGATCTTATAAATACTTGGGCATCAAAATGGCAAGAAACCTGTCAATGATGGAGCAGAAAAAGGAGATTACAGCAAAAGCTCAATCCTTAATATTCGCTTATAAACAACTATATAAGAATCTGGAAAGCCCTTCACATGGGCACCTTTTAAAAATAATGGCAGCCCAACTGCTACCGACCTTGTCCTATGGCCTGGAAACCTGGCATGGCCAAGAAAGTAACATCTTAAATAAGCTACAAACCAAGGTTTACAAAACGGTATTTAATCTCTTTAAAGGTTCCTCTCCAGCACAAATCCGTTTGGAATTCGGACTACAGAATCAAGTATTCCAAAGGAAGGCAACCATGGTAAACTTATGCTGGAAACTCAGGGCGGCAGAACCGGGAAGTTTGAATAATTTATGCTGTTTGGAAATAAAGCAACAACTAGAGCAAAGACTCCCAAATTCGTGGGGGGTCCAATTGATGATAGCTCTTGAAGAATTAAAGCTTGAGGGGCTTTGGAACAGCAAGTTGGAAAAGGCCACATTTAAACTAGCTTGCAAAAACAAAGCAAAAGCATTATCTTTCGTGGAGGACAAAAGGGAATTAGCGAGACGCCGCCATGCATGGGTCATAATAAACTCTTATACACGGCCAAGACCTCAACCCTACCTAGCAGCTCACTTCAGATTGTCCTTAAAAAGGAGGTTCATGGCATACAGATTTGGAGAACATTGCACATTAGACTTAGTACCCCTCCTGGAAAAACAAGGATCAAGCAAAGGCATGTCGTTTATGTGGTTATTATAGCGAAACTTTGAGCCATATGCTGTGTGTCTGTGAAATAGTAAAACTAGAAAGAAGGAAGATGCTGAGAACAGCTTTTAATGATTTAAAAATCCGCACCTGCAGACAGGCAGCAACAAGTTGGATGGGTGCCGCCTCAAACATTTTAATATGCAGGGGGATAAAATTTATGATAGTAGTAGAAAGCTTACTTTCAAAAGTGGGCAAAAATTGAAGGCATGATGCCATAAAAAGAACCAAGTAGACTTTTATGAACTGAAAATGCTTTTAATATGAAATGTGTTTTATATGCTTTATGGTTTGTGAAAACCAAATAAAGTTATTTTTTGACTGACTGACTGACTAAAGGTGATGTAGTACCACTGTGAGCACTTATAAAGTGCCCTATGGCATGGTATATGTTTTACCCGCAAATTTGTGTGTTTTAATATGCTTTGCTCATGAGCGTTCCGGTAGACAGTTGTTGAAATTAACTTCATGTATTGGTATAGTGTGTTTACTAGGTTTGGTGTGGCTCTTTCTATAATTTTGTAAAGTTAAGGAAGGATGGGGAAGAGGGTGGTGTAGTGGCAGTGTGCCCATTTATGAATCGCTTTATGGTATGGTATATATTTTTCGGGCAAATTCCCATGTTTAAATACTTTTTGGCGATAAGTGTTCCAGCAGACAGGTACAGAAATTACACAACATTTCTATGGATAAGACATCTTCATGCTGATAGACACTCTTGTACTGTGGTAGAAGGCTGATAGTGTTGATGGAAAATTATGAAACTTGGTGCCATTGTAAATTTTAATGGAAGGTTACACTGTTTGTTTGTGACTATGGTGTAGTTAGGGTTCTAAGTGGGAGAAAAACTGTGGGGGTGCTCTAAAAGGGAGGGCAAAGCTCTTAAAGGGGTGTGGGCTATGCAAGTTGGGGCGTGGTCTAAATCAAGATAAGTATCATTGTGTGCTTTAGAAAATCCTCTCTAATTATCGTAGGTTAGGAAAAAAACATTGTTTAAAGGATTTCCCCTTCTTGTACAACGTGGGTAACCTAGCTTGATGTCTCCAGTTCTCAGTAGTGAGCAAAATAAGCATGCGTACATCGATGTGCATGCTGTCACTGCAATGTAAAAAATAAATAAAAATTGACTATCTTTGAGAGGGCCAAAAATAGAGCCTGGTAGAGAGTCGTTTGGAGGCTGCCTGAAAATAAGTGCCGGTCCCCAAACCCGGCCCAATTAAAGCGCACTATCCATGCATCCTAGGCACTGCGCCATTCAATCATATTTTAATTGATGGATATATTCCTACTGATATATATACATAAATCTGTTTGTCCGCTTATCTTAAGCATCCATGAGTGCACTCGCCTATAGTAAGCACTGTGCCATTCATGCAGCGATCCGCCTATTTATGCATAGATATATCTGTCCTAGAATCATTTCTAAGTATTTATCAGCCCACAATTCTATCGTAAGTACTGTTCTTTGCATTCATTCATCCTTCCATCCATCCATACATTGATACATTGTTCTATGTATTTATCCATTGATTCATCTGGCCAAGCATCCACTCGCCCTTTATTCAACTATATGTTCCTATTTCCGTGCATCGTCCGCCCCTAATCGTAAATACGACGTATTATACTCATCCAGCTACCCTCTTAAGGCTTTGAAAAGGCTTGCGAAATTATAGACAGGCAGATTTTTTAATAAAGAATAACAAAGCTGTGAGTTACTAAGAAATGTAAAGGAGCTTTAAAGTGTAATACGTTAATTTAGAAACATAACGTTTTTTCGAGTTGTTTATAGGTACACTGTTTTAAAGTGGCCGTGACTGACAGATACTGAATACCTGTACTTCTTATATTTGTTTTTTTTTCTTTTTTTTTTATTCCTCATATACCAATAATGGCATTCTAGATGGAGAATCCCACCTCTCTCCTCTTCCCAAGGTATTCCAGTCCTGATGTTTTAAGGTCCGAGGAGAGGCGGGAGGGAAAACACCACTCTAGTAACAACTGTTTTCTTATTCCACTCTGTACCATTCAAACAGCTTTGCCCATCAATGGAATGGAGACACAGAACCAACAGTGCCCAGGTGAAATCATTGGAATACTCTCGTCTGTTCCTAGTACTTCTTATATTTGAGAAAGTATTCCAGAGAGCTAATTTGGGGTGGTGAGAACCTTGAGTTCCATATTTCCATGTGAAGTACAGTATAGGAAACTAAAAGTAATTGGAAAGCTTTTATGTTCATATTAAAGAGGGGATGTGAGAACTTAGTGAGGCAGACAAAGTGTGTGTTTTCATAGCACTAAAACAAGGCCGTGTGTAAGTTGAGAGCAGGTTCATGCTGGAGTTGCCTTGTTGTGGTCGTTTGCAGAGGCGCAACCAGTGCAAAATTTCGGGGGAGCCTAATTCTTTCAGCAATAGGCAGAGTGGGTATGTAGGGGTTGTAAAAAGGGGTGAAAAAGAACAATCTCCTTTACAAAAAAATGATGTTTTGAAGACCGGTGAAGTACTCGGGTGGGGCTCTTTGTTTGCACCCTGGAAGCTGTGTCAGAGAGTCCGGGGCAATGGACGTTGCGCGCCTAGTGGGCTGTCTGCTAATCACCCCACGATGATGTTGCTGGTGGGTTGCAAAAAGTGAAGGGAAATACTGAGAGAAAGTGCTCTCTTTAAAGGATTTCCCTTCTCCTACAATGCGAGTCACTTGGCATGATGTCTGCACTTCTAAGTAGTGAGCAATGTGCATGCTCTCACAGTGTCACTGCAGCGCAATACAGAAAAGAAAAAACGGATTATGTTTGTGAGGTCGGAAAATAGAGCCCTATAAAGAACTGTTGCGAGGCTCCCAAAATTAAAGTGCTGGTGGTCACATCCCCACAGACATCCCCTCCAGTTAAAGCCCTGGGCGCAGTGTTATGTTTGCGAAGTTGTTGATAAAATTGTTAAATAATAATGGAAATTTTTATGTGTGATGTTTGGTTGATAATATCATTCTAACTACATAGCTTAACATTTAAAAAAATACTATTTATAAAGTTGTGTGCGGTGGGTTGCAGAGAAAGTGGTGTGGGGTGCTGGGGTGTGGCGGAGAGGTGAAAAGTATGAGGTAGTGCAGTTATATATAAATTGTAAAGGAGTATGTAAATAATTAAATAAATACTTGCTGTATGTTCTATGGCACTACTAGTCATCCTAGTGGTCATCTGTCATGCTCCGTCACGTTGCAGCACTGGGTCTGGAAGTTGTTAGTGGAATTTTTGCAATTGTATGTTATTATTTTAACATAGTGAAGAAATGTGAAAAATAATTGAATCTATTTTTTGTTTTTCAGAAAATTATTTAGTTTGGATTGAAATTTGGAAATGCCTAGAAGAAGTGAAACAAAAAGAAAAGAGAAGAAAAATATATATTTGACGAAAAGGAAAGATCTTGAAGTAGAAGAAAATGTGAGTAGTAGAGAAACTGTTCGAGTAAAAGCAAAAGACAATTTTTGAAAAAAATATTACGAATATTTAATGAGAAAAACATCACACAAAGCAAAAAGAAGAATTTTTCAAATAAAGTGAAGCAGAGTTCAATTTCAAATACGAGGAAAAGGAAAGATGATAAAGAAATAGTATCTGGTACTCGGAGACAAAAACTATTTCAAGAAATTCGTCAGAGACTTTTTTGATCT